>NC_142097.1:24186934-24798665 GCF_054644295.1 Miniopterus natalensis
TTTTATCAGTTTTGCCCTGGCTGGGTGTGGCTCAGTTGGTTGGAGCACCGTCCACTGCACCAAAAACTCGCTGGCTCGATTCCCAGTCAGGGCCCACACCTAGGTTTGGGGTTCAGTCTCCAGTGGGGGTGAGCATGCAAGGCAACTGATTAATGTTCCTCTCTTGCATTGATGTTTCTCTCTCTCATCAATAAACATATCCTTGGGTGAGAATTTAAAAATTACATCAGTTTTTATTATATATAATAAAATTATATCAACAAGAAGGCTAAAAAGTAAGACACAAGATAGAATATCTTGGTCATCACAAGCTTCCTCGATGGAGACCCAAATGCCCACACGGCCCAGACCATAAGGCCACTAAAGCTGCCGGAATGGAAAGGCTGCCCCGTAGATGCCGCTGAAAAAAACCCTGAGCAAAATTCAGAACCCAGCCATGCTGCCTCATGTCTTTTCTCATTTTTTCCACGTGAAGCTCTTTCTGCCTCGGCTCGGAAATTTCTGTTTTATCAGATGTCTTTCGCTTAGCTGCTGTTCCTTTCTTTAAACCTTCTTGGAACCCAATGCAGCCTTTATGAAAATAGAGAGATTCCATTTCATAATTTTAAGAGGAAGGAAAAGCCCAATGATGGTTCCTCCCATCTCCGGCATTCACGTTTCATTAAATCATTAGCGTTTAGGCTTCTTTGGTCCCATGGCTTTGGGGAGGGGTGAGGCAAGATGACCAACAGACTGTGCTGGTTGGTGCATTTTTGTACCTACCTGAGAAGGGTGTAATGAGAATTACACCCAGCTTAATGATTTAAAGTTTATAGGACACCCTGCACTCCTTGGAGAGGTGGCACCCCGAGTATAAGACAGGTTAACACAGCACTCCTGTGAAAACAGGACAGGTAGAACATAAAAGCTAGTAACCTAGAGAGCTGCACAGCAAAGGGAATTACCACCGACTTAATAATGTGTCCCAATCAAAGGCAGTCTAAGGAAAAATTAAAAGAAGGCAGAACATTGGATACAAATGATCAAATATAAGGATTAAAGCATGCACGTGGTTTACCAGACACAGCCAAGATAAAGAGTTTTAAATAAACAAAAGTCAGCGAGTTACGTGAGCATAAAGCTAAGACAGTCAAGAAATATTTTTGAAAGCATCTATACTTTTATAAAAAGATACTTTTTTATAATTGTAGTAAAATACACATAACATAAAGTATACCATCTTAACCATTTTTAAGCGTGCAGTTCAGTAGTGTTAAATACATTCACACTGCTGTGCAACCAGTCTCCAGGATTCTTTTTATCTTGCAAAACTAAAACATTATACCCACTAAACAACTCCGCATGCCTGTTCCCCAGCCCCTGGCAACCACCATTCTGTTTCCTGTCTCTGAATCTGACTACACCGGGTACCTCATGTAAGCAGAATCATACAGTATTTGTCTTAAACACACACACACAATTTTAAACTACTAGCAGAGGCGGATGGAAAAATCTAAAGTACAAAGAGACAGAAAAACAGGAAGCAAAAATGAACTGGGGAGGATTTTAGATCTCAGTATCTGTATAATGACCCCCGTCATAACATTAGTTATCAGAAGTGGATATAGGTTCTCTTTTCTAAATGTCTTTTAAACAAAACAAAGGAAAAAAAAAAGAAAAGCTCGAGCCGAGGGTAGGCTGGGGAAACTCCAGATTTCAGTATCTGCAAATAACTCCACCACATTGGTTATCAGAAGGGATTCAGATCCCCTTCTTGAGATATCTTTAAAAGAAAGATGAAATCAGTATCATTTCTTAGTTTCTTAAGACAGCAGACTCAAAGGCAATCAGGAAGATCACAATCTTTGTAGCAACACACCAGTCACAGTTCACTCTGATCTGAATATAAAACAATCTGCTGAAAAAGTTTCCAGTCTTTCTTAGATATTCTCTGCTAGAATAAAGGTGTTGCTGAGATCTAATAACACATACACGGGAGACTATTATTAAGTTTTTCTTTTTAACAGTAAAAATATCTAATTATCACAAACTTCAACCTCAGAAATATGCTGACTGAAAGACAAGTATATCTAAGCGTAATGCTGATGCCGAAGCTAATTTCAACTTCAAGAGACTACAAACAGAAAGCTACAGGTTCAATGGGAAATGTCCCTTATCATAGCAAGCACTGTAATGACATTTGTTAATCTGGGGATGGGCGTGCAAGTGGGAAATCGTGAAGTAAACTTAATAGACTTACTCCTTCGGAAAAGAATTATCAGTCACCAAAACCTCTGAAAGTAAAACTATAATTCTGAATAAAACAATGTTTGTTGCTTTGCTCCACCTTGGCGTTTTGTGTGGGTTTTTTCTTGTTGTAGTAAATGCCCCGAGGCTCTGACCCAGCTTCAGAAAAAGAGCCAGTAGAGTGGGTCCAGGAAAAAGAAATGATCCAATTGCGGATTAGCAAAACTGTAACAGGGATTAAGAAGGGCCACGGAAAAGGAACACCCTAAAAGTGTGTATATAAGAGCCAAACAGGCAGCCTGCAAACACACTCTGCACTGTCACCTCCCCTGTTCGCCTGGACAAGCTAAACCTTTGCAGGAGCACCATGTCTTGCTCGTCTCGAATCTCCTCCCGGGCTGCAGGCAGCAGCTCGGTCAGGGTGTCTGCTGGTGGCAGCAGCTTCAGCAGCGGGAGCAGATGTGGTCTGGGGGGCACCGCCACCCGGGGCTTCCGAGGAGGGGCCGCCGGCTGTGGCCTGAGCGGTGGCTTTGGAGGCGGCTTTGCAGGGGGTTTTGGTAGCTGCTCAGTAGGGAGTAGTTTTGGAGGAGCTTCAGGCTCTGGAGTTGGCTTTGGAGGGGGTTCTGGGTTCGGCAGGGGTTCTGGATTCGGTGGCGGTGCCAGTGGAGGCTTCTGCGGCTATGGTGGTGGTGTGGGGGGTGGTATCGGAGACGGGGGGCTTTTCTCTGGAGGTGAAAAGCAAACCATGCAGAACCTCAATGACCGCCTGGCCAACTACCTAGACAAGGTCAGAGCCCTGGAGGAGGCCAACACTGATCTGGAGAAGAAAATCAAGGAGTGGTATGAGAAACATGGGCCCAGGTCTGGAGATGGTGGCTCTGGAAGAGATTACAGCAAATACTACCCAATAATTGAAGATCTTAAGAATCAGGTAAGACGCTATCCACTGCTAAGTTTCTACGGTCTCTTGCTTTTATTTAGAACATGTACTGTAATGAAGATTTTAAGTCAAGGCATTATTTGAAAACATATTTGTCTGTCGAATATGGAAAAATGGGACTTGGTGTATTTTAACTATGACAGTACTACATATGACACCCAACCACATTAATTTTCTGTTTACATTTCAAATTTGAATATTTATACATAAGAGTAAAATTTATACAATAACAGGCAACTAATATGTATATGTGAGTGATGGCAATGAGTCAGAACTAGCTTAATCTATTTCATGATTGATTCCGGCAGGTTGACATACTCTAGAGTCCTGCTAGATTTGAATAGTCTTTACAACCATTTTTCTTTTTAGAAAATCTGGTGCAAATATTATATAAGAATGTGGTGGAG
The DNA here is from genome assembly GCF_054644295.1 of Miniopterus natalensis. Classification (NCBI taxonomy): domain Eukaryota; kingdom Metazoa; phylum Chordata; class Mammalia; order Chiroptera; family Miniopteridae; genus Miniopterus; species Miniopterus natalensis. The sequence continues at coordinate 24,190,508 of NC_142097.1, forward strand.
CCTAAAGTGTTTTGCCACTTTTTAGGAAGTGAAGCTCACTTTTCACACTATTTTCTGAAAGAGCTCATAGAATAACTGATCTTCCAAAGCAGCAAAAGCATGCAGAGAGCTGTGTTCTATGCCTTTCCCAGTAACTGCGCAAACTATTACCTTTTTGCGGAAAGATGTAGTCCAAATACACCAGGGTCATCAATGTAGGTGGCATTACTAAGCAAGTTTTCAAAGCAATTCACCTTTAAAAGCTAACTCAGGAGCATCTACCATCACAGGTGGGCATGCAGACACAAGGTAAAAAACATCCATGATTCATTCACTATTTTTGCCTTTTTTAGATCATTACTGCCACTATTGAAAATGCTGGGATCATGTTGCAGGTTGACAATGCCAGATTGGCTGCTGATGACTTCAGGCTGAAGTAAGAAAAGTGAAGACTTGAAAACAAGTGTTGTAGGAAAAGTAAAATTCAATCTGCTTAATTTATTCTAAATTTTTTGACATCTTTTAGGGGATCAAGACCTAAATTCACAAACACCCCAAACGTAAACTTGAAAAGCCATCATTTCACCAACAAGAAAAAGAGACAAATTAAGAATGAAACTTGTGTCATAAAAATTATTAGCCACCAATAGAATTAACATTAGGTTCATATTTTTCTTTACAGGGGAAAAATTCCTAAGAGAAAGCTTAGTAGCCTTTGTTTATCCAGTAGCTCAGAGGAGAAAACTCCTTGAATATATGAGGTGGGATGTGCCCTTTGAAGGGTACTCTCCTGGCTCACTGCTGCCCCTTCCAGATATGAGAACGAGCTGCACCTCCGGCAGACGGTGGAGGCCGACATCAACGGCCTTCGGAAAGTTCTGGACGAGCTGACCATGACCCGCTCCGACCTGGAGATGCAGATCGAGAGCCTCACCGAGGAGCTGGCCTACCTGAAGAAGAGCCACGAGGAGGTAGCGACACCTCCCGCGTTATTAAAAGACACCGGCCTACCTATTTTCCTCCATAGCCATTCTATAAAAATAAAATAAAATCTAACTGAATGGACCAGGACCAGGAAAAATAGTAATAATGAGGGAATTACATCTGAATTTGGTGGGATTGGGGGGGTTTTTCCTCTTCAGTGTCCTAGTTTCAACTATACATTTTAGGAAGTTCGTAGCTTTTCTGTTTTCATCACTTTGGTCTTTTTTTTTTTTCTTTCTGCTAGGAAATGAAGGCTATGCAAGGAAGCTCCGGAGGGGAAGTGACAGTAGAAATGAATGCTGCCCCGGGAACCGACCTGACCAAGTTACTCAATGACATGCGGGCGCAGTACGAGCAGCTGGCCGAGCAGAACCGCAGGGAGGCGGAGGAGCAGTTTAACAAGCAGGTAGATGATCACCGCTGGGCAGCTAAGCCTGCGCCACTGCCACTCATCCCACCAGCCCAGGTGACTGCTTTTTATTTTTATTTAGAGTGCATCACTGCAGGCCCAGATCTCCACTGACGCTGGGGCAGCCAGTTCCGCCAAGAATGAGATAACGGAGCTGAAACGGACTCTGCAGGCCCTGGAAATTGAGCTCCAGTCCCAACTGGCCATGGTAAGTGCGAAGCGCTTTCCAAAGTCTCCAACAGGGAGCTAAAGCAGTCAGCTTTCCCCCTTTGCCAAGGTGCTCCGCCTGGCACCTAATGGAAGCAGTATTAAGGAGGGCTGCATCGTGGTCACAGAAAGCAGAAAACATTCCAAGGAAAGATAATGTACGCTATTCCCATAAAAGATTTCATTTTGAAAAGTAATGCTAACTAAACTTAAGAAAGCAACGTTATAACAGTATAGCTTGTAATTTGGTGAAGGTGTACGTCTCCCGGTAACTTATAAAATTTTATAATTTTTAAGAATTATCAATGACTTCTTTTCATCATGAATTGTTTTCTTTTGTTTATTTCTTTTTCTCTTAGAAAAGCTCCCTGGAAGGGACCCTGGCCGACACAGAGGCTAACTACATGGCCCAGCTGTCAGAAATTCAGATGCGGATCAGCAGCCTGGAGGAGCAGCTCTGCCAGATCCGGGCGGAGACCGAATGCCAGAACGCAGAGTATGAGCAACTGCTGGACATCAAAACCCGCCTGGAGATGGAGATTGAGACCTACCGCCGCCTGCTCGACGGAGAGGGAGGGTAAACCAAAGTCACGAACCCGCTAAAAGGCATACGCCTTGCTGTATTTATGCCATGAACCCAAAAAGGGGCTTGGGGCTGCACTTGTATTTAGAAAGTCACAGTAACAGTCCAATCAAATGACATCTACCTTCATCACGGAGAGCCCTCTGCAGGGAGGGTTTCTCCTGCCTTCGCAAAATGCAAAGGAAAACAATTCTTTTCCTTTTCTTTTTTCTCTCCAGCGGTTCTGGTTTTGGAGGATCTGATTTTAGAAACTCCGGATCCAGAAACACAGGATCCAGGGATTCCGTATCTGGTGACTCAAGATCTGGCTCTAACCAAGGAAGAGGTAGGCATTTTTTAATGTTCATAATTGAAAAGTAGAAACATGTTTTGCTTGTCATATTAAAAGTATATACTGTTGTTTACATATCCTACCCAGAGAGAACATACTTAATGAATGCACTTGTATTTTTCCAGATCATTTCCAGACTGACATTGTGATTCTGTGATTTTTCAGATCCAACCAAGACAAGAGTGACTAAGACCATCGTAGAGGAGGTGGTAGACGGCAAGGTGGTCTCATCTCATGTCAGCAATGTTTCTGAGGTGAAAGTCAAATGAGAAACTTCCAGATCATCCAGAGTGTCTTTCAGAGAAAAACAATGTAAAGGACACAAATGAAGACATCGCATCAATCTAGCCATCCTTCTGAACAGCTTCCGGGAAAAGTTTCTGTACAGAAACCGCTAACTAACCAACCTTCCTGCAGCCTCTTCTTTTCTTGTTAGAAAGCTCTTGAAAAAGCCAAAATGACAACTTTCTTGAAAAAGTCGAAATGACAACTTTGCTCTCATTGTTTCTATGCTTCAATAAACTTAACTTTCGCATGGTAATTACATTATTGCTGGGTTGTGTGTTTTTTAAGAAATGTAATATTTTACCTAGAAATGAATCTGTAGGTTATGATCTAGCTGCTATGTTATACTACTGATATTAATTCACTATTTACCAGTACCTTCTTCATAAAACTCAAGATTACAGCCATTTCGTATGTGGGCATTTTTAACATCACATTAGACCTCAGTGATAGCTAAAATTAAACCTCAGTGTCCCTAAAACTATGGCCAATGGCTGAGCCCACAAAGAAGGATGCCATTGTTAGAATTATCAATCTATAATTAATTAATGCCTGGTTTCATAATGTCCATCACTGATAAAAAGAAATAGGAGCTAAGCCTCCAACTTCAAGCAGGCTACATTTTAGATGGACAGGAGAGCTAAACACAAAGAGGGCAGCAAACACTAAACGGTGCTCAAAGTGAAGGGCTTGATTTCACAATACTCACCAGAAGTGCCACAGGAACCAGACATGGTGTAGTTGCAGGACATGTAGGAGACTGGTCAGAATTATAGTCTTGGGAAGTAAGGTGCGATATGTGATATGGTGCCAGATTTCTGAAAACCTTGAAAGCCCCAAAGAGAACAAATGCTGAGATACCTGTTCCTGTGCCAAATCTAGCCACATCTCTAGTCAAAAATTGTCTGTTAACCAAGGTGGTGTTTCCTTTTCTCACTCTTCATTGCTGAGGTCTTTTACCCTATGGGTGGTCAATGTGGCTGTCTTGCCTTGCTTGGGATAATGAAGCCTGTTAAAGCAGGACAGGAGGTGGTTTAAGGTCAGTCCCAGGAAAAAACAGACATAGGACATAGGCTGGGTGAGAACATCGCCACTCGAGGAATTTCATAGAAGCAGATCACAAATTAGAACATCAACCCCATAAACCAATCCTCAAGAAAAGAACATGGGACTTGGCAGGAAAATTCTAATTTAAAATTACAAAAGGATAAACCTGAATATAGTTCATGTAAATTGTACCTTCAAATATAAAACCAACAACGCTGTATGGAGTATCAAATCTTAATAATCAAGACAACCTAAAAATGTAGTTTTTCATTTTCTAGGCACATGGAATAAAATATAAAAATTAACTCAGGCACAACAAGACTTCTGCTTAAATAGCTAACCACAGAATAAAATAAATAGCCAAGCATGAAACCACTACTCAAAGAAAAAGAACAATGTTAAGTTGTCTTAAATCCAACATGTTTCCCATCAAACCACTACAGTAAATTAAATCTTGCAGGTGGGCACTTAAATTATCAGAGGGAGCACGTTGTAAAGTATATGAATGTCTATCCACTGTGCTCTACATATGAAACTAATACAAAATAATGTTGAATGCAAACTCTAATCAAAAAATAAAATAATAATTAAAAAATTAAATCTTGGATGTTTCTCCAGTACCAAAAAATTAAGAAATGTGAACCAACTGATCGAGCCTGGATTAATGGCAGAAGGACAGAAATGGAAACAAGTTGAGTGCAGCCTCCAGTCTCTTGGGCCATCACAGCCACATCAGGAAGCCTCTCTCTGTGCATCTTCCCAGCTCTAGTCTTCTAGTCCTGTACCACCTGGGACCTATGTTTCCAGCCAGTATTATCCTCATGTGGAGGCAACAATATGCAGCTACTCTAAAAACCATGTTGAGGTGGAAACTCTCATCTTTGTTTCCCTGCCTTGAGTTAAGATGCTACATTTGTACGAAATAGTTGTTTACAGTTTTAGAGAAGGCTAGAACATACTGAGATGCAATATAATGTGTTAAAAGCACTTCAGTTTTTAAAACTGAAACTGGTGAACCATTTTGGATCTTGAAATACACTTAGAGTGCTGAATAAAATGTTAAGAACAGGATGTTCACACGTTATTACCTGCCCTGACATTATTTTAAACCTACACAACAAGCATATGTTTTGCCTTGAAACTAAAGTTTCAAGCTCTCCGGTCAACTTTTAAATTCGAGAAATGTGTTTCTTTCTTCTAGGAGTCAGACTTCTCTATAAGGAGGAAGAGCCAGTGCCTACTTGCACGTGAATTTTTATCTGTTGATTTTGATCCACATCATAAGGTTGTACTTGTCTTTCTGACCTCAGGGGACAACCAACTGACAAGAATGGTGAGAATGGTGGAAGTGGCATCCATCTTCACAGAGATTAGAAACATGAAACAAAGTTTACAGTAGGCAGAGAAGCAGAAACAGGCAAAGGATTTGAGACTCTACAGAAAGTAGCCCAAACTTGCTTAATGACATCATGGAATTAGACATTGTTCAAAGATCTACAAGTGGAGACAAAGCAATTACTATAAATCACCCATGATGGAACCCAAGTAATGTTTCCCAAACAATCTCCTTAAATAATAAAATGCTGCAAGTAATAAATCACTTTAAAAATTCCCAGTGGCTCAAATATGACACTTGACAACCAGGAAATATTTTTCAAGCTCTGTTAAAAAATAATTTACTCATTTGCAATATCAATGTCAGTATAAAATGATAAAGTGGAAAGAAGCAAACACTATTTTGTTACTATTTAAGTGGCATATAAAGGACAAGCCCAGAGTGTATCACAGATGGATCGTATGTAAAATACATAAACTGAGCGAGGGAGAGATGAAGTGTTTATTTTGCTGCCAGAACCGTAAGAAATACGAGAGCATATGAGAGCTCACTACGAAACTGCAATAGGGAGGGCGTCGCTTGGCTCCAGCTTGCTTCTTAAGGACACCATAGGCTTGGGTAGTGTTCAAAAGATCTAGCAAGTAGCAAAACAAATTACAAGTGTGAAAGTCACACTCCCATAGCTACTTTTTAAAAGAACAAAGAAAAGATCACCCTAAAAGGTATTGTTGTAATATTGTACAATTATAGATATATAAATTACATTGACTTCTGCATAAACTTCCCAGGAAATGATTTACAACTTTAAGGAGAATTTCGTCATCTTTCTCCAGAGGGATGCAGGAGCTGCCCAGAGGTGGGAGAGCTGGGAAGACCTCAATCAAGTTCAGTCTGGAAACTCTGGTTGGCTGTCAGCTGGGAAGGACAACTGATATTTGAGACAGGTACTATCTTTCAACCTACCCATCACGAGACTTGTTCTAAGTTCTGGGAACTGTTTTCAAGAAACTGCAACAGCCAAATATCATAAATTATGTTATGATACAGAGTTATAATACAGAGCATTCTAAGAAATTAAAAGAACAAGGTCATTTTTGGAAGCTAATAAATATCCATTGCAATGCTGGGGAGAGGAATTCTCTCAGTGGCTGACTCTGCTCTGTGATGGTATTTCAGAGTGGACTGCTTCAACCTCAGATCACCGCCGCCGCCGGTGCATCCCATTCGGCTACGACTGAGATGAAGGAACTGGCGTGGACTTTTCAGGCCCTGGAGCTAGAACTATAGTTTTCAGGAGCCCGGGAATGTAAAAAGCTCCTCCTGGGTGAATCCACCAAGAACCAATTTGTGCACAGAGATAATTTCATGATTTCACCTCAGCAATATGTTTCCAAAATACTATATTCTCTAATGAAGTTTATTTTTAAAAGCTCTTAAGGAAAAAAAAAAATCCAAGATCTTGGGCTTCTTCAATTAATAACTCAGACAGAAAAGTTTCCATTTAATGTATGAAAAATATCTGGAAGCAAAATTATTAACTGCAGATATCAGCCCCTATCTTGCAAATACTACAGCCCCCAAATTAGCTGAGATACTGCAAATGTCAACATAGTACAAAATGCTCAGCTTGGCCCATCAGATAAGGGGTGAGGTACCCTCCCACCATGAAATCTCAAAACCTTACCCCCTTTTTAAAGTGGAATAGATTATCTGTTTTACTTGAAAGAGAAGTTAGAAGAGAGAAAATGTGTCCAGCCCGCGTGGCTCAGCAATTGAGCATCAACCTATGATCCAGGAGATCTCGGTTCAAATCCCGGTCAGGGCTCGATCCCCAGCAGGGGTGTGCAGGAGGCAGACAATCAATGATGCTCTCATCACTGATGCTTCTCTCTCTCTCTCCCTTTCCCTTCTTCTCTCTGAAATCAATAAAAATATATTTTTTTAAAAAGAGAGAAAATGTCTGTACATTGCGTCTTCTTTCCTGCAGAGCGAATAGAACACTATCTGATACTAACAACAAAGAAATCCCTTCCAGAAGTGAGTCACAAAATCACACATGCCACATGCAGAAAGAAATCAAGCAAAGTCTGCCTTATAGGTACTTGACTCAACTCACAAAAACAATTATTGATTGCTTAAAATGTGCAGGTACAGTGGGTAAGGTACTATAGCTAAACTCTCAAAGGTGGACTATAGAATCATACAGCTAAAAAAGATCAGAGTTAATCCTAAAAGATTAACACTTAAGATTTCTCAAGGAGAACTGACAATGTTTCCCTAATTCTCAAATAGTGCTGACTTCAATGACCATTTCTTTCAACGTATGAGTCACTGTTTTCTGGCTACTTAGAGAAGCTTCCAAGATAATGATTTTTGAGAGTAACTGAACTTGTGGTACCTGTATGTCAACATATCACCAAATTTCATTTCTGGAGTCAGCAATGAGCGATGGACTGAGCAACTGATGAGAGGAGACATTCGAAAAGGTGGTTAAGGAGGAATTGAATATTAAAGGATTAGTATAATGAATTTTTCTGAAGGCAAAAGTGTGAAAATAACTTGTAAAAGGTGTGACAGAATGTGGAATCGGGGAAGGGCAGGTATGCTTGCCCTGCTAATTGTTTTTTTTTTTTTTTTCACATAGACTGGACTAAATTTCAGAAAATGTATTAATTTCCCAATGTAATTGTTTATAATTTAAGCCAGAAGACAACTTTAAATGTATTGGACTTTTAAAAAAATTTTACTGAGTGTACCAGTGGCGTAAGAAGCCAAAGAGAAACAAAAGTCAAATTGAGGGGTCCAAAAAAATTAAAAGGAAATTTCAAATGTTCACAAATTTCAGAACACTTTGTACTACAAAATGAGCATAGTATTGAAGACTACAGTCTTCAAGAAATCAGCAACTGTGTTAACACTAAATCAAAAAATGAATTTTTGCATGGTTTTATCTTTTAATATGCATTTTATTGATTTCAGAGAGAGGAAAAGAGAGGGAGAGAGCTAGAAACATCAGTGATGAGAGAGTCATTGATCAGCTGCCTCCTGCACGCCCCCACGGGGGATGAGCCCTGACCCTGGCATGTGCCCCCACCAGGAATGGAACCCTGATCTCCTAGTTCATAGGTCGACGCTCAACCACTGAGCCACACCGGCCAGGTGCATGGTTTTATCTTAATGCCAGATTATTTTTCATACATAGCTCAAAACTAATTGATTGCTAACTATCTGAAGTTTTAGTTAAAAGGAAAAAGGTGATGTAGCTAAACTATCAAAGTTATCCTTAACTATCAAAGTTAAGGATGTGAGGGTGATGTGCCTGCGACATCTGTCACCCCATTGATCACCAGGGTTGAACCGGCTAATGGGGCTGGCTAGGCCAGTGTCCTCTCCCTCCCGCGCTGCCCCATGTGCTCCCCTCCGGAACTGCGGGCTGGGGACCTTCCCGGACGGAGGAGAGCACCATTCTTCAGGCAAGGGTATGTGAGTAGCTGCGCTCCCCTGCCTGACCCTCCAAACAAGCTCCCAAAGCTGTCGCACCGTTGAAAGAAGGAGGGGTGTTGTTTTACTACATCTTTAATATTAACACAGAGAATTTATCAGAGTAGAAAATGTTTTCTTAATTCTCAAATGGTGCTGACTTCGATGAAGGTCTCTTTTAAAGCACGAGTAGCTAGTCTTGTGGCTGCTTAGGGACGGCTCCAAGGTGATGATTTTTTTCTGTCATGGAAGTTTTCACGAATTTGCGTATCTTTCTTGTGAGGGAGCCGTGCTAATCTCCTCTGAATAGCTCCAACTTTAGTATATGTGCTGCTGAAGCAAGCACACAATAATGATTTTTGAGAGCAAAAACTGCAGACCCCAGCTTTCTCTAAATGCTCCAAATTATTCACTTTAGTAGAAGTATTATATTCATGCAAAGTGGTATGATCTATGTCAGCGATTTTTAACCAGTGCGCAGCAAGAATTTTTAAAACATGCAATACCAGACTATTTAGTCAGGGGCACTGACCTCTTTTCCCTTAGATTGTCAAATAAAAATATAACAATAGCCAACACAATAGCCATCCGGTGTGCATGAATCAAAATTACACCTTTTTATTTGTCAGATTGGCAAAAAATACATTTTTTGCTGTGCCGCAGATTTTTAGTAATTAGTTTATGTGCCATGAGATGAAAAAGGTTGAAAACCACTGACCTACGTAATTAAGTTGTATTAAACTGAATAATTGCTGGTATTCTGTATTAGTGTCTCTACTACGAACACAGCCCCACCCCCGAGAGGACAAGATTATCATGCTTTCCTAAATATACAGCAGTAATCCCTAAGACAGCAAGTCCTCTCCTGGTTATACAATGAGAAAGTCTAAACAAACCTTGCAGCAAACATTTCCAGAACTCAAACCATATTTTTAAAAGTTTAACAATATTCATTTCATTTTCAAGATAAGACATATAAAGTCGATGAAAGATCGTCTACTCTGATATTTATTCACTTGCTCAAAAACATTAAATAAGGACTAAATCTAAAGGACTAGTGGGGAAAACCCACTAAATCAATGGGAGTTGGAGCAGTTTCCAAAGAAATGTAAGTCATGCTTTCTTTGCCCCTGAGATATTCACAGTCTAGTTAAGGAATAACTATTACCAAGCATTTTAAACCTGACTTAAAGGTTGTGGAGAAATCAAACTTTTGTTAATCTATATATTTTAAATGTCATCCATTTAACAGCCAAGGTCAGGTTACCACCTCTTCCAAGCTTGTGAGGAAATACAAATTAAAAACAAAAAAAATTTCTTGCACAGCTAAAAGTTCTTTTGTAAAATGTGTCTTTGTAAAGAGCCTAAATGTACCACTTCTGGGACTCTAATTATTATACATCAAGCTTGCTTAGAAAGGGATCCATGTGTACATACAAGTGCAAGCATGCTATGAGCTCTGCACATGGTGTCACCCAATGCTATAGTACAACAGTGCTGAGTGTCCGGGAGGTGTCAGGCGCTTAGAGACAGGCCGAGAAGTTGAAAGCAAGAAGAGAGGAGGAGGGGGGGACAGGCCCAGCTGCGTCTGGAGAAGCTGTCGGGGAGCAGAGTCCAGCCCGCAGTAAGCTGGAGGGCTCTCCCCTGGCAGCAGAAAACTAAGGAGGCAATGGGCCTGGTGCAGAGGCAAGAAGGCAGAAAGGGCCACGGGATTAGGACAGTTTGCTTCTGGAAGAGGCACGTCCATCTAGCCAGGGTGGGCGACGGGATCGCATTTTAAGCCTGAAAATAGAAGTCAATAATTCAAGCCATTATGTGTATACCAAAGAGCAAAAATAATCTAAAGATACATGAACTTTGGTTACAGATAAAAACTCATGCTCCCCACACAATCTGTCCACAGGGAAGCTACTGGAGAGGAGAAAAGAGGGAAACCGAAGCTGGGTCCTGCATGCACGGCATTTGAAACACGTAAATGCTCGATTCTGAGGACTGCCTAGACTGTCGCTGCTACAGTAGTTGTGCAGGACACGTACCCAGGACCAGAGAAGGTTCATACCAAGACACAGGCTTGCTCAGGTCGGGTGGATGTCAAAGGCCACGCGGAGGAATGTCTGCAAACTCTTGCTTCCTCTGTCATCAGCGGCCCTCTGATTTTTCTGCTCGCTGCCCATCTTCACTTTACTACTACTCTTTACCAGAAAACGCTCCGCATGATGACCACACCATCTCTGATGCAGGCTCAAAACCTAACATATAAGGTCCTCCCATATGTGCTAAAATGTTCCCTCAATACACTCAGCAGAAGACAGTAGGGCCAATGTCATCAGCTAGAAAAAAGAGGTTTAGAAAAGTCAGGATTTTAAAGCTAGAAAGGGAAGCTAAAGGAATACCTGTCAAATGGGTGAGGGAGATGGACTGCGGACCCCCACAAAGACCTCCCTTCCAGGGACTGGAACAGAAAAGCAAAATGTGTAGGGCAAGTGGGACCAGTGGGTGGATGCACAGTTTTAGCCTAAGGCCTGTGACCTCAAAGGTGGGTAATTAAGGCGCTTCGGGATGAAAATGAGTGTGGAGAAAAGGAAGCTGGATTCCTGAGAAGTTTTGTTTACTGCTTAAGAGTCTGCAAAGCTAACAATGTAACCCTGAATTGCATTTGTGAAACTACACAGAAACTCTATGGAATTGATCCTAACCTAGCCTCACCCTCTAATAACATTCATTTTCAAGCATGAAACATTCTGTGTGTGTGTTGGGCTGCAGAGAACAAGGTAGGAACAGAAAGCACCAGGAAAGATGCCAGAGAAAACAGGACCCAAGGCAAAGTCCTTGATCAGAGAAACAGCCCTGCTTTTTACTGTTGAGTTACAGCAGCAAAGAATGAATCCGGTATCTGTCAAGAGCACGCCTGCGTGTGTGCTATTCTCTTCTTAATCACTCCACGTGAAATGTGTGTGCAGGACATACAGAAGTGCATGTAAGCATTGCTCATGCCCCTCAAAACATGCTGGAAAATGCTGACAAACACGTTCCAATACAAATCTCTTTGTCTAATTATGTTCTTAAGTGATACATGAAACTATACCATGTAGAGGCATGCTCCAAGGAGTAGAAAAACCAACAATATAAGAGGGGAAAAACCAGTACAGTAAAGGCCTGTCACTCAAAACAATTTTTTTAAAGTACCAAAAAAATACATCTTTATTTGCTGACTAATTATGCATCTATACTCCTTCCTTTTCCTCCCATTACCAAGTGCCTTCTCCTCCCATTACCAAGTGCCTTCTCCTCCCATTACCAAGTGCCTAATTCTCTATATTTCTCCTTTGCAATTACCAAGAAAGGCCTAGATAATCGTAAATGGCCCTCTCAAGTCAGCTTTGGTATCAGGCTACATCACAGGTGTCTGACCTATGGATCAGCTGTCCTTCAGTCAAGTGTCCATCCCTAGACCAATCCTTGTGACTGGTGGCGGGGTTGGAGGAGGCTTGGGTCAGGTTAAACAGACTACAGGAATGATCTGGACCCTCCTCTCGGCAGGAGTGACCAGCTTTGTTCGGAGGAGACTGTGGGGATGCCAGGCACCAGCTGGGCTGGCCAGCAGTGGGTTAACTCAAAAATTAAGAGAGGGTAAGACACATTCAAAGGTCCTGTGAGCGCTAGAGCCGAGGACTATTTCCTGAACTATGCTCGGGATAAAATTTCAGCCAAGCCATTCTACAAATAACAATAATGGTAGATCTATTCTCAAAAATATTTCAGCAACTAGCTGGCCAAATTAAACAAGAAATTCAGGTGGGGAGAGAAACAATACAGAGATAGAAGAAACAATATATGGAACACAACCAACCAGAGTTCCAGCCCCAACAATGCCATTACATCACCATATGACCTTGGGCAAGACACTTTAACCCCTCCTGCCTCAGGCTTGTCATCCTTGGTTACAAAATGACAGGGATGTGAAGACTGGATGCAGTGACAGATGCAAAGGTGATTTTTAAAGTTGGAAGAGCTGCTCAAATGTCATATTTACAACTATGAGTCGTCATTAACTCTATGTTGACTGTTGAGGAGCAACTGCACACACGCCAAATCTTACTTCAGTGAATAATTACCCTGTCCAGGGACCATCTGGTCGCATTTTTTTCAACCCTGTTAAAACATGGGACATGTTAACTCTCAGCTCTCGCACTCTGTTAGCACTTATCTCTAGCTGTGGTTTCATCTGTAATATGCCTTCAGGGATTCACCTCAGTGCATCAAACCTGCTGGCAGGCCAGCAGCCTGACATGAGCTGCACAGCATGTATCTGAGAGAAATACAATCAGTCAGTCCTGTGGCTAATGACAACTGTCAGCTGAATCTGATGGTAGCTTTCTCCAACAACTGTCGGAGTATCCAAAACTTACAACAAATCCTAATGCCCTCCCACTGCATCTGTTTAAAGAATTCGAATGGTGGGAAGAACCATAAAAGAAGAGTGCGGCTGTCGTGTTTGGGGCCCAGATTTATTTCCATGCAATATCTTGGGAAAATAAAATACAGTTTTCTTTATATTATTCCCCAGTTCCTTTCCACAAAATCAATTACCTTCCAGACCCTCTCCCCCAAAGTGCTCAGTTTTACAGAGAACCAATTCAGGAAACTGAGGATGTTTTCGTGGGGTTTTGTTTTTGTTTTTTTGTTCCATTATGGAGAGTCTGACACTTCTACTATACCAACAACAGCAGCAGGAAAGGGCTTACCAAATATTTGCATCATTGACTAGAAACCCGGGCATTCCCGTGGCTTCTGAAAAGGGAGCTCTGCGTCTTTAAGGCTCGGCAGGCTGGGCTGGGGCTGGGAGGCAGACGGTGGCTGCAGCTGCAGCAGGACTGGCCCTCTCTTCTCCTCCCCTCTCCTCCCCTCTCCTCTCCTTTCCTCTCCTCCCTTCTCCTCCCCTCTCCTACCCTATCGATGAGGTTCAGTGAGCCAAGGTGGAGGCTGGGAAAAGAATGGAGCTGTCCCAGCTCCTCAATGAGATCAGGGCAAACTATGAGCAGCTCCTCACCAGAAATCAGATAGAGACGGTGCTCCCAGCAAGGATCCAGGTAATGACCCATTCAGACAGGCACCTCCAGGATAAGGAGACAGCCCATGTCACCCCGTCCCTGCCCCGGCCTCTCTGAGGTACAGTATTTCCTTTTCAATGCAGCATATACTGGGGAAGGAATGTAGGTCTGCTGCGGTGTGACGGGGACCACAGGGAAGTGCTGTGCCGGTACTGTTAAATGACCGTGAAATAGATGTCGATTGATGCATTTAATTTTTATATGAATTACAAGATAACGATCATTAATTAAACATGGGGTCTAACATACAGTAAAATGGTGCACTTGAACCCCTTTTAGACTTCCTCCAAGGAGGGGGCATTTCAAATACCCTTCGAAGATATTAAGGAGTTATTTACAGAGATCACTGAAATGACATCTTAAAAATGACAAGCTTTATAGTAAGATTTAATAGCTTGCACACTTTGTAGAGAAAAACTAACTAAAATATTTCTAAATCTTTTAATGAGTTCAGTTGTGTGTGTTTTTTACCAGATTGTTATAAATAGAAATCATCTGGGCATGAGAATAGGGCTTTTAGAACAATTCTGATATAAACTGGGACAATCAAAATCCCCCACATTGATAGATTCTCCACTTAGATAACAGATTTTTGCTTTTGTGCTATGAGAATGTTTATTTCCAATACTTAGGCATGCGATATTTAAGTTTTAAAAACAAGAGAGAGCCAAGTTAAATAAGGGTTAAATCCTAATTTTATAGACTGACTTTGTTTTAAAGTGACAATCACCTTTAGCAATTAATTATGATCTCTAATCTTTAAATAAATATTTCAGAAATGAAGATTCAGAAATGCATGGATTTTTTTTTTTTTTTTTTTAGTTTACCTACCATATCTGAGTTCAAGTTCTAGTCTGAGCACCCCAATACAGCAGAGTTTACTTAAGAACATCACCAAAAGGGAAAAAAATATTGCTGGGGAAGCATAGGACTTTACTGCATTAGCAATTCATTTTCAGTAACATTATAAGTTTTACCTCCTGATAACACTGTCAGTCTTCATAAAGAATGATCAGTATCCTGGACTAAGCAAAGTCACTGGGATATTTAACTATTGGAATAGTTCACTACCCTTTTACAAAGAGAGGGGGGGAAATAGTGACAACTAATTTTTAATGACAATTTCTGAAAATTATAACCTAATAAACATTGTATTTTTGCAATAGTAAAAAGACATGTTATTTAGTTTAGAAGTCACAATGCTGAAATGCATCAACTTAAGCCAAACGCAAGACTACAGTAAGTTTTGTTTAGAGTCTTTTTAACATATCCACTTTAGAGGTTTGTTTTCAAAGAATTCAGAAAGCTGAAATAAATTCAAGAAAGCTTGTTTAATTTTTACAAAATAAGGAAACATGAGCTATTTTAGTTACTTATTGCAATATAACAAACCACCCCAAAACTTAGATTAAAGAAGACATTGTATTTCCTCTCAGGATCCTGTGGGTTGACTAGGTTCATTGGGGGTGACTCTTCAGCTGTACATGACATTGGCTGGGACTGCAATCATCTTGGGGCACAACTGGACTGGGTCATCCAAGGTGGCTCATTCGTGTGTCTGGCATCTTGACGGGATTTTGAAAGGCTGGCTCATCGGAGACAACTGAGCCTGTTTCCCTCTCTCCGTGTAGCCTAAAGGTTTCCCTCCATCTGGCCTCTCTACACAATCTCTCCAACAGAGTATTCAGACTTCTTTCATGTTGGTCCAGGGCTCCCAAAAGCATAGAAATGGAAGTTGTCAGGACTTCTTACGGTTTAGGCCTAAAACTGGCACTTCTGCCAAATTCTACGGGCTAAAGCAAGACATAGGTCAGCCCAGATTCTGTGTGGACGGCCACCACACGGAGACATGAATTTTGGGATGTGTGGTTCACTGGAGGCCATCTTCAGAATCTAGCCACCACACAAGCCTCACTGCCAATTCCAAAATCCAAAAGACCAGTAAATAACATCATTTTTATGCACTCCTATTTCCTAAATTCTCAGCACTTTCTTTAGTAGTTGCTCTGATATGTGTTGCTGCTTGCTTTTGCCAACAATGCTAAAAACAACAAATCAAAAGAAACGTATGAATGTTGTTCTCTAATACCTTGCCCTAAACTCCATTTATAGACTTTCATTTACTGCAGTGTTTCCTTTTTAAAAAATGTGTTGAACATCATATTAAGATTTTTTTTAATTTTTAAATGCATTTTTTATAAGAACATAAAAAGATGGTAACTTTTGCTTCAAAATATTACAACTAATTTCATACATTGCTCCTACTGCTCTTGGGGCCAAATATTGAGAATTCTATCAAAAGGTACTTTCATTTAATTTCAACATCAGCATAAGAATATTTAAAGCCAACTACAAAACAGTCCATTTGTCATTTAATATGAAGACATTCAGAAAATATTTTTTTAAAGAGGTCGTTTTTGCTACTACCCTAGAAACCCAAAATTAGCATGCCTTCTAAAAAGATCATATTGCATAAGATAAATCAACAGTGGGTTAGCCTAACAAAGAAATCTATTTTAGAATTTCTAATGCCCATGATAACTTAATTCTCTAAATTATTCATAACATACTTTCCAGCAATATTTACTTCCTGTCTAGGTACCCAGTCCAATAATTGATTAATGTAGGGTATGTAGCTGTTTATCTGCTTTTATAAAGCAACCTACAAGAAAATATAGGGGGAAGTAGTAGCTAATTTCAATCCTTCTTCCTTATTAATGTCATAAATAATGGAAAGTTAAGAATCAGAGGTCTCAAGCTTAGATCCTATAAACTGCTACTTTTTATTAAAATAGGTGGGTTTTTTTGCATTTCATAGAATTGCCATAGTAGGAAGAGGCTTTTGAGGTTCAATTTACATCTGAGGCTGAGAGTGCAACTGACTTGCTCACACAGTTAATTTAGTCACTAAGCACTAAATTATAATCTGACAACTTAAGGAAAATAATGATTCGATTCCTATGCTATTTTTCTATAATTGCTTTTAAATGCCTCGGTTTCAAGGGTGCTCTTTCTTTCTTTGTTATTGTTCTTGCTGGATCTTTTCTAGCTGGAAGAAGATATAAGCAAAAAAATGGACAAAGATGAAGAGGCTTTGAAAGCAGCTCAAGCGGAACTCAAGGAAGCCCGACGCCAGTGGCACCACCTGCAAGTGGAAATTGAGTCTCTCCATGCCGTGGTGAGCCTGATCTCCAGAGCCACTGGCCCACTGAGTCCCCGCATGTTACTCCATCGAGGGGGGAGATACCCCAATAACACAGCGAGCACCTCCCTGTAAGCAGGAAATCAAGGCCTGAATTCCACCCCGGGCCTAGGTCAGCTACCGCCCTCCCGCCTTCCCCGAGGCTGTCTCAGTCGCTCAGGGCTTAGCTCATGCCTACAGACACGAAGTGATCCTTGCCTATTGCCCTGGGGCCCTCTCATTGTTGGGGTGGGGGAATAGAGCTTTTGTCATTATCCAAAGTCACCTCCGTGGGGAGTCCATACTATTGCCTATAGAAAAATATTCAAACACTTTCCTAAAATGCCTTTTATAAGCAGTCTGCTTTGACTTTGTTATTTAATATTCTATATTTTCAATACTTAAAAATGAGTGATAATCACACTGATGATGATGATGATGATGATGATTTGGCCATATGAATTATCACAGAATTTCTTTGACATAGTAGGCTCTCTAAATATGTGTGTGTGTGTGTGTGTGTGTGTGTGTGTGTGTATATACACACACATATATATACACACACACATACATATATATATAAATACTTTTTTAAATATTTGGGTCATACGTAAAGTTGTAAGAAAACACCTCTCGCTTAAGTGATATGGTATTGCGACCTTTTTAAGAAAGAAGAGAACACAATAGAATGAAGACACTGCAAATGAGATTTCAGAAACACATTTTGTTTCACTCATTCACTGATGAAGATCTATCTAAAACAGGAAAGGGGCCTTGAAAACTCCCTACAGGCCAGTGAGCAGCATTACCAGATGCAGCTACAAGACCTGGAGGCCGTGATCGAAGGACTAGAAAAAGAGCTACAGGAAGTGAGGCGCGGCATCGAAAAGCAGCTTCAAGAGCATGAGATGCTCCTCAACACAAAGATGAGGCTAGAACAAGAAATAGCAACCTACCGCCGCCTCCTAGAAAAGGAAGAGATCAGGTACTTAATTCCATATAGCTCATGACAAGTGGCCAGAAACACAGAGCCACTTACGTCATCGTTGAGGTAATCAGAGAAATTGAATCTAAAAAAACCATCATGGCCATAGCGAGCTCACCGAGTTTCTACAATTAAATAGGATTGGTATGCACTGCAAAGAATATGAAGAACTATCTCTAGCCTCCATAAATTCTGAACAAAATAGCCAAAGTCAGGGGCATAAGCTACAACACGGAGCACATCAAGCCTAGAACAAAATGTAAATAATTCCCAATCGATACAAAAATGACCTTTCCAAACTTCCTCACTTTCCCTACCATGCAAACCTTTTGGAATTAGTCATTGCCTTATTGCAAGGAAAGTTTGGAAAACTATTACTACCACATCCCTCCGCACAAAGGCCCACCCCCACCACACATCAAACACCAAAATATTACAACCCTGGAAAGCAACGGTGTCTGGAGTACCTGATTTAGAAGACTTCCAGATGTCCTGATAACAAAAGGTACCAAAGAGGAATTCTTATTAATTCACACAATTTCATAATCTGCAATCACTTATGACGTCATATGGCTTTGAACACAGCACAACCTCCAATTTTGCATGCTCCCATAAAAAGAAAACTTTCTTTGTTGTAAATAATTTTTAAATTTGCAAGTACAATCAAAATACAATATTATATCAGTTTCAGGCACGCAACCCAATGACTAAACATTTATATAACTTAGGAAGTGATCATCCCAATAAATCTAGTACCCATCTGACACCATACATAGTTAATACAATATTAACCGTATTCCCTATGATGTACTTTACATCCCATGACTATTTTGTAACTACCAGTCTGTACTTCTTAATCCTATCCCCCCAAATCCCTTCCCATCTGGCAACCATCAAAATGTTCTCTGTATCTGAGTCTGTTTCCGGTCTGCTTATTCATTTATTTGTTTTTTAGATTCCACATAAAAGTGAAATCATATGGCACTTATCTTTCTCTGTCTGACTTACTTCACTTAGCACAATACCCTCTAAGTCCATCCATGTTGCTGCAGACGGCAAGATTTCATTCTTTCTCTTTTTTTATGGCTGAGTCATATTTCATTGTATATATCTATCACTTCTTCTTTTAAAAAGAAACTTTTACTCTTGCTTGCTTCAGAATTCTGAGTCTTCTATAAAAATAGATGAAACTGCTTTACTCTATAACGGCTTGACATTTTCTAAATCTTTGAAAAACATAAATTCAAAATATACCACTTACTGAGTGATGCCAGGCAAGTTACTAAGCCTCTCTGTGCATCAGTTTCCTCATCTATAAAATGAGAACAGTATTACCTACCTCAAAGGATTGCTGTGAGGATTAAATGAATCAATGTTTGTAAAGTGCTTAGAATAGTATTATGTAAATATACATATAATTTATTATTAAATAAAGTAAAAGGTTGTGAATTTTATTTAATTTCTAATCCTTCAAGATATTGGTAACTTGGTCTTCAATATTCTGATAATTTTTATTATGCTATATTTAATATATACAAGAAATTATCATGAAGGATGTGATGATCTCCCATGTATGCACTTCCCCCAGCCCAGGCAATGAAACATACAATGTTGTTGAAGTCTGTCAACATGCCCCACTGTTTCTCCCCCCACCTAAACCACATTCCCCCCAATCTCATTCTCCTCCTTCCATCTAACCTGGCTCCTGAATTTGATGCTTACTAGCCTCTATATTCCTTTATACTAATATGTGTGTATCCCTAAACAAAATATGGAATTGTTTTGCATATTATTTTAACCTTTATAAAATTAGCTGCATTCAATGTTATACTTGGGAGATTCATCCATAAAGATCCAGTGTACCCTTAGTTCATGTATTTTCACTGCTAAATAGTATTTCCATTGTATGAACATTCTCTTATTGGTGAGCATTGTTTTCAATTATCTGCTAATTATCTGCTCCTATGATTTCAGATATTACGGTTGTATCCAAGGAGGGAAAAAAGAAAAAAAAACTACAAGTAGAGTTGGTTTTGTTTTACCTTCAGGTGAGTTTCTGATATAAGTAAACTAACTTGAAAAGTAAAGTGCCATTTGTAGGGATTAGAAATAAACACTCTAACAGCAAAAATAAGCAATATTCAAATAAATTTTGACACATAAAGTGACTGTGATTAGCACTTCAATAATTTAATATTTCATAAATAAAATTTTCACAGCCATTATAAATGAAATATCTTTTTCAACGAAAGTCCCACAAAGGTGTGAGAATGAAAAGGTGGAAACAGTGACCAAACAGGCAATACTAAATGGAAATATCGTCAAGGAGAGCACTGAAGCTCATGGCACTATTCAGTAAGTAAAACAATTCTGACTAAGAAATAATAATAAACATGCAAAGAAATTAACTTCGATTGAATCATCTCAGTAATCTTTGCTTGAATGTTTCCAAACATAATTTTAATATGCTATGATTTTTAATCTGACATGAGTAAATATACATAAACAAAAACTCAGATGAAGGAATGCTCAATCCTTAATTCACTATTTTTCTAAAAATATACCAAAACATGAGAGTTCCACAGCATTCCTTGAAATTAGTCACATGATTTTTTAAAGTATGTAAATTATAAATTCCACGATGTACATGGTAAATTAAACTAAAAATGTAAATTATTCAAACTTCTTGACTTCTTTATTGTATGGAACACGTTACACATTTAAAAATATATCCATACTTCTTCATGTGGAAAGCTTTATTTTATCATTTCAGGACAGAGAAAGTGGACGAAGTTATTAAAGAATGGGAAGGTTCCTTCTTCAAAGATAACCCTCGACTAAGGAAAAAATCTGTTTCTCTTCGATTTGACCTTCATTTAGCAGCCACTGATGAAGGGTGTTTACAGACTAAACACGATAATCTACCAGATATAGAAGTCAGGCTTATCATGAGGAGGTCGTGCAGTATTCCCTCTATCAAACCTCCATCAGCAGCTAATTAATCCAAAGCCAGTATTTGACTTGATTTGAAAATGACATTAGGATGGGCCAAGGTGGGCCATGCTGACCCCCTTCTGTCCCAAATGTAAGTTATTAAGTATGTATGTTATGATTGATGTGTGATTCTCCTCAGGGGGGAAAAAAACAGCAGGGACAAAACTTCTCTGAATCTAACTATGGATGTATTTTTTTGGAAAGGGGAAGCTTAAAATAAAATCAGAAATTCAGTATAGTTTCTATTTTATTTATTCTCCAAATAATAGTTTTTGTTCCCTTGAAATTTTATCAGAGACTGTAAGCATTAGCAGCTTAGTTAAGTCTTTGAAATTTCACTCAAATGGCTGAATGCTCTAAGGAAAAGGGAACAGTTTATCTAAATGTGATTGTAGTATGTTAAGAATTACACTGAGTTATTCATCACTGGTTATATCTAAAAGGATTTTTCTAATTGAAAAAGAAAACACAAACAATCTTTTAAAGAGGACTCCCTGTTCACTTAACCAAAATTTTTCCTTTTGAGACAATCATTTGCACACTTAGAAAAATAAATTACTTTCCATGAGCAGTTTTGAGCAAACTATAAAACATAGCCCAGTGCTGATTTGATTAAATAAAATTAATCTTCATCTGAAAGTGTTTTGTAGTCATTATGTGATTTCCAGAAGTTACTTTATTCAAAGAGCTTTAAAAGATTGTGTCCCCTACCACCAAAAAAAAAGAGGCCAGCTGCTCAAACAAAATATGAAAAGCTGATTACTACAGTTTCTAGAACAGTTATCCAACCTCTCACCATCTCAGCTTTTCCATCTGTAAAGTTAAGTGTGATTAATTGGAGTATTCGATGTGAGCATTAGGTAAAATACTATATAAAGTCTTAAAAATATTTCCTGCAATCATTTATGTGAATTAAGATAACACTGTTGTTATCTAAGTTAAGAGTATTTGCAGGATTTACGTTTTTAAATTGTTCAAACTGTAATAAATATGGATAGAAAATATATTTGTGAATAAGTCAGGTATTGTTGCCAAGTTTTTTAAACAACCTAATTTGTTTAACACAGGTATGTTTATTTTAAGACCTTAAATAAAAAATACCTGTTTTAAACATTAGAAATTTATAGACTATTAATTTTTTTCTAAACAGAAAAAATGTTAAGTACCACTCACCATACATTTTTTCCCAGCTAAAGTATCATCCAAGGGCTATAGCTATGTTAGCATTTTAGTACAGCCTTTTCAATGGAAATCTCTCTCTCTGTCTCATTCTCTCTCTCTCTCTTCAACCAAAAACCAAAAAAAGGTATTTTTTAACCAGAAGAAAATTATGTTAAATAATCTTTAACATAATACAGGGGTATAAAGTTGAAATTTTTCTTTCAGTTACTTCAGATTTCTTTTAGCGTTGCTTATTCTATTTAGTGAAAGGGATAACTTTGTTGTCAAGGATACAACAGCATGTTAAGTGCTTATTCTTGCATAAGCATCTAACCTAAAATACATCGTATACATAACAGTGTTTTAATTCACTATCAGTTAAATGCTGCTAACTTCATTAAAGCTTTGAAAATGCAGTCATATAAGCTATTGTACTAAAGTTACTGTACTAAGCAACAGTAATCATAATGCAATCTATCCTAGTGTAATCCGTATGCAGTGTAAAAACTTAGTACTGGGCCTCATGAATGTAACTGCTTGTAATAGTAATTCTACTATGCAGCTATTGTGTGTAACATGTACATTAAAATACAGTAATTGAATTTATAACAAAGTTTTATTTGCTTTGGGGCACTTTAAATTCAAATATGAATTTACCAAAGTAAATGATACCACAATAAAAAAAATTTAAACATAAACTCTAAAGCTGCACTGTGTTTGAGTTTGAGACATTGTGTTGAGTTTAATTGTTCTAATATCATTAGCTCACTTAGGGAATGAAGAAAGCTGTAACCACGGCAGAGAGAAAATTTCTTTTATACTTTTTTAACAAAGAAAAATCTTAAGTGGTATATTCTAATAAAAAATCAAAGTAACCCCATAATCCCATAAATATAACAGTAGCCATCATTTGCAAAATGCTTCCTCTGCTCCTCACCATGCACTCAGCCTACTTGTACATAGTCACTAATCCTTACAACAATCCTATGAGATGTATATAATGTTATCATTTTATACACAAATAGAAATTAACATTCTTCCATCTTTCTGGAATAATTAAAATGCATGCTTCTATAACAAAATACAAAAATAAAGGTTCATTCCAATTACTAATGATTGTAGAGTCCCTGGCACTGTCACTAATTACCCACGTAACCAGGAGGGAATCACTTAAATTTCCCGTGACTCAATTTTCACACTTGAAAATGAAGGGAGAGAGGAACAAGATGGCGGCGTAGGTAGCAGCTGCGCCCGCTGCCTCCCGCAGCCACATCAAAATTACAACTAAAATACAGAACCACCGTCACTCAGAGCCTCCTGAAATCTGGCTGAACAGAAGCCCCACAACCAGGGAACTGAAGCAGCACCAAGACGGTAGGAGGGGCGGAGACGCGGGCGGATCGGGGCTGAATCACAAAGATGTGCTGCGGGCCCACACGCGGTGCCCCGGTTGAAACTAGAAGGGAATCTCGGCGGCGGAGGTTTCCCGGAGGAGCGAGGGGTCCCAGCCCCACAGCAGGCCCCCAGCCCAGGGCTCCAGGGCCGGGAAGGGACGTCCCCACAACTCCGGGCTGTGAAACCAGCGGGGCCTGTCCCTGAGGGTCGCGGAGGCTGCGGGAGCTCCTCTCAAAGGGCCTGGCACGGACTCACTCAGACGCGCTCCCTCTGAGCCCAGCGCTGGGCAGCAGCCTGAAAGGACCTGGGACACTCGGGGAGGAACTAACCTGCCTGGATCAGGGCGAGAGCTGGAGGGACGGCTTCCTCCCAGGCAGAAGGGCTGGCAGAGGCCGTTGCCCCTTTGGCGAGTCCTCCCCGCACACAGCCAGCAGGCAGGCGCCATGTTTGAATTGCCAGCGCATCACACCTTTGGCCCCGCCCATGATCCTGGAGGCCCCGCCCCTCCCCACCTGCAGGTCATCCAGGCCATTTCCAGGGGCTTTTCTGTGCAACTGGCATCTCAAGCCTCATGATTAGGACTTTCCTAAAATCTCTCAAACAAGCAGCAGCTGCCCCATACGGCTTGATAAGTGGCCCCAGGCCTGGCACTAGCGGCACCCTGCACTGGCTCATAGCTTGGCCTCTCCTGGGCACCTCCAAGCCCAGCACAAGTAGCAGCCAACTACGGTTTGCTGTGTAGCTCATGCTGGGTGCCCTGGGCAAGGCACTGGCACAGGCTGACTTTGCACCTCCCGGGAGGCCCCAGAGACAGTGCACCTGGTGATCAGACTCTACCACGCTGGACTACAACCCTACCACATCCACAAGTGACTCAAGGGGTGCACTTGGTGAACACCAAAGCTCCACTGAAGTAAATCCTGATCCATAAGGGTGTCTCCAGCACAGAAGCTCTCTGTAGTTGCAGCTGGTCCTCACAGCTGATTGGCCTGGGGGTCAGTTCCTCCCAGAGACACCAACAGCAACCAAGGCTCAACTACAACAGAACAGAGCACACAGCCCACACAGGGGAGCACCTAGAAGGCCCAGCTCAGGTGACTGGGGAGGCTGAGCCACTGGTCCTTACAGGACACCTACTACACAAAGCCACTCTACCAATTCCAGGAGACATAGCAGCTCTACCTACTACATAGAAACAAACACCTGAAAGCAGTCAAAATGTGGAGGCAAAGAAAGATGTCACAAAGGAAAGAACAGAAGAAATCTCTAGAAGAGGAACTAAATGAAATAGATCCAAGCAAGCTAACAGATAGAGAGTTCAGAATTTTGGTTATAAGGACGTTTAAGCAGACTGTTAGGGAAATAACTGAGAAAATCGATAACATAATAAAGTACCAATTTGAAATGAAGGCTACAGGAACTGAAATGAAGAATAATTTATAGGGAATCAACAGCGGAGTAGAGGACGCTGAGAATCAAATCAGCAATTTGGAACATGAGGAAACAAAAACCACCCAACCAGAAGAGCAAAAAGAAAAAAGAATCCAGAAATATGAAAATAGCGTAAGGAGCCCCTGGGACAACTTCAAGAGGCCCAACATTCATATTATTGGGATACCAGAAGGGGAAGAACGAGACCAAGAAATTGAAAACCTATTTGAAAAAATAATGACAGAAAACTTCCCCTACCTGGGGAAAAAAAACCAATTTACAAGTCCAGGAAGCACAGAGGGTCCCAAAGAAGAGGAACCCAAAGAGGCCCACAGCAAGACACATCATAATTAAAATGCCAAAGGTTAAAGACAAAGAGAGAATCTTAAAAGCAGCAAGAGAGAAGCAGTTAGTTACCTATAAGGGAGCACCCATACAACTGTCAGCTGATTTCTCAACAGAAACTTTGCAGGCCAGAAGGGAGTGGCAAGAAATATTCAAAGTGATGAAAAACATGGAACTACAACCAAGATTGCTCTACCCAGCAAAGCTATCATTTAGAATTGAAGGTCAAATAAAGAGCTTCTCAGACAAGGAAAAGCTAAAGGAGTTCATCACCACCAAACAAGCACTACAGAAAATGTTGAAGGGTCTTCTTTAAGAAGAAGCTAATGAACAAAAGAATCTGACGAACTAAATAGATCCACAGACATTGACGCATGCAACAGACGATCATATTTCAGAGGAAAGAGGGAAGGGGAGTGGAGGGTGGGAAGAGATTAACCAAAGAAGTTATATGTATAACCCATGGACACAGTTAATAACAGGCTGAAGGCATGGGAAGGGGGTGGGAGGGAAGTAGAGGAGGTCAGTTGGGGGGGGGAATGGTATACCTGTAATACTCTCAACAATAAAGATAAATTTAAAAAGTAAAAGAAAATGAAGGGAAAAGTAATACTTGGTAATAATGCCTACCTCATAGAGTTGCTTCAAATAATATAAATGTAAAAATATTTGGCAAAGCACTACTCAAACACACAGTACTATTTGGATGAAATTGTCATTGGGAGAGAAGAATTTGTGAGGATAATTATAGCTGACAATGATTAAGCAATAGTTTAAAACACAACAGGGAATGAGAATTTTTAAATTCTTTATTTGTTCCCAGAAGAGTTATTCTTTCCCAGTAAGTTACCCAATTTGAGCAGTTCCACCACGATCGTTTTTAAAGCACAATAATGTTCTCTAGAGTCAAAAATGCCTAAATTAATTTAAAAGTTTCAAACAGAAACATTATGGTACATGGGCCAAAATTAAACTTTAGTTAAGTAATATGGGTAGACACATTACTCAAATTATCAACATATGAAATAAAAAAAAATTAAAACGTTTGTACACAGGGCAGAATTTAGTTCTGTGTTGACAAGTTATGGCATATATACACAGATTACCAATATTCATGGACATACTACATATAAACATTTTGAAATGAGGTATATGTACAAATCAATACAGCCTTTTCGTTTCCCTCACGCACTTAAGAGCCTAGACCATGGGTCGTACCATCCCTGTAGCAACTATACGACTCTGCCTTTGTAGCTGAAAGAAGCTATAAATAACATGTAAATAAATGGACTTGGCTATGTTCTAATAAACCCCAAACCAGGAGGCATCCCGGGCAGAGCTGGCCTACAGTTACAACTTGCCAACTCAGGCGAGTTCTGTTCTCCCTTTCCCTATTTTAAGAAAAGAAAAAAATCATTTTAAAAAGCTTCATTAGAACATGCGACAAACTGTATGGCTCAGGGGTTGGTTCAAAATCTTTCTTGAGTCACAGACTTCTTTGAAAATCTGTTAAACTACTAACCCTTTATCCCGGGGGGGAAAGTCACATAAATGTTTACAGTTTAAAGGTTCATAAACTTCCTAGAGCCTATTCATGGACTACCAGGTGTCCAGGGACTCAGGTTTTTCCTTGTTCTGGATGAGGCTAGAGAAAGAAGGTACATACTGGAGTCTCTGCCAAAGCCTGCGTGTATCTTATATCCATCCTTTATGTCTCTGATGTTTTTATATTGTTGGTGTGTGTGTTTTTTTTAAAAAAAAAAAAAAAGCAGTTTCATGTACATTATTTCAAGCACCATTCAAGATTGCTTGTTATCACCTGGACGGGCATGGCTCACCGGTTGAGCTCGACCTAGGATCCAGGCGATTGGGGTTTGATTCCCCGTCAGGGTACATGCGCAGGTTGTGAGCTCGGTCATTGACTCTCTCGTCATTGATGTTTCTATCTCTCTCTCCCTCTCCTTTCCTCTCTCTGAAATCAATAAAGATATTTAAAAAAAAAAAAAGGTTGCTTGTTATCATCTGATGACCTCTTGTCTTTCCCTTCAATATGCTCTTCAGTTTCACTAATCTCTATTCATGCCTCTAAAAATATAGGAGGTGGAAGACTTGGACAGAGTGTCACTTGTCCCAAGCTTTACCGAGGTCTAGAGATGCCCTGGCCTCTGCTGGCACACCCCAGATGGTGGCTAAGAGCAGCCCAATAATTCAATCAGTCTCTCTAAATGTCAACACTGTTTTGAAGTAATTACAGGCCATTGAGCCCATCCCTTGCTTCTCCCTCCGCAGTGGCCCACAGCATCCGCCAGATGTTTACACATTCAGGTCAGGGGCTACTAACTGGCAAAGCGACATACTCCTGACTTAATGGAAAGAGCCCTGGACCAGAAGGCCCTCTCCATACACAGTTACTGAGCCTCTAACAATGGGTCAGGCCCTTAGTAGACAATGGCAATGCGAAGATGACCAATGCAGATGACCGCACATTTGCTTTCAAGACCCTCGCAGTGCACAGCAGGCGACAGACACACTCGGATACAATGGATCAGGTACAGGCTACAGCAAGGATGTCAAAGAACCATGCCGTCGAGAGGAAGGATTATTGCGGGGGGCGGGCGGGGCGGATCACAGAGACGTTGGATCCAAAAGGACAGATGAGTTTAACCCGAAAGTGGGGGCCAGGGCGTGCCCGGCGGTGGGAAGCCAGTGAGCCACGCTAAGGCTGGGCAGAGACCAGGGGCACCCAACCAAGGCCAGGGCTGGGTAACACCGCCCGGCCTTGGCTCGGAAACCAGTGGCAGCTGCCCCAGACTCGACCTTGGAAAACCTGAAAAAGCCCGCCTGTGTCGTTCGGGCAGGAAGCCCTGAGCGGCGCCCGCGGGGGCCGAAGCCCCGCGCCTCCGCCCTCCGCCGGCTCACGCACTCACTCGCCCTCACGGAGGAAGAGGAAAGAAAAAGCCCGGAAAAGAAAAGCGTGGGGCGCGCGCGACCGGAGCCTGGTCCGAGCGGCGCGCGGCCCCCGCGGCCACAGTGGTTCCGGGGCCTTGCGCCCGGGTGACTCCCGCCGTCTTCCGGCCGCGCGCGTGTGGAGCCGAGGCCGCGGCTCCCACCTTCCTCGGCACAGCCTCGCACCTGCCGCCGCTTCGCCTGCCGCCGCCCGCCGCCGCCCGGCCCCTTTCGGTCGCGGAACCCGGGCCTCTCCGGCTGCTCGGCCCCCTCCGCCCCCTCCGCCGTGACGAATCGGCGCCCGGCGGGAACAGTACCCCGATTCGGGCAGCTCTGAGGAACGTATAGGGCCTGAAAAAAATCCTTGACTGCACGGAGCGTCACGCGTTCTCAGCGGGAGGTTTATTTCCCCAAAGCCGGTCGGGTGGCGCCCGGACAGAATTTAAGAAGAGTGTTGAAAGTGCGAGTGCGGAAGCTCCGAGCGCGAGGGGCGGGGCGTGCGCGGGACAAAGGGAAGCGAGGCCGGAGCTGCGGGCGCCTTTTCTGCCCGCGGGTGAGTGTTTCCGACGGGGCTGTGCCGGGGCGGGAGGATGGCGAGTCGTGGTGTCCCGGCTCGGCTGGACTCCGAGGCCCCGGGGTTTGCGGGGGGCCAGGCCTGGCCGCGGGGCCAGAGCTGGGCGCTGCTGGCGGCCTCCCTGAGGCCTAGCGGAGCGAGGGTTGGGAGGGAGTCCCAGCTGGTTTCCGTCCTCGGCGGCTACCCTCGCCCCTTGCACTGACCCCGCGGAATTGCTCAGAGCAGCTGTGCATGCCCCGCTGTCGTGGGGTTGCTGGTAACGTGCATCCTCCACAACAAACCCAAAGGAAACGACCTCAGGGGAAGCCCTTGGGGCGAACCTGGCCCGTGGTCATCACCCCGGCCGGAAGGTGGTTTCCCTTTGGTTCAGGCAGCGCCCTGAGGGCTCACGGTGCGGCTTACAGTGAAGAGCGAAAGCTCTGGAACAGTTTGGCCTGGGTTTGAAACCCATCCCTGGCATTTCCTGGCTGTGTGTTTTTAGACAAGTTACTTAAACCCACGGAGACTCCCTTTTTTCCTCTGTAAAATGGAAGTAGCGGTACATATCTTGCTGGTAGTTGTGAGTAGAAAGACGAAATACTGTAAACAGTCAGTCTGTCCTGTATAAGTTATTGAGCAAATACTTGGCTGGTGTTTTATGTCAGGCAGTGGGGATGGATCCAACGGTGGACAAATATACAAGCCGGCTGTTGGAATTTATGGTATAGCCAAGGAGAGCAATCATTTAAAAGAATTAACAATGAGTGATGTATACCGGGGCCTTGTGGCAGTTATTGTCTGGGTCCCCACAGCAAGGCCTACTGAATGTTGACAGCTCCCTGAAAGTGAGCAGGAAGGAAATTGGCACCAGAGGCAGTGGTTTCTGCCTGTTCCTTAAAGAGAGAGAGACCCAGTTTAGGCCATTGAGAAAATAAACTACAGTATTTCTTTCCACACCAGGCCTCTTAACTCCTCATGCTCCGGGGAATTCCACTAACATGCAGAATAGGAGCAAAGAAAAATCATGGTTGTTTCATATAACATCGTATGGAAGTACTCCAGTAGTCATAGACGTTATTTGCCTTTTTTCTGAAAAATGAATGTCTCTTTGTTTGCACTGTGTGTGATGTATATTGATGTCAGGAACAAGCTCGTGTGTATGATTGTGTCACGAGCTGGTAATATTAGGGCAAAACTTATTAAGGATTGAGCTAGGTACTGGGATTACGATAATGAATTAAGTGGTCCTGTTTCCAGGCAATACACAATCTAGCCATATTAACAGGTATGTGATATAATACACAATATCATAGGTCTGTGTAAATTGAGTAGGAATACAGGTGAGGAAGCAATTATGCCCACGTAATTTATCAAGAAAACTCCACTAAGGAGGTATATTTTGCAATGGCCTATGAAGGGTTAATGAGAGTTTTTTAGGTAGGGTCTCAAAATTTATTCCCAACAATTATAGAACTATTTACCACTAGGAGAGAATATAAAGCTCATTCGCATGCCAATTACCTTTTGCACTGCCTCCAGGAATAAAATGCTGCTCCATTTTAATAGAGGTTGTTTTGTGGAAAGGAAGGGAGAGCTGCTGCTGATCTGGGAGCTGTCAGTATCTGTAGGCCTCCTTAGTGTGGGCCCTAATAATACATCACATATTTTTATTGGTCTGATTAAATGGGTACATGGCATCAGCAAAATGTTTTACATACAAGAGGTGGCTCAGTACCATAAAAAACTTCAAAGTACATGTCTAATATTCTAATATCCCCAGTAATTTGATTTAGTCATTTAATTCTGATCAACCGAATGACCTAAAGAACTAGTTATATGCAAAAGGCTTGGTTACTAGAAGATAATGTAATTTTACTAAGAAATACCAATTAAACTACCCTATTCTTTAGGAAAACATTCTCTCATGCTTGCTGAGTTTTGATTCTCTTTTTTTTTCTTTTTTTCCTTTTTTTTTATTTTAGTGTCTCAGATTCATTCTTAAGGAACTGAGAACTTAATCTTCCAAAATGTCAAGTAAGTTTCATTTTTTTATATTTATCAATCTATATAAATAAGAGACTAATGCCCTAGCAAATGGGAATTCCAAAATACTCTCTTTTTTTTTTCTTCAAAACAGGACCATTGGTAGTTTTGTTGCATAGTATTATATCTCAGTTGTTTACAAGAAGTTATTTATTTTCTTTCAAACAGAAAGACCATCTTATGCCCCACCTCCCACCCCAGCTCCTGCAACAGTAAGTTTTAATTTTCTTGTTAATGTAATAGCCAAGTCTGGCCTTGATACAAAAACCCAGATGTCTTCCAGGAAGGGTCACTCAATCATCACAGCAACAGGATGAAAAATTCAGCTTAAAAAAAAAGCACTTCCTACTAAATAAAATAACTCTTTGTATCTTACCTTGAACCATCCCCAACATTTAAAGAAACATACTGCTGAAAGGCCAACCTCCTGTGCTCAGTTTTGTTTTTTTTAAATGGGAAAATAGCTGACAACTTCTAACACTTCTCTCTTATTAATCTCTTATTAAGAGTCTTTCAAGTTGATATTGAATGAATGCTCATTCTGGCATTTATCATTTTCAAACCTAACCTTAAACTGGTTACATTTTTCTCTCCTTGTCTATATATAATTTTCATATTAAACAATAAAGCTTCCAGTTCTATAATAACACTCATCGTAAATCTTTATTTTCAAGCTGTTCAAGTAAGGATTTTATTATCTGTGGGTCAGATCCTGCTATTGAATTTTATTCCACTCCATATTTTATTGATTTGGAATTTGATATGTTTCAAGGTGTCTAAATAATAGTTGTGAACTGTTTTTTTCACCCAGCAAGTTCTGACCCAGCTTGGTCAGCATGTCAAATAATTGTCCAATCTATATAACAAATTTAACAATAACTTTTCAGGCCTTGCTGAAATAGATTCCTTGTTGTTTTTTATTTAAAACAAAACAAAACACTGTTAACATTGACCATATCCTACAAAAGCATTTCTTTAACAGCTGTTAGCCCTCCTTCCAGACTCCCTACCCCCTAAATTTCAAGCTAGTTTACTAATTAGGTCCTTGTGTAATTTTGTTTTCTCCACTAGATAACTATTCCTAATTACTAACCCTTAGATAAATGTTTTAGTTATGTTTATCAACAATTTGGTTTTCTTCAGTAAGATGTTTTTAAAAAGAGATATTGTATCACATGTCCTCAGTTCAATTTATAGAACATATAGTCTCTAAAGCTACTTCCAGTAGATCTTAAAGTCCTGTGTTTGCTTTGTTTTCTTCCTTAAATCAAAGAACATTTCTTATGACCATCTCCTTGGCCCTCTGCTAGTGGCTATACGGGTGGAGTTGAACAGTTGAGATTCCTGACTTCAGAGAGCTAACCATGTACTTCATTTTTGGAAATGGTATAATTGTCATGTTTTAGTTTGAATTTTTTTTAGCTCCCCTACTTAATTTTCATACATTATTGCCTCAGTGTTGAACAGTGATTCTCATTGTTTATGCAACCTTTGAAGGCGTCATTTTGATAAAAGTACTGCCTCAGGTAGTGTATAGTATCTGGAAGACACACTTGATTTTTTGAAATAGAAATAGCTCCAGAACCAAGTGTCCGCCTATGACTTCTCAAATGTTGAAAGGGACTTTTTTTGCCTTTCTTTAGTCCTATTTCTGTACCATTATAGTTTCACATTGACACATAAAATACAGAAGACTAAGGATTAGGACATCCAACAGAGTGGCTATTCAATGAGTTATCTCCTTCCTTTCTTTCCATTATTTCTACCACCACCATCACAATCATCACCACCACCACTACCACCTCCAGCCCCCAGGTGTACCACTCTAAGTAATATACACTCCTTTCGTGCCTTTGGTACTTCATCTGTGCTTTGCCTACTGAAATAAGCTCAATTTGCGTCTTCTATAACTATATAGACTAGAAATTGATCAGTTCTCTTCTCCTAAACAGTATCAAATGCTTGAATATCTTTCGGAGACTAAGGATATGTGCAACATATGTGCAGCGGCATGTTTTAGAAAATTGTGTTTATTTTATAATGGTTATAGTTTAGTTGGAATGTGTTAAGTGTATTTTGCATCATACAATTCAGGACTGATGTTATTAATTGCATGTTAAAATGAAATTACTATCACTTGTTTTGATTGAATTTCATTAGGGAAAATACTCTACTTTTATTCTCCCTTTGCTACATTCTTTTTATGCATTATACTTTGATTCTCATGAACATTGGATGTCATTGTATTAACCATAAGGGCAGTGCTATTATAAGAGCCCATTTGTAATCACATCAACACATAATTCACAAAAGCCAAGAATTCTGTTGTTGCAACGAGTAGTTGTGTTTTGAAAGGGCTAGAGCTATCAGGAAACTAGATTTTTTTAAAAAAGAGAGTTCAAGCCTGTCAACTGGAAAAGTAGTTCCCCTTAACCAAATGCAGAAATTGTTCATGATTGACCTATGGAAGATGGATCAAAGAAGAGGCGGAAGAGAAAGCCTATAAAAGGATGACTGGGTTAAAAAGATCAGACAGTACCCCAGAATGAAATCCATGCATTTCTTACAAGTCTTTGTTTTGAAATCATGTATGTGACATCCATTGAATCCCACATATGTTCTTTTCTATTGACAACTTCTGACTTCCTGATTTGAGTCTCCTCATTTCTCACATTATATAAAATGATTTAAAACTGTCTTTGAAAGAAGTCCATTTCTTGTTTTTGTTTTTAGTAGATAAATACATCGGCAGCATCCACATAACTGTCAAATAAATCATGTTTTGTTTTGCATGTAAAGTGTTTTCAGACTTCTAGTTTATCACATTTCAAGCTTTCCTCTCAAGCATATATTGCTAAGTTGTTATGTCATACTATTGACCATAAAGTAATCCTGAATGTTTGAGACACTTCACTGTATTGCTTATCCCAAAAATGCAAGCACACACATTCAAACTCACACAAACACCACTGGCCCTTGCAAAGAGAGAGAAAGGGAAAAAGAGAGAAAAAACCCACTTGCAGACTGGTTTCTCAGTGAAGGAAAAAGAGCAACTCCAACACATCATTGCTTGTTTAAATTCAGGTTGCTTTTGCATGCCATATGCAGATCATTTTTCATTTCTGTGTTTTCCTCGTTTGAGCTCATTTCTCATTCGTGTTTTTGTCTCATTTGTTTCCATCAGCAAATGCCCAGCACACCAGGGTTTGTGGGATACAATCCATACAGTCATCTCGCCTACAACAACTACAGGCTGGGAGGGAACCCCGGCACCAACAGCCGGGTCACGGTAGGAGAATCAACTATTACAGCATCCGGCAAACAACTGGAATTGACCAGAAATGCCTTCAGAGTTAGGTCCTTGTGAATCACCAGCACAGCCATTAAAAAAAATTTTTAACCTGGCTTTTGGACTATCTTAAACATTTGTTGTACGATCTTACACTGAACTATATATAGTGAGATCTGGATATGTTTATAGAAGAAAAAAACTTCATTCTTTTTGGTGGTTGGTAGAGATAAAACCTTGGGCACTTAATGCTTATACAATGTGTAGACAAACCTAGAATTTCTTCTGGTTAAAATACCCTCGTTGTGATGAGCATTATCTTTCATTTCAGGTAATTGGCATTAGATTCAATAACTCAGTTTCTTAGTAAAGACTGGGCTTACAGACCTGCTTTTTGGCTGGCCTATCAGTTTGAATTGCTACACATAATTATTTGTCTTTTGGATTTAATAGTTGACCTTCTAACTGAGATTCACTTGTCTTCAGTTAAAAAGAGAAAAAGACTTGTGTCACATCAAAGAATTACAGAATGAAAGTGGAATGAAATTAATTTGAAGTACCCAACTAGGTATTCACAACTAGAAGTATGCTTATAATCCTCAGTATAAGGGATATGACTTCTGAAGATGTTTCATTTAACTGAGCAATCTAAGAAAAAATAAATATAAAAGTAAAATAAATGATAAACTAAGATAATCAAAATTGGGTGATATACTTTTTATTTTAGAATCATCTTAAATTCCAAGGAAGTTTAGGTACCAAAGAAACAAATAACTATACAAGTGATTTACAAAAAATAAATAAAATTAATCCAAAAGCCAAATACCTGCGTACATTGGGATATGGTATTGGTGAGAATCTCTACAACCCGGATGACTGTAAACTCCCAATACCTGGTTTTCATTTGCTATGTTCATAAGCAATTCAATTAATGTGACCTCGGAAAGCCCTCTCACCCTGTAGTCAGGCTAGAGCCGAAAGCGTGTGACTACCGAACTCTCTTGGTAAGCATATTACTTAGCTTGATAGGTTTTGTTTGTGTCTAAAATTTTCATTGTTTCTGCATAATTTGTACTTCATAAGCATGTCAAGTTTTATGTGCCATGCTTTTTTCACGGTATCTGAAAAGAATTCTGACAAAGTGTGTGTGTATGCATTTCACAATGCATACAATTTTTATGTGCATCGGTACATGTTTTTCCCTGGCCTAAATGTGTTGTTTCAGGAATGTAATGGGTTGCAAAGTTATCAAATGATAAAGAACATTTTAATTTAAACAAGGAACAGAATCAATTTTGGACCATTCATGTTAATGCAGAAAATTACTCATGAGCAGTAAACAAAAATGATTACATTTTAATTGCTCTATACAGTCAGCTCTTGATTATCTATGTCAATGGAATAGAAATGGTGGTAACTGTAATACTAGAATCATTTGTATTTCGGTTTGTGTAAGCATTTTGTTCTTAATTTGGATGTATCTCTGAGAATTCTCTGTTATGTGAACTAAGTGAAATCATTTAATGGAGACTTATTAGGAAAAAGAAAGTGCACTCTGTCTTGGAGCCTCGGTCAGTTATCTGTTTCTCCCCATTCCTTCTTGGGAATGTTGGAGCCAGCATTTCGAGTGGGCACTAGCTTCAGGGTAGATTTGGATAAGAGGGTTGTAGGGTGTGGAAAACTTGGTGTTTGGGTTCCTTGTGGTGGTTTTCTTTGTATTACTGTCCTCTCAATATCAGATTAAAGTATTAAACTGCTGTTTAGACTTAACCTGAAAGGCCTAGGAAATATGGAGGCTTTTAGCCTGTGTTAATTCCAGCCCCTTCAACTTTTAGTGACCTCTGTCTTAGGTCATTGAATCATTCTCTAAGAAAATTAATTATGCCTAAAGTTTTACACTACCATTTTTATATATCTAATTTAAGCCATGTTAGGACTCAGTAGATCTGATTTTGACCATTATGAAAGTGTTCTGTTTTAAGGTGACCGTAATTACGTATTACTTTGGCTGGTTTGGGGGGTGGAGGGCTCCTGCTTGGTATTATTGTCTGCAAATCACCTTAAGTCTGATTTGATGGAATGATTCTGTGAAACCCTATGAAGTAGCTCCCTGTAGGCTCTACAGAAAGTCTGGTTTTCCTGTTGATCCCAGTACACTTGAGTAGTTGTCAGACAATAACTTATCTAGCATGTTGAAACCTTTTGGAGTGCTTGTGATAGCTGTGAGATGGAAATCACTCCTGGTCAGGTCTTCATTCTCTTAAGTACAATGTGAAAACAGACTGAGATAAATGTTTAAAACAGCTTATTTCTGTACTTTAGTGGAATTTCTATCCCAGAAAAAAACCCTTAAATGAGATCCTACCAGAGAAACAGCTGAGAATTGGGAAGAAACAACACGCTTGAGTAACCAAAATAAATTTCACAAAATCATGGACTTCATTTGTGTGAGGTTCCCAGGACCTTACTCTTATGTAAGCACAGTTTTAACAAGCATAATTACTTGTTTTCCCCCCAACTCACTGCCAGTTAGAAGCAGAAAATTGGAAAGAGGGAGAGTTGCTGCTAGAGATAGGTTTCCTGATAACAGCAAGGAAAGAAGTAGCTAAAAAAAAGGAAATGTGCCCTCCAAAAGCATTTAGACAGTTTAGAAAGATGTCTAAGATAGTAGATGATAGAGTTGTTTAATGATACAAATCTTTAGTATCCTCAAAATCAGCTAGAATCTAACTTTGTTGTTATTTTGGGTTTTGTTTTGTTTGCATTTGTAAATTGACTAGTCAATGTAATGAAAATAGAACCTCAATATGTGGGTGATTTGGGTACCTTTATTGGAGAGGAAGGAAGAGAAATAATAGGCAAATCTATTAATGTTATAAAATGCAATTCTTTGAAAAATAGCCAAGAGCAAATATTACTATAATTTGTCTTTTAAGTGTTTTAATTCAACATATTCAAGCATAGACATTTTAGAATTTTTTACCTCTTTTTTCAAAAGTGGTTAACAGTGACCTACCAACTTCAGTTATTGGCACAATTCCAATTTTATTTGTAACCTACTTCATGAAATTCTTGAGATTTGTGTTGGATATGAGTTGGAAATGCTTCCTAATTCATGTATGAGTAATCAGACTTCTTTGTGTCTTGCTCTGATTTCATGACATAAGGCTAGCCTTGTAGGAATTCCTCCCTACCCACCTGCTCCTTGAAAGAACTCCAGGCCCTGAGACAGCTTCCCTTCCTCTTCATACCGCAACTGTTGACAGTTTCCAGCCCCTGTGGCTCACCTCCCTGCATTGTCCACTACTGGCTAAAAGCAGGGTCTGTCTGCATTGACACCAGCATGAGGTGTGTAAGGATGCATGTGAGGAGTGAGGAGAGAAGAAATACTGCTTCAGAGATGAAGTGCTTTCTAATGACGTTGTGTATGAAGAAGCAGAGTTATTGAGAAGTATATAGGGATGAAGGGAGACCTGCACAGTGGAAGCAGGCATTGTGTGGGAGCAGTGGAATGGGGTGCAGACATGCTAATCTCTGAGCCTGTGCATGAACAATAAGGTTATGATTGGGGTCCCAGCCCAGAATGGAGGAGTTTTCCCTGAGGTTTTTATCACAGTAACAACAGAAGAGCAAGGGAACAAAATGTCACTTTAGTTTTCTTACAAGGATTTGCCAGTCTCTGTCTTGATAATTAGAGCGAAGTCAGCACTCTAATTCACCCCTGCCTGACATGGGAGAATCTGTATTGGGGGTCTTCCAGAAGTTAGCGGAAAATAAAAAATTCAGCCATGGTTTTATTCTGGGTCCTTGAGCAAATGCAGTCACATACATTAAGGTGAGACTAAGTTCAGCAGTGGGCATCCTTGTGTTGGAATTCTGTGGAGTGCCCACTAGAAGTAATCTGGTATCTCTTTCCTAGATACTAGCCCATAGAAAGAACCGATCTCTTATCTTTCTTTTTCTTCTTTAACCCACTTTTTTCTTTACCTGTTTTTTTTTTTTTTTTTAATAAAAAATGTTTTCAGTCTCCCCTCCTCCCCTTTTTCTTCTGTTTTTCTTTCTGTGTTTTCCCTACAAAACTGAAGTATTTTAATCAAATGGAGTTTCTTGATACACTATAATGGCCCATGTCTGCCATTTCTCTGTTCCTGGTAAGCTTGTTTGCCCCTCCACTGTTACTAGGACTAAGGATAAAAAAGGCATGACTTTAGTTCACACTTCTTGACCTCCTTTATAGAAAACCATTAGATATAGGCATAGAACCTGAAGAAAAATTAAATCTCTAGTTGTGGTAAATGAGATAAGGTTTCTTGTTACCTGTTTTTGAACCTAGGAAGTAGTTTTTGTGACGGTGATGTTATTTATGTAAGGGTGCATTCTGAAATGGTACAAATAGATACAAAGTGCCCTATAGACAGTGTGAGTATGGCTGAGTGCTGAAAGAGTTCAGATTCTGGTGCAGATAATCAAGTGTTGACTGTATGTGTAATGGTAAATTAAGCAAAATAAAAGAGTGCCAGGTAATGTCCTAAATGTGGGACATTTGATATATAACCATGTATTTCAACATGTGGATTGTTATGTAATAATTTATTTGTTCTTACAGCCAGGTTGTCAAAGCAGTAGCAATAAACTACTATGTAAAATATTTTTAAATTATGTGCTTAAAGTTGTTTTCTTCATTTTCTTTTGATGTGAACATTTCTGAATTTGCAGTGATAGCTATTTTCAGTGGAGAAAATATAAGACTCTTGTATCCATGGACGAGTAGAAGAAAGGCGCATTAGAATTTTTTTAAGCCACTCTCTTTCATTTTGCTGGTGAACTTCTTACAGCTGAGTAATGAATGCATTTAACTCTTTTGTAGGCATCCTCTGGTATTACGATTCCAAAACCCCCAAAGCCACCAGATAAGCCGCTGATGCCCTACATGAGGTACAGCAGAAAGGTAGGTGCCAAGGAGCCAGGAAGGAGTGGGGACTACCCACCTTTGCTGCTTTGCTTTCCATCAGATTTCAGATCGGCTTAGCCAGCTTTTCTGTGTGTAGTCAGAGGAAAGGATAAAGAATTGCAGTTTTTAAAGAAATTAGTTTGGATTTTAAAATTCCAGGGGTAAAATCCAACAAGAACATAATTAAATAAACTCTTAAAATCCTTAAGACATTGTTATATAGCCAATGTTGGTTAGTCTTTTGGAGAATATTTAATGACATGAGGAGAATGTTAAGTGAAAAAAGGAATATAAGACTGCATGTATTAGTATCTTATTTTTATAAAAATAATAGCAACTACATGTTAGTTTGAACGAAGAAAAAAGCCAAAAGACGTGCTTATGTCTAAGTAGTAAGCTTATGATCATTTTTATTTTCTTTAGACTACCTTGAATTTTCTCTCTTTTTGTGTGTATAATGAACCTACATTACTCTTAAAATAACATACAGCCAGTATCTTTATTAAAGACCAGAGCATTTAGCTATTTCCATCACTAGTTAGAAATTTTTTAATTTTTGGTCATAATTGTATGTGTATTTGATGATACATTGTATTGTGTTATGTAGATTAACCACTTCTAAATTCTGTGAACCCTTAGACGTAGACTATGTTATGAGTTAGCTTATTTTAAGTATCTGTAACGATTGGAGATGTCTGAGGTCTGCCTTAAAGCAATGCATCAGACTGTAGGTGAAATGAGATTGGCCAGCCGTTGATAATTGTTAAGCAGGCTAATGAGAACATATAGACTTGATTCTGTTCCCTCTGCTTTTGTTTATGTTTTAAAATGTTCTTCTTAAAAAGTATTTTTAAAAGTCTGTAGTTTGGGGCATTAATACTGAAATTTCATGTTTCCTTTCTAAGGTCTGGGACCAGGTAAAGGCTTCCAACCCTGACCTAAAGTTGTGGGAGATTGGCAAGATCATTGGTGGCATGTGGCGAGATCTCACTGATGAAGAAAAACAAGAGTATTTAAACGAATACGAAGCAGAAAAGGTAGAGTGGGGGTGCAGCGGATGGGCATATGGGAAAGGCGTAGTGTTTGCTTACTGTCTCGAGGAGAAGCGGAAGATCTAGCCAGACAGCAGAGGCTGCCTGCGGCTTTGTCTGCCTGAGTCAAGTCGCAGAATTTCTCTAGGCTTCAGAATCCTTATCTGTAAGAAGGAGATAATGATGGTGTCTTTTGATATTCCTATGAGATTATAGAGGTATCATTATAACCTGCAAAATGTTAACTATAAAACTGAAAACATTTGAATTTCAGATAGAGTACAATGAATCTATGAAGGCCTACCATAATTCCCCCGCATACCTTGCTTACATAAATGCAAAAAGTCGTGCAGAAGCTGCTTTAGAGGAAGAAAGTCGACAGAGGCAGTCTCGCATGGAGAAAGGCGAGCCTTACATGAGTATTCAGCCTGCAGAAGATCCAGATGGTAAAAACGGTGGGGGGGCGGGGGGCATGCTTTCTCTGAGAAGTAGACTATGACAAGTCTTTTTAAGTTTTTACTTCCTGCCCTAAATGGAAAACAAAGCATAACTTAAGTGCCATTTCATTATTTTGATTATTTTTAGTAAGATTTGTATGTGAATTTTCCACAAGAGAAAGAAATATCCTTTTTAGTGCAGAAAATAGCATAAACTGATTATTGTTTATCCAAATCTTTGTCCTCAAAATGTCTGAAAGGTTTTTGAGCCATAATCAGTTTTGCCTCAACTGCTTTTAAAAAGTTAAATGCCTTCTAGTTATATATTTTGTTTTCTTATTGGTTACCTAAATTCTGAATTAAGGACTCTTAAGAGAGCAAGTTAATGAGTGGAAATCAGCACTATGAAATTTCTTTCCAGTTAATTGAGAAATCCAACTAGAATTTATAAATGTAGTTCATAATAACACTCATGAGGGTATACAAATTTTATACTCACACACAAATAACAGCTTCCTCATTGACATTTAATGAATAGTCTGCAGGTCTACAGAGTGCATCCCTGGTCGTGTGCAGCCAGTTAGGGTCTGCAAGGAGCCCCAGAGCTATCTACCTGCAGCTGTGAGCATATTCATCCACATATAAGCATGCTGTACAACTAATGTTTTCTCTGCATGCTGCTGTGATATGGAAAAGGTTGGAAGCTCTAGCTACGAGCAACAAAAACATCAGAATAATTTTAAAGTAATGGTAACAAAGGAAAAGCTTGTAAGAACTTTAAAGAAGGTGCACCCTTGAGAGAGGGAATAGTAATACCACCTAAAGATATTAATAAACTGATACACTGAAAAGGAAAGAAAAACAAAAATGCTACTTTAAAAGAATGGCAAATATTCTCATAAATACAGAATAGAATAAGTATAATGAATAGCTTGTGGAGTAGAAACTATCAAGTGTTAAGCAGAATCAGCAGTGCTAAAGACACACTAGCATACACAGACCTTAATTACCCAAATTTAACAATTAATGCAAGAAAAGCTTGCAGAACTGAAAAAAGTAGAATGTCCAGTCTACAAGTAATTGGAAGGATGGGGCTCAGTATAAGATGACACAAGTAATGTAGAAGCCATAAGTAGAAAATCGTTTTCAGTAGGTGAAAGTTAACAGGGTGTACATTGAGATTGATTGAAGGGATTACTCAGGAACAAATTTTTTTTTTTTTTTTTAATGTTTTATTTCAGGGAGAGGAAGGGAGAAGGGGGGAGAGAGAGAAACATCAATGATGAGAGTCATTGATCATTTGCCCCCTGCACTCCCCCTACTGGGGATC
This sequence comes from Miniopterus natalensis, assembly GCF_054644295.1. Taxonomy (NCBI): domain Eukaryota; kingdom Metazoa; phylum Chordata; class Mammalia; order Chiroptera; family Miniopteridae; genus Miniopterus; species Miniopterus natalensis. The sequence continues at coordinate 24,232,332 of NC_142097.1, forward strand.
AAGTCAACAATTTGGGTATGTGCCCTGACCGGAATTGAACCTCGATCTCCTGGATAATAGGTCGATGCTCAACTGCTGAGCCACACCGGCCAGGCAGGAACAATCTTTAAAAGGGGTTCCTTTTCTCTGCTTCTCAAACTTCTTCTCATTATGTGTCTTAAGTTTAAGATAGGATCTTAAAGCTGCTAGTAAGAAAGAACAGGTAGTAATTAAGATGCCAGGATAAGAATGACTTTAGACCTTGGACTTTATCCCTCAGAACTGAGTAGAAAAAAGACTTGAGAGGTGGAAATGTACATAAAACCAAGAGAAAGGCAACATGTCCATGAGTGCAACAGCTGCTAACTTCTTTAACAAAGAAGACTATTAAAACTCCTACAAGACATACTCAGTTATTCTCACAAGACAGTGAAGGCTTTTTTTTTTTTTTTTTTTTTTTTTAAATATATCTTTATTGATTTCAGAGAGAGGAAAGGGGAGGGAGAGAGAGAGATAGAAACATCAATGATGAGAGTCATTGATCGGCTGCAGCCCGCAACCTGGGCATGTGCCCTGACCGGGAATGGAACCCCGATCGCCTGAATCCCAGGTCGATGCTCAACCGCGGAGCCAGGCCCGGCTGGGCAGTGAAGGCTTTTTTTAAATGACATTTTAGAGAGAATATTCATGAGATAAAGTGAATAACTGGTGAAATAGAAAATAGAAGCCCACCCTTCCCCTCCACCCAAAAAAAAAAAAGCCAGACAACCAAAGTGTAAAGTAAGACAAGCCCCTACCATTGGGCAGTACTGGAGCCATGTAAATGAAAGAAACAAAAAAAGATAACTTAGATAGAGGTAGCATTAATGTACCATCTGTAATCATAAATGTGAATGTGAAAACCTCTTTAAACAGTAAAGTCACAGGACTTTTTTTAAATGGCATCTTTTATTCCAGCAAATTTAATTTCAGAAGTATATATCCTAAAGAAGTTACTCAAAAAAAAAACAAACAAAAAAGTGATTTGCACAACAGTTTATAGTGGTGCTGTTTATGATGATAAGAGTTTTAGGAACTACTTAAGCACCACATGATAAGGGAGGTGTTGAACTATGACCGAGCAGCTCAGTTCTGGCCTCTAGCAGAGTTTTCTGCAGTGTGGTCCCTCCACCTCTGATGGGACACTAAGGTGTTTAGTGGTTGAGAGAGGAACTTTTCTTTTAATGCATACTATTTAAGAGAAGTTCTTTTTTTTTTAGTGAGTTAATTTAAATAATAGTAAGTAAATAATAGTACAGGTTGTCAGTAGATATGTCAAAAACTGGAGGCGATAAAGCAAAGGTTAAGATTAAGGAAACACTCTTGCATAGCTACTAAAAATAAACATATATACCAGATCCATACTGTATATGAATTTGAGTGGATGCAAACAACATAGTACCTTTACACACTGACAACTGTAACTGTAAATTGATAAAAATTAGAAGTAAAATTTGTTTTTTTCCTGTAAAATTGCTTTAGGGCCTTAGTGGTATTTTAATCTACTAAAATGTATGTTGTGCCCAGCTGGGCGATAAAGATATAAATAAATAAAATAAAATGTATGTGCTGGTCTGGGAAACTGAATATTGCTAGAGATAATGTTTTCTCTGCAGTGAGCATTTTCATTACTTTAATATTAAAGTTCTCTGGTGACAGAGACACCACCTGGTTCATATGTTGTCATCAGTTGTAAATGCCTTAAATTACTATCAAGAGAGTGAAACATTGGGCAGAATTTTCATTTTGCCATCATATGCAACCTTCATATTCCCAGGCTAAAAGACACGTGGTTATATCCCACTTGTGTTTCATCCAGATCCTCCTCAGACACATATCATCTCTTAAAGATTTTATGAGAAATCCAGGACCTTGGCCAATGAACACAGCATGTCCTGTGTGGTTTTTAGTAAATGACTGCCCCAGTGTTCCCATGATGCCCTTTAGACGCACTTGGGAGAGCCATGGCTCCTTGGTAATTAAGTGTGTACATTGTTACACTCTCCTGTTTATGGTTACTGGTGACCTAATTTCCACAACATCTCGTTTATTCCAGATTATGATGATGGCTTTTCAATGAAGCATACAGCCACCGCCCGTTTCCAGAGAAACCACCGCCTCATCAGTGAAATCCTTAGTGAGAGTGTGGTGCCAGACGTTCGGTCAGTTGTCACAACAGCTAGAATGCAAGTCCTCAAACGACAGGTCCAGTCCTTAATGGTTCATCAGGTAAAGTCATAAAACATTTGTTATAATAACGTGGGTCTATGCCACAGATCCCAGGTGACCTGGTTCTCTATAATGCATCACTGTGCCTATTGAATAGCTCTGTGTTCAACCTAACCTGTTCCTGATTCAGGAAAAAGGCTTGAGGGAGTGGACTTTTCCCAGAGATTTAATATGTTTATCATTAAAACTGTAGCGTAGAGCCTTGTAATGGAAAGTATATCCATTAAGAATTTTGAGACATCCTATCTACCTTTTACTGCTTTATTCAATATTTTTTCCAAAATTGCTCAGGCCTGAAACAGTATTTAATATCACATACTTATTAGTCGTAGTGATTCCTCTATGCTACATTTTACTTTTTTTAATCTTAGCTAGACACATTTGTGTAATAAGTGGTTTAAATTAAGAATTCAAAACATCTGTTACAGTATAAGAAAGTGTGAACTATTAAAAAATGAGACTTTTCTATTTGACCTTTGCTTTAGAGAAAGTAATACAGTAATAGTTGCTTTATAAAGCAACCATATTACCTGATCATGTGTCTTACAGCGAAAACTAGAAGCTGAACTTCTTCAAATAGAGGAGCGACACCAGGAAAAGAAGAGGAAATTCCTGGAAAGCACAGATTCATTTAACAATGAACTTAAAAGGGTATCAATTTACTGTGTTAACTATACTTTTATCACTGAGTCTGTTACTTTTATTTCTCATTCTTTTTTTCCAAAATACTGCTTTTGTTGAATAGTGTTCACTTTCAAACAGGGTTAGTGTCACTATAACCAGTAGATCTTTGCTTTTAAAATTATTCCCATTTTCTGGCACAATTGTAATAGGTTTAAAATATATAATATGCACACATTTCTAGGACTGTAGCTGCTAGAATCCTCTGATGTTTTAATTTAAACTCTCATGCAATCATGAGTTATTTTCATTTTATTGAGATTTATTCATCAAATGTCTTTATTAGATGTAGTTCAGTTTGCATTTTGTATTAAAACAGGTAAATCTAGTGTCTGGTAGCCTGAAATGTAAAATGGATGCTTTGCATATAATCCACTACTTTCAGCATTGCCTTGCCAACTGTTTTGTAGTATTTGCTGTTACATGGCTTCCAGAGCAGCTTTCTTCTCCTGTAGACACCAGATCTCAGAGAAGACCTAGAACCATGTTTTTATCCCATATTCATATCATTTATAGCCAAGAAAACTCAGTTTTGAAGTAATTTTTCTGGTTCACTAAGAGAGTTATTTTTTTTCTCACTAGTTATGCAGTTTAAAAATAGAAGTGGACATGGAAAAAATTGCCGCTGAAATTGCACAGGCAGAGGAACAGGCTCGCAAAAGGCAGGAGGAAAGGGAGAAGGAGGCAGCAGAGCAGGCTGAGCGCAGCCAGAGCAGCACCGTCCCTGAGGAGGAGCAGGCAGCCGGCAGAGCCGAGGAGAAGAAGGCGGAGGAGAGCGCGCCCGTGGAGACAGGTAGCATCCCGCCCGCCGGTTTACAGCACTGTAATTTCCCTGCCTCTGCCTCAGTGCTTTTCAAAGGCTACTCTGACTTGTGCCTCCAGTTATTCTTTGTGTGACCTACCCATTTCTTTCCACATCTTAATCTCTTCTAGTAGATTCACTGAATGTGTTGTCGGTGCAAAACAGCAGTGGTGTGTTATCTCTAGTCTTGCTCTTTGAGATCTCGGTCATTTCACCAGATTGAGCCGTGTCATTCCCGGTTTGGGAATAGAAAGTGTGATGGTGTAATGGTTAAGGACAGAGGCCCTGGAGTCAGATCTGGGCCTAACGCTGCTTCCTCACTTGCTACACTATGACTTTGGGTAGTTATTTAATCTCAGTTCCCTCATTTCTAAGTATTCCAGCACCTGCCACAGAGAGTGAGTTCCAAAGGATAAATAAAAAAGTACATGAAATCATTCAGTAGTGGACTTGACATATTATTGGCACTCTGTATTTTAATCTTTGTTGCTAAAATTGTTTAAATAAGATGTGGTCATTGCTCTTAAGGTGAATCATTTTTGGTGTCCTAGGACAGGGCCAAATCTTGCCTGCCACCTGATTTTTAAATAAAGTTTTATTGGAACACAGCCATACCCATTTGTTTACATACTGTCTATGGCTGCTTTAGGGCCACAATAGTATAGTTGAGTGGTTGCAACAGAGACTACCTGGCCCACAAAACCTAAAATATTTCCTCCCTAGTCTTTACAGAAAACTTTGTTGACCCATCCTAGAAAAATTCTTACTTCTGAGTATACTCAATTTTCTGATTAAAAGCATTTCTCAAGGCAAAAAAATAACATGCAAAACTTACATAAAATACTGAGTAAATTGATTATTATTTGGAATTTTAAAATTACCTTACAGCTTTGTCCCTGACCGGTGCACTATGTAAGCAGGACTAAGCAAAAGTATTATGGGAAACCCAAGCAAAAGTTTCCTGGACCACTGCAAGAAGTGGGAAGGTACTAATCATACTAGTACTCAACTGACACCATCGCAAGAAGCAGGAAGGTAGTAATCATACTTAGTACTCAACTGACAACTTCTGATTGACATCTGGAAAACATTTAATGGAATATAGATATTGTTACCAGATATTTCTACAAAATATAATTCAGCAGATTAACATTTCAGATAGTCAGATTTTAAGTTTCATTATTTGAGCTTTTTTCTGTTTTGTGTGAACATGTTTTTTAACAAAATTTGAGCATGAGCACATTTTTGTGGTTAATGCAAGAATTTGAGAACCAGAGTGTGGTATGGTTCTTTGCTCATTTTGCAACTAAACAGAACACTCTGTCCTTTGCTCTGTTTTATCATCTATGAATAGAACATGCCTTTAGGTCTTTACTTGGATTTTTATCCTTCTAGCCTAAGGGAAAAAAACTGAAGAAAATTGAACCTATTAAAGCAAAAGCCTCATGCTCTTAATTTCTTACAGAAAATAGCCCAACATGACTATTAACAAGGTACCTAAAATATCAACCTTGTATCATTTCCACATGCACTTTTCATTAAACCCAAAGCACTCCACAACAGCACTGTCCAATAGAAACAAATACTATAAATTTTCTAATGATATTTTTAAAAGTAAAGCAAAACAAGTGAGATTAACTTTAATAATATATTTAATTAACCTGGCATATCCTAAATAATATCATTTCAACAAGTAACCAACTTTTTTCAATTACAGTTGACATTCAGTATTATTTTATATTAACTTCCAGTATATAGCATAGTGCTTAGACATTTATATAATTTATGAAATGATCCCCCCTGAGAAGTCTAATACCCACCTGACACCATACATTGTTATAGCATTGACTGTATTCTGCATGCTGTACTTTATATCCCGTGTACCTGTAATCAGCATTTTTTGAAGTATTTCTTACATTCTTTTTTCATAAAGTCTTCAGAATCTGATGTGTATTTTATACTTATAGCACATCTAAATTTGGAAGCTAAATTTTCATCAGAAATACTTGGCCTTTATTTAGATTTCATAAATTTATAGTTGAAAAGTAGATTTTTAAACCCCAAATTGTTCCAAACATGCTAAAAGTTTCTTGGTCACGCTAGCTCATTTTATGTGCTTAATAGCCACGGGTGGTTAGCGGCTACCGTGTTCGACAGTGGAGCTCTCGACTTTAGAAGAGTAAATTTTTGTCTTAGCACTAACAGTGACAAATGTTTGATTACAGAGGAGACACACCTTGAAGAAACGACGGAAAATCAACAGAATGGTGAAGAAGGCACGTCTACTCCTGAGGACAAGGAGAGTGGACAGGAGGGGGTGGACAGTATGGCAGAGGAAGGGACCAGTGATAGTAACACTGGCTCGGAGAGCAACAGTGCAACAGTGGAGGAGCCACCAACAGATCCCATACCAGAAGATGAGAAAAAAGAATAAATGTTGCCTTGTTTTATGTATTCTAAATCCTTTTTTAAATGAAAAATTGTTTTTGAGTTTTAATGGTGTTATGTGGTTTGTGTGCTAATATTTTTCTTGTCCATATCACACCACCAAAAGCTTTTGGACCATATAGCATCATGAGCCAAATGGCGTAGTCACCTTTCTTAAGTGGTTGTGATGATGGTTCTCTTTAGATCTTGTTTCTAGCCCTTACCTGCTAAAAGCCTCAGAATTTAAATTAATTGAGAAAATGCCCACCTCTTTTGGAAAATCATCCTTTGATGCTGCAGAATCTACTCTTACAAATGCCTTCCTACAGCTCACTGGGGTGCTTACCAAAGCCATAGCTTTAAATCTTCTCAGTCCCATCAAAGCTTCCTGAAAGTTCCCTTTCCTGTTGACTTCCACAAAGAGTAGCTTCTTGAAAACGTAATCATGTATGAGTATACGTTTGTTCACTTACCCTTCTTTATTTGTAATCAGTGTCAGATAACCAAGAGTTGTGTTAAAGTGTTGAGTGTACCTACAGCTACTCTTGGATCGTAGTGATCGAGATGTAGTCGCCATGGAGTAGTTACTAGCGTATGAAGTATCATTAAGGCGAACATGGCACATAAACCCTGTCCTGCTTTTTGTTATAATTAATATTGGATATGTTCTGGTAAATTCATCCTTATTGTACAGAAAAAAATTTACTTTTTTATCAAGTTTTCCAAAGACAGAGTAGATCACAAAGCTTAAGGAATTGAATATTCTTACAAGAGAGTATATAACTTCAAAATGATTGGCCCATTCTAGAAGAAAAACAGCTGGGAATTAGGTTCAACCACTTGAAATTGTTTTACAATAATCAAAACATTCAAAACCTCAAGGCTCAGGATCCCATAGGTCAGAGCCTACCTTTTTGATAAACTTAGTGAAGTCTTAGAGACTAGAAGCGAGATGGTTTGTGACACGTATGCTTCCCAAAAACTAGAATAGATTTTTACTAAATAGTGGTATATCTGATGGTATATGTTTCTTAAAGGTCCAAATGTAATAAAATAAAATAAAAAGAAAGAAAAAAGTCTCAGTGTTTTTAATGCACTAAATATTTATATGCAAAACAAGCAAATACATGTTGTTAATGTAACACAGTGACAGTACAGAGGGGCCGCTCGGCCGTTATAAAATTGCCTACTCGAAGCCCTGTCTCACCCAGACTGCGGCACTAGCAAGTCCATTTGTACAAGACACTTGTGAAAATTACTTTCCTTACATTATAGTCATGTCACATAGGGAGCCTGGTCTTTTACTCTAAAAGTAAACATTTCTACATTTACATATGAGCAGTATGAAAGAACTTATGACAGTTAATCTGGAAAAGTGGCTCAATAAATACATGTGTCAGCCCTCTGCTCCCATAGAACTTCTCTAGGCACGAGACTTAGCTGATAGTGAACTCACTGACCGTGTATGATTCCACTGGACGTTCAGCCTGAGAGGAGGAAAGGAAATGAGGAGAAACAACCCATTTTTCTAAACGATACGTGGAATCTTTCTCCTGTTTCTTTGAGAATCAAAGAACTAATTTATATTTGATAAATTAGGCTTCGTAGGGCTAAGAACTTCAGCCATCTCATTCCCAACAAATTGGATGTCCTCTGATAAATTCTCTAGTAGTCAAAACCAGGCAGAGAAGTTGTTAAATAATACGATGGAAAACAGCAAGCTGTCAGGTTACTTACAGAACTGAAGTCTAAGAGGGTGGAAGCGGTTCCTATGCTAAGCTGGACTTGGCGCTCAAAACAGGTATATCTGCCTTTTAACTGCTGTGGCTACTGGCTGAAGGAAAATTTAAATCAGATGGGATTTGACAGCTTTTCATTGGGGGGAGGGAGGGAGTTGATTAAAATTCCCCCTTGTCAGAGCAATTTATGTAGAAACCACCAGTGTTTAAGTTGTTTCCTAGTTTCTTTGAGAATGTGGGATATAGTCAAGATCTTTTATTTTTTCCCTTCCCCATAGGCTTTGGGCAAGTCCCTTATCTCTGAGCCTGTTTCAGCTGTAAAATGGATTGAACCTTCTGTCTCAGTCCCCTTACTGCTTCAAATAGCCATGATTTTTAGTGCACTTATTTTCAATATGAACGCATAAAGTTTGAGGGCTTAAATTTATATTAATTTTTTAAAAGATACACCTTTTAAAAAAAGATTTTATTGATATTTTTAGAAAGAGGAAGGGGGGTAGAGAAACAGGTGTGAGAGAAACATCCATCTATAGGTTGCCTCCCGCACACACCCCAACCAGAGATCAAACCCGAACCCTGGGTATGTGCCCTGATTGGAATCAAACCCACCACCTATTGGTGTATGGGGACGGCACTCTAACCACCTGAGCCACACCAGCCGGGGCTATATTAATTTTTAACAACAAATGGAAGAGAGGGGAATCCCCCATAGTCCCCCAGTTTTCTTACAGGAGTTTCAATTTCATATTTTTCTCCATCTGTCAACACGCATGTCTCAGTGGCTCGCACAATCCATGAAGATTGTGTATTCTAGAAAGAAGAGCCGGAAAAGGCTCCTAGGAGCTATCTCATTTTAACATGACAATGTGAGCATCCCATGCAAAAGATACAATACTTGATTCACTGTATTTGAAAAGAGAATCTGCAGTTCAACTGATTCCCTCCAAATGTTTAGTTTTGGTCCTTCGCGTTTAAGTACTAGTTTGGGGTTTTAAGACTGTCGGTGCTGACAGTGTGAAACTCCTGCTGCCCTCAGTTAAATTGAAGCTTTGGTTTCTCGTGTGAACAGGCAGTGAAGCCAGGATTATATGTTAAATCCTCATTTCAGAAACAGTTCCCCCCCACCCCCAAGCACTGCCACACACGCTCTCCCCACCTGGTTTCAGGAGTGGTTTTCACCGCTGGGCAAACGTGGCTGGAACAATTGACTTCTCAATGATTTGCGCATTAGAGGGCTTAGCGTCTTTACAAATGAGAAATCCACTGTGTAATCAGCTAAAAAAAACTCAGAGCCTTCTTAGAAGAAATCATGCTGGATATAATTTGGCTTATGGTGATAATGTTTCTTTGATCAGTATGGCAAGGAAAACTCAGAGTTTAGTAGAAAACAATGTAAATGTATTAGTAAGTATAAAACTGTTAATAAATGTCTTAATATCAGGTGGGACCATATGAAGTTGCCAAGGTAGGTTTTTATCTACAAAATGATAGTTTCACCTGCTTTAACCTAATAATTCTGCATTTTATAGTCCAAATTATGAACTCTTAACAGCAGCTTTCTGAGTGTGAAATGATGGAACTGTTCATTTAAGAAATTATTCAAACCTGTGAAGAATTTTTGTGAGTTTATTTGAGCCAAACTGTCAACAATTGCCTGGGAGCAAAAACCTCAATGGATTGAAATAATGCTCCGGAAAATGGCAGTTTTGCACCTTGTTTTGTGGATCACAAAGGGGGAGATGCAAGTGGGTTACATGAAATCCACTGGTGATAGATTAGGGAGGTGGGAGAGAGCAAACCAGGGAAACCTCGGGGACTGGGTAAAAAGTAAATGATAGGCACATAATTCTTTTACGTAGGTGGGTGGGTCCGGGATAGTTCACGGTCAACAGTTAACAAGACAACAATGACAATGAGAGGATTCATGGTCTCTGCCTTGGTACACGGAGGGCCCAGTAAAAGGGGAAACTGCTTTGTTTTGCAAAGACACTTGTTAATCAGGTATGTTATCTCAGATGCAAAAGATAACCGACAGGTTTAGTTAAGGTAAAAATTAACCTTTGTTAAAGAAAAATACTGCCTTAGTGCATGACTACCCACCATAGGCTGTTTATAGTTTAAAAACTTGAATTTCAGAGCATCATTAGTGGTTGTTACAGGTCTCTGAGTTTGCAAGGCCGCTGTGCAGGCCTTCCCTGAGCTTGTCGGGTTTAGCATATAGCCCCTTTTCGTCCACAGAACTTTCAGTTTGTCAGACTGGCCTATATACTTCCCTAATAATTACTGCATATTGTTCAGCAAAACCCTGATTAATATGCAAATCCTAAACTATTAAATATTTAACAGCCCGATTAAAAAATATACTGTGGTAAACAGAGAGTTAAACTAGCTGGCTTATGTTCACATGTTTTCTCATTTAGCACCAAAAAGGTTCTTACAATTCTTTTGCATGTATTCAGGAGTAAAAAGTGCTATGTGGTAAGGGGAAATTCCCAAGTGATATAATTGCTTTTTACATAAAACTGCGACAATAATTGCAGATAACAGACCCCTACGACAAGCCATTTGAAAGACAGGAAAGGTCAACTTGGACTCCTTGACATTCAGGACTAAATAACTAAAATATTTCTCTCATTAGGCTAAAATCTGTCTTCCTGTCATTTCAACCCTCCCTGGCCCTCCTTCTGCACCTTTAAAGTCAAATAGAACAAATTGAATCCTCTCCCAAGTAAAAGACTGGCTTATTCCAAGACATCAGGATGTCAGGTGCCCCTTGACATCCTGCCATAGAGCAGCTCTTCCAGCATTTCTCTCGATGAGCTGGAGGTGAGGGACTATCCCTTTTCTACGTTTGAGGTCTAGACCAGTAGAAAACACCAATGTTTGTCTAACAGGGTAAAACCTAGCTCTTCCGAAATGTACTGCACTTAATCAAGGCACAACATCTCTAGACCTCAGAAACCACACGTCTAAAATAAGGAGGGTTGTTCTACCATGATCTCGAGGTCTTGTCGATTTATGATCGATGCAAACTCCATAAAATGAGTGCTGATCACCTTTGGTACACGGAGGGAAACGGAGCGAGCAGGTTTAGTTCAGCACAGTGCTTCTTCAAGCTCGGCCATTTCCATTCCAGCGCCACAGTTTTTACCATTTCTAGGTGCCACCTGTACCATTGTTACTTAACAGCTTCCTTTGAATCATCTTATTTACTCCACTTTAATAACTTATTTTAAAAGGAAATTTTGTATCAGCATAAATGCAAAGCAACTGTCTTTTGTCATAAAAAGAGTACTCTTAAACAGATTTTTTACTGGTTATGTTTATACCTAATACACTCTATTTTAAAGAACATTATTTTAAAAGGTCTGCACACCATCCAAAATAATCTGAAGGTTCCCATACGGTAGCCTGGATAAAGCTTTTGGGGGTAAAGGGCACTAAAGGGAAGGTGTTTCTGGCTACCTTGTCTTGTGGGGTTTTTTTAGATTATTTTTAATTGATTTTTTTTTTTTTTTTTTTTTTGAAAGAGAGAAAGAAAGGAAGGGAGAGAGAGAGAGAAAGAAACATTAATATGAGAGTGAAATACGGGCATGTGTCCTGACCTGGAATCGAACCACCCACCTTTCAGTACAAGGAAAGAGGCCCAACCAACTGAGCCACACAAGCCAGGGCAGGAATCTCGTCTTCTTAGAAACTATCCCTGAGTAAACAGCAGTTGAGAAGTCAAGGACAAATTAGCGAAAGTTAATCCCAGGATCACCTAATAATAATAAAAGCCAATATTTGTTGAGCACTTACTATATGCCCACGGGCTTTTCATCCTTTTGAGTCACATTTTCTAATTCCAGAAATTAGTATTAGAGTAGAAACTTTACCAGTGAAATCTATACATATAATCTTGGGCTGGAGTTGATCAATCAATTCCTCCAAATCATTTTTCTTACAAGAAGAAAAAAAAGCCTCAGGCTGCAGCACGAGGTACTAAGTGATGTGAAGATGGAAGATTTGTCCTAAGGATTTCATCACTGTGGATCAAGAATATAAAGAACTCAGGACAAAAGAATCTACTCAGAGATCAGTGTTCTTATAATGGGAGATCCCTTTTGAATCCTCACCTGTTTTCCTCCAGAGTTTTCCATGCCACCAAAATGAAGAGAGAGAGAGAGATTTAAAATACATGATCTATGAACTTTTCCATGATATAAGTTATTGTGCCACATAGAGAACTGTCCTTGTGTCTCAAAGGGGGTGTTATATTTGCATTTTACCCCTGTTGTGGTTTCCTGTCAATCTGTGAGCATTGGGAAACCTTTGCAAAGCCCTTCCTGGTTGAGTCTCAGAAATTTCAGGTACTAACATCAGAGGGCTGTGGTACAGAGACTTACCCTCTGAACTTTACCCACCTCTTCCTGGGTGTGTGCTTCGGATGCATCTGTGACAGGCAGGTAGACAGACGTGAGCAAAGCAAAGATGCTGCACCGGGTACAGAAGGTCATCAGGGTGGAAAGCCCTGGATGCCTGGCAAAGGACAATTGTAGGGTGGCCCCTCACTCCCAGGGTGGCCTTTCCTCCCCTAGCATATCACTGGTCATGCGGTTTGGACCCCCTGACCTTTCCTCCCTAGAGATAACATCTAGGCCTCAGTTGTATTCCATCTCCAGGTCCAGAAAAGCAGCAAAACCAGCCACAGCTGACCTCAGAGCCAGCTGCATTGAATGATGGCCCCCCACCCTGGTGCCCACCAATCCATCAGTAGAGGCCACAACCCTGAAAGGGCATACCTGGAAAGCTGCTGAATATTATAATGAGATCTTTCCCTGGGACCTCCCCTAAGATAAAACCATTAGGATAGAGGACCCAGCACTCTCCCCCCTCCAGCATGCCTGTGCCTCTCCCTCCCTCTCTCTCCCCCCCTCAGGCACAGTACCATTAGCTTCCTCACTCCCAAGCTCCAAGGGCCCTTCCTTTGCCTCTATAACTTGTTTCCTAAGCCCATTTCTTCTAGAAATTACTTCTTCCACCTCTGTAATTTTACCAAATAAATGTTCTCTTGCAGCTTGGGTCTTGGCTGCGAATTCTTTCCTAGCTGGAACCCAAGTACCGAGGTTGCTGAACCCAGGTTTGGTCTGGCCCCACGGGCCTAACACCTGGTGCCGTCCCTGCTGCCTACAACAGATCTGCCACCTCCTCAAAAAAACACTCCACATGACCTGGGACATTAGCTTTCAAATCAAACGTCAGTCACAGTCTAGGTGGGCAGTTCCCACATTAATGGGCGTCAGACTTTCCCGGGGGAGGCTGCCTGGGCCCCACCCAAGCCTATGGAATTAGAGGTCACCAGGGTGGAGCCTAGGAATCTCTCACATCAAAGTTTCGAGAACCACCAATTTGGCTTAATCCTCTCATCTTCCAAAAAGGGAAACTGAGGCCCAGAGAAGAGAAGTGAAGTGACTCATCTAAGACCCAACTGTCTCAGAGCCTGGAGTAGAATTGTTCTTTACAGCTTCTCCTGGTAAAGAGAGCAGATCCTTGGGATATTCAAAAACATGTTCAGACCTAGTTAGACTGAACTTTGCCAAAACATCCTTCACCTTGTGATACTTTTTAATGATCCCCATTATGCCCGTTTTTTTAGACCAGGAACACTTTCCTTGCAATGAAACCCTTTTACTTCTCTCCCCGAAGCAGCAGGTGACAGCACCATGAGTTGTCTCCTCATTGCCAGCACCCCCAGATATCCAAAAGCGGCAGGAACCAGTACCCAGGAACCTAGAGTTTGATATGCTTTCCAAAAGCAAAGCTGGTAAAATCCAACCTGGAAAGAATGAAGTTAGACACGAAGAAGGAGGAGCTGCGGAGCGGTGGTTAAGAACAAAGGCTTTAGTGCGGGTCTGGGTTCAAGTCCGGATTTGCCGTTTCAGTTTTCTCATCTGCCCAAAGGAGATAAAACTACTGCAGTTTCCACTTCCCAGGGTGGTTATAAAAAGAAAACAAGAGATTGTGAAACTGGGTCCTAACACTGAAACCAGGCCCTAATAATTTTTTTTTTCTAGTCTTAAGTGTCTTTCAGGAGATAACAACTGGCCTCCTCACAGGCCACCAGACCAGCCACATCAGACTGGTCCCAGGGGCTGGAGGGGCACCGTCAGCTGCTAACTGGCCTTAAACTGACCCCAAGTGCACAGCAGAACTAAAGAAGAGATGTTACTTTTACTCCCTGGAGCTCATTAAGAAGCAAGGGGTCCATCAGTAAGGAAGGTCTGGGGCAGAGACCAAGTCTGGTCGCACACAGGACTGATAAACTCTGCTAGGCTGGCATTTCCCTGCTCTCCGAGGCCCCTCCCACAGCCCTAACCTTACATGGCTTAGTTCCAAGACTACCCAATCGGGCCCTGAATTAGAACTAGTAAATACGTATAATATTTATTACACATTCTTACTCTCCTTACCCTCACCTCTTAAAACTGACCCAGGCTTTTCTTGGGAGAGACTCATTTGAGCTTCCTCTCCGGGCTTGTTTGGCCGCCAGGGGAATACATCTCTATTTCTCTGGGAAAACCTGCTGCCCCAGACTTTTGGCTTCTCTGTAAGTGGCGGGCAACGAACTCATCACCTCTGTTTGGTGACAGTTGCATGAAAAAAAAGCTTTGCCCAACACCTGGTTCATAGTAAACACTCAATCAATGTTAGCTGGTGGTGGTGGTGTTGATGATGATGATGACAGTTGAAGACAGATGCCTGTGACAAGTTGGGGAACATCCAAACGCATTCAATGAGAGTATCCAACTAAATACAAAGGAAGCGATAACCAACCACAAGGTAATTCTAGATGAAGCCATGGTGGGTTAACAGAATCTCAGGCAGTCAGCTTGGAGTTAACAAAAAAGGAGCTACTGCGTCTTTCAACAAATTGTTGTTGAACCCCTACCAGGTGCCAGGCTCAGAGCTAAGGGCTTTACCCGTATTTAACCCTTACAACAACCTAATCAGGGGCTCCTACGAACGTCATGCTTGTTTTATAGATGGAGAAACCAAGGTTTAGAGAAGTTAAATAACTTGCCAAAGATCACACGGTCAACCTATGGTGGAGATTGGTATCACCACCCAGATGTGTCTCACTCCAGGCTGTGGGAGACAGACATCTCCACCTGTGAGATACAAGCTCAAACCCGCTGCCAGCTGGCCTTCTCTCTTCCGCAAATCTAAAAACACCAAGATTTTTCTCATAACCCCTCCGGTTTTTAAAATCATTTTTTTAAGAGGGAGAAAAGCTTAGAAACAAATAACTTCTCTTTACAATGAGACCGGCATCCTACAGTCATTTCCCAGACATTTGTGCAGGTGGAAACATCCACACTGATGACATTCCACGTTCTAAATAGCAGCTCTGGGTTTTTAAGTCATTTTCTTGGTGTTTTCAGCCAGGCCCTCCTTACAAAACAGTCCTCACAGCACACTTAATGAACCATAATTATCGCCCAAAGTATGTAGCTTAACAACAAAGGGTGAGCAAGCCAGAGAATCGGTAAAGGATCCCCCACCACGATAGTATCTGTTCCAGACACCTTGCAACCCAGTTAAACACATAACAAGAATACTCTATGCACCAAAGCGGGGAGCCGATGTGTGTGAAGTGCCAGGAAGCCTGTGCCAATCAGAGGGACTGAATTGCCGTTGGCTGCGGCCAGGCTACTGCCCACAGTGGGATCTGTGTGGGTCTCCTCTCTTCCTAGAATTGTTGTAGCAAGATTGTGTTTTCATTACCGCCACCCACTTGGAATGTAAATTTGATGATTTCCCATTTGATTTCCCAGGGTAGGTCTACAAGCCAGGAGAAGATGGATAGTTGATACACACTTGAAAAAAGGCAAGCCAATCTGTTCTGCTGTGGCCCGAGTCCTAGGCCATTGCCCCAGGAGTGTCCTGCTGTCGGGTGGTTAGATCTAGAACACCCTGGGCAGCCTGATAGCCTGAGACGAATCGCAGTTTACTTATATAAGAGATGCCTCCTGAGGATCAAGAAACAGAGAGGGTTCCTGCTTGTCTGACAAGGTAACTCCCTCGTCTCCTACAGGCTTCGGTTCCCCGACAGGGGCGTTCCCTGCCCGAGCAGGAGGAGATGGGCTGTTTTGTGACTCATTCTGGCCTGAGGCAGAAACCTAGTCTAGATAGTGTGACTTTCACCACCTACCTGGGAGAGCAGCAAAGGCTCTGGCCTCCGGAGGCCCCCCCCCTCCTGTGTGTGTCTCCAGCGCCCTCTACAGGACGTTGCTAAGAATCGGATGAGGGGAACTAGGACACAACTGTCCCATTAATCCCGGACTGAGTGGAGACTTTCAGTGCTCAAACTCGGAAAGTCCCAAGCAGCTGAGACAAGCTGGCCGCCCCATTAAATAAAGGGTAACCTAAAGTGGTGTGTAGCAGATGGGATAGGGACCTATTAGTCACTTTATGGTAGAAATGGGAGTGGGGGAGCGAAGAGTGCCGACCAGGATTCCCAGGAAAAAGGTGTAGGGCCCACCTTGGGGAGAGAAGCAAGCTATTGAATAAAGAGGCCCTTTGCCCTGAGTCAAACCCACCCCCTCTCTGGGCAGAACAATGTGTCAGATGGCTGTTCAGGCTGGGGAAAGGGCTGTGGTTGGTGACTCCACGTTTCCCTGTGAGTTGTGACTCTTTCTTTTGACTTTCATTCTCTCCACAAACAGCTACTGAGCATTGATTCTATGCCAAGGGCCCTTCCAGACACCAGTGATAAAGATTCAGTATGACTTGGCCCTGCTGTTCATTTGATGAAGGGAGGTGTCTGTACAAACTGTGAGCGAGTGCCCACATGAATGAAAAACTTTGCCCAAATGCCCAAGTATGGAGGGGAGCCCCCTCTCATGGGCACCTGAGCACTGCAGACATGGGTGGCAGGAGTCAGGTCCAGGGCCAGAGGAGGGGAGCACAGGAGGACGCGCTGGTCATCTGAACCTGCTGGACTCCCCCCCTCCCCCCCGCTAGCCCACCGTCTCCGCCTGGCCCCCAGGGACCGGCAGACTCCAGAAAAGAACACCTTGGTTTGAATCATGAAAGAAGCAATTAAATTTTCCACCACGGGAGATGGGTTAAATAAATGATGATACTAAATGTATTTTGTGTGTGAGAAGGATTATGTAGCAACGTGGTGCAAGGTACTTGCTTTCCAATTAGGTTCTTCCGAAGGGTAAATGTGCATTGGGACCGGGGACAATTGCTCTGCCTCCGGACAGAGACTGGGAGGGAAAACACAGAAACTGGGCCCAGTCGGTTTGTGGTAAGTTATGGGTGATCTTTCATTCTTCCCTTTTTGAGACTGGGTTTAATATAGTTCATCATTCTATAATCAACAAGAAAAAAATATATTTAATGTTATGAAGTTCACATATCCTACACTCTAATGAAACATACAGTTTAAAAAAAAAAAACACACACACAACTCACACTACTGCTATAGATCAAATCTGTTACAAAAGGAAAAAAGAATAATCCTGGATTAATACATTTGAAGTTACCCAGGAAGAGAAGAAACAAACGTTTAGACAGGGATATTAAGTGTCATTTCATCTCGTGGGGCTTAATTATTCTGCCCATCTACCCGCCCTGCTGGTGCCAGAGGTGTCGTCGGAACACCCAGGCCAGCGTGAGCACAGCAGCCAGGGAACTCGGATTAGCTGAGCTGCCCCGGGCAGGCAGACGTAATAAGAGGCTGGTGTCCTTCCAAGAGGTGATCGTGGAAGGATAACCAGCCTAGGCTGCCCCTGAAATGAGGAGATGGAGACTGACTCGACAGCGGGCTGGGCTGGCTGAGTGGCGGCTTCCTATGGCACCCGGGGGGTGTGCGTATGACTAAGGAGGGACCGGAGGCCACCAGGACAGGTTCCCAGCTGCTGAGGGCCCAGCTCCGGGCATCAGAGGTGGGTCCAGTGCCAAGGACAGGCAGCCACCCAGAGGCTGCCCCCTCCCTCGCAGCCCCTCGCACGCTCCGCCCGCCCCCACTCCATGGGGCTTCAGGAGGGTGGGAGACGGTTTATGCAAGTTTTAAACAGGGTGCTTCCTGTTCGCCCAGATTCAAGACTCCAGGGACACGTTAAGTCTTCCCTCCAGCACCTCCCCCAGGCCCCAAGGCCTCTCCCTGGGGAGCCTGCAGTGCTGAGAAGGAAGTAGGTGAACAGCTGTTAATTCCAATCTGGACCTGAGCTTTATCCATTTGGAAACATGGCTCTGGGGTCAAAAGTGCCGCCTTTGGAGGTTGCCCAGCACCTCTGTTCCTTGTAATTCACCCCACTCTAGAGAGACTGAGGAAGCTGGAATATACCTGGGCAGAACCCTCCTGGCCGTCCCTGAAAACCAACCCCCTGCCAAGCCTATCAGCTGCAATGCCAGGGTCATATTGACAAAGATTTCTGCCCCCTTCCTCCTGTCCCAGACCAGAAAACTGTTCTGCCACCCCAGTCGCCCTGGCTGAGCGGCCCCTGAGCCTCAATCCTGACCCTAAGGAGATCGCAGCTCTCCCAGGTCCCTGCGGAGTTTGCTGTGAATGTCCCTTCCCAGCTCTCCCCTCAGCCTCTTCCTCAGACAGAGACAAACAAGCTGCCTCTTCTCCAGAAGAGAAGGTGGTGGACAGAGGCCGAGAGCCAGCGATGGACCTTTTCCACACGTTCACTCAATATTAGCGACAGCTTAATGTCGGAGACGGGGCCCACGCAGAGATGAGGGAGGCCAGGGCCCAGGCCCAAAGAGTTAGCATCTCGGAGATAGGAGAGAAATGCACTGAGGGCTTCAGGCAGGGGTCACACCTGCTGTCCCACAAGCCAGGGGAGCTCAGAGGAGGGAGACGCGTACTCCTGGGTTAAGACGCCAGGGAGGGCTTCATGGAGGTGCTGCCTTGAGCTGGCTCTGGAAGGGCCGTGGGGAGATGGAGAGAAGGGCGCTGTAGAGGGGACAGAGGCCCGGTGGGAAGTGCAGAGCAGAGGTAGAAAGGAGCAGTGATAGGCCAGAGGGGGTGGGGGCTGTCGCGAGGGCCTGGTCCCCGGGGTGCTGAGTTCCAGCTCAGACTGAACCTCAGCCCCAACCCACTCCTCCTGACTGGGAGGCATAGGAGCCAGTCTTGGGATGTGTTGGGGGTGGGGAAGGGGGTCTCTGTGTGCGAGGATCCTATAGCCTGGTTCCTTGTCCCGACACTGATTTTCAGTCCTGCCGGGATGCCCAGTGGTCCTGCATTCGAGCTCTGTCAAACAAGGGAGGAATACCCTTCCCTTCCAGCAGCCCCATCCCCAGCTCCTCCTTGAGTCCAAGCTCCTAAACCCCAACCAAACCAAAACCCATGGGAGGCAGGAGAGGGCCATCATGATGAAGTCCCCTCCCTAGAAAGCCCCCCCCCCTTCTGCCCTCTGTGTCCCAGCCCCTTATTCTCAGCTCAGCTAAGCCACACTAGAGTCTTTTCCAAAGGGCAACAGGAATGGCAACCTGAGCTCCCTGGGGCCATCCCAGTGTGAAACCCTCTGGCCCCCTGGAGCCTTCACACTTGCTGGTCGCCCACTGTGGAGCAGGCGCACTGGGCCAAAGACTCTGTCCAGGGCATCAGGGTCCCAACCTGAGGCTGCCTCGGTTCCTGCAGCACTCCCCCTCCTCCCCACCCCCCCCTTCAGCCCTCGCATTGTATCCGTGTCCCTGGCTGTCTGCACCAAGCACTGTAGTCCCCCGGATAACAGGGGCGTCACCAACCGCCTCCACATTCTCTCCACAGTCCCTGGCCTGGTGCGTACCCCGAGTTGTCGTGATTTCTGTGAAAGCAGCAGGCTTTAAGGAAGACGCCCCTCTGCTGGCAACAGATCCTGCAGTCAGGAGCTAGAAGGCCCTGAACTTTGGGGTGGAGGGGATTCCCCAGCGGCCAGGAGAGTCCCACGGCTCGGCTGGGAGAGATCAGCAGATGGAAACTCAGGGCTGGGGACCCAGATCTTGTCATCCGTGATGGGCTCCGCCCAGAGGACAGTCAGCTCAGATTCCGGTTCACAGGGACCTTCCTCCCCCAAGTATGGATGAGCCTCTGGTCAGTTTTCCTGAAGAAACTCAGAAACCCCCAGCGCCTCTCCAGAATGACTTCCTTCTGCAACAGCCAGCACCCAGCCCTTGCCTCCAGCCTCAGGACTGCCTTCTGTCTAAAATCAGAGCGAAATTGGGGCAGCTTAGAATTCCGCCCTCCACCGGGGGGAGCTCTGAGAACCAAATGAGGCAACTTGGCAGCACAGAAGGGGACACGCTACCAAAAAGTCCAAGGCGCTGTTCAAACCCAAGGGGGATTTTGGTTGTTGTCTACACAGCGAGAGGTGCTAAAAGAAAATTCTCCCCTCCTGTTTTCACTTCCCTTTCTCTCTCTTTACCCTGGGAAGGGGAAAATCCTACAAAGATTAGCAGCTGATGTTTTTAAAAGTATCAAAACAACATTCGTCTAGTTACATTTTAACATGATCTTCTGGTGGGAACCATGTGATCGGGTTGTGACGTTTCCAAGCTCAAGGCCTGAAAGAATGACTAGATCACAACAAATTGTGTGAATGGAAATACCCTCCAGTCCCATGCGCCACCAAAATGCCCCGTCCAAGCGCCTCTGCTGCCATATGCTGGCTGTTGAAGATGGTGACTTTGTGTTATGCTGATGTGACACGGGTGTACTACCTCCTGGTCCTCAGTGGGGGCGGGTGGTATCTCAGTGGCACAGAGAACCCAGGAATGCCCAAATCCTGCCCAGCCGGCTCCCCCTCCCACAGCAAGTTCCCAAGGGAGCCAGACCAAGGAACAGCAACTAAGTGGGAGTCACAGTCCCCTAGCCATACCAGCACCAATAATGTCACCAAGGTCTAGGAACAATTTTCCCATTTACGGGGGATTAATAATAACACATATCTGTGCCAGGGTGCCAGGCCCTGGAGTGAGCCAAACTGGGAGTCTGGCTTCCAAACTGGAAGTCTGCTTCTGTCATTATTATGCCAACTGAAAAAATTGCCTCTGAAATATCCCTCGGCCTTGGCTAATCAAAACCCCACCATCCATCAAGTGAGGGTATCCTTATAATAAACTGGTATGCAGCCATTAAAAGTGATGCTGTGGAAGAATAGTTGATGACAAGGAGGAAAGTTCATGATATATTTGTCAAGTGAAAATGGCAGGTTACAAAACAACAGGCACTGTAAAGTCATTTCAAAGGCACATATTCATTTTTTTAAAAGATTGAACAGATATGGTTATCTCTTAAGTGGTTTTATTATTTTTTTATGTGTGTGTGTGCTTTTCAACATTTCACATTTTAGGAGTGCTTTTGTAATTGAACAAGTACAAAAGCCCCAGCCGGGTAGCTCAGTTGGTTAGAGCATCACATACACCAAGGTTTCAGGTTTGATCCCCAGTCAGGGCACATACAAGAATCAACCAATGAATGCGTAAATAAGTGGGACAACGAATTGATGTTTCTCTCTCTCTGTCTCTGTCTATGTCTCTGTCTCTATCTGTCTGTCTGTCTGTCTGTCTGTCTCTATATACACATAAAAAAATCAATAAATAGCCTGGCCGGGCGTGGCTCAGAGGTTGAGCATCGACCTAGGATCCAGGAGATCGTGGTTCGATTCTGGGTCAGGGCACATGCCTGTGTTGCAGGCTCCATCCCCAGTCGGGGGCGTGCAGGAGGCAGCCGATCAATGACTCTCTCATCATTGATGTTTCTAGCTCTCTCTCCCTCTCCCTTCCTCTCTCTGAAATCGATAAAGATATATATATATTTTTAAATCAATAAATAAACAAATGTAAAACAATCCCCTGGCTGAGGGGCTCAGCTGGTTGGAGCATCATCGAGTACACCAAAAAAAAAAAAAAGTTGCGGGTTCAATCCCCAGTAGGGGTGCATATGGGAGGCAACCAATTGATGTTTCTCTCTCACATCAATATTTCTTTCTCTCCCTCCCTCCCTCTTTTTCTCTCCCTTCCTCTCTCTCTAAAATCAATAAACATATCCTCGATGAGAATTTTTTAAAACCTACTTATTATAGGCTGAATTGTGTGTGTCCCCCCCCCCCAAAATTAATATGTTGAAGTTCTAACCTCCAGTACCTCAGAATGCATTTTAGTTAGGGCCTTTAAAGAGATAACTAAAGTCAAATTAGGTCACATGGGTAGGCCCTAATCGAATATGACTAATGTCCTTATGAGAAGATGATACTAGGACATAGACAACACAGATAGAGAAATGACCACGTGAAGACACAGTGAGAAAGGCAGCCATCTGCAAGCCAAGGACAGGGGCCTCAGAAGAAACCAGCTCTTCTGCCAACACCTTGATCTCTCTTCTAGCCTCCAGAGCTGTGAGAAAATAAATTTCTGTTGCGTACACCACCCAGTCTGTGGTATTTTGTTATGGCAGCCCAAGCAAAATAATACACTACTCATCTTTCAAAACCAGCTCAAATGCCAGCCCCGCCACGAAACTCCCTCTCACTCCCAAACTTCCCCTCCTTTAGTCTTCCTGTTGCTAATTCTTTTGTGTCATTCAGCCTCATTTAGAATAACATTTGCTCACACTTCTCCTTGTTACGTTGTAAACTTCTTGAGGGTGAAGTCCATGTCTCATTTATTTTTTTCCACTCCGCCACTTTTTGCTCAGATGGCCTGGAGGATTCAATGAGTGGTTATTGAAATAACCCCAAATCAACTTCCTTACAATGCCAGTAGGTGTCAGACTACCTAGATGGTTCCTGGTGGTGCTGCTGCTGCTGTGTGCATGTGTGTTTGTCGATGGGTGTGGTTGTTGGAGGAGGGCACCACCTCTTACCAGCTGTGTAATCTTGGGGACAGTCACACTTCACACCCAAACCTTAAGAATTTACAAAGAATTTTTATATGTACTGTCATTTGGTTGTCATAACAACCTACCAAGATTGCATATTATTTCCTCCAGCTCACAGGTGAGGTAACCATCCTTAGAGAAGGTGCAGAGGCAAAACACTTAGTTGGGGAAACTTACAAGAATAGTAGCTAGAATGCACCGAGTGCCTGGCACCACACTAAACACCTCATGACTTGTCTCAATTACTCCTCACAACGAGCCTCTGAGGGAGGAGTTATTATCAGACCTATTTTGCAGGTAAGAAAATTAAAGTTCAGAGGAGTTACCTGAGATCACAGATCTAGAAAATAGTGGGGCAGGGACTTAATTTATACCCATAGACTCAGAACCAATATGCCATAGTGTCCCCAACCCACATAAATTAATACATAAGGGGTGCTAAGTGAAAGTTAAGTAGACAGGAATTGTTCCAAAATTCAGAGACTGAGTTGGTCTGAAAAGTCTTCCATTTTAAATAAGATGAGGTTTGAGCTACCCCTTTTTGGCCATAGTTGAGTGGAGAGGATGGGGTGGGGCTAGCCTGCCTCAATGCTAGTTACGGCTGAGAGTCACAAAAGCCAGATTTAACCACCCAATTAAACTCCCACACCCATCTGTGTCCCCAGTGTGTGCCAGCCAGCAGTCCGGAAGGTGCAGGGATACAGCAGAAGTCCCTGCCCATGAGGAGCTTAGTCTTCTGAGAAGGCAGCTTGTGCCCAGTAATATCAATGCAAGAAGACATGAGCAGATTACATTGCCATGGCTTTAAGGCTCTATCCAGGGCTTTGAGGGCAAAGCCGTGGTCTCAATGCTGCCACTAATTTTCTATGAGACTTTAGGCAAATCACAGCCTATCTTGTGGCTTCAACTTTTGCCCCTGGAAATGGAGTCACTGAATATGTATTGCTGAATGACTTCCGTAGGCTAACTTCAATGGTTGACATGCAATTTCCATTCTCTCTCACTTGTTTTGTTTTAAATTTATTTTATTGTTGAGAGTATTACAGATGCCTCCCTTTTCCCCCCACTGACTCCCTCCACCCTGACTCCCTCCACCCTGCTCCCTCCACCCTGCTCCCAGGCCTTCACCTGTTTATTGTCTGTGTCCATGGGTTATGCATATATACTTATAAATTCTTTGGTTAATCTCTTCCCCTCCCTCCTTCCCACATTCCCTCTGAGATCTGTCAGTCTGTTTCATGCTTCCATGTCTGTGGTCTTATCTTTCTTGCCATTTCACTTTTTGTTGTTGATGTTGGCAACATGAGTTTAGTGGGAGCAGATGGGCACTTTAGTAGGAATGTTTGTTAAATTGGAAAGTTAATTAATCCATTCTCCTAGGCCCAGCTCATGATACCACACAATCAAAAACTCTAACCCTGGCAATTAAAATTTTAAAAAGCTGTTATTTATTGAAGGAGGGGATATAAATAACACCAACTGCCAGTTTACAGCCCCCTGGGATGGATGGTTCAGAAGATACAATGTGAATGAATTAACCACACGGGTCCCTAGAAAAGCCAGAGGAAGAGAGCTGGGTCTATAGCAATTATGTGGCACCAACACAGCCCCCATCCAAATCCAGAGCTGGAACCTGTGGTGGCCTCTCCTAACTTCTGCCCCTCTTGCTGGACCCTCTCCCAATGGAACAGGCACCTCAGCAAAGGGGCACACCTCTCATTGGCTTATTTCTTGTAAAAGACATGAGGGAGTCTTAAGGAGTTGGTTTGATTTTCTTAATTAAGTACATACGTTGAATGAATGGGAACATTTCCTTGACTGGGTCCACTTGACCAATGCAAAGTCACTTAGAATGCTTGAGTACACTTAGCTCCTCTGCACATATCTGATTTACTTTTCTTTGCATTTTCTTTCTTTCTTTTTTAATTCCAGGACAAAAACCACCTGCAGAGGAACTCCTTCACTTTTAAACTGAACCCTTCACTTTTCCCATCGCAGTCTCCAAGGGTACATATCCAAACACAATTTTAAGAACATTTACTACAATAAGATGATCCTTTCTCTGGAAGGTAAAGAAGAGAGGGGTCTCTTCTTGCCATGGGTCCCCCGTTCTACAGCCTCAGGGCTGCCTGAGTAATACCCGGCCTCTCGTGATTGCTCTCAGAGCTGGTTCTGCAGCTCCCCCAGCACAGCAAGGGGTCAGGCTCTGTCAGAACACCTCGTCCTTCCTGAGCTGCTGCAAAACCCGAGAAGATGTGGTAAAAGAGAAAGATTTCCCAGTAACGGTGCCCCCAGGGTTGTGGAGCTTTCACAAGCTGAAGCCTGTGCCAGGTGACTCTCCTACCTGAGGCCAAGCAAGACAAGCTATCAGTGCTGCTATCATTCGATGCAGTAAGGAAACATACTCAAGGCACCTTCCTTCATTAATCTGATCAACACGATCATGCTGGGCATCTCTCTGCCCAGCACCATATCCCACAACGGGGATACAACAATGAAAAGACAAGGTTTCTGTCTCCAGGAACTGAAGATCTAGGGGGGTAACAAAGACACCTCACCTCCATCCCTTCTTTCTCACCTGCCACCCCCACCCCAGCCCTGTAGCCCTGATATCAGGAGGTGAGACAATGTGGCTGAGTCAAGTTGGAAAAACTGTTGGGCTGGGCTGTTGGCTACCAATTTTGGCTAAGAACCCAGTGGGATCTGAGGAGTTTAGAATGTGCAGCAATCGTGACCGTTTCAGATGACCTTCTATGTAGCACTATTTTAGGAGGGGTTATAGTCTAGGTTCCCAGTAAGGGCCAAGCTTATAAAAAGAAGTTAAAACAGTAACAAAGCTGGATATACTGCCGGCTCCCCTGGATAAAAGGAAGTGATGCAAGTAGGAAAAGATGCACGCAGCAGAGCTTTAGGCTGGGACAGGCGGCCGAGCGGAGGAAGTATGAACCCAGGGGCCAGCCTTGGTGCAAGGGGCCTGAGGCCTGGGCCCGGGAGCGGGGGGAAAATTGTCACCACCTGCCCTTTTCTGGTTGGAGAGGTACGGGAGGCGAGCAGAGAGGTTGCTTAAGTAAATTAAACTCACGCAAACCACATCCCACCCCTTTCCCCGCTGACAGCCTAGTGCCAAGAGGCTGGGTCCGATTGGATCTGGTTGAGTCTGGTCAGGTCTGGTCAGACACGCAGCTCAAATGCTGCCCACGCTCTTATGTGAACTAGTAGTCGGCACAGAGAGCCGAGTTCAAGTCCCAGCACTGCTCCTTGCTTGGAAAATCGCTGACTCTCTAACCTTCAGCTTCCTCCTGTGTGGACTGGGAAACGTTATCAGCACTCATCATGGGTTGTTGCGAGGATTAAATAAATAACTTGTGGACAGCACTTAAATAGTGCCCAGCAGAATGGAGGCTCAATATTTGTTAACTATTATTATCAGCTATATGGAGCCTCTTCCAACCATCCCGATAAAAATGGCCTTTGCCTTGAACTCATGTCACAGTCTGGTTTTATTTTTCATTTTCTGCCCTTGAAGAGAAGATATCCCTGCTTCATTCACACCCAAAGCATCCAGTCAGAATTCAAATGATGAGTGAGAATTTAAATGATTCCTGTGAGAGAGGGAAGAAGAGAAAGAACTTAGAAACAATGATGTCTGTTGGCAGAAACACGCAACTACCACCAACTACCAACACAAAAAACAAAACCAGATTGAGTTGCTGGAGCTTGGAGTTGAGCCTGTTGGTTAGAGGGAAGACAGGCTTGCTCAGGTGTGGTCCCCGGCATCCCCCGAGCCCCAACTTTGGAACTAAGGAATTAGAATCTGAGTTTTAACATGGTGGCGCCTGTGCACCCTCAACTCGAGAGGTGCTGGATGGACCAGTGGTTCTCGATTTTGCCCACATACTAGAATCATCTAAGGAGCTTTTAAAAATCCTGATGCCCAGGTTGAATCCCAGAATAATTAGCATTTTATTTACTTTTGCAGCTCACTAGGGCTATGCAGCCCAGTGAGAACCACCCTTTCTAGACCAGTGATTTTCAACCTTTTTCACCTCATGACACATGAACTAATTACTAAAATTCTGCAGCGCACCAAAAAATGTATTTTTTGCCAATCTGACAAAAAATTAGGTATAATTGTGGCTCATTCGCACCGGACAGTTATTGTTGTGTTGGCTGTTGTCATTTTTTTAATTTGACAATCAAAGGGGAAAGAAGTCAGTGCCCCTGACTAAGTAATCAGGTATCGCATGTTTTAAAAATTCTTGGGACACATCATTTGAAAATCAATGGTCTAGACCAACCCTATAATTTATAGGTCAAGAAACTAAGGTCGAGAGGGGTAAACTGACCTGCCCAAAGTCACACAACAAGTAAGGGGCAGTGCTTGGGACCTGAGCCCAGTCCTCCGACTCCAGGGCTCCTCGGCCCTTTGGCAGAGTTTGGGAAATGGGCTGAGGCGAGGGAGCTCCAGGCGTCCCTTTTTGGCTGGGTGTCTTCACGGCTGGCCCTGAGGAGGCGCCTCCTGGACTCGAGTGGCCGTGTGCCTCTGAATTCCCTAGTACACTATGCCCGCGGGGGCCTTGCCCTCCGGGCCCGCGGCCGGGTAGGACCCCGCTTCCCCACGCTCTCATCCAGCCATTCTGGCCCTGCCATCCCCACACACCCATCTTCCCAGAGACCCGGCGTGTTCGGGGACTGTCCCACCGCCCAAGTCGCACGGTTCTCAGAACCCAGGTGAGGTTTCTGAGCCCCCACAGCCTCAGCTCCCACCTTCTCTCGGAACTGGGACAGGCCCGTTCTCAACTTAGCAACCACCACAGACAGTCTCGAAACCATCAAGGCTGGAGGCTGCCTCGTGACTTGTTTTTGCTCTCCTGCCAGGGTTTTTGGGGGGTGTCTCAAACCTCTGGTTGTCTCTGCCTTATGACTCTTTCTGATGTGTTTTTGAAGTGGCTTTTTGTTATGCCGCTTTGGCTCGCTCCCCTTTCTCGGCAGCCGTGAAAACAGCCCTGTTCTGTCCGCTGAGCGCCTGGGTCCCACGTAAACAGCCCACCTGCCGGCCTGGCCCCACTGAGCCCTTGAAAATGATTCTGCGGCACAGAGCTTCCCCAGGTTCGAGGAGGAGAACGGGGTAGGCTAGAGAAAGCAGAAGGAGCTTTCTAGGCACACAGTTATCCAGGGCCTGGGCAGGCTGTTGTGCAGGCCTAGAGCAGGCAAGCACAGCGACCCTCTCCTCCCGTGAGCATCAGGCCTCCCAGACGGAGGGCACACGCCTGCCGGGCGCCTTTCCGGTCTCCTGTCCGGAAAACTGAGGGGTAGATCCGGAGCTACACTGTCCAGTATGGTAGCCCCTAACCACACAGGGTCACGGAGCACTGAAACTGTGGCTAGTGTGACTAAGCAACTGAATTTTTCATTTCATTTTCTTTTATTTAATTTTGATTACACTTAAATAGCTACGTGTGGCTAGTGCTGCTGTGTTGGACGGCAGCGGCTCTCAAAGCGGGGTCACCTGGGAAGATGGAATGTACCCCGATTCATCCCAGGCCATTGGATTTACTGGCATCAGATGCGGACTGAGCTGTGGAGTTTTGAAAGCTCCACGGGTGACTCTACTATGCAGCCAAGTTTGAGAACCTCTGCCCCGAAGGACTTCCAACAGCTCTTCAGACTCTGGCTTCCTGCATTTTGATTTGGTTTCAAAATTTGAGGACCAAAGGAGTTTACTTCGAGACTCAACTTTAAAATGGTTTTCCCTGTTCTAAACGGAATATGTGTTCATCGTAGAACATTCAGAAAAGCAAAAAAATAAAAAAATAAAGTTGAATTCAAGTAAAATCCCCCCACCCAAATAAAAGGTTAAACACTTAGGTGTAAATCCTTCCAGGAGTTTTCCTGTGGTTATATCCTTACGTTTTCTTCAAAGTTGGGATCATGCTTTCTATTTTATCATTGGCTTTTGTCACTTTGATTTTTGGTTAATAAGTATTTATGTATCGTCAATTGTAATGGCTACATGATATTCTACCATGTTAGTATTGGCCCCAATACTAAATCCATTGGCCCACAACTTAAATCCATGTTAGTATTGGCCCCAATTTTGCTGTTGTTTAGAAAAACATTCCTATGAACATAACAATAGCAGTATCTTTATGCAAAGCCATTCATTAACCCCTTAGGAAGAAAAGAAAGGAGAGGGGTGCAGAGGAGAAGCAAAACAAAAGAAATAATAGAATCAAAAAGGCATGTCAAGTTCTAAGTAATTCAAATGACTCTCCAGAAAAGTCAAACCTGTTTACCTTCCTACCAACAGTGTGAGAGTACCTACTTTATGCATGCTGACATTGGAGACTTAGACTTTCGAATTTAACAAGTTTTAAAAACCACCAAGAACTCACTGTTGTGAAGTTCAGCACATCTTTCGTGAGCACTAGAAACCAAGTGCTGCCTTAGGTGTTGGTGATAAAGATGAGACTACATCCCAGCCCTCTGAGATCTCAGGGAATGGAGGAGTTCAAGGGCTTGACTTTAAGTCAGGAAGGGCAATATGGGTGGTAACTAGAGGTACCAGAGTCACACTGTGGAGCAGGGAAGGAAAGTCCATGACTCTTCATGGCAATGCTGGGAAGTCCGAGGGGAGGCATTTGAGCTGGCTCCAAAAAGATGAATACAGGCACTGGTGACCGGTAAGAGTTGAGGTATTTGTCAAACACCACAAGGTGCTGGAGGCTCAGGGGACTGGAAAGGTGTTACTTACAACTCCTACATTTATTAACCCCCTACGGTCAGGAAGCTTCTCCTTGGATCTACCCCACAGCCTCTTAGGGCAGCTTAAATCCCTTCCATCTGGCTATTTGCAGGGGGAACAGTAGACAACTTGGTTTAATTCTCCATAAAGTCACCTTCAGAAACTTCTAGACCATACAAATACCAAGAAGGATGTACTATGGGTTTTGTTTGTTTGTTTAAATCTATCTTTATTGATTTCAGAGAAAAGAAGGGAGAGGGAGAGAGAAACATCAATGATGAGAGTCACTGATCGGCTGCCTCCTGCACGCCCCCCACTGGGGATCTAGCCCTCAACCCAGGCACGTGCCCTGACTGGGAATCGAACCGTGATCTCCTGAATCCTAGGCCGGTGCTCAACCGCTGAGCCATGTTTTTAATTGGAATATTGACTCCTTTTTAAAGATAACAGCCATGACATATAATGGAACCAGGTTGAAAAATAGAGTTGCAGAAGTCCAGGTGACAGGGCAAAAGTTGGGGTGACTTGGATTCCCCAGGCCTCAGTCCCCGAACTCAACTTGCACATCATTCTCAGGGCCGCTAATGCCAGCCTTACATGAAGGAGACAGCCAGCTCTCCCACCGAGGACCTGGCTGTCCCATGGAAGACCTGGCTCTCCCACCGAGGACCTGGCTGTCCCATGGAAGACCTGGCTCTCCCACCGAGGACCTGGCTGTCCCATGGAAGACCTGGCTCTCCCACCGAGGACCGTGGGGGAATTCACTTCATCTCATTGAGTAAATCCTATAAAACATGGGAAAACATTAAAAATAACACTAAGAAGAATAATCTGTGATTTAAGTTAGCCAGCCTCTTGCTTTCCCTTTTCATGAGTGTCCCCCCCCGCCCCCTCCCCATACACACACACACACACACACATACACGCCCTTGAAAGCAAGTCCCTGACGCACTAGCATTTCAGGAACAGGGCAAGTGGCCAAAGGCGGCCTTTCTCCAGAAGCTCACTAAGGACAAGTTAAGGAACTTGCCCACCTGTGACTCGGAGCAGTGAGGTAGGAAGGGCATGAGAATCATGGGACCTTTGAGTGTTGGGTCCCCCTTTCCACCTGTCGACCGACATCCCCCTTTCCCTAATTCTGCCATATTACGTACACCAGGGGACAGAATCAAATTCCCCACCTGCCGTGACTTCACCTCCCTCTTCTCTTTCCAGCTCTGTGACACATGTCCCTGGAGAGTCCCCACATCATCACAGAACAAAAACAAAAACAACAAAGAAAAAATACCAAACCTCCCCCTTCCACCCCCGCCGCCCACAGTGATTGGGGGTATTTTAAGTCTTTAAAATACTTCGAAATGAAATGGCCTTTTTTTAACTTTTCACTTCTGCTATTTACACAGAAGTGCCTACCCGGGACCTTTGCCACTAAACCCACCATGATTCAAGTTTAGATTCTGAGCTGTAGAAATCTACAAAATGGGCTCTGGTGACACAGTCAACAAGGGAACGGTGCAGGGGAGACGTGCGCGCCACCAAGGACCTGCTCGGGGCCAGGTGCCTCACTGAGTCTGCCTCATGGCATCCCCAAGGGGACTCCCAGAAAAAACCCTATTACCAATGCATTTTCAGGGATATTGAAACTGAGATCTGGGTAGTTAAGCGACTCAATTAAAATTAAACAATTAGCCAGGGGTGGGACCTGGATATGAAACCAGAACTTACTCAAAAGTCCAGTTTCTTTGCATCAAACCCTCCTGTATTCCTCCTGTTCCCACAGCAGATTTACCTTCTTTCCTGAGTGTTTGTACCCTTCCTGCCCTCAGTACCTGCACCGTTGTTCCTGCTTTGGAACAAAAATAGGATCAACCAGAGAGAAGGTTCTGGAAACATAAGGGTCCACATACTCCAAAGCAGTGGTGCAGGGCCTCATTCTGACCCCTTTAAATGATGGACTCTTTGCCCCCTGTGAATCCTGGCGGAGGGCGGGTGGTTGGGCGGGGGGAAAGCAGGAGCCAGTTGGAACTCACTCTCAAACAGCAGCATGGGAGACTGCTCTGTTTGGAGGTACACACATCCGTGTTGGAATCCCAGCCTGAACCCTTACGGCACTTACACGTCACGAAGCCTCTCCTTCCTCATCTGTACATCTGCAGGGATATACCCATTTGGCAAGGTAGCTGAGAGACCCCAATGACATGATGTGAGAGAGAGGGCCCAGGTCAGACTCAGGCACATAGGTGTCCTCCGGTAAATGTTTCCTTCTTTCCTCTCTCACCTCCTCAAGAGAAGGGTACAGGGCTGCGACCAGGGTGCCTGGCCTGCAGGGAGCTTTAGTGCCTATCTCTAGAGTCATTGAGTCCTGCTCCAACATTTGCAGGGCCCTGGCAAGAGTATCAATAGAGATCTATATACCACATGCCCAGATATTCATGTTTAAACCTAGATAATAAACTATTCAATAAAATGGGTTCTTTCCCATTTTGAAAATATATGTTTCCAGAATGAAAAGTATATTTCATGATGACCTAGAAGGCCATGTGGAAATTTAGAATTCTCAGACTCCTTTGGAGAGCTTCCATCCAGCCTCTAGGCCCCAGCCTGGGCCTGTAGCTCCCTCCCTTTCTCTCCTTAGTCCCCGGCCTGCCAGCTAAGCTCTATCTACAACCCCACCCCCTAAAAACAGCCACCTTTGGCCACTTCTTGAGCTTAGGGGTTTCTGGATCCTGGAACCCAGAACATGACACAGAAGTAGAGACACAGATCCACCCTGGGCCAGCTCTTCCCCAGACAGAGGAATGCACGTAGAAGGCTGGAGACAGGCCTCCCTCTACCTGGCCCTATGGGCAGCACTGCATTTGTTGCAGGTGCTGTTTGCCTGCTATTCTGAGCGGCAATTCCTACAGTGAGCTGGAGCCACAATAGTTACTTCATTCTTCTTCCTTCTCAAAGCCCTAAACCTGACATTTGAAAGGAGATTATACTTCTGACCATTTGATTCTAGTTCCAATACTCTGTGTCTTTCTCCATCCCTAGAAGGGGAGCCAAGGAGAAGGAGCCTCTGACTTGCACACATTGCTATTTACACATAGAATCTCCTGGGCTCTATTTTTGTTCTTTGCTTAAAAAGTCCTTTGCTCCAGAAACTACAGACAAAAACCAGATCTGTAGTTTCCAGGGGCTTGGGGATGGAGGAAGGGGTTGACTACAAAGGAGTATGAGGGAATTTTGGATGGGGGATAAAACTGTTACATACTGTATCTTGCTTGTGGTAGTGGTTACACAACTGTGTGCATTTGTAGAAATCCTAGAAATAAGTGAATTTTACTCTATGTAAATTATATCTCAAAAATTACGTAATAAAAATTCTTTCTTCAAACTGCATTTTAAGGAAGGGGCAGGATTTGAAAGAGGCATGTGTTCAAGCGTCCAGGGTGAGTTGGTATAGTGGACATCTGTCACCTTCAGAGCTGTCCGTCGTCTATGGATGGCCTTTCTTTCTGGAGGAAACTCTCTTGTTATGGTCCTGCCTCCCCAGGTAGAAATCAAGGACTCAAACTCCCAGCCTCCCTTGCAGCTAGGACACAGGCATGTGACCTGCTCTCCACCAATCAGAAGCATTCATGAAGACTTTGATTCAGGAGTGAGTACTGTAGATACCAGGGCTGCATTGGGGTTTCCATTTTTGCTGACACGTTGGTAGCAGAGGCTTTTTACTTCAGGGCTCTCAAGGGCTGTGAAATTGAGTTCCTGGTTACCAGCTAGTGCTGTGGAAGGGAAAGAGCATCGACAGGGGAGTTCCATTCCTTGCTCTCTGCTGCTGGCTGTGAGCCTCCTTTAGGAAAGTTCTTAACTTCTCTGAGTCTCTATTTCTCCATCTGTAAAATGGGCACCACAGTGCTTACCTCACAAGATGGTTGTGGGATTAAATGAACTGATTCAAGATCTAGCATACAATAGCTGCTAAATAAGTATTAGCTCCTGTTCTTCCTCAAACGATAGGTAAGATCCTTGACATTGGTGACCTGTCTTATCAGCCTGGGAGCTTCCCCAGAACAGGGACCCCTATGAACTCTACTTAGAAGCCAAAGTTGAAACTAACCTTTGAAGAGTATGGGCAGATGGCCATGCAGATAGCTAGAGATATGCCCATTAAGCTTCCTTCCTCTGCCCAGCTCCTCCCCGGCTGTCTCAAGGAGTGACGACTATTTCATGAGCTCTAGGTAGAGCCTATTTGTGGTCAAATCAACAACAAAAAAATGCTTCAGTTTAATACCCACTGGTTGAGAGCCAAGAATATGCAAGTGCTATGTTAAACATCTAAGAAATAAATAAGGTGTCACTTAATTGTAGCCTGATGGAGTGAGAAAGATGGACCCATGCCTCTGACACAATTTAGACTGAGAGATGCTATCACAGCATTATGAACAGCATGCTGTGGGCATGAGATGTCAGGGATTCTTCAGGAGGTGGGGGCTCTTTGAGCTGGGTCTTAAATGATGTGTGAATTTAACAAGGGGAGATCTGGGAGCCAGAGACATCTTAGCCTGAGAGAAGAGCATGTGGAAAAGCCCAGAAGAATTAAAGTGCTCAGTGCTTTTAGGGGAACCCAAAGTTGGCCCAGAATAGTTGGAGTACAAAGTGAATATAGGTGGGAAGTCAGAGACTGAAGCCAGAGCTTGTGAATGGGCTGGGTTGAGAAGAGCTTTGA
Source organism: Miniopterus natalensis (assembly GCF_054644295.1). Taxonomy (NCBI): domain Eukaryota; kingdom Metazoa; phylum Chordata; class Mammalia; order Chiroptera; family Miniopteridae; genus Miniopterus; species Miniopterus natalensis. Next base: position 24,266,541 of record NC_142097.1, read on the forward strand.
ATGCCATGAAGAGGGCGCAGAGGAGGAAGAAGCAGCATGGGCACCTTCAACCACTGTGCGAGAGGGAACAGGATGGTCTCTGGACTCCCCTGGGCTTTTCTTTCTGGCCAAAGCTCTGCTAGGATTTCTTTAAATGTGCACAACTTCCACTTCTCTACAGCCCCTGAAGGAGATGGTCAATGGAATCCCCAAATGTGTGACCAGAGAGGACATCCAAGGTCATTGGGTTCAATCCCCAGACCAGGAGACAGACTTCCTGAGGACAGACTTCTGGAAACTGGGCTGGCGGAGCTGAGACTGGAACCCCACACTCTTTTCCACCACAACCGGCGGTCTCAAGCTAAGCAAGCACAGAGACACCTGGCTTTCTCATAACTAACACGCACAGGATGCACCCCGAAATGTGCAGGTTGGCCCAGCGATGGGCTCGGTCTGGGCGTGGGGGTGGGAAAGAGCGCTCATTTCTCATTCACCACACACCACGAGGCCAGCAGCAGCATTTCTTGCCCCCACTTTCACTACAGAGGCTATCTCAGTCCGAGTTTTCCACAGCCCTTGCCGTAGAAGTCAACACCAGGTCTCTCTGAAGGACAAAAAGAGCTGGAGGGGGGGTGTCTGTGCAACCCTCAACCACACAGAGGCTCTCTGGCTTGGAGCTACGGGGACCGAAGGACATTGTGGTCAACCCCCTCCCCCCAGTCGGCAGGAACTAGAATGGTGTGAGGTTTTGCTGAGCAATCCTGGAAGAATAACTCGCTCTCCTGCCTTCCATTTCACCTGCCTTCAGACTCCCATCCTCAGCCGCCCCCGCCCCTTCCCTCAGGGAGCCTGGCGACATGAAAAACACAGACCTATAAACCCTTCCTCTTCATGCCAAAAATGAACCCACTGAGCAAAACAGGAAGCATCTTCTTGTCAAGACAAACCTATTGTGTTCTCTATACACACGCATCCAACTAGTGGCAGGAAACCGCCACCGGGCCGTGGCAACAGGTGTGAGGGTGACCTGAGGCTTCCAGTTAGCCTGTGCCCAGACCTCCTTCCCTTTTCTTGGTCCTGGAGAGCTGTCTCCTTTAGCTCTGCAGCCTGACAACACCCCCATCTCACAACTATTGGCCTTTTCCCTCTTGGTGGCCCGAGATCTGATTAAGATTTAAAATATAAAATATTGTAAGCCCTAAAAAGATTATAGTCTCTCTCTAGATATAATTCCCAATACTTGTGAGCCAGCATGAAATGTACACATATGCTGAAATTCAAAGAGCTTCTTTTTTAGATTTTTCTCTTTACAAAATTCTAGGTAAGTTCAAAGCAGAACCTTTCTCAAATTTGGAGTGTCCCTATCTGGCTGGGGCCCTAAATCTATGCCAAATCTGCCTGTTGGGTTGTCCAGCACTAGTGGAGGCCACTCTCCTTGGCATCACATGGGAATAGATTGTACCCAAGTGAAATAAAACAGGGGTTAGAGGTAGGAGCAGGGGTTAAGAGGTGTGATTTTCAACTTTGCCCATTGAATTATAAGCCCAGAGGGACTTGTAATTCAGCCATAGGACACTCTGGGTAGAGCCAAGAAATTGGTACTTTGACCAGGGCTCATGTGCAGGAGAGACAGGACTGAGTTTCTGCAGATCTGGCTCTCTCCAGGGTACTCTGGGTCTGCTTCCTTCTGTTGGGTCTCTCCAGATAAGAGACCTTCTCTAGAAGGTCTTCGTTCTTTCTGGCCATGTCAAGACTTGCCCTGTCCTGTCTTATAATAACAGGAGGCTGAGTTTATGGTAGGCTGAATTATGTGGGTTTTCCCCGTTGGTTGCCAAGTTGTCACGGTTGGACTGAATGACGATGAAGATTTCTTCCAGGCTCTGATCCCTGCTCCTTCTCAGAAACCTTTGTTCATGAGCAGGACTTCCCCAAAAATAGTGCTCACATTCTCAGAGAACAGGGCAGAGTGCAGGAAGCCTTGTCTGAGGGTATCTTTTCCAAGCAAGTATAGATCAGCCATGACCTGAGCCCTTCAGGTCATGCCTAGAGTCAGCCTGGCAGGGTGGAAAAAGCCCCTTCGCTTGGAGTCAAAGGCCAACCCACTTCTTCTCTTCGAAGTCTCGGTTTCCTCAATCAGAAAATTGAAACCTACCAAACAGAGAAACTCTGGAGGTTAAACAAGATAAGATATAAGAATGTGCTTAGAAATGTGGAAGCCCCGTATAAATGCGGAGTCACCATTTTCTATTAGCGGACGTGCTGTTTGTTCAGTAGTTGACCGGGGCTTATTGCACTGAGGCTGAGTTTAACAGTGTGGTTTGCCCTGTCTTCTGAACCCCCAAACTGAGCAGTCCTGAGAAAGTAGGCAACTGCTCAATGTCTGCCTTGGCACTTGCTACTGACCACTCACCACTACCCTCCTCTCTTGGCCTGGGTCACTCCTACTTCTGTAGACGCCACTTTTTCCAGGGCCTTCCCAATTCCCCTCCTATGTGCTCCTATGGTATGTTGGGCTTTGCCAGCCCCCCAACATTAGCTCATACTACATTGTTCTATAATTTTGCTTTCCACTATTTTTTAAATATTATGAAATATTTAATACATAAATGTACAAAGAATAATACAGGGAGACCTGTGTCCACCACAAGCAAAGTGCTAGCAGCACAGTTTAAGCTCCTGGACCTTCTCCACCTGCATCCTCTCCCTTTCCCATCCTGAATTTAATGTACACCTTCTTCTCATGCATTTTTTCACACTTTTAGTGCTTATGAGTAATTGCCTCTTTATTTTTCCATCTTCCCCGCTGTTATGAAATGAATGTTTGTGTCCCCTCAAAATCATATGTGGAAGCCCTAATACCCAGAGTGATTACATTTAGAGATGAGAGCTCCAAGGAAGTACTTAAATTAGAGTGGGGCCCTGATTCAGTAGGATTAATGTTCTTAGAAGAAGGGACACTAGAGAGCTCGCTTTTTCTCTCTCTCTCTCAACCCTTGCACACATGCAAAAAGGCCATGTAAGGACAGTGAGAAGGCAGCCATGTGCAAGCCAGGAAAAAAGGCTGGACCTTACTCCGGGACTTCCAGTTTTCAGAACTGCGAGAAAACAAATTTCTGTTGCTTAAGCCACTTTGCTATGGCAGCCGGAGCTGACTAATACACCCACCATGCTCTATGTGAGCTTGGTGAGACCAGGGAGCATGGGTGCTCATCTCTGGATCTGAGGAGTCCAGCACCATGCCTGGCACATAAGTGCTCACCAAGTATTTGTTGAATGAAGTCACTGCAGAAGCCAAACAGACACCCTGGGGTCCATTCCTGAGAGCACGGTGTTCTCTGCTGTGTGCCACAACATTGGCAGGTCCTAGTCAAGCTGCTGCAGAGACCAGAATCTGCAGTCAGCTCCAAAGAAAGTAAATTTAAAAGGAAAAGAAAGGAGTTCCCAGGAAAGAGGTGGAGAGAATGGTGGCATCTTAGGAAAAAGTTGAAGTCACTTCATCAACCAGTCACATGTTTATTAAGCATCTTCTCAGTGGTTATTCAGTGCTGAATAACCCATTTCCATAAGGCAGTCAGTCTTCGAAAGAACAAAGGCCAGGTGGCCCCAAGGTGCCCCAGAAATAAATGGGCACAATGCATTTTGCCTCCCTGTGGGCCTGTCCTTCGCTCAGGCCTTGGGAGTATCTGTGGCCCTCCAACTGGGGAGTGTGAAATCAAAGGGCTCGCCTTTGCTTGTAAAACAAAGCCCGTCCTAGGCTCAGCTTGGCCACTACAGCGCCCACTCTCATAAACCCTTGAGCATCCAGAAGGGGTTTCACTTCTCAAGTCCCTGCTTTGACTTTTAAGATCCTACAGGAGGAAAGAGGCAGCAGTCTCAAGGAGCTAGCTGGCTCCTAGTTCTTTGCTAGGCATGCAACACATGCTCTTTTTTTTTTTTTTAAATATACCTTTACTGATTTCAGAGAGAGGAAGGGAGAGGGAGAGGAAGAGATAGAAACATCACTGATGAGAGAGTCATTGATCGGCCGCCTCCTGCACACCCCCAACTGGGGATCAAGCCCACAACCCGGGCATGTGCCCTGACTGGGAATCGAAGTACGATCTCCTGGATCCTAGGTCGCTGTTCAACCGCTGAGCCACGCCCGGCTGGGCACAGTACATGCTCTTAACAAGATGGATGAGATAGAACCTTCTGTGATAGAGGAAATCACCCATTATTGAACCATGCCAAACTACATTTTTTAAATCTCTTTTTAAAATCACAGCACACTTTGAGGCAATGAAAAGACTACCATAAAAGTACATAGCACAGTCTCCTTTTAAAGAAGCACAGAGTGTCTCCCTTCCTGGTTTGGCTTTGTGGTTAGAGAGCTGTCCTGCGGACTGAAGGGTCCCGGGTTTGATTCCAGCCAAGGGCATGTACCTCGGTTGCAGGCTCGATCCCCAGCCCGGTTGGGGTGCATGCAGGAGGCAGCCAATAGATGTGTCTCTTTCACATCGATGTTTCCTCTCTCTCTCCCCCCCTTCCCATTCTCTCTGAAAAACAATGGAAAAAATATCCTCGGGTGAGGATTAAAAAAAAAAAAGAAGCACAAAGTGTATTCTAGAATAGAAAGAAATTCACGTGCCCATTGCTCTACATGTCAATTTAAGTGTGTGGGGGTTCAGAGGAGGGAGGACAGGGAAGGTAGGCCTGCCTGGGCCTTGAAGGATGGGATGGAATTTGAAAAGTCACACTGGGTTCCTCTTACACTATCCTTCTCATAGAGAGTGGATTCACAGTCACTGAATTGCCTGCTAACACACAGAGGGTGAGAAATACTAGGGAATCCCCATTGCCTAGCTCAGGGACCAGCTAAGAAACCAAAACTAAAACCTCTCAGGCCAAAGTGTGTGATGTCCATGCAACCAGAGTTGGAGGGGTTGAGAGGGACAGTGAGAAGCGGGAAAGGGTCTGGGTTGGGCACCACCACTTAGCATCAAGCTGAGGCTGCTGAGATTAGAATCAGGACCAGCCCTTTATCCCCTTGACAACATGGTGCATCTACCACAAATCTCTCCAGTCTTGTCCTGAATACTGTGGACACTCTTGATCTGCGACCTTCTACAGGGGCCTATACCAGCTGGAGAACTAAGAAAATAGCAGAGGCAAGACTGACACATAGGTCTTCTGCCTCTAAGATCATTTTTTCTTAGAAGCATCTGGCACATGAAAAAGGGCTCCAGGAGGAAGCTTCTGGAATAGTTCTCAAATGAAATTGCTCTGCCCTTCCTTACCAACACCCTACCCAGAAGTAACCCCTGAAAGTCCTTCCCACCTAGTTCAAGAGATTGCTGATATTCCTAAAAGCCAGTAGACTCCACATGCCAATGATAAGAGCAGCCAAAACCTTTGGGCTGGAGGGGAAGTTCAGTGAGGACTTCTCATGCCCCTAGTGGGAAATTTAGAATTACAGAGAGTGGTTAAGCAATGGCCAGGATGTCATGAGAGAGTCCTAGAAGGTCCCAGATCAAGGGACCTGCTGTCCCCAAGGAGTTTAAGATAGAGAAGAAGTTAAAGTTAGATTACACTCCTGTTGTCTACAGTTACAACAAAGACCAAGCATGACATGAGGTTATACCTAAAACAAGGGAAGAAAATCCAAGATTGCGTAGGGCTGGAAGAGAGATGGACAAGTAGACAGAATTGCTTTTCTTCTCCCCAGAGCTATGAAGAACATTCAGTTGGCCTAATTCTTAGAGATGGTAAATGGTTTGCCTTCATACATGCCTTTGATATGCAAACCAACCAACCCAGAGCCTATACTCTGAACCACCTCCTCTATCTGGCTTTTACACTCCAGGAGACCATATCTCCCTGCCCTGATTATCCCAGGGCCAGGCATCAGGCAACTAGGGGCAGCCCTACACCCTAGAGCCTGCTAAAGCTGTTCAAACTAGCCAACCCCAAATCTGCTCAGCTCATTCCCCCTGCCTCACCCATTCTGTTTCTTAAAATCCCAACTAAAGCCTTTTGTCCATGCATTCCCCTTGCCTTTAGTCATCAGATAATGCAACCCAAATGTTCAAATCATGGAGAAACAAAATGCGGTGCATCCATACTATGGACTATTACTGGGCCATCAAAGAGAATGGCGAATGACACCTGCTATTACACAGATGAACTCTGAAAACATTATGCTAAGTAAAAGAAGCCAGACACAAAGGACACGTGTTGTGTAATTTTATTTGTGAAATGTCTGGAATATAGGGACAGAAAGTAGATTTGTGGTTACCAGGGGCTGGGGGCAAGGGTAGAGGGGAGATGAGGGGTCATTGCTAATGACTACGAGAGGTTTTATGGGGGGGGGTGATAAAACATGCTCTAAAATTGATGGTGGTGATGGTTGCACAACTCTGAGAATATACGAAAACCACTGACTGGTACACTTGAAAAGGGCAAATTTTACATGTGAATTATATCTCAGAAAGCTATTAGAAAAGAAAGGGAGGGGAGGGGAGGGGAGGAGAGGGGAGGGTAAGGGGAGGAGAGAGGGAGGGGAGGGGAGGGGAGGGGAGGGGAGGGGAGAAGGGGAGGAGAGAAGGGGAGGGGAGGGGAAGGGAGGGGAGGGGAGGGGAGGGGAGGGGAGAAGGGGAGGAGAGAAGGGGAGGAGAGAAGGGGAGGGGAGGGGAGGGGAGGGGAGGGGAGGGGAGGGGAGGGGAGGGGAGGGGAGGGGAGGGGAGGGGAGGGAAGGGAAGGGAAGGGAAGGGAAGGGAAGGGAAGGGAAGGGAAGGGAAGGGAAGGGAAGGGAAGGGAAGGGAAGGGAAGGGAAGGGAAGGGAAGGGAAGGGAAGGGAAGGGAAGGGAAGGGAAGGGAAGGGGAGATATACTTGAGCAGATCCCTTCTCTTCCGTCCATCATCTTTCAGTGCCTCTCTTTGGCCAAACCTACCCAGAAGGCAGAGGGCAAAGTGGTTTGGGAAATGTAGTCCCCTGTGACAGAGAGCAGAGCAAGGGAAGGGTGGGGATACAGTCCTCACTGGGTCTCTGACTCCCCCGCACATGGTATTTGGGCTCTAAATATTTGTTGAATCAAGAAATGGTACCTATTGCCCTGCCTTGGGCTGGTACTTTGTTTTTCCTGAAGGGCCCCTGGGGGCTTTTGAAATATAAATGACCAGATGATTCATGACCCTGTGACAAGCCAGTGGGCTGGCACTCTGTCATGCTTCCCACCTCTGGGTGCCCAGATGTGCCTGTGAGGCTGGACTGGAGGGAGGGGCGGTGTGGGAGGGGCAGGGGAGGGGATGGCTCTTCTACAACTTAAAAGGGGCTCATACCACTTCCTCCCCAGACAGGGGAGCACAAGCCCGCGCCCAGCCTTCCTGCGTGGTTTCAGCTGCCCTGAGAGTGTCATGGACTTGGGTGAGTGAGCCTCCCCGTGCGAGGGAGCAGCACCAGGCGCGCTGACACCCAGACTGACTCTGTGGAATGGGGGTGGAGGCTGGGGGCGGAATGCGTGACAAAGCCTCCCGAGGAGGCCCGTCTGCTTGATGGAAGTCAGAACGCCAGGCACAAAGGTGCACCTTTCAGACCTAGGGGAGGGCTAACCACTGGTCCAGGACAGACCGAGGGGTCGAGGCTGTGCCTTTCCAGATCAGTGGGACTGAAGGGGGTGGCAGGGCTGGGGTTGGTGGTGATCTGGACAGCACCTGTTCTCACCTCAGCTTGGGATGATGGGTGAGGCTCTTCAGACCCGTTTCATCAGGGGGAAACTCTCAGGGGACTCTGGGCCCTTCAGTCCCCCCCAGTTCCCACCTTCCCCCCACTGCTGATAGACTCTCCGTTCTCTGGGGCTTAGGGAGGGGAGCAAGTTCAAGGTGACTGCACTGCGCAAGCGGTGCTCTGCATGCACACGCGGGCTGGGTTATTGTCTCTCTGCTGCACATCCCACCAGCCTCACTCCTGCCTCTTGCAGGTCAAAGGCTGGGTGAGAACATAAAATGGCACAGCAAGGGGCATTCAGCTTAGAGAAGTCACAGGCCGGGCCTCCAGCACAGACCCTGCCTCAATTCTTCACTTTTTCTACCCAGGCAGATGACTCTTCTCTTTAAAAAACCCATCCTCCCATCTAACCTTGCTCCTAACTAGAGAGAGTACAAGGGAAGCCCTGAGAGGTTTGGGGGGGCAGGGTGTGTCCAACTCCAGAGACCCCATTTATAAATCTCAGCTGAGGAGTCAGACCCTGCCGAGGTTACGAAGGCCATGTTCCTGGATGGCTCGTTCTCACCAGCAAGCAAGCACCACGGTGGCCTCAAAGCCACAAGGGGTTGGCTTTAAAAAGTGAAGGTTCCTCAGTGCACCCTCTGCTGTCCTCACAACCCTCCCCACCATACCACAGCCTTTTGCCTTCATCTCTGCCTTTCTCATCCGCCCAGAGACCTGGGTGGACCCAGCAAACCACTGTGACAGGGTTAAAGTGGCCAGTCAGTGCACCAGCTGAACTCCTGGAAGGCAGGGTCTGATCCTTGCATCTCTGCAAGGTACTTTCGGGGTGTGATCAGAACACGTTTACAGAATTAATGAATGGTGTCAAGAACTCTGAGTTTTAGTGTTCTAAAATCTCTTCCAACTTTCTCTCCTCCCAGCAGCCTTCCTTCTAATCCTACTCCCCAGCCATCTGCCCCCACTGACCACAGTCCCCGGATGCAGTCATCCACTGCACACCTTGCTCCTGACTCTCTGTTTGACCTCTGTCAAGGGAACCAAGCAGTGTCACAGTGGTGGGCTGGTAAATGCTTGAAAACCAGCTCCCCAGGGTGGATGATGGCCCCGATTTGTAGTGCTTGCCAATTTCCATAGTGTAAATTCTCCCACCATAGCTGATTTCAAGCTTCCAGCCAATATCAAGCCACGAGGTGACTGAACACAGACTTGGAGCGAGATTACAACCCTGTCTAACAAGCCTATGAAAGCCAGCTCCAGCACACCACCGAGGGTTCTCCTCCAGACCTAGGTTTGGGGGTGCTAGACCCACAGGCTTTGATGCAGGGAGGGAGGGCAACCTCTGGCCCAGGAGAAAGGGATGTTCTGGTTGCTTTGCTTAATTGGAGAGAGCCCCAGTGGCGAAACCCGAAATACTGGTGGGGTGGGGACAGCTTTCGCTCAGAACAGACTGTGGACCTTTGGTAAGGCAGGTCTGTTTTTCGTTCTTCATCGGCCCAGAAGGGAGCAAGGGGTAGGTGAGGGGGCTGAGTTTCTGTTACACAAAATGAAAATGCCAAACCCGGCTGAGCTGGTCTTTTTCACAATTTGAATGAGCAGTCCGGAGGTGCTCTCCCCACCTTCAAGAAATGTGGCCTGAGATCTCAGTTAGAATTTTCCAAAGCAGAGAAAAAAATAATTAAACCTGCCAGAGACTCCTCTCTCACAGCTTGGCCAGATATGGCAGCAGAGGGGACTGCTGAAGGAATTCAGGGCCAATCCCTCCTGGCCTTCTGGGAGCTTGGCTGGGGAAGAGGGGTCTGCTGTAGCTTGGGGGAGCTGTTGGAAAATCTCTCCTCTTTGTTTGGTACTTTCTTTCAGTCAGCTATCATTGATTCAGGCATGACCAGTCTGGTAAGGAGGAGAATACAGATGTCACTAGCCAAGGCAACAGAGCGAGACATGGTGCTGATGGGGTGCCGGGCAAGATGCTTATAAAGCTCAAAGAAAGGAATAGCGAACATGAGCCAGGAAACATTTAAGTCGGGTTTTAAAGGGTGCATAGGAGCAAACCAGGGAAGGAACAAGAGGTCCGGTATGGGACAGTGATAGCAGACTCAGTTACCCAGCAGGGTAAATGTGGAAATGGGCATAAGATGGACTAAGGGGAGGGAGCAGAGTGAACCAGAGGGTGCAAGCCCCACTTAAAGCAGCCAAACCTAATTTTTTGTAAACTCCGTGCATCCAATCAGAATGTCCTGGGGGCTCAGTTTTCAGGCTCCTGGATGGCCAGCCAGCTATGGCCATGCCAAGAAGGAAGGTAGGAAGGAAGGCAGGAGGGACAGGCAGGGCTGATCCTTAAGATTTTGTGTGGCGTTGCTAAGGAGTTTGGGCTTTATCCTGAAAGTGATGGGAAGCCAGTGAAGATTTTTCTTTTTCAATTAGCTGAGTTAAAGGATGAGATTTGTATTTCAGAAGGAGTTCTCTGACAGCCAGGGGGCAGCAAAGCCTTATGTCAGGGCAGAGGTGGGGGGCTAGCTCTGAGATGTTGGGGGGAGAGAAGCAACAGAACTGGGTGACCAGTGGGATGTGGGGGAGTGAGGATTCCCTTCAGGCTCCATGGAGGTCCCCACACACCGCAGGCTCATCGGAAATGTAGACTTGCTCAGTAGTGAGAATTCCATTCAAATCTCTTAGCAGCTGTGTGACCCTAGGCAAGTGGCTTAACCACTCTGGGCCTCTATTTTCTGAAATATAGAATGAGAATAACAAGGGATAACTCACAGGATGTTATGAGAGAGAGAGATGCATAAAGACAAAGAAGAGACACAGAAGAGCGGTTAGGGGTGCCATTTCTGGAGTCAGACAGGTTCAAAGCCCATCTCCACTGCTAGCCAGTTGACTCTGGGAAAGTTACTAATCTCGCTGTGCTTGTTTCCCAGTACCTATCTCATAGGGCTTTTGTGAGGATGAAATGATAGTACATGGAAACAGTTTGGTGCATAGTGAGAGCTCAGTAAATACGAATTATATCACTAGATAAAGCAGTGGATATCATAGCAACTGCAAGATTCAACCAGCTGTCATCCATCCCTGCCTATTGTCTGGAAGAGAGTCCCCAGGCCTCTCACCTTCTCTCCAGATTCCTACCACTTCCCTGCCTCTTCCACTCCCCTCCCTTGCCCCCAAAAGAGAAAAGTTGTGTTGGCAGGTGAGGAATTACTAAGAAGAAAAGGTTTGGGGTGACTTTGGGGACCAGTTGCTGGGCAGCCATGATTCCCTGAGTCTCCTGAAAGTCCTGGAAAATGTGGGGATGAAAGTTCAGGGCTTGGGGGAGCAGCCAGCCAACAATCCCCTCCTCCCAGACAAGAAGGGAGTTTCTCTTGCTGGGGCTCAGGTTGGAGTCCCAGGGAATTTTCTGTTCATTGTGATCATTACTAGAAACTCAAAAACTCAGAAAATACCCAGCACATAAGTAAACCACTCCTCAACCCCTCAGATTTTCAGCTTCACTGGTCTCACCCAAGTTGCTGCCCAAAGCCAGTTGCTTTATGACTTTGTAACAGACAGAAATGATCTGACTCATGGTGGCCAACCAGGCCCCCTCTGCCACACACCAGAGTTCCCCTAAGTTCCCATTTGGTCACCATTCTTGAAAATGGCCTATTCTGGTCTTATAGGATACCTGCTCATTTGTCATCTCCAACATAGCTGGAATGAGAAATCACCTACACACATACACACACTCATACACACACACACACCCCAGCTCCTTACCCTACCCCCTACTCTAGATAGTGGCAAAAAAGAATGGGACAGGGCCCAGGAGAAGGAGCTAACGGAGTAAAACAGAAACAGTTCTCGCTCCTTGTGTTTCACCCGTTGTGACTTATCAAAACTTTGAGGTTTCTCAGTTCTCACTGACAGTCAGAGTGGGCATTCTCTAGAGTAACCGAAAGACTCGTGTTTAGAGAAACCTCGAGCGCTTCACATCAAGATGAGTCAGTGGTGGATGGGTGGTTTGTTCGTTGGACCCTGAAGAGAGTGTGGTTAGGGGAGAGATCTGGACAGGAGCTCAGAGGCTCTGGGGTAATTCAGCAAGAAAGGGGAATGAGAGAGAGGAGCTATGATGTCGCATGAGGATCCATTTCCTCCGAGGGCTACAAATACTCAAACGCAAGCTAGGGACAATGGGGCAGTGGGTGCCTGTCCCAAGGGATGGAAGACACAGCTAGGAAGGCAGGCCCAAGGAGACAGCAGAGGGCTTGACTGCCGTGCTAACTAAGCATCTGGACCCTCTTCCCTAGGGTTGGGTAGAGAGGTCCTAAGGATTTAGGAGGGCACAGTGTGGAGGGGGTGGCATCCAAGTTTTGCTTTAGGAAGACGTGTCTAGCAGTAACATGCAGTACAACTTGCTTGAAGTGAGAGAGGTGCCTATCTATTTATGTGACTTGATGCCTGGGCCTCCCTCCCCCGGGGACCCCCAAGCCCAGAATCTCTGCCTTAGGCAGTCCCTCTGAAAACATTCACTGCCACTTGGGTCATGAAGCCGACTTCCAGCAGGTGGTGCTGTGGCCAAGTACACAGGCTCGCTGGGAATGTGCTGCCTCCTCGGGAAGCAGGGGCCTCTGCTTGCTGGAGGGGGCCCCAGCCTCCAGAAGGTGTTTAAAGCAGGGTCCCAGCCACTTCCCTGTTGGTACTGAGACTAGAGGTGCGGGGGGAGGGGAGCCTGCAAGTCCTGTCTTGGCATTCGTTGATGGCATCACAGACTGTTTCCTGTGGGCCAGATTTGAGAGTCAAGTAATGGAGAAGGGGCTACGAAGGTGAAGGAGACACAGCTCCTTTCCTTGGGGTGCTCCAAGGCTGTCAGGTGAGATAGGACTTCTACATAAGTTACCCTGTGAGCTGTCCTCCCTGCTCGGCCCTCGGAGGAAATGAGCTCCAGGTCCAGCCCTCAGCTCAGCCACAGACCAAAAGTAAGAGGCCAGGTGCCTGCCCTCCATCTGCAACACATCAGGCCTTCTGCTAACCTGGGGCTCAACCAGCTGTTCAGACCCAAGGAGAGCCTCCTGATTTCCAGAATATACCCAGGCTCTGAAGCCTGCTCTGGGCAGGGCCTCTTCCCATAGCTGACCTCATGTTCCCCTTCCACTCGCAGCCCACAGGTCTGAATTAGAAAAAAACTTAAAGAAGAGAAAGCAAATGCGCACACTTCAGTCAAGCAAAAAAACACAACAACGTAGTTACCACAAGAAATAGTCTCCATCCTGCCACACTCTCACAAGACAGTGCCCTCTCAGGCTACCTTGGTGCCTCCTTCCTTGAAGGGCAAGCAAGGAATTCATTCTTGTATTTATTTGTCAGCACACAATCCCTGGGCACCTCCTCTGGCCTGGGCCTGCCTGGGTAAGAGGGAAGAGGTCCCTGCCCCAAAGGCAGGCTGAGGGGTGGGCCAGGTGAACCAAGAGTAAGCGCTGGATGAATGTCAGCTGAATGAAGGGGTGTTGGGGGGCACCACAGAACACTCTCTCATCCATTCCTGAGAGGCCAGTGTGTAACACTCCTCTACCCAGCCCTGTGAAATCAGCCGGCCTCCCTCAGAAGATAGCTAGGCACAGGAGAAATGCTCCCCAGTGGCTGCTGGCACCGGAGCAGTGTAGGGGACACACACACACACACCCCCCTCTACCAGGGAATTGCTTCCTAGAGTGGGAGGAGGCCATTCAGACCCAGGAGTCAAGGTCAGTTGAAGCCCAACTTTGAGGGCTGGTCTGGGCCAGGGTAGACCCTCCAACTCTAAAAGAGACCCTGAAGAGCAGAAGGGGGAGACTGCCCTGCATTCTGATCTGCTCCTTTCGGGGACCTCGCAGCGCAGGAAGGGGAGGAGGGGAGGGCAGCGAGGCCAGGCAGCTGGCCAGGTGCTCCGAAGCACAATCTGGTTCTGATGTTCTCTTTGGGCAAATGCAGCGCCTGTAGCATGTGATGAAAGCTCCATCAGCATCTCTATCTCAGTGGCTTTCTTTAGTAACAAAGAACTGCCCCTGCCAAGCAATAACTTTCTCACTTTGTCTCTCACAGGGAAGCCAATGAAAAGTGTGCTGGTGGTGGCTCTCCTCGTTGTTTTCCAGGTGAGGTTCCCTCCTCCACACTCCTGTCCCCAAGCCCACCCCTTCCAAGTCCGAGGCTCTGGTGGAGCAACTGGGCATTTGCTGGAAGGAAACAGACCCAGACACTAACCCACTCACCATTCGTTAAGCTGATGTTCGCCCCTCTCCATCTGCTGAGTGACCCTAGAGAGCCTTTACTCCACTTAAAACATGAGGGAAATAAGTTACCACCACCTTCCCCACCCACTCCCAATATCCCCATCCAAAAGACAGAAATGTGGACCCTGGCTGAGCTCTCAGAGAGAGGAGCTGCAAGAACCAAAAGCTGTCTGGTTGCTGAGTTTTGCACATATGTGTGCACACCCATGCATGTAAAAGTTCATGTTTTAGTGAGCTGAGAAAAGAACCTTTGGTATGGTGGCCTGGTTACTGTCCTATCATCCCAAGGCTGCCTCCCTCTCCAACCTCCATCCAAAGGCTCCCCTAGAAGCCCAGTTTCCTTTTGTAAAATAGAAACTCATCTGCACCCCACTGGAGGGGGGAAGATGGAGCGCAGGACCCTGGGGGTGGGAGGGGGTGGAGGGGTGCACATACTTTACAGGGGCCTGAACTCGGCAGGAAGAAAGGCCTCCAGTTCATAAGGCTTTGTTTCTCAATCCCAGAAGTGGAGACAGAAAATCTGCCCCCATCAAGTGCCAGAGTTAGAAGAAACTATAACTCATGGAGTGGACTCTCCCCCATTTGTTGGGGATGAGAGCTGTCTTGGAGGAGGAGAGGCAGCTGAGACCAGAGCTGGAGAAGCAATAATTCAGATTTGGCAATCCCCCAGGTCTGGAGGCCAGAGGGGCAGCTTTCCAGGAGCTCGGGCCAGAGGCAGGCCCCAAGCTGGGCATGGTTCCCAGAACCCCATCCCAGAGGCCCCCTAAAGCTTGGGCTGCAGCCCGCAGCCCGGCCCCTTCCCCATCACCACTCCCTCCCCTCTCTCTCCCCTGTTCCCAGGACTCTGGAGGGGCTGTATTACTACCAGCAGAGGCTGGAAGGTGGGGGAGGGGACGAGGGACAGCTGGGACTCATTCTCTTTACTGGGGTGGATGGAGGTGGTTCAGATGGGGCAGGATGTGGTGGGGCTGTGGGCTGCACAGGCGTCAAGTCTGGTGGCTCTTTGGTGGGGGGAAGTAAAGGGGGAAAGAGAAGGCAGGAGTGGTGGGGAGCACACATCATAGAGAACGAGTGGAAGGTCCAGAGCCCCCTATGTCCAGGGGCCCAGACCTAAGGCCTGACCCTTCCTGTGACTGGGCTGCAGTCATGCCCAGGTGAGGGGAAAGAAGTTACCACTGACTTTTCTTTTCGAGACAACAATACCCAAAGGGAAGGCTCCTGGGTGTTATTTTTTTCCTCAACCTGTCCCCAAGCAGGACAGTGATGAATCCAGAACTGAAAGTCAGAGGACGGAGACAGGATACAGGGAAGTCGGGAGACTGGGCTCCGCTTCTGGCCACATAACCCTGAGCGAGCCACATGGCTTCTCCCAGTGCCTGCCTCCCTTGCCCCATCTTTAAAGTCCCTCCAGCTTCCCAACTATATGAGAACCCATCATGTTGAGCTGCCCAGAGCCCAGTTCCCAGAGAAGGGACCACCAGCTTCCAGCCCAGCTGCCAGCCCTGCAGGCTCAGCCGTCACTGTGCCGCTGTGCAGAGGCCTGAGCCGACGCATCAACCCTCCTTCATTGATAAAATCTCAGCAGGCCGCTTAAACCTTCACCCTACTCTGCAGACTGGCTTAAAAAAAGTCCTGAGCAGCTGAGCCCAGCTGTTTGGGATCTGCCTGAAGAGACTGCAAGGAAGACAGAGGCAGAGGTGGGAGGAGATGGTAGGAGACAGAGCCGTGCTTCCTTCCAGGGACTCCAAGAGGACCGGGTCACAGCTGAGGAGGCAGTGGCCCTGCTGTGGAGTTCAGTGCACTGGACACCAGTTGCCTGAGTCCCACTGTGTCCAGGGCACTGTGCCCCGGGCTCCAGGGGTCCATAAAAGTCTTCAAGTTGCCCGCCACCCATGATCACTGCAGCTTGTCCCAAACCAGGTCAATACAATCTCTCTCTCTTTTTTTTTTTTTAATATATCTTTATTGATTTCAGAGAGAAGAAAGGAGAGAGGGAGAGAGAGAGAGAAACATCAATGATGAGAGAGTCATTGATTGGCTGCCTCCTGCACGCCCCCGACTGGGGATCGAGCCCGCAACCGGGGCATGTGCCCTGACCAGGAATCGAACCAAGATCTCCTGGATCCTAGGTCAATGCTCAACCGCTGAGCCATGCTGGCCAGGCCCAATGCAGTCTCTTAACAGAGCTTTTGCCTTCCTCTCTTCTCACTCCAGGACCTCCTCAACCTTAACTCCAAGGTGGATTTTCCCTCAAAAGCTGAGGTATTTTGTAGCTCCCTTCTGGAAAGCTCTTTCTACCAGGTTCTGAAGGAGGCTCAAGAAGAAAAACATGGGCCCCCACAAAATAAAACCTCCGTAGGGACAAATTTGGTGCCTGAACCTGGGTTAGGAACCTCACAACAACCATGTGAAGGTGATGGCATTCATGTCCATTTCACAGAGGAGAAAACAGAGGCTCAGAGACATGTGTGTTTAACCATCTCAAGGTTCATTTGACCCCAAAGCCCAGACTATTTCCAGTCCTCTATCAGCACATATACGTGTTAAAACTTCAGAAGAACTGATTTCAAACCAAAGAATCACCTGGAAGGTTTAGAAAAAAACAGATTCCTGGGCCCCACTCCCTGAGATTCTGGTGCAGTAGGTTATCAGATGGGGTCCAAGAACGTGCAGGTGATGCTGATGCTGATGCTGACGATGGGAACCACACTTGGAAACCACTGCTCTGGGCAATCCCAGGGCAGGGAGATTTTGACCCACTTAGCTAAGCTGGACCGTGTTTCCCTGTTTCCTTCCCCGCAGGTGTGCCTGTGCCAAGATGAGGTCACAGATGATTACATCGGAGAAAACACCACGGTGGACTACACGCTGTTCGAGTCTGTGTGCGTCATGAAGGAAGTGCGGGACTTCAAGGCGTGGTTCCTCCCCACCATGTACTCCATCATCTGCTTCCTGGGCCTGGTGGGCAACGCGCTGGTCATCCTGACCTACATCTACTTCAAAAGGCTCAAGACCATGACCGACACCTACCTGCTCAACCTGGCACTGGCCGACATTCTCTTCCTGCTGACCCTGCCCTTCTGGGCCTACAGCGCAGCCAAGTCCTGGATCTTTGGCGTCCACGTTTGCAAGCTCATCTTTGCGGTCTACAAGATAAGCTTCTTCAGCGGCATGCTCCTGCTTCTTTGCATCAGCATCGACCGCTATGTAGCCATTGTCCAGGCCGTCTCGGCCCACCGCCACCGGGCCCGAGTCCTTTTCATCAGCAAGCTCTCCTGTGTGTGCATCTGGCTGCTGGCCACGGTGCTCTCCATCCCGGAGATGCTGTACAGCAACATCCTGAGGAGCAACAGTGAGCAGGCCTTGCGGTGCTCGCTCATCACCGAACAAGTGGAGGCCTTGGTCAGCATCCAGGTGGCCCAGATCGTGGTGGGCTTCCTGATCCCTCTCGTGGCCATGAGCTTCTGCTACCTTGTCATCATCCGCACCCTGCTGCAGGCGCGCAACTTCGAACGCAACAAGGCCATCAAGGTGATCATCGCCGTGGTGGTGGTCTTCATAGCCTTCCAGCTGCCCTACAATGGGGTGGTCCTGGCCAAGACAGTGGTAAACGCCAATGCCACCACCAGCTGTGAGCTCAGCAAGCAACTCAACATTGCCTACGATATCACCTACAGCCTGGCCAGTGTCCGCTGCTGCATCAACCCTTTCCTGTACGCCTTCATCGGCGTCAAGTTTCGCAATGACCTCTTCAAGCTCTTCAAGGATTTGGGCTGCCTCAGCCAGGAGCGGCTCCGGCAGTGGTCTTCCTGCCGGCACACCCGACGTTCCTCGATGAGTATGGAGGCCGAGACCACCACCACCTTCTCTCCATAGAGGCTTCTCTGCCTGGACTCGAGGGACCTCTCCCAGGGCCCCCAGGTCGGGGACAGTGAGCCGATGACATGACTTAGGACCCAAAAGCTGCTGAAGGAAAGGCAGTTCTGACCCTTAAGGTTTATCTCATGGTGAATACCCATGCCATGGAAGAGAGATGAGGCCCAACCCTAGCTACCTCAACCAAGTTGGCGGAGACGTGGCTAGTAAGCTGCCAGATCCGGCAACACTCTAACACCAAAGCTGTTCTCCCCCAAACCAAAAGTGAAAGCTGAGAAAGTTCACGCTTCCTGGAGGGCAGGGATAGTAGTTGGTGAGAGCTAGAGTGGTACCAGGGCCTGGGGAGCCCTCAGAATGAACCTTCAAGGACTGAGGCAAGGTCTTCCAGAAAACAAGGCTGTGTCTCCAAGACCAGAGGTGGTGGGGAGACTTCTTGGCTTGGCAAGGAAAGGGAGACGCCAATGGGTCAACTAACTCTCTATATCTCTCCCTCCAACTTTTTTTCCACTGTCATCGTCGCCAGCAAGAAATGGCAGCCTCCAAGCCTCCCTAAAAGCACACTTGCCTCTCGCCTGCTGCTTCTCCCAGGGCTGCTGCCCTCCCAAGCTCTCCATGGGAGAGGTGTGGTGTATCCTGCAGGCCAGGCCAGCTGCCTCCAGCCAGCCAAAACCATGTTCCCAGCCAAGGCTCTGGGGCGGGGATGACGTGTGGCCAGACCTTCTCTTGTCTCAATTTTGCTAGGATGGAAGAGAGGGCCAAGAGCGAGGTTAGGGGCCAAGGCATGGGTGACAATGCTGGCTGCCCAAGGCCAATGTGCTGCTTCTTTGTTCTTTGTCACAGAGACAAAGTACTGTCATCCTGTTCTGCTTTCAATTCATTAAGAGAGCGCATTTTACTCATACACGAATAAAACTTTTCCCTTGAGGAAACGACAGTTTTAAAAGAAGGGGAAAAATTTTTTGGTAAATGGCAAATGAGTGTGTTCTTGTCTTCAAAACCCCACCTGACCACCCCCACTTCCCTTTTCCCCTCCCAGCCTTCATTTCTTAGAGATGCTCAGAGCCAGGAGGTCTGAGCTGTGTAATCTCTAAGCCCATGCAATGACACAGGCCCAGGAGGCTGAAAGGTAGGAGGATGGGGAGTCCATGCAGTGTGTTCACCTTGCAAAGAGTCTTCCAGAGCTCCTGGAACAAGAATGAAGTCTCTTGTGGTCAGCAGTGACCCAGGGACACTGGTCTGAACAGAGCTTTGGAAAGAACAAAGTTGTCCCTATAACCTCTATGGCTGGGAACTCACTGGCCCTTAGCAGCATATGTAAACTGGTCTGCTCATCTGTCCCAGATCAGTCTGGAACTATAGCCCCTGACCCTTTGTTAGTCTCCTCAGACCCCCAAAACTGGTGTTTAGAAGGAGGGCCTCTCCATGGGCTCAGAGCCCACTGCATGCTGGATTAAGGGAGCTTGGGATGGGACCCATAGGAGAGGCTGCACCCTTTACTGGATGCCTGAGAGCCAGGTCTGCCCATAACCATCCCTCCTGGCTACTGTTGTAGCAATGGCCTTCATGGTGTGGACACTCATCATGGAGGGGCAGGGATCAGGAGCAGCCACTGCCCCACACAGGCCCAGGACCCATGGCACTGAATGCCCTGATGTCTACCCCAAACTCTGACTTCTTCAAGCCAGAGAAGTTAGTCCAACTGTGATATATGAGGAGGTATCGGAAGGGCCCAGCACTGTAATAGCTGGGAGGGGTTGGCAGGGGTTCTGAGACACTCATACAAAAGGTGATTCCATCAATTTTCCGGAGTGAAAAGAGCCTTATGGAAAATGGAGCCTGCCTGGTAATGAAGCCCATTGGCTAATCTCCTAAACACATTACATTACCCTCCTCCGAGGGATGCACTGGGCACGCTTTGTCAGCCAGCCTCCAGGCCGGGAACCGGCGCCCTGGAAGAATGAGCCTGGCTCAGACGCAGGCGCGGAGCGGCGGTCCGGGGCAGCGGCTGCATTAGGCATTAAAGAAGCAGCTGCAGCTGTGTGCCTGCGGGCGAGGGGTGACCCCAGGGTGCCTTCAGGGCCCAAGGGGCCGGCCGGTGCCCACTGGTGTGCGCGTCCTAGTGAGGTTACGGGTGGGAGAAAGACCCGGGTTCCTGAAGGGGAGGAATGCTACAGAGCGGTCATGAACAGGAAGCCAGGCCAGCCGCACGAACACGCCGCCTCAGCTCCAAATACTTTTTGCTAAAATAACTGGACGCCTCCAAGTATTTACAAAGACAGCAAACCCCCAGCAATGTTAACTCCCCGAACTGCTGAATCTCAGGAGCTCTCACCTTGGCTCGTTGCTGGCCTGGCCCTGCTCCCTTGCCCAGGGCTCTCATATGCCTACCCTGAGCTTTGGGGGACACCTGGGAAGAAGGAACAGATTCACTGGGGAGGCCCCTCCGCCAGGGGTGTGTGTGTGTGTGTGTGTGTGTGTGTGTGTGTGTGTGTCTTTCTCTCTCTGCTTCATATACTGCCCCATCACCCCAGGTTCACCCCCACACAGCTCCTCCGTGTCTTCTTTCCATCGCCAGAACCCCTTTCCACTCACCCTCCCTGGCCACAACCCCAGGCCACAAATCAGTCATTTCAGCCAGAAGCACCACATTTCACGAAGCATGGACTCTAAGAGCTGCAAGAGATCTCACGGATCTATTGATCCAAAACCCAATCATTCTCTAGATTGGGAAACTGAGGGCCAGAGGGAGGAACTGACTTGCTTAAAGAGACATTGCCTTGTAGGGATATTGGATAAACTTGCTTTGTCGACCTGAGGACCTGGCAGGACTGCAGGAGGTGGATAGGGGAGAACAGAGGCTCTGGAGCCTGGCCAGGTTTCTATCTCATCTCTTCTGCTTCCCAGCTGTGTGGACTTCAGCTGTTGCTCAACTGCTCTGAGTCTCAGATTTCTCAACTGCAAAATGGAAAGGATTTGGCAAACATTTGGCACAGTGTCTGAAATGTTGAGTGTGGTGATGAGGAGCACCGACTCTGCCTGGTTTGAATCACAGCTACACTTCTTAGGCTGGTTACTTAGTCTCTCTGTGCCTCAGTTTCCTTGTCTGTGTGATGGGGATAACCACAGTACCTACCTCCTAGGGTTGTGGTGAGAAGTAAAAGAAATCACATATGTAAAATGCTTAAGAATTCTTATGAAAGGGTTGTTGATAATCATTGAGGTGTATAGTAACATCTCAAACAAACGCTTAAAACAAAAAAGTTGCTAACCACAGGAAACCAAACTCAACTCCTTAGCCCCATTTCCATCCCTATACACTTTATAAGTCAAGCTGGAGAGCAACTTTGAGATTAGTCTGTCCTTCCTACCAACTGTACAGGTGAGTCAATGAGACTCAGGGAGGGAAATTACTCACCCGAGGTCTCTCTCGAGCTCTTGGCAACGCTGGAACTTGAACCCAGGCTCCAAGCGCCCATATTCAGAGCCCTTCCCCCAGATCTCCTACATTCATTTGCACACCCCTACACAGCCATCCTGGCACACATCACCCTCATCCCAGACCTTTCACCTCTCCTCCGACAGGCACCGGCCCTCCTGTCCCACGGCCAGGTCCCTAAGGAGAATGTCCCCTCTCCCTCTTACATAGTCCCATCCTTGCCATTGGGTGTGGGAGGGTGAGGTACAATAGAGACACGGCAGCAGTCCCAAAGGAAATCAGACAACTGATATTTTAAAGAAAGGGTCCTCTCCGGGAGCTAGGTTCTCAGTTGCATTTCTGCGTTGAGGGTGAAGAGCTGAAGGGAGAACAAACAGAACTATAGGGGTGATGGGGTGGGGGTTAAGGCAAAGAGATGCAGAGGGGAGGGGAGAATTCTGAATGGGGAGCAGAAGGCAGGGGAAGGTGAGGCAGGGCTGGTTTCTGGGGACTATAAGGCTGGGGCTGGACTCAGAGAGTATTCTCAGTGGGTAGAAAGATGCCCCCACCTACACCCATGCATAAACACACACACACACACACACACACACACACACACACACACAACTTCCAGGGCCTCCCAGTCCCAGGTGGGGAGAAGGAGCTATATTAGTCTCAGAGACAAGGGGGCCCATGGCCTTCTTTGCTGAGAAGGGGCTAAAAATGGCCCAGTTTCCGTGGTCTGAGCTCCAAGAAAAAACCCAGGGGGAAAAACTGGGTGAGACCTCTCCGTCAACTCAAAAGATCGACCCTGTCAGCCCTCCCAGTCCCCGCCTCATGGGAATAGGTGTCCCAGAGGTGCAGCAGGGAGCAGCAGCCTCATTACCCTTAACCCCCACCCCCTCCCCCTGCATTGTCTGTCTTGGGCCCTGAAAGAGACACAGCCCAGGGATCCGCTGCAGAAAGGCTCCACAGCCCGGTGCTCACCAGCCAGAGCAGCCCTAGACTAACCCAAAGCAACTGATCCCATCGGAAATCAGAAAGGAAGGGACATGAATTTTCCCACAGGCTCCTCTGTGTGTGAACACGCAGCCCGATTCAGCTGCTGTCAGTTCCTTCCCCCCTCACATTTATTCTGAAGACAAATATAACTTTATTTTTGTCTATTGTTCATTAACCCCAGGGAATTCATTTGCTGGGTTGTTCTACGTGTCACAGTGACCGCTATGAAGTTTGGCCTCCATGTTCCCATCTCTATGTAAATAAACATCTCCCGCAAGAGCAGGGGTGGGCCAGGCTTTGCCGGGCTCTGACCAGCTCCATTCCCTGATGGTGCAATAGGTCCCGAGGTCAGACCTCCACGCCCCAGTACTGGCAGGAGGGCAGGTGAGGAAACATGACTTGCGTCTTCTCTTGCCTGTGTCGGAGCACGCTTAGGCCAGGACAGTTTCTGTTTGTTCTAAGTAAATAGCTGACATGAAGTTTAACAGATGCTGCAGATGAAATGCCCCCAAACCTTTTTCCAATGTTTAAAAAGAGGCCTGGAAGTGCAGGCACATTTATCTTGTATGGTTTATACAAACTGTACTCGCGTGACTAAAGCAAGAACGTGATCACGTGCAAAGACCCAGTGGTGCATTTTCCCAGGCCTAGGGCAGAGGGCTTGTTTCTATGGCGTGGTTAGAGGCCTGTGGTCCAGTCAGGTGACCTAGGTGGCACCAACTCTGTCTCCTGCCCAGGAGCTTGGGCTTCCTCCCTCGCAGCTGACTCCCTGGACACTGTCATCTTGCCTGCACCACCTGCCCTCTCCTCACACCCCCATTTCAGGGACACTTAGCTGCCCAAGGGATGTTGCTGGTTCTCTGGACTAGGGAGTCCAGGGAAAGAAGAGCAAGGAGAACGATGGGAAGCTCTGGCCTGGGGTGGCTTATGGAGACACCCCTCTGCCTTCATCTTCATCTTCAGAACAAGGCACAGGCCTAACCCCACCTGGGATTCTTCCATCCTTGATCAAAGGCAGAACTTGGATTTTTGTCCAAGAATTACCCCTGCTCTGCCCCAGTCTCCTTTCAGTAACCCCACCCCTGTCCATGCTCCCTAACCGCCAAGCTTGGGGACACGATAGACTGCCAAGAGCCTGTGTGTGTTCATGCTGGGAGGTCAGACAGTGCAGGGGACAGCAGGGGTGGGGGTATCACAGGTTGTAGAAATCACAGAGCCTCGGGTAGAAGACCTTGAGGAAGTGGACGGGGGCCTAGCTTAGGAGCGGGGTTGGGCTCACATTTACTGAGTGCCTGTGATGTGCCAGGATCAAAAGGTGTGGAAACTGAGGTTTATGTAACTTGCCTGAGGTAACACAGCCAGCAAGAATAACTACAACCTTATTAGGATTTTATCATGTTCTTCACACTATACAAAGTATCGTATCTTATTTAATCCGCACAACAACCCTACCAGAGTCCCATTTTACCAATGAGGAAGTTGAGGTTCAGAGAGGTTAAGTAACTTTGCCAAAGTCACACAGCTACTACATGATAAAGCTCCCAAGTGGTTTTCACTAATGCTAGCTGGCCTCTAAAGCTAATGCTCTTACCACTCCACTCCACAGGCCAACTAAATAGCTGTTTATTCATTACTAAATGTGTATGTGGAGCCCTTACTTTGTGACAGGCATTATGCCAACATTCTCAAAATGTTCCAGCCACCATTTTTCAAAACGTACTGGATGCAGAGCTCTGACCTGGGAGGAGGGAAAATCAAATAACAAAGATACAGCATCCCTTGCCAGAGGGATGAGACCCCATAGCAACCAAGACTTTGCTGAGAGCTTAGTCTCCCCTTCTCCCCTCCAGGCCCTGCCTCTCACCCAGGCCCCCGCACAGGCCAGCCCTGCAGGGCTGTACACTCTGGGAAGCAGGGGTCCTGGCTCTGTCACAGACTCCCTGGACAACACGGGTGGGTGACTTTCTCTCTGGGCCTCCATCTCCTCAGCTGAAATGAGGAAGCTGGATGGTTTCTGTCATCCCTTCCACCTTTGATGTGTTGCAAGTACCTTGTCTGGGTGGGGTGAGCCGAGCAGGGCTCTGGGTTGGTGCCTGGAAGGGATGCAGGATGAGTGGGTGAGGGGCTGAGGAAGCTGCCCCACCCCCAGCTGTGGTTTCTGGTGGGGCCACCGTGGCAGCAGGGGGAGGGAAGTGTTTGTCATCCTTCCAACAAAGGCAGTAAAACAAGTCTCCCAGGTTACTATGGGAGCAGGCAGCAAAGGCGCCAAAAATAAAGCACACGGCACACCTTTCCTCTGATAGGCACCCGCAGCTGCTCAGGGGCCTGGCCTGAGGGTTGTGAGAAAAGAGTTTAGATTTCATGCCTAAGAGCACGTGCACACACACACGCACAGCAGCACACACATACACATAACACGCTCACATATACGACTGGTTTCGCGGGCCTGCCACCTGTGCAGTCACACAGGGCCCTGCACTCAGAAGGGCCCACACTGGATTTAATGCTTGGCTGTCTCTGCCTTGAAACTCGAGCAAGAGGCCCAGCATTTTCATTTTACGCTGGGCCTTGCACGCTCTGCAGTCAGTCCTGCTGTATACATGCAAAAGTACATATATTCACAATATGCTTAAGATGTGCACACAAACATTTATAGACAAGAGTACATACACTGCACACATACACAGAAGTACACATATGTGCACACACCTCCCCATGTATGGCAATAGTCCCCCTCATCCTTCATGCACTCTCAGTGTAGCGCACACACGTGACCCAGAGGGCCGTGGACACTCCCGAGTAACACTCAGACACCTGCAGCTCACCTGCAGCCCATTGGCACCATTCACCTGCCTTAATGTTGGGGGGCAACGGGACAAAGCCCTGGGGAAGGGGCGAGGTGGGAAAACAGATTCTCTTCCTCTACCCCCAACATCTCCAATCGGCCTGCAACCAGCAGCTGGGACCAGAAGAAAAGGAGAGTGTGGGAAATGGAGGGATGGATGGGGAGGGGGCAGGATGTGGTGCAGAGGGAGAATGACAGCAAGAAGGAACCAGAGGGCAGAATGGAGTCTCCAGGTGAGCAGTGGTCCCGTAAGAGTTGAGACGGTCTTGGACCCAAAGAAGTGAGAACAATGGCCCTGTCCCACCCTCACCTCTGCACACACAGCCCCTCCCCTCCACTCCCACGGGGCAGTCACCAGAGATCCACCTCTGCTTCATATTAGCTACATGGCCTTAGGCAACCACTTAACTTCCCAGCCTCAGCCTCCTCCCCTGCAGAATGGGGATAGCAATGTTCATGTTGCAGGGTTGAGGGGGTGCACGTTGCAGGGTTGGGAGTGTGCGTGGATGCTGCAGCTGGCCCCTGGATTCTGTTAGACATCTTGTCTCCTTGTCAAGCCTTGCAATCTGATCCTTGGTTCAGAAATTCCAGACCCCTCATTAACAGCAGATGTTCAGACGTGTTTATTTCTCTCCTCCCCTCCCTTCCCAGCCAGATGCGCACATGAGAGTGGATGCAGTCTCTTGCCAACCACCCCTTCAGCCTCCACTTTTGTTCCCACCGCAGCCCCCTCAGGCTAAGCAGGGCCTCAAGGCCTGGAAACTTGTCCTCCTAGACTTTGCTCCCCGATCCTAATCTTACAACTGTTCCAGACTCTACGCCTTCCGGGGGGGGGGGGGGGGGGGGGGGCAATTATCTGTTAGGAGCTATCAGACACTAAGGAGTTAATCGGGAAACAAATCAGCTCTAAGGGGTGTCTACTGTGCACTATGCCCTGTCCCCATTACAGTCACCCACACAGAGAGGGGAACTGACATCTGAGTGGCCGCCAGCAAGAACCTTGGTATCACTGGAATTCTTACAAGGCCATAGGTCACTCAGATCCACACACACTTGATTTACTGAGAAGGAAAGTGAGGCCCTGGAGGGTGAAGTGACTTGGGGAAGCACTGGGCCTGTGGTATCTCTGACATGCAGCCTCCGTTTCTGATATGAGACCAGGTACAGAGCAGCCCTTCCTCACCCGCCTCATCTCCTCAGGCCTCAGCTGGTTCCCGTTCCTCAGGCGGGTCAGAGGTCAGCCGGGGTGGGAGGTCGGGTCACCAGGTGCCCCTTGACTGGGAGGATGGGTGAAGCAAGGAACCTGGCACCCGATTCCCATCCTGACTTCACTGTTTACCATCTGTGCAACCTGACAAGTGCCCTTCCCTTCCCAGCCTCAGTTTCCCCTTGTGAAAGTGGGCTTTCTTAGAGCTGGTGGGGGAATTGCAGTAACTGAAATGATGGATACGAGAGTGCTTTGTAACAGCAAAGAGATGTGAAAATAAAAACTCTTTTTTTATTGGCTTGATTAATGATATCCAAGTGGAAAATTAACATAGAACAAGGACCTCATCTTGGTGGTTACTAGACCAAAAGGCTCCCAGCCTAGACAACATCTTTGGGGAGGGTAAGATAGACACCCTCCCCACGACAATAACTGGAGCAATCCCCCCTTACATAGGGACATGCCTTGACCAGTTAGGGGTAGTTTCTCCCCAGGAGATGTAAGAATTAGCTCCCTGACACACAAGAACAGAAGTCACCTGCTTTAGTTGTAGAGCAAGGGGAGTGGCGTTGCTGTGCCTGGGTCACATGGTTCCCCACAGGTCCTCACTGCACCTTTTCTGAGTACAGCTCCTTCCAGGAAGGGAAGCTTGAACCACCAAACTTAGTAGGTACCAACCAACTCCTGATTGGCTGGCCAGGCACAGAATAGGCCAAAAACAATTTGTGGAATAAATGTATGAATGGTGAATTTGAGGGTCTTCCCACACCCTTGACTCATAGTTTAAAATCTACCCAAAAGCAAAGCCATGCCCAGGCAGATGGGCCCCTCTGTGGGAAGAACTGTGAGTCAAGTCTAAAGGTAAGGGCGCCTTCAGCCTTGACTCACAGATGTGCTGTCCTGGAAGAGTCCCAGGCAGTAAGCAGATGACCTTGCCCTCCAATGTCCACCCCTCTCCCCAGGCACAGGGTCCAGGCTTTGACGTGAACTCTTCTACAAATAGATGCTGTTTCCATAGGAAATGAAACCCGTTTGTTTCCCCTCCAAGGCCCTCTGTAATTTCCAGCACAGCCTGGGCAACGTCAGCATCCAGCATCGTAACCTTGGGGCTAGCTGCTCCTAAGAGGCCCAGGCCGCTGCATCCAGCTCAGGGCTGCTGAGCTGACCCAGAGAGGCCACCACAAGGCTCCCCTTCCAAACTGGCCTCCAGAGACTGTGGGGGCCAGTCCCCCGCCTGCCTCCCCACTGCATGGGGTGCCCAACAGAGGGGTGGAGCCAGAGTGGAGTCTGAACTTCACTGAGGCAGGGGGGAGAAGGGGGGGCCTGACAGGGGCTCATTTCCAGTAAGAAGTGGGAGGAAGAAAAAAAGGTCTGAGTCTGGCAGCCTGGGCCCCAGCGATCCGTAACAGATGATTTCTGGCTGCAGGGGGAGGGGAGGCTGTGCTCTCGGCAGTTGGAACGTCAGCCTCTATTGTCTGAGCCTCTGAGGAAACAGCCAGGGAAGCAAAAGCTGAGTGGAGAAGGGCTTGGGAGTGCGGGGGAGGGGGGTGAAGGCTAGACCAGGCAATGGTGAACTTAAAAGTCAGGATGAGAAGATGGAAGGCCTCCCTTGCCAGAAGATGCTCTGCCCTCTGTCCCCCAACCCACTCCAACTCCGAGCCTGGGGAGGAGGGTCTTCCCCAGCCCAGCCCAGAGGAGACTGAGCCTGCAAGACTCAGAGCCAAAGGACCCAGCTAAGCTGCTCGGATTCCTGGCCTCTGCCTCCTACCACCTGCAGGGCAACAGGGAAAGTTCCCCCTTCAGCCCCTGGGGTAACAGGGCCCAGAAGGGACCTGTGAAGCTAGGGTTGGAGTTCGGATGCCTTTGAACTAGGTCCCTGACCTCACTGTCTCTCCAAATACCTGAGCACCCGAGTCAGCAGCTTGGGGCATAACCATAACGAACTCCCACTCTCTCCTCTTCCAAGAGTGTTGTGGGTGAGGTGAGGAAACTGGTGTGAAAGTGCTCAGCAGCTGGAGCCCTTGTTGTTGTTGTTGTTGTTATCTGCGCTGAGACTTTCACTGGGCGCTGGTTTAACCCCAGAGCTCTCCACACCTTGGAGCCCCCAGCCACAAAACAGGCGGCTGCCTTTCCTCGGGCCCAGTTCTGATTACTCAACAGCGCCCACCAGGGAGCCTTCAGACCCCGGGAAAGGCCTCAGGAAAGGGACAGGAATGCTGGGAGGGAAACAGGATGTGGCCAGAGACGTGCTCTCCCCAGATTGGCAGGCATGGCCGCTGCTTTCCGGGGACCCCGAGGCCTGGGAGGCAGACCGTGGAGGTCTGGTGGCCGCAGAGCCCGCCCTCACCCTTCTGCCCTCGACAGAAGAGCAGTTGGAGGCCACGGAGCTCTCGGGCCACCTCCCCAGGGCACTGTGCGGTTAGGAACAACAGTCAAACCACTGACCTGATTTTCTGCAAAAAGGAAGAGATAATAGGGCACTTCTACATGAATGGTATGTGCATGCAGACAACACACACACATGCAAAGGTACAGTGGAAACTTTCTCTTTCCTTGACAGGAACCCAGCCCTAAGAGAGAGGGGGAGAGGCTGAAGCTTCTGCGCCAGGAGCTTCCTGGGGTACAAGGCTCAGTGTTTACCTGTGGCGGGGGCCGAACTCCCTGAACCCTGCTGCGTGGGCACGGCTTGCCTGCTGGGGGACAGCGCCTCTAACCCGATCTGAGTCTCTGTGAGCTGTCTGCTTTGCCACCTGGGCAATAAGCTCAGGCAGGGTGGGGCCATGTCCCTCATGATCCCTCAGCTCTGGCACTGTGCGGAGCCCTGACTATGGGATTAAGACTCTCAATCCTCAAAATCGCCTGAGAGTCCAGGGTGGAAATGTTTGCCAAGTAAACAAAGGTCTCCTTTCCCTG
Source organism: Miniopterus natalensis (assembly GCF_054644295.1). Taxonomy (NCBI): domain Eukaryota; kingdom Metazoa; phylum Chordata; class Mammalia; order Chiroptera; family Miniopteridae; genus Miniopterus; species Miniopterus natalensis. The sequence continues at coordinate 24,295,725 of NC_142097.1, forward strand.
CACTTCCTCCAAACCCAGGTTCCCACAGGCCTCAAAAAGATCTTGCAGACTGATTCTGCCACTTATAAGTGATGAGGTCTCCTGGTAAGTTCTCATTGGTGGGTAACTGTTCTTCTTATTGATCACTGTCAAAGGGCAGCTGCCTTCCTCTGCCCCCTGGGGACCGCACCCAGAGGAGTGATTGAGTGGATGAGTTCAACACTCAGGCCACCCACCTACGTGTGGTCTTAGAAACATTCAGGGTCAGAGCCTGAAGGGACAGCACAGGTCACAGGCCAGCTCCTTAAAGACATGCCAGAGGCCTGGAAAGTTCCTAGCACACCACTCTCATCCATCCTCGCTACTCAAGCGTGGTCCTGAACCAACTGCACCAGCAGCACCTGGGAGAGTGTAAGAATTGCAGACACTCAGGCCCAGATCTGCGGAATCAGAATCTGTATTTTGACTAGATCCCTAGTTCACTCCTCAGCCCAGGCCTAGGCCTCCTAGGATCTATGCTCTACCCAAAGAGCTGCTCAGTCATGCCCAAGAGAGGCTGCATCCAGATCACCTCAATCACCACTACCTTCCAGCCTCAGACAAAAGAGTCAGTTGAGTTTGGAGGTCATTACCTGTGTTGAAGATGGGCAGGATGCAACAGCCCCCTCCTGGGCATGGAGAAGCTCCCTGCCCTAGCCTGCCTCTCACCCCACCTCCTCTCCACCTTCCAGACTTTGCCCTTCTTGAAGCAAGGGGCAGTGGGCCACGTGCAAGGCCTTATCTGGTCCAACCTACTCTCTCCAACCCACTCTCTAACAGCTGATGGTGATGTCACAGAGGTGACCCAACACTCCAGTTCTGCCTGCCCCTCAGCCTTGACTTGTGACCCCCGGTTAGCCCTGTTCCGAAGCCCCCGGTTAACTCCCCAGCCCCAGACTACAGCCAAAACCTGGGCCTCCCCTCCCTGCGGGGCAATCAGCACTTCAGCTGAGCCCCAGCCGGCTTCAGGGAGGGGAACTGTGATGGTTAAGGAGGCAGTTTGGCTGAACTGAAAGCCATTAAAATCTATCAACACTCCTAGGGTGTGAATATCATTGATTCATTTATTGCTATTAACATCCTAGTGTGAATTAGTTACTGGTCCTTTTTCAGTTGTCTGGCAAGGAGTGGATGGGACATCTGGACTGTTATGTTTTGACCAGAGAAGCTGGTCTCAGGAGGGAGGAAGCACGGGTCCAGCTAGTTTCCTCCTCTCTTCCCTACTGAGGCTGGCCACTCCTGCTGTCCCAGCCTCGCTCGGTCCCAGGGTAAGGGATGCAGGAGCAGCCTCCGCCCCAGAGGCCGGTGCCTGGGGGTGAAATCACCACTTTCCTGGGGTGAAATAACCAGTTTCCTGTTTTCTCATCTCCTGGCCTGGGATTTCAGAGGGGTTCCATGAAGAGGGGGGCTGCCGCCACCTACCCATGGGTCTCTTACTCAGAGCTCTGCTGTTAAGGCAGCCATCATATTCTCCATACAGGTAGGTAGGTAAGAAGGAAAGAAGGAAGGAAGGAGGAAAGGAACAGGGAAAACTGACATTTAAGGGGCTCTTACTATGCTTGGGTCACTGCACAAACTGTAACCATTAGCTCATTCTGTTCTCACAACAACACTGTGAGTTGGTGCTATTATTATTATTCCCATTTTACAGTCAAGAAGACTGAGGCTGGAAGAGGTCACTAATGTGCACAAGGTCACTAGCTGGTAAGTGGCAGAGCTAGGATTAGAACCAAGATCTGACCATTTCTCCCACTCCCTGCCAGGTCTAGAGAGGCGACGCCATGGGTCCGCTTGCTCTCACTAGAGACCAGTGGAAGGAGGTGGGCGGCTCAAACACGTTGCTTATCATGGACTCTGGACAAAAACTGACGAAATGATCCTCCACCCTGAAGGCTTCCCATGCTCTCTCTTCTACCAGGTAAGCAGGAAGGCAGGTAAAGGAGCCCCTAACCAGTGCAGGCACTGGCTGGAAAGGACAGGGGTGACCTCTCCAGGCTGAGCCGTCAGCAGTACCAAATATTGGATCCCCTGGCCGTCCCCCGACCCATTCCAATCCCAATATTTAGGAAACTAATATTTATTGAACAAAGTGATAAGACAGCCAGGGTGGTTATCTCATTTTACCGTGAGTGCTAGGTGCTGTTATCCCATGTCACTTTGAGGAAACTGAGGCCCAGAGGAGTCTGCCAAGGTGGCCCAAAGTCCCACAGCTGGTGGATTCTGAAGCTAAGAGCTGTGGACGAAAAAGGGGCCACATACTAAACCCGACAAGCGCAGGGGAGGCCTGTGTGGCAGCCTTACAAACTCAGAGACTGAAAGTAACCACATAGGATGGTCTGAAGCTAAAACTTCCTAACTGAAAGGAGTTCATAGGGGATGGTCCTGTCCTAGGCCGGTAGTTTTCTCTAACAGAGGTCAATCTTTACTTCAACTGAGCCTGTCTGTTGTATTCTTTTACACCTACAGCAACATACTGTACCTGATAACGTATCTTTGGAAAATCAAAGTAATTTCCTTTTTTCCGGACCTCTCAAAGCACAACCACTGCACCAGACAGAGACCACAAATCCTCTCACTGTTATTTTTGTCATGTTAATTGTTGACTGTTAACTATCCTGTACCCACCTATGTAAAAAAAGTATGTGTCTGTTCACTCTACCTTTTATCCAGTCCCAGAGACTTCCCCTGCTTTGCCTTCTCCCACATCCCTAATCTACCACCAATGGATTTCACGTAACCCCCTTATGCCTCCTCCTTTCATTGTAATATATAAAATAAGGCGCAAAACTGCCATTCTCTGGAGCATTTTCTCAATCTGTTAAGATTCTGCTTCCTGGCAATTGTCATCTGTTTGGCTCAAATAAACTCACACAAATTCTTACAGGTTTGGACGTTTCTTACATTGACAGAGGCAAGCCCAGCCTCTCTGGTTCTCCCTCCAGGACTACAGTCCTTTAAGAGTGAGCCTGGCTTGCCTGGCACGCATGGCTCAGCAGTTGAGCATCGACCTAGGATCCAGGACACTGAGGTTTGATTCCTGGTCAGGGCACATGCCCGGGTTGTGGGCTCAGTCCCCAGTCGGGGGCCTGCAGGAGGCAGCTGATCAATGACTCTCTCATCATTGATGTTCCTATATCTCTCTCCCTCTCCCTTCCCCTCTCTGAAATCAATAAAAGTATTTTTTTAAAAAAGTGAGCCCGAGTTGATTTTTGAGTCCAGAAGCAGTGTCTCCTGATCCCAAGTCTTCTGGCCCCTTGAATGTGGTTGGTTCCGTTTGGGGCCTGACTTCCAAAGGCTGGAGGGTCTCACCACAAGGCAAAGGAAGCTGGTGGGTGTGTCCCACATAAACAGCAGACCGCCAGTCACCTTATTATTGCCCACTGCTCAGAAACCTTGCAAGGCTCCCCAGCATCTGCCCAATGAAACACAAACTTCCCTTAGAAGCCCTCCTCCCTCGGATCCCAGCTACCTACCCAGCTTCAGGGCCCCCATGACTTCCCATCACTCCCTTTGTTTCAGCTAAACTGGACTGGTCTGCGTTCCCCCGATGAGGCCTGGATTTCCCTTCCTCTTCACCTTTGCACATGCCCTAAAGTCCCCTTCCAAGCATCACCACCTGTCAGATTACTATGTGTCCCTCGTGATCCATTTATAAGTGCCACCCCTTCCAAGCAACATTTCCACGTGAACTCTCCTTCCTTTCGTTCCCCTGGGCCTACTTCAGAGGGTTTATGGTTCTATAAAGCGTATCTCATTCCCTCAGAGTACTGTGAGCTCCTGAGTGGAGTCCTGGCCCAGCCCCAGGGTGCACAACAGGTACCTAGCAGGCCTGGGTGGAATTGAATTGTCACAGCATCTCTCTGGAGACAGGTCTTGCACCTAGAGGGCTGGGGTGGCTCAAAACAAGACTCAGATTTCCTGGGGTGAGTAGTGTTCTTAATTAAGGCTCTGTCCCTCTCTGAGGCTGGTGAGAGGTGCCAGCTCTGTCACCAGGAATCTTGAGAAATCTGGGATCAGGGAGCACAGTCAAAGAACGTCCCACCCACAGCATCTGGAGCCACTTCCTTCCTGGAAGGAAAACAAAGTAGAAAGAAGAGATTAAGCCTCTCCCTGCACTAAGGGTGTGGAAGGCGGACCTCCGGGAGACTCAGCTGCCAGGTGAACAACTGGGGGACCCAGGGACCCCTGGAGGAAGGATAGGGATGGGGTCAGTCAAAGACTCCTTCCCTTTCCCTTCTTCTCTGTTTCTTCTATTCTCTCCTCCGTGAACCCCAGACTTCCCCCCCCTTCTTTCTCTCTGCTAGCTTCCCCCTCCCCCATCTCTCACTCCTTTATCTCCATGACCACCCACTCCCCTGGACCCCATTGCAGAAAGGCCACGCATGACTCAGAATTTCCATCCCCTAATCTTGACATTCCAAAATGGTCTTGGAAACCACGTGTTGAAGATGGCACAGCTGTCAGCAACCTGGTCTCTGAATGAGCCCCACTGGTATTTCCTGAGACCATTACAGGAACAAGAAACAACCTTTTATAGTCTCTAAGCCATTGCTCATTCTTGGGCCTATTTGTTACACCAGTTAGCCTACCCTGACCCATACAAGTAACTATCAATTTACTGAGCACTTTGTACATGCCAGGACTATAGTAAGTGTTTTCACACTCATTCTCTCAGTTCATCCTCACAGTACTTGTATGAGAGAGTTACTGTCAAGTCCCCATTTCATAGATGAGAAACTGAGGCTTAGAAAGGTTAAGGAACTTGGCCAAAGTTACCCAGTTAGTAAGCTGCATTTTAACTGGAACTAGAGCACATAGCCAGCTGGAGTGAGTTTGGTACATGTCTGATATCCTCCCCTCAGCTATTGTCACCTGGAAGGTCAGAGGGATGTTCCAGTTGAAACTTTCCCCCCTGCAGAGATAAGTGTCTGACCCACACTAGATATATATATATAGATATATATAGATATATTAGGTATTTTTAGATGTAATTGCTTTTTAGCTCCCATTTTCTGAAAGCCCAGTAAGTGCTACCGAGAGTAGGGAGCACTTCACATATGTCAACTCTGGTCATCACAGAAGCCCTGCCAGGTGGGTACCTTGCTGATAGGGAAGCAGGCTCTAGGAAGCTAAGCGGCCTGCCCAAGTAGCCAAGTGTGGAAGGACCTTGGTCTGTTGAGATGTCACATTCACTTCACCCCTCCCTTGTCAGGTCAGTTCTGACCTGGGAGGCAGCTGGGGGTTTCCAGCAGGGCAGGGCTGGGGATGGAGGAACGCATGTGTGCCTGTGTGCACGCACATGTCCTACATGAGTATGTGAATGTTTCTCTGCTTTCCATCACTCCGTCTGGTTTTCATTTCTTCAGGAAAGGGGGTAGAGTATGGCAAAGAGTGGAAAGAAAGAGAATTCCTCAGGCTGAGGTAAGAAAAGTTCAGAAAACATTAACGTCAATAGAAACTGTAAGTATCATGGCCAAACCCCCTGGCTTACCCCAAGAGGAAACATACCCAAAGAAATTGGACTTGCTCAGTGATTTGGGGTTAAAAATTATCATCCTAAACCCCACTGGTGTTCTTTGCACCCCTCTGCCTCAAAGCTGGGAGAGGCTAGAGCACCCACAGTTTCATTGCTCAGCTCAGGTGTCTCCTCCTCCAGGCAGTCTCCCTTGGCATCTTTACCATTCCCCTGAACTGTGATAGTTTACTCACTTGTCTCTCTCATCCATTAGACTGAGAGAGGGCAGAAACAGATTCTGTCTTTGTCACTCTTGCCTCCCCAGACTTCAGGAGACAGGGCACATAGTAGGCACTCAATAAATATTTATGGAACCGAATACTCAAATGAGTGAATGGATAAATTGGGTCTACCATGATGATTAGATATGCTGCTCACAGTAATGGCCTCAAGTCACACAGGGCTTTCATTTCTCAAAACGTATAGTCTCAATGGGCCCCATAAGACCCCTGTGACAGGAAAAGTGGCATCAAGCATACGCACACATGCACGCAAACTCAAACCAGCCCTTGCAGCTCCCATCCATGTGCGTGTGCAAGTGTATAGAGGCGCATAGACCCATCCCCTGGCCAGCCAGCGAGGAGGATGGGATGCTGCACTATTTCCTGTTTTATCTGCAGAAACAGAGGCCCGCCCCACCCCAACACACATACACACACACCACACACCACACACCACACACCACACGCACCTGGTCCCTCCCAAGTGCAGGGCTGGCTCTCCCCTTTAGCTGGGGGAGAACAAAAGAAAGCTGGTTGTCCACAAGGGGGCATCCACACACCATCCGACTCAATGTCTCAAAGCAAGCCTCGGAGAGACAAAGAGACCCACAGGGAAACAGGCGCCTGGGCGGGTGTGGCGCAGAAACGCAGTGGAAGAGACGGTCGGCCGCTGGAGAAGCAGGACTCAGAGGTGGAGACCACGGCTCCGGCACTAACTAGTAGAAATGGTAGTAAATGCTCACTCTTAATACTCATTCAGGGTTTACCACGTGCTGATCTAACCACTTACCATGTCATAACTCGTCCAAGCTTCGTCTCACCTCTGTGAGGTTCCGTATTACTACAGTTTCTGTTTTATAGATGACAGAACAAATGTCTCAGAAAGATTAGGTAGCAAAGGCAGAATTGGAACTCAGGGCCAGTTGTCCAACGTTGATGCTATTAAAGAAAGGTTCACTCTGTTCCTTTGGTATTAGACCTCTAGATCTCCTACTTCTCAGTCCACACTGGACCCCACTTCCCTCATCTCCCAGCCCTTTCCTGCAGTTTCTGAAGGGCCTAGAAGCTGATTTCCTACGAGTAAATAACTTGGTGCCCTTAAGCTACCCCCTCAGACGCTCTGAATTGTTGCTGTTGAGCTGGCTTCACTCCTTTGAAAGCAATAAAGTATAATTCCCAGCAACACCCACAAAGCTGTTCCTCTTCCTTTGATCCAATAATTTCATTCCTGGGAACTTATTCCAAGGAAATAATTCTAACGGAAACCAACTGTTATCTGCACAAATGCATGCACTGAAGCCTTTCTTTAACAAAAACTAAGAACCAGATGAGGGAAGTGGTCTAGCAAACGGGGACATCAACACAATGGGCAATCAGGCCTGGAAGTGCACCGCTGCAGGACTGTGACTGGAACGGGGAAATGCTTTCACTAATAAACGTGTCGCCATCACACTCCTGTTGACGAGCTAATTCAACTAATAGATTCTTAACCTCCACTGCCCCCAAAGGAATGGACAAGAACCTTAAACGCAACAACAACAATATCAAACTAAATAATTCTTGGCTTTTGAGTTTCTAAGGCCCCAGGTCCTATCTACAGGATTTTCTGAGAGTGATTTTGATAGTTTCCTATCAGTGATTTTCACCTTTCACACTGCACTGAGCTGCAATTAAAGATCAATTCTTCCTATTAAGTTCTGTAAAGATAACTGGCGTGGTTTCTGTTTTCCGACTGGGCCCTGACAGATAATATCTTCCACATATTGATAAGTCACGAAAAGAAGCCTACAAAATTAATATGCTCTCCACGATTTCAACTTATGAGACTATATACGTTAAGATAATCTCAAGTACGACTGGCCTTTTCCAAATTATATTTTGTATTGGTCACCTATTGCTGCAAATTATCCTAAATCTTAAGTGTCTTAAAACGACTTTTATTGTCTCCCAGTTTCCGAAGGCCTTGGATCCAGGTGCAGCTTAGCTGAGTCCTGTATTTCAGTGTCTCTCAGGCTGATATCAAGGTGTTGTCCAGGGCTGCAGTCATCTCAAGACCCCACTTCCAAGCTCCCTCACGTGGTTGTTGGCAGAATTCAGTCCTCGAGGGCTGTTGGGCTGAAGGCCTTGATTTCCACGCTGCCCACTGGCCAGAGGCGGCCCTCGGTTCACTGGCGCATGGGCCCCTCCACAGGGCAGCTCCCGCCATGGCAGCTGGCTTCACAGAGCCAGTAAGAGATGGAGTCACACAGAGTGCAAGCAGCATGGAAGTCACAGTGTTTCATAGCCTGGTCTCAAGAGTGACATTCTCCCACTTCTGCCATATTGTATTCATTAGAAGCACGTCCACTCAGGAGGAGACCACACAAGGACATGTGGTATGCCCACCACATACTTGAACACTTACAGTCTCTTCTCAATAACAAAAGCTATATTTTTGAGCATTGCTTGTCTAATACGGAGACTTTTTAAATCTATTGGTGAACTCCCATACCTGTTTCTCACAGTCACAGCGCCCCTGTCTCCTTCCCCCATGGTGTTAATGCCCGTGGCATCATGGCATCTTGCTTCCACCAGACTTAGCTGAAAGCCCTTGTAGGGTGAACGAGCACCAGATATGGGGGGGGGCTACGTGAGGATGGAGGCAATGTAGACACTTCCAGAAGCCACATGTCAGGGGAGGGAGGCAACCCAGGGCTCCACCTTTGAAAAATACTCAGATGGTCCCTGCTTCCAGGGTAATCTCATTGCTTTTTATCTTAATCAGCCAACAAGGCCTGGCCAGAGGCATCCTCACCTACCCTCTCCAGGCTCACTCACCTTTCTTCTCAACTCTCGGAACCTAATCTCACCAGCCTTTCCCTCCTCACTTCATTTCCTCTCCTGGACCCCAACCCTGCCCCCAACGCCTCATCTGACTAATGCCTACTGAGCTTTCAGCCTCAGCTTGGACGTCACCTGTTTGCAGAGGCCTTGCAGACTAGGCCCCCAGACTAGGTCAGGTCCCCTCCCTGGAGATTTCTGATTCTGACCAGGAATAGTATTTTCAACAAGCCCCCCGGGCAATTTTTTAAATAGTGCAAGTTTGGGAGACCCTGCCCACAGCTGTCACAGGCTCCCCAGCACTCTTTCTTCTCTGGCCTCACTCAGAACACCTGGAACGGATTAGTTAGTTCCCTAAGGGCCAGGGCCACATCTGTCTTGTCCAAGCCCAGTGGGGGTGAGAGGGGAAGGGAGGGGACAGGCTGGAGGGAGATGGACATGAACGGCCAGTGTAAAGGTGGGGTGGAGTGAATGAGCATGTAGCTTCTAATGTGGGCAGGAGAGAGGTTTGGCTTGGTTCTGGGGGGGCAGGCACTGCAGGACATCTAGGCTGCACTGACAACAATCAGGGTGCTAGGGGACAGTCGGGGATCTAGGACTAGGAGAGATCTTCCAGGCCTGCTGTAGAAAACTGGGATCTTTGGTCTCCTTCAGGTACAGTGCAGGTTGCCCACGACCCCATTGTTTGGGATTACAGTTGGGAAGCCAGAGAGTTAGGGTTGCCAGATTTAGCAAATAAAAATGCAGGTGCTCAGTTAAATTTGAATTTCAAATAAGCAACAAAGAGGCTTTTTAGAAGAGATATGTCTCAAATATGACTCTGGGTCTCGTATTTTATCTGGCAACGCTGCCAAGACACTAGTTGAGGCTGAGGAACCAAGGCTGGGGTCCATGATTGTTCCAAAGGGGTTTCTGGGAAAAAGAACACATCGTAGGGCTCACCTCTCTAAACAAGCCAGGCCCCAGCCCCACTGCTCAGTCATCATTATTATAATAGCTCAACATTGGAAGCAATCTGAATATCCTTCGAGGGGAGTATATTCATTTTCTAGGGCGGCTGTAAGCTGGGGAGCTTAAAGCAGTAGAAATTCATTGTCTCATAATTCTGGAAGCTAAAAGTTCAGCTGGGACCAAGCTCCCTCTGAAACTCTGGGTAGAATCCTTCCTTGCCTTTTCCTAGCTTCTGGTGGTGGCCATCAACCCATCAATTGATGTCCCTTGGCTTGTGGTGCCAGTTTCCACCTCTTTCATCCCTGTGTCTCTGTCTCTTGTCTTCTTATAAAGACACTAATCATATTGGCTGAGGGCCCACCCAAATCAGGTATGACCTCATCTGAACTCAATTACATCTGCGAAGATCCTATCTCCAAGCAAGGTCACATTCAGAGGTACCAGGAACTAGGACTTCAACACATCTTTCTAGGGGGACATAATTCAACCCATAACAAGCAGAATTAGACACTGATACATAGAAGGAGGTCCATTAGGCATTTTTAAGTTTAAAAAAAAAAAAAGCAAGGTACAAGAAAAATACATGATCCACTTTTTGATCTTAAAAAAACTTACATATGAGTCTTTTGTATTAATATTCATGTATTAAGTCAACAAATATTTACTGAACTCCCACCTGAATTGAATCAGACAGGTCCCATCCCTACCCTCCTAGAGCCTACAATTAAGTATACAGCTTGCTAAAAAGATGGACATCTAACCATTGTTTCTATTTCCAAGTCAGCTTGGAGAGGAAAAGGGAAAGATGTTTTCTTTTTCTTTTTTTCTGTACTGCTTGAATTTTAATAGCAAGCAGGTTATTATGTTTAACCTGTTTTTAATCTAAAAGGCCAGCCCTTTGAAAGTTTCTTTCCTGTGTCTCTCCGAGTACAGTGGCTCTAACACAGTGGCACCACCACGTGTGGCTATTGGACCAACCAGCAAAGCTCTTTCCTCAGTGTGGTGAGGACTGGTAGGAATGTTGTACACAATCTTATCGCTCATTTATTAAAATTTTATTGAATAAAAGAGCAAAATGTAATTAGAGATTTGTTTATGTGTTTATTTGATGTCTATCTCTCCCACTGGACTCTGAACTCCAACTTGGTGGGGTCATATTTGTTTTGTACAATATTATATAACCAGTCTCCGGCACAGCACTCAACACACACTAGCTATGCAGTAAAAGTGTGTTGAATGGTTGAAAGGCTATCAAAGCTTGGGATGGTCCCTATCAGTCATCTAGTCTAACCCATTCATTTTATAACTGATAAAACTGAAGTCCTGAAAAGTCAAGCCACAAAACAAGATAGTGGTAATGAAGCCTAGTAGAGCCTTATTGCTCTCAATTCAGGCTCTTATCTAGGAAAAAAAATAACAAGATATGCATTTTATAGTGAGATGAAAAGACATAACTGATTAGTTAAGCACAGAGAAGTATTGTTTAATAATTATCACAATTTTAAACCACTGTTTTCATCTAACTGTGGCTTTTCCCACTGGAGCTAAGTGTTCAGCAGATGTTGGGGTTGCTGGTGTTGGTTAATCATACCCCTCGCTTTTCCAAGTTCTGATCCAATTGAGAAATAGTCGCAGGAGACAAGGAGGGATTAACATGTCAGCTTTATTGCTGGTCCAGATGGACTGGAGGATGTGGCTTAGACCCAAGGCCCAAATGGGCTTCCTTTTGCTTCTCCCTTGATTCAACCTTACCCGCCCACTCACAGCAGAGCAGCTGGACTATTGAAGTTCTCCAAAGCAGAGGCTGGGCCTGCCCTGGTGCTCATTGCCTAGAGCAGGCAGGAGCAGAGGGAGCACATGCTGTTTGTGGTTAGGTCAGTCCCAGAGAGAGAGCCAGGAACAGGCTGAGCAGTGCACACTTGATACTTTTTCCTAACAACCCAGAGGTCACTCCTCCTCTCATACTGAGGAATCAGGAAGGGGGTGCCAAGAAGTCAACAGGTTTCTTCCCAATACTTCCAAGAGGCTATAAGTTCCTGTTTTATGGGCAGATAGGAGAATGGGGAGAGAACTAATAGGGCTTAATGACAGCCTTCAATTTACTCAATACCTTTTCACAGAATCTAAAAGCCTCCTGTGCTCCAGAGACAGCTCTGAGGTTACAGGTTGTGTCAATTGAAAGTGAATTTGCTGGGGGGGGGGGGGGGGGAGGCAGAAAATTGAACAATTGGTAAATTACACTAATAAGGGATGTCTTTTTCTTATGCAACAGGAAATGCAGAGGGAAGCAGACCTGCGTTGATACGAAGCTCTGTGATGCCGCCCAGGACCAAAGCTCCCCTGTCTTTCTGCTGCACCATCTTTCACCAAGTGGTTTTTGTCCTCATGCCCACAGGATTTTTTTCTCCACTTCTAGGAATCCTATTTACATTCTGGGCACAAGGAAGGGAGAAAGGCAAAGGGACAGCTAAGTCTTTTTTCTGGAAACACCAGTCAGTACATTTGTATTTTCTCATTGGCCAGAACTGTATCACTTGCCCAACCTCTTTGCCTATGAAATTTAATTTTTAATTTGTCAGATTGAATTATTTCAAATAAAGGAAGAATAAGAATGAATGTTGAGTAGCAGAATGACCTGCCATAAAGGCCACAAAACAATGATGAAAGAAAACACAGAAAATATTGTCAAAGAATTGCATTTTTGAAAAAAGATCTAAATGGATTGGTTTGTTTTGTTTTGTTTTACTCTTTTTGGTGAACATTGGGGAAAGAGATTATTCCCTGTGCAAACACTTTCAGATAATAAAAAGATAGAAAACTTAGTTCATTTTACAGAGCTAACAGAACCCTGATACTCAAACCTAACAAAGAAAAAACACATGCTAAATACACAAATTAATTAATAAAACTGCATACCAAACAAAGTTGCAAGCTGGCAAAAACCCCTTTCTTGGTTTCTCCCTTGTTTCATGCAGCACATCTTCAAATAACTTCCCAAAAAAGAACATGTAAGAAGTAAACTTTTTTAGTCCTTATGTATCTACAAATGTCTTTGATCTGGCCTGGTACTTAATGGACAGTTTAGCTGGGTATTGAATTCTAAATTAAAAGTCCTTTTCCGTCAGAATTTTGAAGATATTTTTCCATTGTCTTTTGGCATCCAACACTGCTGGTAAGAAATCTGGTTTTTATTCCTTTATAGGTAACTTTTTCTCTCTCTCTGGAAACTTTTAAAAGATGTCTTCTCATTTTCCTGGATATTCTGAAATTTCAAAATTTTGTGTTTTCTTTATGTTGAGGGCTTCATGAGCCCTATTAGTCTGAAAGTTTGAGTCTTTTTGGGAAATTCTGCTCAATTGTTTATTTGAAAATTCTCTCCCCTACTTTCTGTTTTCCCTGAAATGCGTATTAATCAAATGTGAACCACCTGCATAGCTTTATATTTTGTTTCCTACCTTTTTTCTAATAAAATTCTGTTTCTTTCCTTTTTTGCTTTATTTTTGGAGGGATTACTTTAACTTTCAACATTTCTACTGAATTTTAGTTATATTTTTATGTCCAGGAATTTTTTTGTTCTCTATTTCTTTTTCATAGCACTACTCATATTTTATAGATTCAGTGCCTTCTTGAAGTCTCTTTCTAAGTTCTCTTTTACTATGAACTGTTTCTGTTTCCTTAGAGGTCTTACTTTCAGCTTATCTCTGACTCTCTATTTCATATTTCAGCTTTCCTCAAATAACTTCTGGCTTATGGTTGCTCATTCATATTTAAGAATAAAGCAGTAGGAATTTTCTGGAAGCTTTGTGTACACAGATAAGAGGAGATGAATGGCGGACTTTGTTTCAGAGTGAGCTGATCTTTATGCTTTGAACCTTATAAATGTCAGCCTGCAATGTGCTTTATATTCTAGGGTGCCACCTTAAAATCCAGCTCTCCTAGTCTTGTTTAGACAGTTTAATGTCTTTAAAGACCCTTTATTTTAGGGGGAAGGAGCAATAAAGGGTCATATCTGAGTACGCTGTATACAAGGATCAGGGAAGTTTATTATTCCATTTATAGACTTTCAACTAAGCCCCCATTTTCAGTCACATATCCCTTTCCCACCTTCCATTGCACCCAGCATATCCAAGTCTCAAGCTTCTGTGGTCAAGTCAGCTCCCTCCTTGGCTACAGATCCTGCCATGTACATTCCGGACTGTCTCTATTCTGCTTCCTTAGTCACCACTCCTCCTTCAAACCACTCCTCCAGAAACTTCTTGAAATTTCTCTTGTGCACAGATGCCCCTCTGTCAACTCTTTTTTGGGGGTGGGGGATTTATATGTTTATTATTTATTCTTAAGACATTTCTGGAGAAAGAAGAGATAAGCCATGCACATTTAGTCGGTCATGGTGGACTGGAAGTCCTACCTACATTGTAACAGAGGGTGGTAGTCATGGGAGTGTGCTCTATTTTACAATTTTGCATGGATAAACCTGGGCAGACTGTGCAATCTTTTTAATCAATGACACATTTACAAGAAATTCGAAAATATGCACAGAGGTGGAAGGAAAACATTTTTTATTACATAACTCATTTGAGTGTGTGTGTGTTGATTAAAATATATTTTAAATACGAAGCTAAAATAAGACATGTCCCTAAAGCACCTTCTCAGAATCCTAAAAGTTTCATAGAATATACTCAGGAAACCACTGGCCTAGTAAAAAGAACATGGTATTTGGAGTCAGACAGACTTAATTCAAATCCTGGCTCAGATCCATCTGTTCTCTCCAAATGTTAGTTTCTTCACCAGTACCTACCTCCTTAGATCACTAGGAGATAATACACAGGCAAAGCACCTAGCACAGAACCTGGTGATCAGTAGGTGCTCAATAAATGCTAATTACTATTCCTCCTCCCCACTTCATACTGAGCTACTCACCACACCCCACTTTGTTCGTGCTATTTCCACCTCATCCCTTCGCCACTTCTTGAGTGCCTGCTCAGCCTTCAAGTTTCAAATCAGACATTCCCACATTTACAAAGGCTTCTCCAAACCTCCAGAAGATTCATTGTTTTATCTTCTGGGCCTCCCTGACACTTGTTCACACTCCTGTGGTAGCTCCAGTCTCTGCAGCAGAGAGAGCTGTGCATACCTCTGTCCCTGTGGTAGAGAAGGATCCCTTAAAGACAGCATTGTGATCTTGTCCCTCAGAGGCCCTCTGGCACCAAGTACGGTAGCTGGCACGTAGTAGGCACTCAATAATTGATGGAATATAATTGAATTGCAACAAACCAAACCGGATTACGGAAAGCCTGAACCAGCTGCCAGACTGAGATACAAATACCAAACCATGACCCAGGCAGACAGACTCTAACTTGTCCACAGTGCAAACACCTTGTTCTTTTCTTGCAGGAGCTCCTGAGATGTTGTCATAATGACCTCCACCCCCAACCCTGCCACTTTGCCAAACACAAGTAAACACGTTCAACTCCACGAGACAGAGCCTTGGTTTGGCTCAGCCTTTGCCCCGCCCCATGAGACAGTCAGGAGGACCAGACAGAGCTCACCTGGATTTATGGGAACCACTGGGTGGAGAAAAGATTTTTTCATTCTTAAGAATGAATGTTTAGCTCTGGGGCTGGGCTGGGCCAGGATGCTTTCTCTGTTTTTCTTCTCTTTATCTCCTTGGGCAGCACATCGCAGAAGAAAACATCTTAGGCACTCACCTTTCCCCTCTTCCTCGCTCCACCTTCCCCCAGACAGGGTCAGGTCATTAGTCAGGCTAAACAGAGACATGACACACTCTGTGAGCCCTTGTCCTGGGGCTTAGGGGTGGAAGAACACCGCCCACCCTAGGAGTCACTGGTCTAGTGAAGAATGCAAAGTGTCTGTCCTTAAGGAGCCCCCAGTCTAATGGGGGTGGGGGTGGGGAGGCACAGGCTGATGTGGTCACACCCACACTCGAGACACCCACTCCGATGTAGGAGACAGTGCACACCAGCATCACCCATAATCGAGCAGACACAGCACGAGTCATGATGCCTAGTGTGTCCCTATGTTCCAAGCATCCGACATAGGTGTCACTTACAAGGTCATCACCCAGTGGTCCAGTCTCAAAACTGTATTATCAACCAAGATGGCAACCAATAAATAGTCATTTCAAAATAACTCAGTATACTGGAGTTCCTTAACCCTAACAAAAGGTTTCGTAGATCAAGTGGTGCTCCTTAAATCGTTCTCTCACCCACTCTCCTCGATCACACATCGTGGCGGCTCTCAGACCTCCCTCCTCTTTTAGTCTTGTCCCTGATCCTTTCTCTTCTCTTTCCCCCCAGCTCTGCATCACATTTGCCTAAGGATTATTATTTCAGAGGCTGAGGGAGGCAGTGAAACTGAGTAAGCCAAGCCTGAATTTGCTCCAAAACGCAGGGAGGAGGGAATAACTGGAGAGGAACATTCACACACAGATAATTTCCATCCTTTCACACACGCATTATCTCATTTAAGCCTCA
Source organism: Miniopterus natalensis (assembly GCF_054644295.1). NCBI lineage: Eukaryota > Metazoa > Chordata > Mammalia > Chiroptera > Miniopteridae > Miniopterus > Miniopterus natalensis. The sequence continues at coordinate 24,311,744 of NC_142097.1, forward strand.
GGTCCTCTTGATAGAGCTGATGCTATTTTCCTTATTCCGCAGACGAAAAAAACAGAGTTTAGCAAGTAGCACATGAACAAGGGCACACCATTAGTGATGTAAAGGGGACTTGAACCCATGACTTCTGACTTCTGTCCATAGGGAGATACAATCACTGAAAAGAAATACCAGTTAGCAGGGTACCCAGAATGAAGGAGCTGGATGAGTCAGGGCTTTGAGGGAATGCTCTGTGGAAAACATTTTCCAGGGTGTGGTGGGTTCTTCAGTACCTCAGGACATTTTTGTGTTTGTGTCTGTATGTGTCTCTGAAATGTAGGTGAGGCAACCACAGGGAGTTCCTCTCAGCCTTGGTCTGCTTCCTACAGCTCACAGTGTGGGAGGACATGCCACGAGTAGCCACTCATTCAGAGGAGGCTCAGGAAGGACTGTGAAGATATCCCCAAAACTGAGGAAGGCACCCAGGGACTCCCACAAGGGTCAGAGTGGGCCAGGTGACTCCTGGGGGCCAGGCTCAGAGTATTATTTACTCAGGGCATCTTGTCACAGGACATGAAGGTTCTGTCTTCGAGGCTAGTAAGGCAGAAAGTGTGACTCCATATTACAAGTGAGAAGACTGAGGCCCAGAGAAGTGTTTCTGCTCTAGAGAAGTCAGGGCCAGGCTTCCACCTGGACCTCTGCCTCCCACCACACCCTGCAGCCAGCCCAGGCTGCCGGAGAGGAGGAGACAGTGCTATATCCCATTCCCATGTCCCCCACCCCACCCAAAAATGACACCTCAGAGAGGCCTTTGACACCTCTGTCTTCTTTCTGGGGCCACCAAGTGACCCTGGACTTGGGCTCCTTGGGATGGACCCAGGGGAACTTGTTCTGCTGGCTCTTCCCTTAGGGTTTGTCAAGAAAGGGAATTCAGTGAATGGAGGGATTCTGACAGGAGTCCACTGGGGACCTCTTCCTGCTGTGCCACAAACCAGCACCAGACGGCCTTCCCTCATGCCCAGGAGGAGGTGAGAATATAGAACCCTTTGGGGGATTAGGGAGATGGAAGGGCTGAACAGTTGGGGTGCTTATCCCTTTCCTCAGTGCCCAGACTCTTCAATTGGATTAGCTTTGACTTACCTGTTTTTTTTTGGTAAATATCTTTATTGATTTCAGAGAGAGGAAGGGAGAGAGAGAGAAAAACATCAATGATGAGAGTCATTGATCAGCTGCCTCCTGCACACCCCCAAGTGGGGCAGATCAAGCCCTCAACCAGGGCATGTGCCCTGCCTGGGAATCGAACCACGATCTCCTGGATCCTAGGTCGATGCTCAACCGCTGAGCCACACCCAGCTGGGCTGATTTACCTGTTTTATTAATCTACACTTATTGGCAAACTTCTGTTTGAAGAAAGGGCCTGGCATCCTAGGAATTTCTTAACAGGGTTTGTTTGCAATTCTTTTCAGCTGTGCGTGTTTAAATTGGAATTGAGGAGGAGGTTCCTACGTGGGGGACGGGATGGGCCAAGGGAGTTTTCTCACCTTCACTGCTCCTGGGTTCCCCTGGCATGGGTCCCAGAACTTTCTCTTTGAGGCCACCTTCAGTGGACACCTTCCCCCTCAGTGTCTAGACCTCCTCTCTCTCTTACCCACATTGGTCCTGCCCAATTGGTTCAGTCCTTCTAGAAGGGAGTTTGTAAGAAATACTTCTGAGGCCCTCGAAGACATAGGCTCCACCCGTGCCCACTGATCTTCTCTCAGCCCCTCATGCACCCTTGGCTCCCACATGGTCTTTTTGCTTCACCGTCACATTGGAGCCTGTGGAGCTGTCTCCAGGTTCCACCAGTTGTAGAAGATTCCACTTAGAAGGCTTGTTGGCAATTAACTGCCTTTTCTATTTTCCACCTCTGCATAGCTGTCAAAGCCCCACTGCCTTCTTTTTTTTTTTTTAATATGTTTTTATTGAATTTAGAGAGAGAGGAAGGGAGAGGGAGAGAGAAACATCAATCAGTTGCCTCCCACACACGCTCCAACAGGGGACTGAACCCAAAACCCCGGCATTGCCCTGACCCAGAATCAACTGAGCTGCACCAGCCAGGGCCCCGCTGCCCCCTTTAAAGTCTTACGATTCCATGATACTCCATCCAAAGACCAAGAGTGCAGGACTGGAGGAAGCAGGTGTCCTGTTCTCCTGAGCACCCCTCCCCATGATCTGAGGGGCCTGGGGGGAACTCCCGAAGGTAGTAAGACCAGAGCAAGGATTGGGAGCCGCTTCAGTTCACAGCTCACATTGGAGAGAATCCTTCCCAGGCAGAAAAGCAGGGGGCTGGATTGGATGACCTTAAGCTCTCAGCCTTAGGGACCAATGGTGGGGCTGCCCCAGAGCCCCTGGTGCTGGCCAGCAGAGTCTCTTCTCCCTCTGACCTCCGAGAGGCAGCTCTTTCCTCCTGTGAGAGCCAGTTGCCTGGTCTGTGAAGCAGACCATGAGGCCAGGCCGGAGGCCGAGGAGGGAGCACGTGCCGTCAGTACCCAGGGTGGACAGGAAAAACAGCCCTGAGATCAGAAGCCTGGGCTCCATGTGTCTCCAGCAGTCCCATAAATCCTGCTCATGTTCCCAGGCAGGGCTGGACTGGACCCTGGGGCTTTGGGAAGAAGCACTTTGAAGCCTGAGAATATTCCCCACAAATCGGGGCCCTGAGGATGCACTGGGAGGCAGCAGCTGCAGCCCCGCCGACCTGCCCCACCCTGCACCATCTCGTACATCCAGACACTCCCTTAGAGCCTTTTGAGGGACATGGGGGTGGCAGGGAGGTTACTGTCAACAAGGCCTCTGGGAAGGAGCACTCCTCAAGGCTGTGCAGGAGGCTCAGTTTCAAGGCAAAGAAACATCTCTGCCCCCAGGAAGCTCCCACTCCAAGGGGGAGATCCAGGCCCTGCTGGGGAGTGGTAGGCTTGCTCACTGAGACATCCCAGGGCTCCTCTGAGACTTCCTCCCCCAGGGAAGGGAAGGGCTGAGTGTGAGGGTGGAACCCCCTGAGTAAGCAGAGTCACAAAGGACTGTGCTTCCAAGGAAGGTGACTCAGGCAGGAAGAGGAAAGGGACACCCCTGGGGCTGGATACCGCCCTTACCTGGCCTAGAGGCACTTGGGAAGGCCTGGCTGCCCTCTCACACCCTAAGGCTCCACTACTCCCAGGAGAAGAGCCTTTGCAAAGGGAGACAGGCCCTCAGGGGAACAGGGACAATTCCTGGGGCATGAAGTCCTGTAAATGATGGGGGGACGGGGGGAGTGCAAAGACAAACCCGACTTCTCACGGAGCTCAAACAGTGTTTGCAGGAGAGCACCCACTACATGTGCCGTGCTCTCTCTAGGCATGTGCCTTGGGACACGTCCCATCTGAACGTCCCAGAGCACTTTGCACTTTCAACCTGGCCAACCTGCCCTTAGTTTGTCTTCTCAAAGAGACGGTGAACTGCCTGAAGGCAGAGCCCAACCCTACTGACTCCCCAGGGCATTCAGTGCAGAGCACACTCCCAGTAGGTGTTTAAAAGCACTGAATGAACAAATGACCTATGGAGTACAGTAGTCCTTAAGGCTGACCACGTGCTTGCACCTCGACAACCACCCCAAAGGAGCTGCCCCTTGGAGCTGCCACAGCCTCGGGACTGGTCTCCCAGGTTCCTCCCTTGACCACCACCCCATCCGTAGCTATATTACAGCCAAATGAACTCTAAACAGTGTCATCACTATTCTCCAAACACCATTACTTCCCACTGCTCTTGGTATAAATCTAAAATCTCTAACCCGGCCCACAAGGGCTGGCCACTGGCTCCCTCCCAGCCTTGGTCATTGTAAGCCCCCCATTCTTTGGGCACCACATGGGCTTAGATTTCTCTGGCTCAAGTGGACGGCTACTGTTGCTGCCTCAGAAGCTTTGCAGTTGCAGTTCTCACCTCCTGTCTGCTCTTTCAGTTTCAGCCTCCTTGCCTTGCTAACTCCCATTGTCTTCAGGTTTCAGTTTGTCTCTTTCTTGGGGAAGCCCTCCCTTATCCCCCAGGGATAGGTTCCCCATTACACATTCTCAAGGCAGCCTCGACTTTTCCTCTGTAGCATCTTTTACACTTTATAATTACACTTTGCATGGTTATTTCATCAATGTTTACCCCCCAAACTGATCCCCTTCCTGCCCCAAAGACCATCAGTGGGATGTGGACCAATGTCCAGCCCAAGCAGAGGGACATACCAGACCCAGAAATGCCTTGCACCCCAGGCACCCCTGAGATTTGGAAAGTACTTGTCCGAGTCAAGGGGTCAGCCCCACCTTGTTGCCAAAAGGTATGGGGAAGAGGAACTAGGGAGGGTGCGTACTCACTCTGAAAGGGAAAGCTGAGAAGTATTTGGAGAGCGAGATAAGGTGACCAAAGAGCAGGAAATGAGAAGAGGGGGAGCTGCTGGCTGAGGTAGGGCAGTTTAGAATGAAGGCTGCCATCAAAGCCACAGGAAGTGGGCTGGTTTTTCAGTAACTGAAGAATCTGATTAAAGCCACACTTTCCTGTCTGGGTGGGGTAAGCAATTCATTCACTTTTGTGTACGGTCATTCAACAAATAGAGATGGAGCACCTTTCTGTGTGGCAAGCACTGTGCTGTGCCTGGGTATACAGTAGTGAGTAAAACCCTCCTGAGGTTACAGGCATCCAGCTTAGTGTCCAGACCGGTTTTCAGACTTCGAGCCCGCAATCCATTTAGTGAATCGCAGCCAGCATTTCAAAAGATGAAATGAGGTGAGATGGAATGGAATGGAATGGAATGGAATGGAATGGAATGGAATGGAATGGAATGGAATGGAATGGAATGGAATGGAAAATACCAGCATGTCCCACATAGTAAGGATAAGCATTGTTTCAGTTATATGCAGGCATACAGCATTTTATTGCAATTCACAGATATTGTATTTTTTACAACTTGAAGGCAAAACCCTCCACCAGCAAAAAGATTATGACTTGCTAAAGGCTCAGACGACGGTTAGCATTTTTTAGCAATGAAGTATTTTTCAATTAAGGTATGTATATCTTTTATACATAATGTTATTGCACACTTAATAGATTACAGTGTAGTGTCAACATAACTTATATTCATGTGACTCATTTTATGGCTCACTCCTGCTGCAGAGAAAGTCCTCTGGCAGAGTTGCAAGGTTGCAGTGCCAAGGGAATATGGACAGGGCACTGGCCCTTTCTGCCAAAATCATCCTACACTGTGTCCAGAGCATTCTGTAGTCCCTTAACTCATTCTCATTTAATTTAGGGTGGTAACCCAAAATCTCTCACTTCAGTCCTAACTTCTCTTCTGGTCTCCAAATCCTTATATCAACCAACCATCATCACCCAGATGTCTCCTTTTGGATGTCCCATGAGCACCTCAAATCATTAGGCCCTTAGCTTAATTCATATGAATCCCGATCCCCACCATCAAGGCTACAAATCCCAAAGCAGAGGTTATTGAGTTTCGAAAGTGGGTTCAGCATGTACAAAGGAATGAATATGTATAAGGGGAACTGAGAATAACTTGGAATAGTTGGATAAATGGCACAATTGCCCGGTCACCCAAGCCAGAAACCACCTCCCTTCTCCCCACCACTCACAAGCCATCAATCACAGTCCATCAGTGCTGTCACTCCTCCATCACTGCCCAGCCTGAGGGTGCTTCACCCCCTTCCACCCAGGTCACTACATTGGCTCCCTGGCTGCTCTCCCCACCCCCATCAGGCCGTCCCGGATGCAGCCCATGAACCTTCCAAAACATAGATCTGCATCACATGATCAAAATCCTTCATACCTCCCTCCTCCCTGCCCCTGAGGATAAAGCCCAAACACTCCAGTATGATATAAACGCTTTCACATCTGGTATCACCCCCTAGCCCCCTTAATTTCCCCACGCCATCATTACCACCGCCCCACCTCCTTGGCTCCAACTATTCCAAGTTATTCCCAGTTCCCCTTATACATATTCATTCCTTTGTACTTGCTGAACCCACTTTCGAAACTCAATAACCTCTGCTTTGTTCACCTGGCCTATAATCTTCAAGTCTCAGCTTGGCCCTGCCTCCTCCAGAAAACCCACCTTGATTTCCCCCACACTTCCTCTGTGCCTCACACACCTTCCTTTAGAGCAAGGACTCCATGAAATAGTCATTGTTTAATGGAAGATCTGCCCCGTCAACTAGTCCGTGAACTTCTTGAAGGCAGGGACATGATTTCATCTTTGTTTCCCCAGCACCTAGCACAAAGACAGGCTGCTCCCAGAAAATCCTCACATAATGGCCAACCAATGAAATGACTGGGCTCAGGTGACTTCGTTGGTGACATGCTGTACAGTGGCTGAGCTCAGATGGGAACCCGGACTCTTTCCCACCCTCATGTTAGCACAGGTGACACAGACCTGTGAAGATGAGAGACAGCATGGAGTAGCCCTTCATCTGCCAGTTCAATGCTCCTGAACCCTGTCAACAGGACCTGGAGTTGTCACAGTCGTGGGAACAGGGTGAACTGAGCCATCCACACTCTCTCAGGACCAGAGGCAGGATCAGATCAACAGACAGGTTTTGAACCTGGCAGAGCAAGGATTGTCTGTCCTGCTGGACACTTCAGAGAACCTTGGCTTCAGGGACGCTTGGCTCTACCCATGTGAGCCAAATAGCCAGTGAGCACCAGGGGATAGATCTGCTATCTGCCTGGGTGACTTGGGACAAGTTGCTTCTTTTCTCTGGACCTAAATTTCCCCATCTGTAAAATGGCAACTTGCAGCCAGGTCCAATCCAGCTCAGAAACACTTAACTGTGTGATTTCAACTGTGATCCCACCAAGAAACGAGTCTGAGGGCCAGGTCAGGGACCAGTGACGTGATGTGGAAAGAACACAGTATTTGGGGACAGCTGCCCTCTGCGCTTGGTACCTTGTTATGCTAGCTGAATCCCTTTACCTTCCCCAGTTTCCTCATCTGTAAAAGAGAATGATGGCAGCCACCCCATAAGATGCTGTGGGAAGAAATGCAACGACCCCTGTGAGGCGCCTGGTGCAGTGCTTTACCGTAACTGACGCCGTCATTATGTGGTTCCCTCCCCCTGGTGCTAGAAGGCACCTGTGAGTGCTGGGTGCCTCTCCAGTTCAGCCTGCAGGGCCTGGAGACTAGAAAATTCTACCCTCACTCACCTCCTCCAGTCCTGGCCTTCTCCCTTCCCACCCCCATATGTGGCTTCCCCTGCGGCCAAGCTCGGCTCCTGGCCCCAGTCTGGCTGAGGGCCCGAGTGGCCAGGTGAGCATGGCTAGCCACAGATGTGACCACCAAGATCCCAGGCCAGGGTGGCAGAGTCTGGGTTCACACTGAGGTCCAGTGCTCCTGTCACTAAATAGCAGACCCTCGAGTGACACAGGCCCGTGGGCTCACTGCCCACTCGCTGCCCAGCCACCCTCCTTCTGTCCTCAGGTGACCCCACTGCATTCCTGCGGCTTGGGGTTTGCTGGAGCGGTGGCGGCAACTGAAACTTTGGCACCCTCCCACCAGCTAATGGGGAGGGGGCTCCAGGGACCAAATTCTTCTTCAAATGAGATTCTGTGGTTTCCTCAGCTGAGGCGTCTGTGGAGCAGAGAACAAACAATGTGGAATTAAATTCCTCTGGAAAACAGGCTCCGCAAGTGAAGATCTGAGCATCTCTTCGGGCTTGGGGCCGACTTCGCTGGTGCCAGGCTGGACTCCCACTGCCTTCCAGCTCAGTGGTTGAGCAATCCCAGGTCCTGAGGCCATGCACCCCTTCCCCCACCCCAACAGCCTCCCAGCCCTGTGTGACCTCAGCATTGTCAGCAGAGAAGGGCTCCATTTTTTTCCAGACTCGGCGGGGGCACCCTCACCAGAGGCAGCTGGGAACCTCAAGACAGGAGTATCCTGTATGTGATATTGCCACCACCACTGGGTGGGGTTTCAGGATCGGGTTTAAAGACTAAGGGATGTGGTGAGACTGGCTGTCTCCCTGGGCCCCCAGGCCCCGGGAGCATATTCTAGAGCGACAGATCCCAAGAGGCACAGAGAAAGCCACCAGCCTACTTCCCCAATTCACAGCCCAACACCATCTTAGAGCCTGTCAGGAAAGGGCCCTGCACATGTGGTGTCTTCATACAATGGAACACTATTCACCACCAAAAAACATGAAGTACTGATACATGCCAAACACAAGTGAACCCTGAAATCACTATGCTGAATGAAAGAGGCCAGTCACAAAGACCACATATTGTATAATTCCATCTATATCAAATATCCAGGATAGGCAAATCCATTAACCAGTTTCCTGGGAGTCCAGCTCCAGAGTCTAAGCTTTTTTTTTTTAATCCTATCCAAGGATATGTTTTTCATTGATTCGAGAGAGAGAGGAAGGGAGCGAGAAAAAGAAACATCGATGTGAGAGAGAAGCATCGATGGGTTGCCTCCCATATGTGCCCTGACCAGGGATTGAACCTGAAACCTGGGTATGTGCCCTGATCAGAATTCGAACCCATGACTCTTCGGTGCATGAGATGAAACTCCAACCAACTGAGCCACACTGGCCAGGGCCAGAGTCTAAACTTTTAACTCCAACACTGTGTTGCCTCATAAAAGAAGTCAAGCCCCTGACTTCTGATCTAGGGGCCAGATACTTTGTTAATCAGCCTGCCACTGCTGTACCCACTCCAACATTTTGGTGGCTTTGCATATAAAGACCTCTTTCTTACACAGGTGCAATGGCCCTGGGCGGGGACCTAGGCTCCTTCCCCCCCACTGTAGAGAGGGCCTTGACATCCTCACCTGCCTCCTTCACATCAAGCCACTGGACAGAGAAGGGAGTGAGCCAAGATGGGTTTTTCAGGGGTCAGGCAAGGATGTGGCATGGTTTACATCTCTTTGGCCACATTGCACTCTCCAGTACTAAGCCCATGGCAAGGTCTAACTATAGGGGAGGCTGGGAAATGTAGTTTTACTATGTGCCCAGAAGAAAAAGAGATTTGAATCTGAGGAAAAGACAGCACGTGCACTGCCACAGATGTCACACCCTTTGACCACGTGGCTCCAGGCCGGCTGTGTGAAGGGCTGCAGGTGCTGTCAGTGACATCAGAGCTAAGCTCAAGACATGAAAACAAGGGTGTGCATGCAGGCAGGGGACCAGGAAGGTGTGAGAGCACAGAATGTGCTCTTACTCACCTGCTAGGCTCGGCAGGAGGCCTGGTGCATGTGCTGAGCTCGCCTTGAGCCTAGGGCTATGCAGGATCACACACAGTACCCTCCTCCCCCGCCCCCAAGCTCGCCAGGGACCCCCTTCTCCAAGCCAGGCCCTGCACAGATGGCCCAGCAGTTTGAGCCACTGTCAGGAGCAGGGCACAGGCACTGATGTCCCCAGGTTTGTCCCTATACCTTCCCTCCCTCAGGGAAAGTGAGAGGCCCAAACAGATCAGTCTGAGGGTGGCAGTGCTGGGCCCCAGCCAGTCTGTTTTGGGATACAGGTGGCTGGTTTTCATTTCAGATTTAACGCTGAGTGAGGTGTACGAGTCAACAAACTATGTCCCAAAGCCAAAGACAAATTATTTTGACCAGAGAAGACACACGACATACCCCTGATCAGAGTGATCCAGGCCGTTGAGAGGGAGTAAGGGGTGGGAAAGGAAAAAGACACCCTAATAAGAAACATGTTCACACCTGTTTTAGGTGTGGACCTGCTTCCCCAGAGAGCAGAGTAGATAAGATGCTGAGGTTCCCACCCTGTGCCCCAAGAGGACAGGTGTTCCTGGGACCAAAGAACAGTGTGCAGTGGGGTGGGGGTGCTTCACTGACCACCCTGCGCTGCCTCCACATCCCTCTGTCATGGTCAGGGAAGGGCCCTGGAAGGCAAACACCTGAGTTTCCGTCTGGCTCTGTCACCACTTGCAATGGGCCCATAAGCCACACCTGCTTGCTCTCTGAGCCTCAGCTGACCCATTCGTCCAGTGAGATCTGACCTCCAAAGTGAAGTGCTTGTACCCCAAGGTAATGCAGAATGACCCACTGGCATGTGGAAAGAAAATTTTAGAATTCAATGTACACAGTTATGTGTATTTCTGTCTAAAAGGAAGGAAGGAGTTCAGCACTACCGATATTTAACATCCAGACTGACCTGGGCACTTGGTCTGTTTTTGGCCAATTGTGTCCCCCACATTAGTCAACATCTGGAGGGAGGAGGGAGTACTCCATCAGGCAGAGAACTTGGGGGCAGCCTCCTCCCTCCATTGCTCAATTTTCAACATATCGTGACATATTGCCACTTATGTATGTCCAGTTCAGTGGAATTTGCAGATTGTAATGTCTGATTCACACTAAATTAATCCACTTTTTAAAAAGACAGGTGGCCTAAAAAGATTTCTGCAAAGAAACAGCAAGAAAATAGCGGTGCTTCCCCTTAATCCTAGGACTTGACTTCACCTGATGTTCCATAAAGGAAAGACAAGGTTGTCTATTGAGGGCTATAGCAGATGTCGTTCCAAAAATGACATCTCTTTTCATCAGGGTAAAGGTGAAGTTTAAACAGTTGTTGAGAAAGCACCTTTTTTGGAAGGAAAATAGTATGATTTAGAAATAAGGTTTCAAAGAGTTCACATTGTTATAGGATTTTGTTGTGAAAAATCTTGTGTGTTCCCAAGATCTTTTATATCTACCCTTCAAAAAACAAACCACAGAAAACAAAAAGACATTTTTTCACTTGCTTAAAACTCTTCCAAATAAAGCGTTTGAGTGGGTTTTAAATCATTTGCTAAAAGCATTAAAATGCAACATATTCCAGTTTCTTTGCAAGAACATCTGATTGACATGAGAGAAGATGGAAATTTGAAAGTCAATTTTGAACAAAACTTTTGCATAATTGGTGAATGGCATTGAAAATTGAAATCTGAATGTCATGATTTAATGAGCCAAGCACACAATGCGGCCCATCCGTCTGGATCTAGGTATCTTCACAAGGCCTCCTTTTCAGCTGTCACGCCCTTTAAAGCTGAATATTGAAATAAACCAAATTTAGTAGCAGACCTTCACGTCACTCTTCCGCAAAGTGTTAAACCAGGATGTTCAGAAATCAAGAAGTATATTTAGTGGCATTACTCTCATTGTAAGAACAAAAAGGCATTTTATACCATTTTGAAGTGAAATGCCATAAAAATCACTTTAAAACTGTATTTATTACATTTTTCATTTTTATTTATATAGTTGTATAATGTACATAATATAATATACATAATGTACAATTTATTCACATATGTATAATGTACATAATGTATTTTTAATGTATATATATTTAAAATAAACATACTAATGTATATTCTTGTATTTAGTTCATGTACATCATTTATAAAGCTCTCTGTATATAATTTATAAGTAAATAGATATCAGGGGTACCTGCTTAACATTCTTTGCTGATGATGTATGAACAATAAAATTTGAGTTCAGGGATGACTGAGCACCTCCAACTCTGGCATTGGAGACTGCAGGAGACCCACCCTGCCCAGGAAGGGGCATTCATAAGAAAGATATTCCTGGATTGGGCCTCACCTGACATGCAGATGGAGTTCCAGGCATGCACATTTTTTTTTTTTAATATTTTTTATTGATTTTTTTAGAGAGAGGAAGGGAGAGGGAGAAAAAAAGAGAAACACTGATGTGAGAGAGAAACAACAATTGACTGCCTCCTGCACCCCCCTACTGGGGCTTGAGCCTGCACCCTGGCGTGTGCCCTGACTGGGAATTGAACTGGGAACCTTTTGGTGCACAGGACAAAGCCCAACCAACTGAGCCCCACTGGCCAGGGCCAGGCATGCAGATTTTATAGCTAAGGCATCAGAAGTGCAAAAGAGTAAGACCTGAGACCTGCTCCACCTCCTGAAGGCACCCCATCATAAACTAGAATCCCCTCCCCGGGATAAGAGGACCTCACTCCTCTCCTCCTCACCCCTCCCACTGCAACAGGAGAAGGAAAACAAGGATTCCCTCCTGCTCAGAGGGAACTCAGAGGCCCTGAGGGGGTCTTTCCTGGAAAATGCAATTTGGCCATGGAGAATACGTGTAAATTCAGGCATCCAGAGTGCAGTCTGGCCTTTTACCTGCTCTGCTCTCTCTGCACCTTGATGCAGAGCCTGGTTCTTAGTTACCAAAATTCTCACTATCATCTCTGTTGGGAATCCCTACCTCACATGCTACAAATGGAGCCTAGAATGTTCAGGAAGCTAGTCACCCAGGTCAGTTCTCTGCCCATTGTAGCAAAGAACATCCCTTCCCAAACGTTTGCATCTGTCCTAACCCCAAAGAAGAGAGAGTCCCAGAAAAAAGTAAATCCGGCACCTCTGCTACCCTCATCACCCTCCTGAAGCAAAATAATTTTTCTATGGCACAAATATGTTCACGTCGTTCCCTCCCCGCTCTGCTCTGCTTGAAAACTTCCTCTGGAGGGTATACGCTAAGTGAAATAAGTCAGATAGAGAAAGGCAAATAACCGTATTATTTCACTTATATGTGGAACCTAAAAAACAAAATAAATGAACAAACAAAACAAAAACAAACTCATAGACACAGAGAACATTTTGATGGTTGCCAGATGGCGGGGGGGTTGGGAGGATGGATGGAAAAGAGAAAGGGATTAATGTGTGCGAATTACAAGTTATAAAAACAGTCATGGGAATGTAAAGTACAGCACAGGAAATATAGTCAATAATAGTGTAATAACTATGCATGGGGTCAGATGGTACTAGATTTATTGGATGCTTACTCCGTAAGTTATATAAATATCTAATAACTATGCTGTACACCTGAAACTGATATATTACCGCATGTCAACTGTAATTGAAAAAATTTAAAATTATTTTAAAAAATAAATAAATGAAAATATTTTTTTAAATTGTTTAAGCTTCCTCTGTATCTCCATTGCTCCTAACAGAAAAGCCAGGCTGGTCAGGCCAACCAGCAGGCCCTGCTCCCCCCGGCCCAGCCCACCTGCATCAGTCACCGGCAGGAAGCAGAAACCACACGGGCTCATTTAAGCAGAAAGGAATTTCATGCAGTTAATTCAGTCCTTACTAAATCACTGGGAGGGTTGAACGGGCTGCACCTGCAGGAATGTCTCCCAGGGACACACAGGACCCACCTTAGAACCGCCCCCTCTGACATCATCAAGAAGATAAGGAGTCTGGAGCCACCCAAAGCTGTCCAAAGAAATATAATGCAAGCCACCTATGTAATTCTAAATTTTCTGGTAGCAACATGCAGTAGGTTGAACAGTGGCCACCCAAAAATATCAAATCCTAGCCCCTATAACTTTTACCTGATTTGCAAGTGTAATTAAGTTAAGGATTTCCAGATGAGGTTACCCTGGATTATCCAGGTGGGTCCAAAATGCCATCACAAGTGTCTTTACAAGAGAGAAACAAAGGAGATGACAGAGGAGAAGGCAAAGCAAAGAGGAGGCAGAGAGTGGAGTGAGGGGGCCACAAGCCCAGCAACTCCAGGGCAGCCACCAGAAGGTGGAGGAAGCAGGGAACAGACTCTCCCCTACAACTCAATTTCAGGCTGCCAGGCTCCCGACTGTGAGAGAGAAATGTTTGTTGATTGAAGCCACCAGGCTTGTGGTCATTTGTTACAGCAGCCTGAGGAACCTAATACGACACGTTTCAAAAAGTGAAAAGAAAGCAAGTAAAATTGATTTGAGAATATATTTTCTTTAACCCAATATAATACAATATTATCATTTCAACATGTAATTAACATAAAATGATTAACGAGATAGCTTACACTCTTTTTTCGCGCTAAGTTTTTGAAATCTGAATTGCATTTTACACCTATAACTCATCTCACTTCAGACAAACCACACATAACTGATGACTACCATATGGGGCGGCACAGTCCCAACACTCCGTAGGCCTCCAGCCTAGCACCAGCCTGGGATTTGGGGGCCTTGTTTGCCTATAGGTCGTCCTCTCCCACAGACAGCGTGCTCCTCAGGGGCAGGAACTTTGTCCCAGTCACCTCTGAATCCTAGTACCTGAACATAGAGACGCTCAATAAACGTATTTTGAATAAATAAGTACTGGGGTTCTCTCCAAGGAAAAGGCCCTGTTAGAAACTACATTTGTTTGTTTGATGGATGATTGATTTTACCTCTTCTTTACTGAGAGAAGTGTGGGATACATCATCAATAAATAGGCTAGGATTAAAAAAAAAGAAGTCCCCTCAGAATCTCTTCTCTTGGGAGGGCAAATGAAGGTCAAGGTGCCTCTGTCAGCCAAGGACTTGCTGTATTTTGAGGTTGGAAAGAAATGCTGCGAATAAGCCTGTATCTATTAAAGACATTGAATCAATAATAACCTTCCAAAGCAGAAAGCACTAGGCCCAGATGGGTTCTACCGAACATTTATAAGGATGAAAGTATACACACTCTCATCTCCTTCAGAAGACAGGAGCAGAGAATACTCCCTAACTCATTCTCTAAGGCCAGTATTACCCGAATCCTGGGGAAGGAAGGAAGGAAGGAAGGAAGGAAGGAAGGAAGGAAGGAAGGAAGGAAGGAAGGAAGGAAGGAAGGAAGGAAGGAAGGAAGGAAGGAAGGAAGGAAGGGAGGGAGGGAGGGAGGGAGGGAGGGAGGGAGGGAGGGAGGGAGGGAGGGAGGGAGGGAGCGAGGGAGGGAGGGAGGGAGGGAGGGAGGAGAGGGAGGTGGGGAGAAAGTCAGGGCGGGAGGGGGTAGGCAGGCAGACTCTGTGAGGTGGCTGAGGCTGGAATCAATGTTCCTGGAATGAGCTTAAGGCAAAAGAAGTGGTCAAGTGTGAGTCAAAAAAGCTAAACCTGCCAAGAGAGACTGTAATCCTCAGACACAGGATCATAAGCCCAAGGACCACCAACCTCCTCCGGCCCTAAAGAATTACTGCCAAGATCGTTCTGGGTGCCAGGCCCCAGGAAGGCAGCCAGGGCTAACACCAAAACCACCACAATCCTGGCCCCACACTTTGCCTCCCTGGAACCTACCCCTTCCACCCAAGAAACTCAGCAGCTGTCTCTCCAACCCCCACTACATGCAGTGCACCGCACCTGGCACCTGCACCCACCCCAAGGGAGGGACACCATTTTCTTTATTCAAAGATACAACTGCTCAACAAGCCATGTGCCATCTGGGCTGCATGGACAAACAGGGCCACGTTCTAATGCCACCATCAGGAAGGAGCACCTGTTCACAACTTTACACATCTTTGCTTACTGGCCTCTGGTGACACTGCTTCACCCTGCCTCCTAGAAGCCACAGGGCATCAAAAACTTTAAGGCCAGAAGTCTTTCCACTGCACATAATCAGGGTACTGGGATTAGCCACTGCTGGGATCAGCATGAGTCCCTGAGCCGGAGACTCCCGGCTCCCCCACTTCATTCAGACCAACTTGTCCAGTTGGGTGCCCCTCACAGCACTCTGGGACCCTGGCACAGGACAGGGAGGGAGTTGGAGCCAGGGAGAGGGAATGCCCAGACTTTCAGACTTCCTGCCATGCGAACTTTCACCCCGGGGGCCAGACCAAACTATGCCAAGGGACAGCCGTGAGTGAATGAATGAAGCGAAGCATAGCTCCAAGCCCCTCCTTAAAGCCCTCCAGACACTCAGAGCTTCCCCACTTTGAGTTAAAAGCCCTGTTCCCAGATTAAGAAGAAAAACAAAAGAAGACCTTTGCCCAGCCTTAATTCCAGTGAACCCCTACCCCATGCTGCACAGGGTGACCCACCCAGATAACACGGGACAGAGCTATGGGAAGGGTTACCTGCCCATGGGGCATTCTGCTTTCCCAAGGTCAAGGACCTCGCTCTCTGCAAGCTCTGCCAACCCAAGTCCCTCCCCTGGCTGGCACGTGGTGAAAGGAATGCCCACAGCCAGCACACCTTGGTCTTAAACAAGTCCCTGCCCAACCAAGCAGGGCTCCCCTGGGCATGTGCTGCACGTGGGGGCAAGGCAGGGGCGGGAGGGCAGGGCAAGCAGGGAGCTTGGGAGCCCCTCTCACACACCCAGCCGCAGCCCTCCTCAGGCCCGGCCAGGCCAGGCCGCCACCCAGTGCTTCCCTTCCTTGTGCTGGGGCCAACCCCACCTGAGCCGTCCAGGCGCGGGAAGGGTGGAGCCTGCCAACCGTTGGCCACGTGTAGGGCCCCGAGGGGAGGAGGGAGGGCAGGATAGTGGGTGCTCTTAAGTCTGAGGTGAATTGCGCCTCCCTTTACTCCCCACCTGGCCTCTGAGCTGTCTTGATCCCAGGAGCCAGGAGTGAATGCAGCTGCCCGTCTGCCCTGGACACCAGGTAGGTGCCTTTATTCTTTAGGGAAAGGGAGCCTCAGCACCTTCCCAGCCCTGACTTGGTTAACCCTTTGCCCTCTGCTTCTCCACTTGGGGGTCCCCGGCTCCGAGTGAAGGTGGAGAGAACTGGGGAAGAGGCTGTGGATGAGACAGATGTCTCAGGACCACGGACCTCAGAGGTTAGTGCTTTGAGGGAGCAAATCTGCACCCTCAGTGAACAGATGGCAACCAAGGTGCAAGGAGGGGAAGAGGTTTACCCGAGGTCACAGAGACTTGGGAAGGGAGTGGGCACAGAGCCAGGCCTCCTGCCTCCCGGCCTGGCCCTGAGCCCTGGTGCTAGGCCCCCCAGGCTTCTAGAATTCCAGATGTGGGGACCATGGCCTTCGTCGTCCCTGTGGTCCCTGTGGTCCCTGTGGTCCCTGGATCTGGGTGGAGGAGATGGGACAATTAGAAGCCACTCTTCCAGGATGGGGGCTGAGTAGGGGGGTTGGGCTATTGAGGCAAGGGGCTTTTGGGGAGACTCAGACTTCACTCTCTTTCACCCTCTCCCTTCGCTGACCTGGGTTTGTAGGAGAGAGGAGAGGTTGGCAATGAAGCAGAAGAGGAGATATGCCAAGGTAGCAGGATCTCCCCCCTCCAGAGCCCTTGGGAACAAAGAAAGAGATTTGAGTCCAAATCTGAAGGGGGAATGGGTGGGAGGAACTTTAGGGCTGAGCTGGCTGGAGCCCTCCCTGCCCACTATACACCTCCACCCTACCCCCTACACACACACAGTCCTGCGCCCCAGGGACCCTCCTCTGCCCCTCAGAGCAGGAAAGAAAGAGCTAGCAAAGTGCGCTGGTTGGGGCAGAATGTGCAGGAATAAAGGAGTGAGCCCAGCCCCTGCTCGGGAGGTCCAGGGTGACTCAGGGACTGTTACAAGTGAGAAGAGTTTGGAGAAGAGCCCCCCAGGCCTGTCCCTTGGGCTCCAGAATCCCAGGAGAAGGGGTGAAAGGGGTCCTAAATCTATAAAGAGGCATAGGGTGTGAGAGCCTCCACCACCCAGATTCAAGCTCCAATCCCACCACCAGGTTCTGTGGGCTGTATAACATTGGGCAAGCAAATACCTTAACCTCTCTAGGCCCCCAGTAAGAGTACCCTCCTCACAGAACCACTGAGAAAATGAAATGAGTAAGTTTGAGTACATATCTGTTATTATAATAGCCCTATTATATAGATGGGACAACTGAAGTCTAAAGAGGAAAGGATATTGTCCAGGGTGGCACAAAAGCAGTTTCCAAATCAGTTTGCAGGCATTCTGCATCTTAATCCTGGGGGGAGACCCAGGCCCCCTATGAACTCCCACTCCATAAAGTCAATAAGCTCAGCCTCCTCTGCAGGGCCCAGACAAAAACCCTGCAGGGCACGCTGCCGCAGCCGAGATCCTGCCCCAGCAAACCCAGGCCTCTTGGAGCATGTGAGGAAAAAGCCGCAGCTCCTTGTCCTCAGCTGCCCCCAGAAAGGAGCTCAGAGGCAATTCCCTTCCACTGCCATTTATAGACACGCTTCAGGAGCCTGGCATGCACCACCCCCTCCAGAACCCGGCCAAAGAGAAGTCTGGCAGGGGCCTACAGGAGTAGTGGAGAAGAGGAGCTGGGCTTTTCTTATTAACTTACTGTGTGACTTGGGCAAATCACATCCCCTCTCTGGACCTCAGCTGTTCTTCTGCATTTGAACATAATGTGATACAAGGAGTTAAGAGTCCAAAGTCCCACAGCCTGGGTTTGAATCCCAGCTATACCACTTTTCTGGGTGTACAGCCCATGCAGATTTCTTAACCTCTCTGAGTCTCAGTATTTTCACCTGTAAAATGGGCTGGTACTAGGGGTGCAGAACTTCCTTGGATTGACACACACAGATCAACTCCTGGCACGTGGTGAATGCCTGATGAATGGGATCTGTTATTATCTATTCTTATGAAGCTGTTGTACTCTAGACAAGCCCTTATTTCTGAGTAGTACTTCTTTCTGAGTAGTATTTCTTTCTGAGTAGTATTTCTGAGTAGTATTTGTCCAACTGCTTTCACAAGCAGCACCTCATTGGCTCCACGTCACTCTCTAGAAGGGTGCAGGGCAGGAAGTCTTACGCCCATCTCACAGATAAGGAAACTATGGGTCAGATTTCACCTTAAGGAACTGTCTGAGCTGGGAATTGAATCTGAATCCTCAGGCTCCTGAGGAGCCTTCATTTCATTTGCCCCAGGCTGGTCTCAGTACCTTGCCCAGCACTGGGGTCTGACTCTGAAGCAGGATGTGATGAAAGCATCTTGGAAAAAGGGTGAAGCAGAGTTGGGGCATTGCTGGTCAAGCAGTGAGACTCGGGGCGTGCAGTGACAGCATGGCCAGCATGTCCCAGCTTCTTACAGTTTTCCTGGCAGCCTCAGTCCTAGAACCGTTTACCTCCTGCCCAGCCCCACCTGTAAGAAATTACTAAGGTGATATTAAGGCTAGACAACAGGAAGAACTTTCCACAGTAAGGAAAACAAGGAAGTTGAGACAGCTCTTTCCTGGATGAGCCCCCAGGGAATGAATATCATTGATGATGTCACTCCCCAGCTCAAAACTGTTCTGTAGCTTCCCCCTTGCCCTCAGGGTTGAGACAGCACTACCGAACCCAGCCTGCCTCCCCCACCCCATCTTTCCCTCCATCTGTCCTACGTTCTCCCTGTTTCCCGGGCAATGTCTCCTCATCTCCCCTGTCTGTCAGCTTTCTGAACCTGCCTCCTCACCCCCACCTGCCTGGCCAGCTAGCTCCTGCTTTTCCTTCTTGACTCCCTTTACATGTTTCTTCTTCCAGGAAGCCCTCCCTGACCTCCCCACCAGTGCCTACAGAGTCCCCTCTGCTTCCCCTCCTCCCTGGTGACACTGTTTAGGATTGTTCACCCACTTACTTGTCTGTTCTACACATTGGCCCACTTGAGGTAGCAGCTAAATGCAGGGGCTCTGACCTCAGGCAGCCTGGGGTCCAGTCCTGCTCTGACACTGGTCAGCCACTCACCCTTGGGCAAGTCACTTACCTCTCTGTGTCTCCATTCTCACATTGTAATATGGTGTAATTATAGTTTTACCTCAGAGGGCTGTTATGAGGATTTTAAAAGACTTTGTGTGTAAACACCAGTGCCTATGCACACAGTAATTACTCAGTAAATATTAGCTAGTATTTATTTAGTAAATGAGGCTAGGACATAGTAGATATTTAATACACTTCTATTGAAGTTATTTTATTTAACAATAACTTGCATAATGCTTAGTATGCATCAGGCACTATTCTCAGCATGTTACAAATATTAACTCATTTTATAGATAAGGAAACTGAGGTACAGAGAAGTTAATTAGCCTGCCCAATGTTATACGGCTAGTAAGTGGTGGAGCCAGGATGCAAACCCAGGCAGTCTGGCTCCAGCATCCATGCTTTTAAATGAATGAATAAATAAATGCCTTTGTTTTTGGGGGGGCGGGGAGGAGGAGGCAGGGGTTCATCTACAAAAGTTACTCAGCTGCCACCCTTGCCCTCTTTCAGATCCTGGGAGCTACTGGTTGGCAAGTGACACCTCTGGGACGTAAGTGAGGCTGGTGGGAAGCCAGAGGTACACCGCTGGGTCACTGTCCCCACCATGTCGCAGGTGATGTCCAGCCCCCTGCTGGCAGGAGGCCACGCAGTCCGCTTGGCTTCCTGTGAGGAGCCCAGGAGGGTCCTGCACCCAGCACCCAACCCTAACCTGCCACCCCAGTGTCCTTACTACACTACAGAGGGCTGGGGAACCCAGGCCCTGATGGCCTCCATGCCCTGCAAGGAGCCCCCCAACAGGCTCCAGCAGGCCCCACAGGCTGGAGCCAAAGCCAGCTGCCTCCTACGGTCCCCTGGTGAGCAAACCTCAGGGGCCCTGGAGGAACTTGATGCCTACATTGACTTATCACTGGAGAGCCTCAACCAGATGATTCTGGAACTGGATCCCACCTTCCAGCTGCTCCCCCGAGGGACTGGTGACCCGTGGGCTGAGCCCACCCAGAGCACTATTTCGAGGAAAAAGAAAGAAGAGCCTGAAGCCTTGGGTAAGGACCAGGGGCACAGTGCCAGGAGCGGGGCTTAGGGGCCAGACCTCATGAAGAAGGAATTTCTGTAGAATCAGAGCAGGAGGCGATGTCTCATGGGGAGATGACATTCAGCCTTCAACAATTTTCCTGTTTCCTCCGGCATATTAAAAGGGTAAATACAAGTTTCCCTCACTATCCACTCTATTTGGCTCCTGAGTTTGGAAAGTGATGGAAACTTGTTTTATGTGGTTTTTCAGAGAATTTAAATAAGATATATATATATATAATTTCCTATAACTCCACTCATTACAAAAGAGCTCGATAAAGGTGGGGTCCCTGAACCTATTCTATGGTGTCTCTCCATAAGTTCTAACCTGGCCCCTTAAAATTTTTGTAGGATTTCTATCTGCACCCCCTGTCCCTGTTTAGGGGAGAATTACTCTAGGGAGGCCCAAGCTGGAAGCAGTGGGGTGGGAGAGGCACAGATTTCAGCCTGTTCAGGGTGGTAACCCTGTTGTGTTTAAGCAGTAGTGTGCTAGTAAATGTTTAACAACTGGCTCCCTGGTGGGGTGAGGGAGAGCCCTGGTAAGAAGCATTTAGCAGTTTCCACAGTGTAAATTCTCCCACCATGGCCAATGTCAAGCTACCGATGTGATGTCCCTGAATGAGGCATTAGAAAGAGATACCCAGGAGCAGGCCATTCTGTAGTATTTACACTGGACCAATACAACAGAGATAAATAATCTTGAGTACGGATCATAGCAAAATCAATGGGATGTAATGAATTTTGAGTATTTATTACCTCTGTTTTTAATATAAGTTATTGCCGCAACCTGCACGGGGAAGTGGGGGATCCTGAGAGGGAGCAACAAGAGATTAAAAAATACACAGAGATATATAAGACAGTCAAAGCTGGGGCCAGGTGGGACACTGCCCTCGGATGGAGAGACAGTGACCCCAAGCAAGCTCAGCGTCTTTATTATATACGTCAAGGTAACAATTCTTCAAGGAAACTGCAGGTAGCTGAGAGGGACAAAAACAATCCCTTGGCAAGCTTGCTCAGAACATACTGGTTTGCTGCACCCAGAACAACATCTTGGGGGTTTTCTATTGTTTTACGCTGCTCCCACTGCACACGGAAGCTGGCACCTGACTGTTGTTTGGCTGATCGCATCTCCTAGCCTTTGGCAGGACACGTTGCACGCAAGCAGAGCTCTGCTCAAGCCAGCGTGTCAGCCTACACCATGGACAGGGGGACCCGTATCCAGGCACTGCTTTGCCTCTGCCCCGGACAAGGTCCCTCAGGGTCTTCAGGGCACAGCCTTGCTCCTGTCCGAGCCCCAGCCAGCTTCCAGGTTCAGCCGCTCTCCACAAGTTATTTCATTGTAATTTTATATTCTTTAATTTTTAATAATGGCTGAGTTTAGCAAACAGCTGGACAAAATCCTGACAGTGTAACAATCAGCTCTCCTGAGCTGGGACAAGCCACCTCCAGTACACCACTGAATCCTAGACGATCTAGAAATCCCTATGTCTGGCTTCAGTTTCCCAAACAAAGAGTTTTAAGAATACTTTGAAAAGGAAGGTCAAGGAGCAGCAGCCCCATTGGACAGGCTGGAAGACTGAGGCTTCCAGGGATTTAAACAATCAGCATGGGTCAAGGGGTGTGCTTAGGACTAGAGATAGAAGTCATCCATTTACTACATCCAGGCACTGTGCTGAGCACTTTATAGTAGAACCTTTAATGCTCCCAACTCACCCCCAGGACATGACTGTTTCATGTTCATTCTACAGATGAGAAAACTGAGGTTGATAGACTTGAGTAAGGAGACAATCTAGCCTAGTCACTAGAGTCAGGCAAACCTTACACAAGCTGTTTACTTCACTTCTTTGTGTCTCTAATTCCTCATCTGTAAAATATAAATGAGTTCTTACCTCAAAGGGTGTTGCAAGGTTTAAAAGAAGTAACATTTGTTGGGTGTTATCACAAATCCTGGCACCTTATGAGTCATTATAAGTGGTAGCTGCTTTATTAAACACCAGGGTTGTGTTTAGAACCAGCCCCAGGACAGGTTCAGGCTCTGGGGTGAAAGTGAGCCCAGCACCCAGGTCCTCCGGCGCCTGGGCTCCTGACCTGCTTTCTATTCCTCCCACCGAGGATTGCCTGCCAGGCCTGTTAAAAGAACTGCATCGAGCCCTCAAGAGTCTTCCTGCTTCTTGAGGCCAGTTCTGGGCATGCCTCTGCAGAGAAGGTGGTTTGGGCCTAATTACCATTGGCAGGAGCAAGCCCTGGGCTTTAATGTTCATGCCCCGAGGCAGGGGTTCCACACACTCAAGGCCAGTGGGGGTGAGACCAGTCTCTGGGGAGCATCCCCATGTATGGGGTTGGGATGTTGACAACTGGGCCCTTCCTCTGAGGGGGCAATGGGCAGTAATAGTCTATATTCTCAGATGCCCTGGGCACGACCTGCCATTATGAGGATGTGCCCACCTGACTCAGGTGTTAGGAAGGCAGCAGTGGTCAGAGTCCTAAAGAAGCCGCTTAGCTTTGTCCCAGTCCCTTCTGATGAAATTTTTAAAAAAAATTCTCTCCTCCAACCTGCACTTGGATACCTGCAATGTCTGGGAGCTCACCACCTCCTGATTTGGCCCAGGCCCCTCAGCTCCCTGTTAGAAAGTTCTTCTGTGCGATCACTGTGCTGAGCTGCACTTTGCTCATGCATCTTGTCCTCCCAAATCCTTCCCCTCAGACCACCACTACTGGTGACAAAGCAAGCTCTCCCTGGCCCAGGGCAGTGGTGAGTTTTTGTCAGGCCACATGCATTCCAGGCAGAGGATCCCCCCTTCATTTGCACTCTCATCTTTCCAACCTTTGGGGTGTTGGAGGGAAGACATTCTATAATTGTGGTGCTAGACAATGTTCACTGTTCCTCTTTCCTAACTTGGCAAAATTAAAAATTAAACTTCGGCAATCCTATGTTGATCCCTCCCCTAAATACAGGCTGGGGCAAAAGTAGGAGCAACTATAAACCTCCTTTTGTCCCACCCTGTGTATACAGAAAGATTTTGGTAATGCATGATTCCAGCATCCACCCTGTGAAGGAACCGGTGATAACTTCATTTCGCAGAGGAGAGCACTGAGGGAAGGGATGGCCCCAGTCACACAGCTAGCGAGTGGTCCAGGTCAGGCCTTGAAGCCCAGGCTTCTGGGCTCCAGCGTCCAAGTCCTTGTCTTTCTCTCTTCCTTGGAGTAGTTTCCCACCCTCCAGGGCTTCCCAGAATAAATCTGTTCAGAGGCCCCACCTCCCCAGTGCTCCAAACCTCCCCCCAGCTCCCCTGTCCCTGCCTCTTGCTTACCTTCCTTCAGGCTTACCCTGGGGGGGAGGGTCCCCATTCCACAGGGAATGTGACTCCTAGAAGCAAACACCATAATCTTTTCTTTACCCTCTCTGCCACCCCTCCCCCTCTTTGGAACAGGCCCCCACATTTCATTTTCCAGCCGTTTCTGCCAGGCAAGGCTGTTTGCCAATCCCAAATGAAAAGTGTCTAATATTGTCTCTGCTCCCCCAACCCACGTGACCCCACCCACCCACCCGGCCTGGTGCTGGTGCCTGCATCCACTGAGCTCTGCTCGGACTTGCCCCATGGGCCCGTAAACAGTGACTGCACCAGGTGATGGGGTGGGGGCCTCCACCTCCCCCGGCCACATCCACCTCAGGGCAAGAGCAGGAGGTGACTCACAGCTCCATTACTCCTCCAGCACTCTCCCCGCTGCTTCCTTCACCCCTCAGCGAGGCTTTTGCTAAGCATTTGGGTGACCCAGTAAGGAAGCAGCCCAGAGCTTCTTCAGACCAACAGACCCTCCCCAAAGCAGCCAGGCACCTTGTCAAAAGGTAAGGCCTTGGGAAAGGGTCCCAAGGAACCCCTCCTCCAGGAAGAGGCCCCCAATCAGAGCACAGGAGCAAGAGGCAGGTTCCTCTCCTCCCTGGCTGTGTGGCATTGGATAACTCACTTAACCTTTCTGAGCCTTGATTTCTCATCTGTTATATGGAATTAATATTTCCTACTTCAATAGAGTTATCATGAGGGCTGAATAAACTAATACAGGTAACACGTTTTGTAACAGTGCTGGCACTCAGCACTTAATAAATACCAGCTCTTATTAAAACTTGCGCAATAAATGTTAGCTCCACTCCCACATTTCTCTGAGCCTCAGTTTCCTCCTCTATAAAAGCAGTGTCTGCTGGCAATGGGCGTAAGGGCCGTTGGGAAGCTTGAAAGGATTATGGGTGTAAACGCTATAAAGTCCTATAAAAATACAAGTTGTGTTTGCCAACCTTCCAGAAGAATCCACCCCATTCCAGGACCTCATTTCTTTCAGAGCCCACAGTACATTGTGCCAAATATTCTCCTCTTGCCCTCAGCAGTGGGACCCACACCTTAGCCAGAGTATTAGCCATCTGGCGAACACTGCCCCCAAAAGCAGACAGGTAGAAGATGCTCCCAGAAGCCCACCATGGGCCAGACTCCAGGCTCCATTCATCTGTGTATTTTACCCTCACCACAACCGTGGGAGGTTGGTTTTAGATCCCCACTTTGCAAATGAGGAAACTGGTTCAGAGGGGTTAGGAAAGTTACTTGATGCCTCTTGGCGGGAAAGTGGCAAAGCCAGGACTCACACCCAGGTTTGTCTGATGA
This sequence comes from Miniopterus natalensis, assembly GCF_054644295.1. Classification (NCBI taxonomy): domain Eukaryota; kingdom Metazoa; phylum Chordata; class Mammalia; order Chiroptera; family Miniopteridae; genus Miniopterus; species Miniopterus natalensis. The sequence continues at coordinate 24,336,837 of NC_142097.1, forward strand.
CAAAGCCAGGCCTGTGCCTCCACCCTTGGAGCAGCAAGCCCAGGTCAGCCTGCCAGCCCCCCTCATCTGATGCAATCCTACACCCCAACCCTGGCCCAAGCAGGCTCAGACAGAGGCAGTAATGGTGAGCAGAGCCAGAAGCCCTACCCCAGAGCGGGCTGGGGCAGGCAGGGACTCCATAGTCACAGCAGGCGAGGTGCATGTGCCAGAGCCCTAATGGGTGGGAGGCCTGAAGACAGGAGCTGAGGGTGCAGTTTCCTGCTGACTCTGCCCCAGTTTCCATCCCGGGAAGCCAGATGCAGGACTCACAGCCCTGCAGAAACGAGTAGCTCAGCAACCTCCACCTTCCACCTTTGCTGGAACAGCACGGGGGTCAGCTCCCCTCCCCTAGGCCAGGAAGAGGGGTGTCCATCTTCACCATGGGGAGAACAACAGGGCACCCCACTCCAGGGAGGAACATGGTCTGGGGACAAGAGTCCTGGGTGCCCCCACTGGGGCAAGGAAAGAGCTTTGCAGTGAGTCAGCAGCCTGGGCCAAGTTTGATAACCAGTCACTGTACACAAGCTACCAGCACAGCCAGGCCAGGGAGCTCCACAGCTCAGCAATGCCTCAAGCCCTGTCCTCAGCGGGCTCCTGCTCTAAAGCAGAGTTCTCACACTCTAAGGTGGACCCAGATCCCCAGGTTCTTGCTAAAATTGCAGATTCTGACCCAACAGACCTGGGGGGAGCCTGAGATTCTGCAAGTCAGACCAGCTCCAGCGGTAGTGTGCTGCCGGCCGGGACCACAGTGATGATGTTTGATTCACACTGGAATCTCCTGGGGAACTAAACAAACAACCTGAGGCCTGAGCCCACCCCAGAGATGCTGGTTTAATTGGCGCAGGGTGGAATTTGGGCGTTAGGACTTTTAAATGCTCCCTAGGTGATTCCAGGGTGCAGCCAAGCCTTCGCTATAGGTACAGACATAGAAACAGCCTTCACACACCCTGAGTAATAGAGGCATCAGAAGAGATGACTGGCACACTCTGTTAAGCAATCTTTTCAGCCTAGAGAGTGGGGCATACACAAAGGGCTTACTATGTGCCCAATTTTTAAGGGCTTACTATCTGCCAGGTGTGGTGCTGAGCCCCTTACATTCATTTCATTTCATTCATCCTTACTATAGCATCAAGAGGCTTGGCATAGTCACCCCATTTTCCAGGTGTGGAAACTGAGCCTCTAGGTGATGAAGTCATCTGGTCAAGCCACTCAGATAGTAAGTGGCAGAGCCAGATCTGAAACCCAGGTTTGTCTGACTCCAAGGCCTGCGTTCATTCTGCTGCATCTCCTTACCCAAGGGAAGATGTCACATAGACAGGGACTTTGGCCCTGGGCCCTGAAGGTAGAGCTAGGTGCTAACTCTGATTCCAGTGAGTTTCTCCTCTCTGAGCCTCAGTTTTCTTGTCTGTATAAAAGAGGGGGACCAGTGGTCTTCAGGACCCTTTCAGCATTCCTGTCCTATGAGTCCAGGCTCCCGGGTTTCACCAATGCTCTGCTTCTATCTCCAAAGATATAAAGTACATCGAGGTGACCTCCACCACATCAAGGTGTCACGATGGCCCCCAGCACTGCTCCAGCCCATCAGTCACCCCGCCTTTTGGCTCCCCACGCAATGGCGGCCTCCTCCTTTCCAGAGATGTCCCCCGAGAGACTCGGAGCAGCAGCGAAAGCCTCATCTTCTCTGGGAGCCAAGGCGTTGGGCACCAGCGCCCTCCTCCCCCAGCCGGGGCTCCATCCTCTCATCCCCCGCCCTCACCCAGCATCTTCATCCCTTGCACAAGGAGCAAGACCTCGGGCCCCCATGGCTTTGGTTCCCCACTGGTGGCTTCTCCAGGCTTGGAGAAGGGGCTGGGAGGCCCAGCCACACAGCGGGGAAGCCAGGTCTCCGTGGTGTCAGCCAGCCCAGCGACTGATGTCAGCTACGTGTTCGGAAGGTAGGTCACTCCCACCATAGCTTCTGACATCACCTCCACACCTCACACACACACACACACACACACACACACTAAAATCGTAGAAAGGCAGCCTGCTCTGTCTGAGCAAAATCTGGGCGTGCACCAAAAATAAAAGAAAAGATGCTCTCTTCTATGCCATCACAGCCATTTGGATCTCAAGCCTTCCATTTAGAGTATGATGCAATATACAAAAATCTTGATTTGTAGCTACCTTTTGGGAACAGAACCGTTGTATTAATTAGGCCCACTTTAATCCTTTCCAGCCTTCATACAACCCATCTTGAGGAAGGGTTGTTTTTTTAAACCTTAAAAAAGAGATGTAAATAGACTTGGGAGCCCTGGGATGAACCACTCAGGAAAGAAGAACCTCCTTCCTCTGTGTTGCTGGCAAAACCTGCCTGGCGTTATTTACACTCGCCCAGGGCAGTTCTCTGCAGGCCTCACAGTAGAGCTGCACACACACCCATCCTGCCCACGAAGACCAAGCCACTGGACCTCTGGACCCCGCACCAATCCAAAGCCACTGTGCCAAGGCAGCCCCTGGCAAGGAGACTGGGATCCCACAGCCATGCCCACTGGCATGGGCCTCTGATCAGGGAGAGGCCTGGCTGCCTGCAGAGCTGGCCTCCTCCTACTCCTGCCAGGGAATTCCCTCTGCTTTAGAGTGGCTGTGGTCCAGCCCAGGTGCAGCCTGTGTGCAGGGCTCCTGGGGGTGATGGGGTGATGGAGAGGCTAGTGTGACAGCTCAGTCAGACCTGCCTTGGTGGGAAAGCAGAGGGAATCCATCCAGCCTAAATATGACCTGTGGCGGGTCAGCCCATTCAGCTACTTTAATTGACCAAAGACTCTACAGTGGAGGGACATTTCTATATCCGTCAGTGCCTCTTGGGGATCAGGTAGGCATGCCTTTGCTCTGGGCAATAGGGAATGGATTCTGCAGTATTTTATTTGACCAAAGCCATAGACACCCAGGTCACTAAATGACAGAGCCTGGCTCTGGCCCCTGAGTGTCCACCTCAACACCTTAACACTTTGCCCATCTGGTGCTCTCTCCCCTTGTAGCAGCCAATCCCTCCTCCGCTCCAGCATCTCCAGCCATCAGTCTTCTTCTAGGTCCTTGGAAAGCCCTGCCAGCTCTTCCTCCAGCCTCCACAGCCTTGGCCCAGCGTCCCTGTGTACGAGAGCCAGTGACAACCAGGTCCCCAGCAATATCACCCCAAGCATGGGCCAGCCCAGAGCAACCTGTTCTCCACCACTGGCCAAGGAGCATGCCAGCAGCTGTCCCCCATCCATCGCCAACTCCATGGTAGACATACCCATCGTGCTGATCAATGGCTGCCCAGAACCAGGGTCTCCCTCACCCCAGCGAACACCAGGACACCAGGATTTTGTCCGACCTGGAGCTGCTTCTGCCAGCAACCCTTGTCCAGCCACCAGGAGTCACAGCCAGACCCTGCCAGATGCCTCTCCCACCGCATCCCCAGAGGGTATGTTGTAAGCCAATACCTCAAGCACTGTAAGGTTGGGCTAGGCCGTATCCTGCCCGCGAAATCATTTGGTCTGGCCCTGCCAAGGCCTCACCAAAGAGAAGCAGTTCCAGCCATCACATTAGGGGTGAGTTAATTAAATGTTTGACCAAATAAAACAGGCTAATTTTTAAGTTGATAATTTTGTATGGCCCTCTAATGATATTAGAAATATCCAAATGGCCCTTGACAGAAAAAAAGTTCCCCACCCCTGGTAGGAGAACAGACAAAGTACCAGTGGTTTCTTCAATGGCCAGTCAACACATTGATTACCTACTGTGTGCCAAGTACTGTGCCAGGTGGTGAGGACATAGAGGTGAAAACAGTCTAGAAAGAGAGGCCAAGAACAAGGATAACTATACAGTAGGGTAAACACAGGGTAAAGAAATGTTCTAAGTCTTATGGGCCACAGAGGGGAAGAGTGATCCCTTTAGTCTGGAGAACTGGGAAGGCCCCTCAGAGGAAGTGAAATCTTCGCTGGAACTGGAATGTAGATCAGAAGTTCCGTGGCCAGAGCGGGGGGGAGGAAGGGCATCCCCAGCAGAGGGAACAGAGTCCACAGTCATGAAGGTGTGGAGCACATGGCATGTTTAGGAAATGACTGGATTGTCAGGCTGAGGTCATGGAGCGTAATTTGGGGCCAGATTGTAAAAGGCCTTGAACACCAAGCTAAAGAGTAGATTTTACTCTTAGGCAACAGGAGACCTGATATCAGAGTGTCTCAAACAGCACAGTGATTGGGTCAGAGGCTCACGTCAATAGGTCACTCTGGCAGCTGTGAGGCAGGTGATCTACAAGGCCTGGCTGGGCAGGGAGAGCAGTTTCTACTTGGTTCTGTGTGAGTTTTTATCATGAAGTGGTCCAGGCAAGCCTAAACGGAGCCTGAACCAGGGCAGGGCAGGGGGTGGAGGAGAGGGGGCAGAGCCAGGAGACCCTCAGGATATGGAAGCAGCAGACTTGATGACTAACTGGTGAGAGGGAGAGGGAGAGTCAGTCAGTCGTAACTCTGACGTTGGTGTATGACGCGCAGACAGAAGGGGAGAACAGGGCAACAGAGACAATGCATTTCAGTTCAGACAGCTAAAACCACAAACCAGCGAACACCCTCCTTCCCGGAGTCCGTGACTGCAGGCGTCCAAAAGAGCCAAACCAACCACAACCCAAAGCAGCAAACAAAGGCTAAGCCTTAGCACCCCCAGGTGCTCCTCTCCCACAAGCAGAGCCTCCTGCCAAGCCCCAAGGACACTGTCCCTCCTCGCTCTGCCATCTCCTTCCCAGGGCTTGTTTCTCAGCCCTCCCTCAGCCATAGGATGACTATCAAGATCCACGGGGGTGGAGGGGGGATGAAATGCTGACTCATGGGCTGCTCTGTCACACTCACGAAGCCATGTCAATGCCAGCAAAAGAAATGACATGACACATGTGCCCCTGAATCTGCTCTGACCCTTTTCCTAGGACAAATCATTTGCAGATTTTAATACAGTTTTTGTGAGTTACTCTCAACCAGCCACAACACACCTTTTCAAGATGCTGAAATTAAGAACCATTGCTCTCTGCCTTAGGGACCCTGACAACGGGTATTTTGGCATCTCAAAGAGTGCATTTACTTAGTGTGGTGATAGTCCCATCCTGGTTTGGTGATGCCCGAGGATATCACTAATTATACCCTGGGATCTTATCAGATTCTGCAAAATATTCTCACAGCAAAATTCATTGTAACTTCACAAGCTATTGGAGCATAATATACTGTCAGGAGTTTTTTGGTTCCCTCAGTCCCCTCTGGGCTTTAGGAGCAAAACAGTTGTCCCAAGTCAGTCAGGAATCCCATCTCCTGACCTCTGAGCATGTTTGTCTGCCCAGATCTGCTGTTTTCCTTTCTTTTACCTCTTCTTTCATTTTCTTTCCCCTGAATATATCCCTAAAGAACGTGTAGGATTATTAAGGGGGAGGAGAGTGTAAAATAAAACAAATGATGCATCTCAGAATCCCTTATTTATCCCTTACTTCGGTCGCCAGAAGGCAACACTAGATTTGAGAAACTGTTTCTCATTAAACTGAGGTTTTTATCTGTTTTTGATTTTTCCAAGGATACAAGGGAAGACTCCTAAATCATAAATGCACCAAGCCCCAAAATTCTTCTGTTGAATTTTGCCTCTTTAGGCAGTTGGAGATGCAATGGGGTTGGGATAGGAGAGGGTGGGTTGAATGGGACCACTGGGCAGGGGATGGGGGAGGGTCTCTCAGCTCCTCTTTGTCCAGCCTACAGGGTTCCCCTTCTCTGTTGTCTCCAGGTCCCACCAGGGACATGCAGCCCACCATGAAATTTGTGATGGACACCTCTAAGTACTGGTTTAAGCCAAGCATCACCCGAGAACAAGGTAAAAGAAAACACAGTGTTTCAGGGGACAAGTGACTCAGGAATCAGGTCTGGGTCCTGTGGTCGGAGCCCTGGGTCATGGCAGAGGAGGGAATGGCAAGTGGCAGGTCCAGGGAAGGGTGGTGTCCTGCAGACCTCATGACCCGAGGAAATAGGGCCTGCAGCAGCGATGGGGGAGGTTAGACAATAGAAAGGACTTACTGGGAACAAAAGGTGATTCTGTAACATCTGCTCTATGATGACCCTATGGGGACAGAGGCTGTCCAGGTGGGGCAGTAACAGTCTCTGACCCAAGGATCGTTCCAGCAATTGAGCTGCTGAGGAAGGAGGAGCCAGGGGCTTTCGTCGTGAGGGACAGCTCTTCATACCGAGGCTCCTTCGGCCTTGCCTTGAGGGTGCAGGAGGCCCCCGCGTTGGCCGAGAACCGACCAGGTAGGCGCCCCTCTCTCTGTCCTCACTCAAGGCCTTTCGGAGGCAATGGGGTGTGGTGGGTTCTAGTCCCAGCTCTGCTAGCTTGCAGGGTGACCGTGGGCCAGGCCCACAATGACTCCTGGAGGAGGGTCCACCTCAGCATCGTCCCAGCTGCCCTCCAGCATCGAGGCTCTGTGAGAAGCTCCTTTCACAGCAAGTCTGAGCTGCCTCCACCTCCCCGAGTCCCCAGATTCCCCGCTTAATCTCATGGTGGCAAGAGGGGGAGGCAAGTCCAGCCCCTCTCCAGGCTGCTCTCTTATGGGTGCCCACCTCCCTCCAGACCGGATTTATCTCGAGGGGACCTACTGTAAAAACATGGGTGTGACAGCTTATCACACGCTTTCCCATGGTTTTGCACACGCAGCACACATCGATGGGGCATCCACCCTGCCCCAGGCACTGTGGAGGCACCAGGAGACCTCACTGGGGAAAGAGATTAAAAACAGGTCACTACAGTATGAGGTACCTGGGTCACAGCCCCTCCCTAAACCCATGATTGTGGCTCTTGTACAACAAACAGATGAGGTAACCAAGGCACTGAGAGTTAGCAGATGACCCCCAGAGCAAGTAAGTGATAGAGTGAAAACCCAAGGGTGAAAATCCAGTGGGATGTCTCTACCCTGTGCCTCTAGATCTAAATAAGAAGGTGCCCCCTGGGGTGCATTGGTTATCAGAGAAGCCTTGCCAATGGGCCCAAAGAGAGGGGGAAGCTGTGGGCTGGTGGAGAAAGAGCAGAGAGCATTGTTCACCCTCCAGGGCCAGCTTGACTCCCGCAGGGACCACCTGGAGGACAGTAATAGTGCGTGGGAGGAGGTGGGGAGGGGGAGAGAGCAACCAGGCTAAAGTGTTGAGATTTGATCTAAACTGTCATAGGAAAGCATCCCCAAGGCATCTTAAGACCAACAGAACTGTCTGCTGAAGGGACTGTTGGCACCTCCTTTGTGGGAGGCCTCAGAGATAGGATTCCTACCAGCATCCCAGAGGCAAAAGGATGGATAACTGACCTCTGGATGGACCCTGAGGAGGCGGGTCAGGAGTGGCTAACACGGGGCTCTGGAACTCCCATCCACCTACACGCTTTCTTCTTTCTTTGTCCAGGAGAGGACAGCAGTGACTTCATCCGCCACTTCCTCATTGAGTCTTCCGCCAAAGGGGTGCATCTCAAAGGAGCAGATGAGGAGCCCTACTTTGGTGAGCCCACAGGCCCTGGGTGAGCCCAGCCATCCTGGGCGGGGATGGCAGTCCGGAGAAGGCCTTCTCACGCAGGGCCGCCTGTTTCCTTGCAGGGAGCCTCTCTGCCTTTGTGTGCCAGCATTCCATCATGGCCCTGGCCCTGCCCTGCAAACTCACCATCCCGCAGAAAGGTGGGTCTGGGCCCCAAGGAGGCAACATCTGGGTACCGGGTCTATTTGTTCTCACTGGAAAGGCTCTTAGGCTCACCTTATTTATGGATTATTTTAGTGTCATGGTTAAAGGTGCATGCCCTATGGTCCGTCAACATCTCCACTTCCTAGCTATGAGAATTTGAGAATGTTTATCCCTCTGAGCCTCAGTTTCATCATCTGTGAAATGGGGACAACCGTTATCATACCTACCTATCGAACTGGTGTGGGGATAAAATGAGACAACTCAGGCAAGGCTCTTAGTGCAATGCCTGCCACAGAGTGGATGTTTGATAAATAGTAACCTTCTTTGAGAGGGGGAGCATAAATTAGCTGATTTGGGGAGGTTTGGTTTATTTCTTCCTGGTCTAACATTTATTGGGCACTCCCTCATTCATTTATACCTCACTACAACCCTGTGAAGTGATGTTGCCTTTACCCCATTTAATAGATAAGAAAAGTAGGGTTGGAGGCATTAGGTTACTCACCCAAAGGCACACAGAGGCAGGCCTCAAGCCCAGATCAGGAAGTGCCCTCCAGAGTTTACAGCCCAGCCCCACCCCTGATGGAGCCAGTCATCTGGGGTGTGCAGGGGGAGCAGTGAGGGGCCTTCTGGGAGAGGAAGCAAGGACAGGGGAGCCTCTGGTGGAATGATGGCAACACTCTCCCTACTTTCAGCAAAGAAAGGCCTGGGGTTAGTGTGGATGGGAAGAAGTGAGGGAGTCAGGGGCCTCTGAGGACCAGGTCACTGCAGCTGTCCAGGGGCTGGAGGAGTGAGAGGGGGAAGGAGGGATCAAAGGCTTGCAAGCTGGGCGCTGGGGAGCTCAAAGTGGCTCGGTTTCCCTGATTACGGTAATCACACCTGGTTTCTCAGCCCAGTCACTTCCTGAAGGCATGGGCGGAGGTGGAGATGTTCAAAGGGATTAATGAGGCCTGTTCTTATGAGAGGGGTCCATTCACTCCACCCTCCGCCCCTCCGGGCCTGTTTCTTTACTTTGGCTCAGAACTGGGAGGCGGAGACGGAGCCTCAGACCCCTCTACAGACAGCCGGGCCTCCTGCCAGAAGAAATCTGCGGGTGAGTGGTGCGTGGGAGGCTCCAGACTTGGCTGTACCCCCCGAGGGCACTTCCCAGCCCTGCACGCACGCACACACGCATGTCCACACGTGTTTCCCATCACAGCTTTATTTCTTCACCTTTAACAAGGTGCCACATTCCTCCCCCTCCCTGTAAACCAGGAGATGAGAGGCTGCAGGGAGTGGGCCAAGGGAAAGAGGGGCAGCCGAGGAAGGGGGTTGGCAGGCTCACACCCCATCCTCCACACACATAGGCGCATGTGGACATTCTGGGGTCTCTTTGGATCTACAGTATCTGTTCTGGAGGTGGCCTCTGGGTCTGCAATCCTCTGTGAGGTCCTGGGGGTTTCCACAGGGGAAAGGTCCCTCCTCCTCACATCCAGAGGCCATTCACAGGTCAGCACTTGTCTGAGTGACAACTCCTATTATGTGCCCCTGAGCACAATGGTCCCCTCCCCATTCCTGTCTTCTCTCCCTTCTCTCAACAATAAACCAGGGTTCCAAGGGCAGGTGGGGGCGGAGGCAGCACCAGACATGGGTCTGGACAGAAGGAAGGTTTGCCTGGATGCCCCAACACACAGGACAACGTTCCCCTCCCTTCCCCCTCCACTGCCCCCACCTGGAGGGCCAGGGGCTAGGGCAATGCAAAGCAACAGATGATCCCAAAGTCCTCTGGGGTTGGCCTCAAATTAAAATCACCCACAAAGTCTCTGTCTGTTTGCCTGGTGGCTCAAAGAGGAGCCCTACTGGATTTCTGAAAAAAAAAGGCCACCCTGTCCCCTGGCTCTGGGCAGAGGAAGGACCAGGGCCTGGGTGACCTCTACCCATCCCATGGATCCTGACAGGGCCCCAATGCAGTATCTGCATCCCACAGGCTGCCACGTCCTGTACCTGAGTTCTGTGAGTGTGGAGACCCTGACCGGAGTCCTGGCTGTGCAGAAGGCCATCTCAACTATCTTGGAGAGGGACATCCTCCCCACACCCACCGTGGTCCACTTTAAAGTCACCGAGCAGGGCATCACCCTAACTGACGTCCAGAGGAAGTAAGGGACTTCCCTTACCCTGGGGCTGCAGGTCTGGGCAGGATGAGCTGGAGGGAATGGCCAAGGTGGTTTTAGATCAATGATGAAGGCAGAATTCAGTGTCCTGGACCCAGTGGGGTCAGTGACATGCTGAGTGACTCTGGGCAAGTTATCTGCCTTCATTGAACCTCACTCCAATGACCCCCTGTCACCAAAGTCCCCTTTCGCTGTGACTGATGGAGATGGAGCCAGCCAGCATTCGTTGGTCATTGACTAAGTCTGCATCCACTGATAGAACATCCACCAGCCAGACTCTGACTGACCACTGAGACTCAGTGGGGTGTGGTCCCTCCTTCCCTGGGCTTAGAGATTTACAGCCTAGCAGGACCTGGTCCTGGGCTGGGGAAACAAAGATGACCACCAAGATGTAATTTCTATCCTCAAAGAGTTAAATAACATGGTGGGCAGGGAGCAGGAAGGGGCTAGAGAACCCCAATATGTAGGGCAGACACGTGGCAGAAGCACTCCACAAAAGGAGAGAAGTACAGACATGTGTCCCAGGGCCCAGCGGTGGGAAAGGTGACCGCAGGCTATAAGGGGTCCAACTGGGAGGCTTCTTGGAGGACAGTGAGCTAGAGATGATGGAGGCAGACATGACCCTGGGATAGGCTCTTACCAGTTCCCCTTCTCTCCTGCCTCTTCCCAGGGTATTTTTCCGGCGCCATTATCCCCTCACCACCCTCCGTTTCTGTGGCATGGACCCCGAGCAACGGAAGTAAGTTCAAGGTTGGGCCAACTGAAGAAGGCCATTCAGGGCCTGGCTGCCCCCTGAAGTTTCCTTCTGGCTCTGGGATTGAGATCCCAGAAAGATCCTGTGAACCTCAGGGGCCAAGAGCAACAGAAGGAGGGGAAGGTGGGGTATGGTGGGGGTGGGGACACAGCTGACCCTTCTCCCTGCTCAGCTGGAGTCCGTGGCATGAAGCAAAGCCTCAGTACTCACTACTACCGTGTTCCTTCCCACAGGTGGCAGAAGTACTGCAAGCCCTCCTGGTAAGGCCTTCCTGTCTGTCTGCTCAGTCAGTCTCCATAACAGATCTCCCCGAGGCAGAGCCCCCAACCCAACATGGGGAGGGAATTAGAGAAAGAGGGAGCCCATAGTTTTTGTGGGGTTTTTAATTTTTAAAAATTTTTTTCTAATATATCTTCATTTATTTCAGAGAGAGGAAACAAGAGGGAGAGAGAGATAGAAGCATCAATGATGAGAGAATCATTGGTTGTCTGCCTCTTGCATGCCCCCTGCTGGGGACTGAGCCCTGACTGGGAATCGAACCACAATCTCCTGGATCATAGGTCGATGCTCAATCACTGAGCCACACCGGCCAGGCAGGAGCCCATGGTTTTGATGGGGGCAGCACAGGCCCTGGCCCTCAGGAACCTCCAGTCTGATAGAGGAGACACAGGCTCTAACCTCAGGGAGCCGTAATCTGTAGGAAGGTTCCCATCTGATGACCAAGACATATCCTTGCCCTCTCCACTCTGATGGGGAATACTCAGGTCCTGTCCCCAGGGAGCTCAATTTCAAAATGAGAAAAACCCAGATCTTGAACTCAAGGGTCTCCCAGGCTGACAGGGGAGACACATACACCCCCTCCCAGATAGCTCCCACCGTAATAAGGTACCTGGGCCACTTGGCTAGGGAAGGAGCAGGGAGGAACACTGTGGGATGAGTTCCCCCCTCCCGGCCTGGTGCCTCCCTGGGTCCCCCCCTCCTCACTTAGGCTGCCTTCTCCCACCAGGATCTTTGGGTTTGTGGCCAAGAGCCAGACCAACTCACAGGAGAATGTGTGCCACCTCTTTGCGGAGTATGACACAGTCCAGCCAGCTTCGCAGGTCATCAACCTGGTGGGTGCTCTGCTGCAGGATGCAGAACGGATGTAGGGAGGATCTCCCTGCATATGTTCCCAGATATCCCAAGCGACTTGCTCAGAAATCCCCTCTGCCTCCTGAACAAGCAGCTGTAGCCACACTGCTGGACCAACGTATTGAACTGAAGGAGAATGGTACTAAGTTGAAACTCTTGAACCCACTATGACTTTCATCAGTGCCCTTCATCCAGACACAACCACCACCCCCGGGCCTCAGTTTCCTCATCCATGAAAGGAGGCCCAAAGACAGGATCAGCTATTCTTCTCAGACTTTGGTGGGCATCTGAACAAGCTCCCTGTGATTCTGAAGCACACTCACATCTGAGGACCCCACATGAAAACAGCCTCTGAGGACACCTGACTCCATCAGCCTGGACACTACTGACACAGCAACCTGAACTAGAGACCTGTGACCCTGTTTCACAGCAAACAGCCGGTGCTGGGTCGGACTGAGTGGCCCTGGCCAGAGTCAGGATCAAGGGAGGGATGGACTGACTCTCTTTCCCTCCATATCTGTTCCTTTCCCCACCTCCCTAAAGGCTTCTCGGGCAGCTATCCCAGGACAAGGCTGAATCCCTTGCCCTGGATTCTTCAGGCCAAGTGGCCAATGTTGGAGCAGCTTAGCAAGGGGGAACTTGCTCCCAGGGTCAGAGCCAACCCAGCTGTCCCCACGTTCTTGATGTCTAATCCCCTCCATTGCAAATGAATGTCAAAGTCCCATCTTTTCTTTTAATTTTTTGGTAAGCAAGTGTCCCCCTGCTGGTGTCACAGCTGCTCTAGTGTTGCTCATGTAACCCACACCTGTCATGGGGACAATGAGTTCCCTGCTCTCCAAAGCAGACGCAAGGGTCAGCTCTCTCTAGTTCTGCCTCAGCTCCAGTCGTTCTGAGTCCTCCTGCCTCCCAACACACACACACACACACACACACACACACACAGAGCCCTGTACAGTGGCGTGACATCAACTAGCCCTACAGCCACACAGGGGCAGCAGAGAGTCAAGAACGCAAACCAAGCAGCCCACTCCAAGAGTCTTGGAGAAGCTTCACGTTCTTTACTGCCCCCACCCCCACCCCCACCCAATCCTCCAGAAGCTGGGATAGTTTTTCTAGCAGGCCTGGGGTCCTAAGGAAACCATACCATGAGGGTGGAAAGGGAAACCCAGAGAAGAAGCCCACTTTTGTTCTATGAGGAACGAGTACCTGCCCCCTCCCAGCTGAGGGCCTTGCCAAAGCATCATTATCTTTGGCCAGAGTTGGGCCTGACAGGTTATGATTTCAACCCAGGAAACCAAACCAGACTGAAGTTGCCCTGGGTTGCCAGGACCACCTGAGACCAGCCTACCCAGCCTGTGGTAAGGCACTGCCCTACCCCCAGAGACTGCAGAATGCTAGAAAATTTCCTCAAGGTCACAGTGCCCAAGTTCTCAAGGTCACAACTTGGGGTCTGGCAGAGAGCCCTCCATATACCCATGGGTGCCTGTGTATCTCCCATCACAGAAAATAAAATGTCTGTTTTTGCAAAACAGTTGATTCTGAGGCATTCAGTACTGTACCCTCAGAGATGGAGACCTGAACAGAGAAGGGGACCTGAGCTGGCAGGTGGTGGCTGTGTCTTAGAGGAGACCACCTATGCCACACTCCCACATCCCTGGCCACAGCAGTACAGTCTCCACTGGCTTCCACTTCATAAGCCATCGCCCAGACCGTGTTGTGTCTCCCACATCTCTTTCCTACCACTCCGCCAGGAAGACAGAGAGTTGACATTTCCCCTGTGTCCCAGGGCAGGAGGGGGAGAAACAGGGAAAACAGACTTTACCCATTTGGAAGGAATGAGGGTAATGTTACCAAGTAGACAACATCTCAGTTGAGTCTTCAAAGATGAATAGGAGTTCAGCACGCAAAGAAGGGAAGAAATCAACTTTTATTAGGGGGTCCTATATACTAAGTACAATGTGAGACACATCATATTTGCTTAATCCCATTTTACACATTAGAAAACTGAGATTCACATGGTTAACTTGCCCACATTCACCTAGCTAGGAAATGACAGAGAAAGAGAATTCCAAATCTGTGCCCACTCTACTGTCTCAGCCTTCTCAGATAAGCAGGTAGATGAACTTGTGTGTGAAGCACACAGGTATGAAAAGGTATGATGCTTATTGTGGCTAAAGTACATGGCACCCAAAGGAGTAGGTGAGAAAGGAAGCAGAGGATAGAGGCAGGAGCTGCCTCATCGAGAGCCTTGGGTGCTAAACTGAGAATGTCTAGGGAATGAATACTAGTTCAGTGAATGAATGATGCTGGACTTCGCATCACTGTGTACAGTTGTGCAGGTCGCACAGTGCACAGTCATGGTAACCTGCTTGGACTTCATCCTGTAGGAAGGTAATGAGGAGACATCAGAGGCTTTTCAGCCAAGGAGTAAGCAAATAGACTTGTGCTTTAGAAATATGACTGTGGGGGCAGGACACAGGGTTGGGGAGAGGTGTGATGGGAAGAGAAAGCTGTGAGCACTTGTAGTTCAGGCCAAGAAAGGGAAAAGAGCCTAAGAAGAGAGGCTCTTATCCCAAGACAGGCTGGGGCAGGAGCCTACTTGATCTGGCCTGGGTCTGAATTTGGAAGGACCATGTGGGAAAGAGCAGGACCAGGAACCCCCATTCCCTCTTATATTATTAATCTACTCAGGCCACCATAACAAAATACCATAAACTAGGTGGCTTAAACCACAAATACTTATTTTCTCACAGTTCTGGAGCCTGAGAAGCCAGCATCGTTGGGTGTTGGTGAGAGCTCTCTTCTTGGCTTGCAGACAGCCACCTTCTCACTGTTCACATGGCATTTCCTCAGTGTGTTTCCTGGAGAGAGAGATTTTTCTCTTCTTCTTATAAACCTACCAATCCTATCAGATTAGGAACCCACCTTAGGACCTAGGTTATCCTAATTACCTCTTAAAAGTCCTATCTCCAAGCACAGTCCCACTGGGGGTTAGGGCTTCAACATGTGAATTTGGGAGGGCACAGTTCAATCCATAGCACCCTTCCTCCTGCTCCAGGCATGCTCTCACCCTGACAGTCCCCCAGTGCTGGCCAGGCTGGGCCCTCTGCCCCAGCAAGCAGGCTTTCTTCCTGACTCTGGGCCCTTGGAGCCAGCCAGGGACTGGCTGTTTTCTGGAAGGCGGCTCAGCCTTTACCTCTCTCCAGCTGAATCTTGCCAAGGAGGGCAAGTGGAGCTTGGCTTGGAGCAGGCCTCTGGAGAAAGGAGACAAGCCAGGGGGAAGGAAACAGAGAGAGAGAATGAGGAGGGGGAGGAGAAGCGAGAGTGTCACTCACTTGCTCATTCATTCATTCACCAGCTATGTGAACAGTGAATAAGGTAAACTCAGGTTGGCCAAGAGGTTGGGGAGAGGCCTGCATGTGCCCCAGAAAGATGTTCTCTCTTCCACAGCATCAGATTTGACACCCAGTGAACACTGAGATGGAACATATATCTAGTTCACCTCACTCCCACCTGTGCACACGTGCACGCATGAACACACACACACACACACACACACAACTTCTGTCTTCTGCATCAGGAATGAGAAGTCTAGGTAGTCAGGCAGATCTGGGTAGCAGGTCCTTGTGCCATTGACTAGCTGCATGATTTAAGGGCAAGTCACTCTCCTGAACATTGAGCCTTGATTTTCCCAGTTGCAATACCCACCCCATAAAATTAAGGTTATAGGCTCTGGCCTGATAGCTCAGTCGGTTAGAGCATTGTTCCTGATACGCCAAGGTTGCGGGTTTGACCCCTGGTCAGGGCACATAAAATAATCAACCAATGAGTGCAAAAATAAGTGGGACAGCAAATCAATGTTTCTCTCTCTCTCAAATCAGTAAATAAAAAATAAAATAAGGTTATGGGAAGCCTAAAGACACACTGGACACGAATTCACTTTGTGGCCTACATGCACAAATGCTTGTTACGCAAAAGATAGCACTCCTGTCAATCTTTCACTGAACACCTAAGGCAGATGCCAAGTACCATGAGGCTGGAACAGGAGCTCCATGAGGAAAACAGCTCATCTTATTCACCACTGAACCCCCAGCACCTAAAACAGTGCCTGGCACACATCAGGCCTGCAGTAAGCATTTGTTAGAAGCTTTGCCATATATTACTTCATTTAATCTTGATAACGCTATGTAAGTACCGTTATTTATCCTCATTTGATGAATATGGAACTGTGGATTTGGTGAATAAGTCAGTTTCCCAGGTTCCAACCATAATAAGTGGTAGAGTGAGATTTGAACCCAAGCAATCTGGACCCAAACCTGTGGTGATGATAATAATGATGACATCTGAAGCTTATTAAACCAGAGGTCATCAAGTCCAATCCCCCGCCTCCTCCATGTACACAAGGATAGGGTTCTCTGACCCTCCTTCTGGTGTCTCTGCCAAACCCCTCTTCTCCCATCAGGGATTAGGTCTCGCACCCCACCCTGGTCCCCTACCTCAGGCTGCTCAGGGTGCTAACAAAATCACCCCTCTCCCTTCTTGCCTGGAAGGTGGCCCATTTTCCTTCCTCATCTTTCACCCGGAATCTTCCATCAGGTCCTCCTTCTTCCCTCCCGAATGATAGCCCTTATTTCTTAGTTTCTACTTTCTGGTGCCTGAAGAGTCCCATTCCATTTGGGTGCCCAAAGACCTCCCCTTTGGGCCCACTAGGAGATGGTACAAAAAGAACATTGCCCTGAGTTCTAATCTGCTTCTACCATCAGCTTCTTTATGCCTTCAGGCAAGCAAGTCACAGACTCATCTGGGCCTCAGTTTCCCATCTGTGAAATGGGTGAGCTGGAGAAGATTTGGGAGGCTACTCTCAGCCCTGATCTTGAGAGTGATCTTTCCCAGCTTTCAGGCTAGAGCCATCCCCTCTCTCTTTACTCCCCTCCCACCTCCCCCACTCCCCACCTCCCACCCCCACACACCCTCTCCAGCCAAGATTGTTCTGCTCTCCCCAAAGCTTCCTGTGTGGTCTTTCCTCCCTCCCACCTCCCACTCCTCTTGGCAGCATCTGCTCCTCCCCCACTCTGAGTCTTCCCTCTAGTTTGGATTATGCTGACCTTCTCTTCCTCCACCAGTGTCCAGAGTCCCCCACTAGCCACCAGAGTCCCCCACAAGGCCACCATCTGCAAATAGCACAACTGGAGGCTGACCCTTCCCCAGTCTGCAGGGTCATCTCCCCTCTGTAGAGCCCCTGCAGGGGTTTACAAGGCTATTTGCATTTTAAAAGCAACCTCCCCCACCCAAAAGAAAAATTTTAAAACTTTTAAGGTCCAGTTACATATAAACCCTTCTGGGCTTGTTGCCTGGGATTTAGGACTCACCCACCCCTAAATTCGAAGAAATCTCTTTTGGGGAAGGTTTTGTTTTTACCACAGCCCCTCCCTCATCTCCTGAGGCTGGGCCTGCCAGGGGCTTTTGGAAGTGGGGGTGGTCACAGATCCTGGGAGCACAGTTCAAGCTGGCCTGGCCTGACCCTCAGGCTGCGATCAGGCCTGGGGTCACTGAGGAGTTACATGTCACTCTGAATGAGAAGTCTTGAACTGAGGCTGAGAAATGAAGTTGGGAAACAGCTCAGCCAAAGGCAATCAGACTTTTTTTTTCCTTATGTTTTTTTTTGGGGCGGGGGGGACCTCTATTGTCCGACTAACCTTCCATGATGCTGGAAAATTGAATTTATTTCCTGAACAGTCTGATCCAATTTCCCCTGGGTGGGGACAAGGCTGGACTCCCCTCCCTGCCGCTCCAACTTAGAAGCTTCTGGCTCGACTCAGAGACTGTACCCTGAGTCCTGGCCCTGCCAGCAGCACCCTACCCCCAACACGATCCTCCCTCAGGAAGCCCCCACTCCAACCCTTGCATATATGGGGGAAACTTTTTCAGGAGTTTCAAGTTTCCTTGTCCGCCCTCAGCAACCAGCTGTCTTGGCCTGTCTCCCACCCACCCCAGCTTTCCGTTCGTGCCCCTCTGAGTCCCCCGGGCCCCCCATCTCTGCCTCTAGCCTCTCCAGGGCTCCAAGACAAGCCGATAGAGAGAGGTACAGCTGTAAAGCATTTGTGCTGGCCGCCAGGCTGGCGGGGGAGCCATCTGCAGTCGGGTAGCTGCCAAGCCTGAAATGACGGGAACCTTGGGCCTCAGCCCGGCTCTAGCCGGGCCCCAGCCCTTCCACCCCAACCCCCAGCGCAAGAACCTCTGTCTACCAAGGCCAGGGAGGCCAGGGGTGAGAGGAAAGACCTTGAGGCCACTCCAGGAGCCAGGGGACAGGGGCAATCAGCCCCTACTTGGCAACCTGCATCTGAGCTTCCCTGTGGGGGTGGGGAGGTTGTCCTAGGGTCCAGGACTGCCCACCCAAACCTCCGCGCAAGACTTATCAGCTGATCACCACACCACCATCGCCCTCCGTGGTTAATAGAAAAGTTCCCAGGCCAATGGCCTGGAGAGTAGAGTGAAGAGAAAAGACTCTCTCTTCCAGCCCCAGTGAAGAGCACCCCCTACCCACCTCCACTTCCCCTTAGTCTATGCCTCTGTACCCTCCCGGGGAAGGACGCTGGGTGAGTTGACTGCTGATACAGACCTCCAACCACAGCAGGCCCATCTGGTTCTAATCAGAAGAGCAAGTTCCCAGACCGTGGAGGGCATATGGGGGAGGGAGGCCACAGCCTCATTGGCACCCCCAACAGCCCTCCCCAGAGGGCAGCCCTTGCCCCATTTGGTCGCCTTACACCTCCCAGGTGGGCCTCACACACAGCCACCAAAGGCTAGGTGAGGCAGGGAAACCACAGAGGGCATGGGCCTGCCTTTTCTTACCCAATAGTCTGTCAGTGTAAGAAATGTCCAAACCTGTAAGGATTTTCAAGATTTTTTAGTTTATTTGGGCCAAACTGATGACAATTGCTGGGAAGAAAAAAAGCAAAGCATGGGGGGTGGGGGTGCAGGGGTAGAATCTCTGGGATTGGATAAAAAATAAAACAAATACACATACTTTTTTTACTTTTTTTTTAATTCTCACCCGAGGATATTTTTTCCACTGTTTTTCAGAGAGAGTGGAAGGGACAGAGAAAGAATACCAATGTGACACATCGATTGGTTGAATCGAACCCTGGACCCGTCAGTCCCCAGACCAACGCCCTCACCACTGAGCTAAACCAGCTAGGGCAACGAATACTTCATTTACTTAGGTGGGTGTAGGATAGGTAACAATTAATATGATAATAATAACAATGAGGGGATTTATGGTCTCTGCTTTGGTGCAGTAGTTGTGCTTTGAGGTGTCCAGAAAAAAGGAAATTACTTTGATTTTCTAAAGGTATATTATCAGATATGTTATCCTAGGTGTAAATAAAAAAAAGTCAACAGGCTCAGTTAAGATAAAGATTAACCTTTGTTAGGGAAAAATACTGGCCTAGCACATGACTACCTGCCATGAACTGCTTTTAGTTAGAAATTTTTAATTTCAGACCGTCCTATGTGGTTACTTTCGGTCTCTGAGTTTGTAGGACACCACGCAGGCGTCCTCTGCGCCTGTCAGGTTTCGCTTGTCAGGTTTCGTATGTGGCCCCTTTTTCATCCACAAGTCTAAGCACAGACTCCAGACGACAGAGGAAAGAAGGGAAACTGAAGGAAAGACGGAATGTGGAGGGAGAACAAAGGGCTGCAAACAGAGTCAGAGCAAGCGAAGGTCCTAGAAACACCAGATCCTAGCTGGACCTTGTTATAAATGGGGTCCTGAGAAGGAGGTCTCACAGCACCACTTACTGAACTCTGCCCTGTTCAAGCATTCTGCCCACTGGTCTTCACTCTGTAGATAAGAATCGTCATCCCCATTTGACAGCAGGGAAAAACTGAGGCTCCCAGGAGTGAAGGTGCCACCTGCCCATCCTCACCCAGCGGGTAAGTGACCAGGTCTGTGTGATTCGAGTCTGGGCTCCGGACTGCCTTCTAGGATGTCAAGGCTGCCTTGGCAGTGCTACACCTTCCCTGCTGTCTCCAGTCGTGGACCAGGTGGGAGCCCAGTTCTGGAGAAATCTACCCTCCCTACCAGGTCCTGCTCTGGTTCCCTAGCCTTCACCCTCCCAGCCCCAACCTCTGTCTCCAGGCCCAGAGTAAAAGGATACAAACCTGAAAATAAAAGCCTCCTTGGTCATGGCTTAGTAGCAGAGTTCAATCCTTGGCATTTGGGCCTCAGCTTCCCCATCCATAAAATGGTTTTAAGTTCATCCAGGTATGGTGGCCCCACCAGGACAGAAGAGTGGATTTGACAGTGAATCTGTGTTTACCCAGCCCCCATTCTTATCTCAAACAAACCTAGAGACTCCCCCTTGGCTTGGGTGGTCTTCAGGAAGAAGGCCACCAATTTCAGAATTCTGACCCCAATTTCAGAATTTAGAGCTGGCAAGGGGGCAAAGAGAACAGGGGACCCAGCCAGCCCTGGAAGCTGCTAATCTCCATTTCTGCCTGGGGGGACTTCAGAGCCGCCTCCACTGAAAGCAATTTGTCATGCCCTGAATTAAGTGATTCCAAAAAGGGTTTAATTTCAGTTTAATGGCTCTGTTTTTATGTGTAATTAAATACCATCACATGGCGAAAATATGTTGTTTGCACTTTAGAGAGTGTGTAAAGGCCCAAGAAGCCAATCCCACCCGGTTTCTACTCCCAGGCTCCACCAGCCCCTCCCCTAGTCTGGCTGGAATTGTCTAGGTCTTGGGGAAGGGGATTAGAGATCTGGGGGAGATAGGGGTGCAGTGAGGAGAGAGGCAGTCCTGGTGGTGCCTGCTCACTCAATAGAGCATGTTTCTAATTATCTACTACTCCCTGACCCCAACCCTCCCCAACCCCTGGGGCCTCAGACGTAGAAGGGATAGGTCATTCTGACAGTGAGGATCTAATTAGACCCTTGGCTGGCTGGAGTGGTGTCTGCTCCCCCGTGGGTGTGCCCAAAAGTGCCCCATTGTCTCTCCTCTGCTTACTGTTTCCATTAACTCCCCCTCCCCCTTGACCCTCTCCCCTGACGCATAACCCTGGCCCTTTCCTCCCCTCTTTCCTGGGACCACCCAACATTCGGGCTGCCAGCTTGCCTCCCAGCTCCATCCAACTGCAACATCTTGACTTTCTTAGGTCAGAGGTGACATTGCCACAGGGGTCTAGAATGCAGGGGGCGTTTCTCTAGCTGGGAATGTTCCAGGGTCATTTAGCACACAACCATATTCTCCCCCCCCCCCCCGACGGGGTGGGGCAAGCAGGCGCCCCAACTCCTGCGTGCTTCATAACATTCCTGGAGCGACTTGGGGGAATCTGGCCCAGAGGGCAGAGAGGTTGGACGGAGCAGGCTTTTCCTGGAAGGAGTCGAAGCAATGGCAGTGGCTGGAACCTCAGGACCCTGATAGGAGGAGGGGTGGGGAGCCTTGGCCACGTCTCCAGAGATTCCCCCACCTGAATCCAATACCAGAGTCAGTCCAAGTCTCCGTTTTTTTCTCCCTATTCCCACCCTGTCTTCTTGCCAATGGAAAACCCAGCCCCCAACCTTCAGCCAACATCAGGGCTTATCTCCACTAATGAGCTGGGAAATGGAAACCAAATGCCTGATGTGGATCGGCACCAATGGGCTCAGAGATCCTGGCAGGGTGCTCCCCATCCTCCACTCCAAGCCACAGTATGGGGGAATAACATTTTGGGGGAAGGCAAGGCAGAGCACTCAGGGCTGTGGTTTAAGTTCATCCAGGTATGGTGGCCCCACCAAGACATGAGTTTGGTCCTTGACACCCCTTCCTTTCTACCTCTGCCGGAGATGCTGGTGCCCCTGTGGCAACTAGAGTAACCATTTCAAGGGTATTTGGACTCGAGGGTGGGCAGGCCTGGGTGCAAACTAGGCCAGCAAGTCCTCTCTGGAGCCCAGTTCTCCCCACGGGGACACTGCTCAAGACAGTTCACTTTGCCCAGGAGAGTGTCCACATGGACACTGAGCTGCCTTTCCTTCTTTTTTTGACAGGACGTGGGGACAAGTGCCAGGTGTGGGGGAACAGTGTTTCTGTGGGGTATGGAACCCTCCCACAAATGCATATCCTCTATTCTCTGACACTAGACAGCTCCCCAACAAATCCTGCAGAGGACACCTATTAAGTGAAGGTCACTCATTCACAGCCAGGAGGGAAGCACATACTCTGAATTTCTTACTCCCTCTCTCCTCACCACACACACATTCAGTCAGATTCATGCAGCCCGCACATGGACACATGACACAAATGCACCATCTACACACACCCAGACCAGGTATACGTGCCCTGTAAGAGCCCACACTCCCACTTGCATTTCAGGTATCACTTTGCTATATTTACACATATGTGTGCACACCCATGCACCATAAATATACATGTATCAAAGGCACATCCCAGGCTGTGTGCAGCCACTTCCCAAGCAGACCCTGCTTTTTCTGGAGGCCCATGAAAGGAAAAGGACCTCCTACCACCCACTGCCAAGGGTGCAAGGCTAGAGCATTTAAAGAGATGCTTTAGGGATCTAAAGAGATACTTTTCCTACATTTGGCTTAGGGACCTAAAACTTAATCAGCAGCCTACACCCACCTCCTACCCCGACATGGCTTGGCCTTGGCCCCAGAAATCGGGGGCTCTCTGAAGAGTGGTCAGGGGCCCGAGAAAGCAACCCTCAGCGTCACTTTGTTTTTTATTTCCTGCTGCTGGCAGCGGGCCCATGGTGCCTCAGGGAGACTAGATGGCTGAGCTGGAGAGGAGTGAGGATTGCAGCCCCAGACTCAGAATGCAGACAGCACAGGTGCCAGTGAAATCAAGAGGCCTGGGAGCACCTCTGGAACTGGGGAGGGGCTAGGAATCCAGGAGACTGCCAGACAGGAGGTCACTCCCTCAGAGTACAGCAGCTCGGTGCGCAGGGTTTACAGGCTGCCCATGAACTCCCAGAAAGGGACCCCCACCCAAGAAATCAGTACCCGACACAGAGGTACAAGAAGGGGAGGGATATTCGGAAATGACCAGGAATCCAATCATACCATGTGGGTACAAATGCTGGGGCTGCCACCAAAAGCCTACAGCCTGGCGTGCCCAGGACAGCAAGATCAAAGATGCCCCCTTCTCAACCCCTCAGAATCAAATCAGCACAACCCCCAATCAGGAATCCAGGCAGGCAGAGATGTGGAATGTGGTAGAAAGTTTACCCTCCACCCCCCAGCTTCAGGGCAGCGCCCCCTCACCCCCCGGAATAAATCTAATCCAGATGCAAACCCAATCTGCTTGATGCCCTAGGAAGTGCCCCAGCTCCACACACCAGCTGATCCCAGAAATAGCTCTGACCCAGCAGGGCTGTCTTGGCTCCCACCCTTCGGAAGCTATTATTTCCCCACCAGGAGTCTGAACACAAACAGCACAGACTTTGGGGACAGGGAGGCCCCTCAGGAAGAGGCTGCAGGGAGAGGTTGGTGAATTGGGTGACTCTTAGTAGTTCTTTTACCACACAGCATAGGCCTCCCCACCCCTGGTACATCCCTGTCTCTAACTGTAAATAAATAAGCAAAACACAATTGTATAGTTTTTTTGTTTTGTTTTGTTTTGTTAGAAAAAAAAAAAAGATAAGACATCATGGCCAACTGGTAGGTCCCTATGTCTCCTTCCATCCAGTCAAGCCAGAAAATACCCAGGGGGTAGGTAGGGAGCCATAGGGGAAGGAGGTGTGGAGCTGGAGGCAGAGCTACAGGCTGTGAGCCACTGAAGGATGGAGTCATCCTGGTGATTTCATGGCTCTGGCCACAAATGGAAGGAAGCAGGACCCCAGGCAAATCCCTCACTCTCAGCACTACATCCCCAGTATGCTGTCCTTTTCTCCATCAGGCACATGCAGTCCGATCACGCATTCTTTCCTCCCACCCTGACTGCTCAGACATGGGCCCCACTGCCCAGCCCTCTGTCTTGAAGGCCTTCCTCTGACCCTCTTCCCTACTCCATATCAGGGGTTCAGTTGCCAGGCAAACAGATGGCACTATGCCCAACCCCAAAGTAGGCCTGTCTCTGCAGGTCCTTCCCCCTGGAAGGACCTAGTGAGGAAGAGAAGAGGAGCCTGGCAGCCCTTAGCTTTGGGAGTGGGTCTGGTCTCCTGACCATTGAACCATCTGCTACCCCACACCTTCCCTATGGCCTCCACTCTATGTGGGGAGGGACATTGGTCAAGGGACATGTCTACTTCCCTCCTCTGATTATGGGACTGAGACTTCTCGTCTCCCACAGACTTGTGCTCACCTTGTAGGAGGTGGCCCCACATGTCCAAATTGGAGGAAGTTAGAATAAGAACCCCAGGGCTAAAAACTAGAGCTGGCATGTAATATGTAGCCAATAAATGTTTTTAAATGGCTGAATGAATGAATGAATGAATGAATCCAGGATCAATTTGGAAACACACCAGGGCTCCCCATTGCCACTCTCAGGCCTCTCAGGCTATCTAAGCCCAAAGAGGACATCCCTAGGCTCTGGCTCACCCCAAGGCCACACCCATGCTTATAAACACACACACACAGCACACACCCGGAGGAAAACTTCTAGGCCAGAGGCAGAGCCAGGACTCAGACCTGGGCTCCAGGTCAGCTCTGCAGCCTCCAGGGGAAGGGGGGGGCAGGGGACACTGAGCCCCCTGCCTGCTGGTAGGGATCACTTGCGGAAGCTGTCAGCCAACTGGTGGCAGTCCAGCTCCTCCTTCGGCTCCAGGCCCCCTGGAAGCTTCACTCCTGTCTTCCGGTCCACACACCAGCACTTGCCGCGCTGCCCATCCAGGGCCGGGTGGCACTGTCGAGACAAGGGCAGGAGAGGTCAGTTACCAAGCAGCTAGCCCCAATCCCAGCCCAGACCCCAAGTCAGTCAAATTGCTCCAAGATGGTCTCTGAGGGCAGAGGCTCTTTCATGAGCACAAATCTTCTGAGACCACTGGAGTAGACAGAGAACTTGGTCAAGAAGGAAAAGCCCAGAGAGTTTTAAAAGGCAGGGCCCTGAGGACGTTTTATAGCCTTCCTGGAGGGATGGCTGGATCCATAGGATTTAGAGGTGAAGCTGGATTTGAAAGGGTAAGGTGCAGGTTGGAGATGTTTTGAATGCATTCTCATTGGGTTGGAACTTTAAGAATGGGATTATGGGTCATAGCTGGGTCCAAGTTGAAGTTAAGGTAGCATCAATCAGGGTAAGGACTGCAGTGGAATTGGGAATTACGACTAAAACTTGAGTTGGGTGAGGCTTAGAGCCCAGGTCTGAAATAGAATTGGGATAAAGAGGTCAAAGTCAAAACAACGGAAGCAGTTGGGCTCAAGTTTGGGTCAGGATTAGACAGGGGGAGGAGGGAGGGCAGGGGGCAAAGGTGTATTTCAGAGTCTGGATTAGAGTTGGAGTGAAGGGTGTCTCAAGGATCAGAACTGGTCTGGGCATCAAGGGTCAGAAATTTCCGTAGGAAAAAAAATTGGGGAAAGAAAACCCATAGAACTGTCAACACAAAGAGTGAACCCTACTGTAAGCTATAGACTTTAGTTAATAATAATGTGTCAAGCCCAGCCGGCGTGGCTCAGTGGTTGAGCGTCGACCTATGAACCAGGAGGTCACGTTCGATTCCTGGTCAGGGCACATGCCCTTGGTTGAGGGCTCGATTCCCCAAGAGAGGGTGTGCATGAGGCAGCCAATCGATGACTCTCTCCCATCACTGATGTTTCTACTCTCTCTCCCACTTCCTTCCTCTTTCTGAAATCAATAAAAACATATTTTTTTAAAAAAATTCTTTTAAATGTACCAGTATTAGTTCCTCAGTTGTAACAAATGTACCACACTAATGCAAGATGTTAATAGGAAAAACTGGGTGGAGGAGTAAATGAGAACTCTGTACTTCCTGCTCAATTTTCTGTAAACCTAACTTCTCTAGCAAAGTCTATTAATTTTTTTAGTTAGGGAAAAAAGGTTTTAAAAATTGGGACAGCCCTCTCTGGCTTGGCTCAGTGGTTAGAACAATGGCCTGCATACTAAAGTAGGTCTCGGTTCCATTCTGGTCAAGGGCACATGCCTCGGTTACAGGCTTGATCCCCCACACCAGTTGGAGCACATGTAGGAGGCAACCAATCAATGTGTGTCTCTCACATCGATGTTTCTCTCTCTCTCCTCCTTCCACTCTCTGTGAAAAGCAATGAAAAAAATATCCTCCGGTGGAGGTTTAAAAAAAAATTGAGACAAAAATAAAATTGGTGTTGGGGTAAAGGTTGGAGACAGGTTTGGCATTGGTTTAGTGGGGCCCTCGCTGATCCCCAACTCATTGCACACCACTTATAACATCCTCATGCCATCCTGGGATGTACAGACTCAAGGGCAGCCTTTCTTCTCCTGGCTAGGCCTCTGCTGGCTGAGCGGCAACCCACTTTGTGGATCTTTCTATAGAGCATGAAGTGTAAGAATGTGTGCCTATGTCCACAAGGAGCTGGAGAAGGAGATCTAGGCCAAGGCTCCCCAAGGAACACCCAACACAAGGCACCCCAGTGCCCTGCCCAGATATGCCACCCTTCCATCTGGGCCCAACTCTGACAGGCCAGAGTTTGGGGCTGTGGCAGGCCAGCCTTCTTAAACATTCCAGCTTCCTGGGTGCTTGTCAGAGGAATCCATGTTCTAAGGATGTGAGAGGGCACAGAAGTTTCTACATTCATGTCTCCTCTCTTGCCCACCTCCTTCCTCCGCTCCCACCCAAAATCCCTATCTCCAGCTGTTAGATCTGCCATCATCTCTATCCTGGCTGTACCCCAGGTGGTTTGGCTGCTCACCTTGGGGTAAGGGACAGGCTGTTCCCTCCTTAACCCCTCATGACTTAGTCCCTCCATTTCGAGGGTGAGACAGACATTCCATGACAAAGGAGAACTACTTATAGGAAGGGAGTAGGGTGAGTGAGAAAGTATTGGGAGGCAGGAATACTAGGTGAACGTCACCAATGTTGAATCAAGAGGTGATGAAAATAGTCCTGGATGGGGAGGCAGGATAGTTGGTCTGCCATTAACTTGTTCTGTGACTCTGGCCTCAGTTGCCTCATCTCCAAAATGAGCTGAGGTCCTAAGGCTGAGGGGAAGGTTTGGGGACGGTCCTAGGGGTTGGGGGTGGGTTGGGGATCCTCTCCCTTCCCCCTTCCCATCTATCCTGGATGATCCTATCAAGGGACCCTGGAGCTGAGGCCAAGGCTAAGCAGGAGAGAGATGGAGACCCACCTGCTTAGGGTGGAAGTTGCCGTTGCGGTCGCAGTTGGGAATGGGGATGGTGTAGAGGTCCTCATGGGTGCGGCTCTGTGAGGCAGCCAGCCGCTCCAGGGCCCGGTGCAGCTCACTCTGGCAGGAGCCCTGGGGCTGGAAGAGAGCGGAAGGATGAAACTGCTCAGCAGAAGGGAAAAGAGGCAAGAGAACCAGGGCTGTGGGGGTCATCATCTCAGGGCTGAAGGCCTTAAAAGGAGGGTCAAGGCCCGGAGGCTGGGCAGGCCCCAATGAGGTGAAGGGCATGGCTTGGGTTCTGGGGACACTGGTAGGGAGAGCAGAGGGACATTGAAGACAGGATCTTGGGCCAAAGAGCTTTTCAAAAGGAGAGGTGTGAAGTGAAGGGGTCCTGTGGGAAAGAAGCTATGGAAACCTATGGTGCAGGACTGGAAGGGGGTGGTTTCTAAGCAGGAGGGATGAGTGAAATCATGCAATCAACAACTTATAAGATCCAGGCACAGAGCCATCAGAACCACCCATCAGAAAGGACCTTTGCCGGACCCTGGAGCAGGGTCCCAAGGCCCCCTGTTATGGCCGGCATTAATCCTTTAGAGACTGAGAAAGTCTGGGGTGGGGAATCTAAGAGAAGGGCCACAGAACATCAGGAGGCTTGGGGCAACCATGGTTACTAACCAGTATGGAAGTATTTCTGTATTTAACAATCACTTCAGCTGTACCAACAGAGCACTGAGCAGAAATGGAATTCTAAGAAAAGAATGAGGACTCTCTGGGTCCTGCTGATGTATACTCGGTGCATCCTGTACACTGTAGGCATCCAAAGAATGGTAGTGGTGTGTGTGCTGTGAACATGTGCATTTGAGGTCAGAGGTCCTCACCATAGGCCGGGCTTCCTCCCGGGGCACCCCGATGACCTTCATCTTGCCCCCATTGATGTTCCGGTCTCGCATTTTGGCTAAGTGCTTCTGCAGGCACTTGTGGTCATGGGTACTACAGGGGCCGAAGCTGTTGTTGGGGTGATCACCCTCATCCTTGTCTGCAATCAGGCCAAGATGGGGAAAGGTCAGCACCAGCAAAGAACAGGGCAGCACACCAGCCCAGCCTCCCACCTGCTTTCTTCTTGGGGATTCTCTAGCCTGACAGAGGAAAAGCGGGGGGTTAGGAGCAGGAAAAAGTAAAGGCAGCACCCCATCTCCTTTCCACTCTCCTGGATCTCCTCAGGAGAATGTTCCTCTTGAAGTCCTTGACTTGTCCCTCACCCTACCCAGTCCGGCCCTCAGATGAGTCACCAGCTACAGCTGCCCAGACAGCAGGAGGGTCCCCTGGGCCCTCCACTCAGCTCCCCCATCCCCCTTTCAGTCCGCTCTCTTCCTGTCTCTTTTCCTGCTCTTCAGCATCTGGCTGAGCCAGCCAGGGGATCCCTAGGGCTGTCAGCTCCCCTGACCCTCTTCCAAACGGCCAGAATCAAAGTTTCCGTGAGTGATGAGAAATCTGACCCAACAGACTCTCCCCATTAGCTAGACAGGAGAAAAGTGGGAGTGAGTGTGCATGCCTGCATGTGAAAGAGTGTGTGTGTGTACACTTGAGTAATGCTCTGTGTGGCCCAGGACCAAGAGAATACTTTCCACATCCCTTCATTCCCCTACTCTTAGATTTCAGACCCCATCCAAAGTCCATGCCTGTTGTCCAGAGCCAGGGCACTGGGGATCTGGAGACAGGGGTGGTAAGACTGGGCCTGCACCCCCTCCCTGGGATCTCAAGCCTCTATCTGAACTCAAGAAAAACCCAATTGTAACTGCTGCCTCTCCCTCCAGGCAGCCAAATCCAGAATACAGGGCTGAGCTGGAAAAAGAGGTTGCAAGACCTCTCTGCAGATCAGAGCTACCTCTAAAATGCTCGGGCTTGGCAGCTCGCTGCGGCCTGAGTGCAAAGTCCCTGCCAGCATTCCAGATGTTGGCAGCCAGACAGAAGGTTACATCTGGTTTGTGTCAGGATTTTTTTCCTGAGGAGTTAGCAGGTTCCTCCAAGCATGGCAGTGATCCCAGAGCTGTCTCTGGGTCAAATGGTACATTTCTGCCTAGCCAAAGTGAGTTGGGGCGGGGGGAGTTCTGCTTTTATTCTCCTAGTCCAGGGGGGAAGGGTGGCATATGGATAAAGGAAAACCAGACAAGAAAAAAAATCAAGACCCTCAGAGAGTCTTTGTCAAGATTCCACACCAAAGGTTATTTATAAAATTGAGTCACCAAGGATGAAAAGAAGGCTTTGTCACGAGTGGAAGACTAGCTTAGAAAGAGGAATCAAAGGGAAGAAATAAATAGAGCAGAGAGATATACCCAGTCCTTCGGCATATTTAACATCCCAAGGACAGTCGAGAGGGTACTCCTGGCTCAGGAATGGCATCAAGTTCCTGAAGGTCAACCAAGGAGAAGACACTATAGCAAGACCTCCCAGCCAATGGGGGCAGCAAAAGAAAGGAAAGATATATTTCAGAAGACCAGGATTGTGCCAAGGGGGCCACAGGAAGATAAACCTGAGCCCTCAATCAGGAACCAGAGAAAAGATCTCAGATGCAGGCTCTTCTCTGAAGACCATCCCAAGGAGCCCTTCCGGCCAAAAGGGCCCAGGCTGGCCAATGACCACCCTTCCACGCGCCCCCTGCACAAAGCCATGAGACTTGTGGGTGGGGTCAAAGTGTTTCAGGGGTGTAGGCTGGAGCTGGGGAATGAAGAGAAAGAGGACATGAAAGACCAAAAGGAATTAAAGCCAAATCTTAGAACAACAGAGGCTGAGCTGAGATGCAATCAAAGGCACCACCTCTTTACCTGGGAAAGGAGGAAGGGATCACAGGGACTCCTTTGTAACACCAACTCAGGGAGCATCCTTTAAACCAGGAAAGGTTTTGTTGTCTTTCCTTGGAGTGTGCTTTCTTTTCACGACCATAAAGGAAAGTGCTACTTTGCAGTGACACTTGCTCCTCTTGGTAAGTGGGCAGAATGTCCTTAGGTTGGAGGAGTAAGGAAGAGTTTTCTAATGAATGGGGCTGCCTCGGGAGGTAGAGAGCCCCACAGCCTGGAAGTGTGGATCATCCAAGGGGTTGAGGCCTCGAGAATCCAGAGTTCTGGAGTAGAAGTTCAACTGCAAACAGGCTTTCTGATGTTGAATTTCTATGAGCTGAAGTCCATAAATGACTAATGTTTGAGGGATTATTAATGGGTATTTGAAAATGTTTATACCTTAATTTAGGAGATACCATTAAGGAGAACAAACTGGGTCCGCTCATGGAAACCTGGGGCTGCATGGAGCCTGGAAGCATAACTTATGGTTTTGTGTTGGTAGGGCCCCACATCACATGGAGGATGTTACCCAGAGAAGGTGAGCAGGCAGCATGCCTGGTCCCCCTCCCCTTCTTGGTTTCCCCACCGCCCAGCACACTTTATGGCTAGCTTGTGTGTAAGCTTAGAGAACACACCAAGACAGAGAGAGCAGCTCCTTGCTTACTCTCCTGGGGACATAGGTACACAGAATATATCCAGATCTGCCCACTCAGACACAGAAAGGCTAGGACTCAAGAATCACAAACATACGCAAACAATCACGTGTCCACACACCTGTCCACGCGTGCACATGCACATACACTCTGACCCAGCCTGGGCAGAAACACAGACCTGGGGCAGGGCTCACTGGCTATACCTTAGCTTGTTGACTTTCCATTTAATCTGTAACTTTTCCTTGCCTAGCACACTAAGGACCCACCCCAGGGTCCACCCCAAGGTACTGGGTTTGGGAGGGTGAGGGTCGCAGACTTGAGTCTCTGAAAAATGTTAACATTCTCATCTCCAAAACTGGCTAAATACTTGCTACTTCCCTGCTCACGCAGGAATTCCAGCCACCAAGTGCTGCTCACCCAAGTGGTACCCTCTGGGGAACCTCAATCCTGGGGGGTTCCCCTCTAAGTAGGAGCTGGAGTCAGACCTAGCCCCCCGCCCCCCCAAAGGTCTAATCTCCTGAATTCCAAAAGGCTTGTTCGGGAGGCGGGCTTCTAAGGTAGGCTAGGTCACCTCCTCCAGACCCTGCTTGGAGCTAGGCCAATGACACGCAGCCACAGGGTAAACCTTGGTCTTTGTTCCAGCAACAGAAGGGAAAGCACCCAGAGAAAAATGAAGCTTCACGGCTTTGTCACTACTGGCTACAAAGTTCACGGTCAAAACTAGAGGATTTCTCTTTCTTGGCTGCCTGATTTCATTCTCATGGTTCTTCCTCAACTCTAGCCCCTGCCCCACTCAAGATACCCCGGGTGAGGCTGTGAGGTGGGCGGTTTTCAGACATGACCTAGAGGGTCACACACCAGCCCTGAAAGTCCTTTTCTTTCTTCCCCTGGACCCTGGTTGTAGAAGTCAAGACCACCATGTTGGGTACAGGACCCTTTCTTTTGAGTTTTGGCTCAAGGAGTGTCCCCCTCACTGTTGTGACATACTGTGGGCCTCAAGAGTCAGAGAGAAGACAGCTGGCATGTTCTTCCCATGTTTACAGCAGCAAAAGGCACCAAAGTCTGCCCTACCCCTCTCAAGTCCTCTGAATGTCCCCCAAAGTCCCAACATCAGAGGAGGATTTAAGCTCCAAATTAAATCCATTCCACTTTCTCTTCATCACCATCTTCATCATTGCTCCAATTTATTGAGCTTTTACTCCATGCCAGATACCCTGACCCCGTGAGGTAAGTCCTGTTGTATGTAGACTGGATGGAAGGGAAGGACAGGCTTATCTCTGTAGCTCCTGTGTCTTTAAATGGAAAGACTCCTGATACCCAAGGCACCAATAATTCTGGCTTTCCCAATACTTAAAAAGAAAAATAACATTGAGCAGCTATGCTCCTCCTTCCTCTCTTCCCCAAGCACAGAATTTCCGGGAATGCTCTGTTCCCATGACATGACTGGATTCCCAGTACTGAAACAGGGAGGACAGTATTTGCTGGGTTGACTAAAAATTAACCTGGCCTGCATGTTCCCTAACCCTGTCCCACAGGGACCCAGAGCACAACTTAGGAACTCCCCAGTCCAAAAGCTGATGCCACTGTCCACTCCCCCAGGTTCCATGAATCCAGGGTCAATACATTTATGCAGAATTGTGGATTTCTGACGCACGTGTCCCACGCCATATCCACTTCTGGTGGCCTGAGCGGTGTTAATCCACAACCTGTTCTGGCTCAGAAAGCCAGAAGGTGGGGGAGTCTGGAGATGGAAGGGGGGCCTGCTCCTGGGGCAAATAATAGGCAGCGGGACCACAGCAGTTCAGAGGAGGGGGCATGCCAAGTGGCTATCCTCCCTCAGTCACTTGCTGAAGCTCAGCCTCAAGAGGAAAAGGCAAAAAGAAGAGGCTTAGGTCCCCAACTTTGGGACCTAGGAGGGACAGTGGCCTATTGACAGTGGGAGGCTAAAGAGAATAGTAGGAATAGGGGCAAACCCTGGTCACTTTGTCTCACCAGAGACCTTGCAGGGCTGCTGCACAACTCTAGGGGGACACCTTTCACCTGGTGCAATGTGGCCCAGGCTATAGCAGGGGGTACTTCTGTGATGACTGGGAGGTAAGAGGGTAGGGACACAGCTTGCCAAGAAGGTTCCTGATTTCCCCAGGGTCCTCCAGACTTAGCCTTTCCCTCTCCAGATAGTGCATGCACTGCATGAGTGGAAAATAAGGCAAGGTAGGAGGGGTGAGAGGCGTTAGAGACAGGGCCCTGTAATCCAAAGGGGATCTGGGACCTAAAGCCACCTTCGGAGGCTGGTTTGCATGATATCCATAGGACAATCACAAATTGTTCATGCCCCCCCCCCCACTTCCAAAGCTCCCAGGGAAACAGATTTTTAGGAAAAATGGGGGCCCAAGACCCTCTGAGGGCTCTTCTGCCCCATGTTCAAGTTGGTGAGAGAGGAGGGGGCTATCAACCATCCTAACCTGTTGCCTGATACCCACTGGCAGGTAGAGGAGGGAGATACAAAGAGAATGTGGTCCTGTTTTACCCAGCGAGCCCAAGGGCTCAGCCCTCACTCCCAGTCTGGTTTGGTACCAGTACCCCTCCCTCTTCAACTGGCACCAGCATCTCTGCCCCCATGATCAGCAACTTAATCCCCGAGGACTGCCCCCCCTTCCCAGATGTGCTGGGTGCCAGGCTGGCATTTCTCCTAGAATGTTTTCTGCTGACCCGTCTCTTGTTGCCCAGGGGCAGGAAGGGCAGAGAGGCCTGAAGCCCAGACCCCTGGGGTCCACCTCCTTCCTGTTTTCCCTGCATCCTGCTCTCCTCCAGCTAACAAGCTGCAGAGGATTGAGGAAGTGGAGCGGTCTGGGACCCAGGGCAGGAAGCTTGGGGCCAGAGTCCCAGCATCTGGACTGCAACAATGGAAGCTTCAAGCACCAGGAAAAGAGACAGACAGACAGAGAAGCACAGGGAAAGCAAAACAGAGTCAGAGAGGGAACAAGAAACGGACGCAGACATACAGAAAGTCAGGCAGAGAGAGAGATTCCAAGTAACAGAAAGACAGGAACAAAGACAAAGAGAAACAGTGGCACCGAGAGAAAGGGCAACAGAAAGAGACTGAGATGAAAGCGAGAGAAGCAGGGCAACAGAAACAGAAAAAGGGAATGAGAGAAAGAGAAAGAAAGTGATAGTGGGCAGAAGATACTGGGGAAAGGAGAGCTCGAGCATGCTGTTAGTGAAACTAGAGGCTAAAAGACACAGCGGGAAAGACCAAGGAATATGAGGAAGAAAGAAAGAGACTAAGAAAGGTTAAGAGCAACTGAGAGCTCACTGAGAAACGGAGGAAGTGTAAGAAGGGGTTTAAGGCAGAGGGCCTTCTAAGCCTGTCTCCCTCTCTCTTCTCAACACCCTATCCCACACCCATTAGGCTTCTGCAGCTCTGGGCTGGGAACCCAGATGTGCTTCTTTCTGCCACCTCAAATGGCACCTGCCAAGAGAAAAAAAGCGGGATGCCTGTGTACTAGGGCAGGAAGAGGTGCCCAGGCCCAGTGGAGAGAGAAAGTCCTGTGTCCCAGGACCCCTCAAACAGCTAGGTGAGCTGGCCTGGGGCTTTGGGGAAAGGCAACTCTGATGCCCCTCACCACCAAAGCCCCTCTAATCTTCAAGTCCCAGTCCACTCACCTCAATGTCAAAAGTCCTTCAAGCCCTGGCTTTTCAGACCCCTGGGGTTTCACCTGTGGCCAGGGTGAGGGGAGGTCCCGGGATCAGGAACACAAAGCCCCCCTCCCACCACCACCTCCCGCCCCATCCCCATCTTCCAGTTATCTCGCTCACTTGGAGGCTGTGGGCTGGGCCAGGTCACTTAATTTTCCACTCTTGCACCAGCAGCCAAGACTAGTCTTCCCAAGTAGGCATCCTTGGGAGGTTTGAGGTGGAGGGATGGGACAGAGTCCTCCTCGACAGTGGCAACAGGCTATTAGAGACTGGATAGCAGTTTCCTTGGCTGAGCCTGCCACTTACCTGCCTTCTCCTTAACTCACAGGGGATTTTCAAGGACCTTCCAGGCCAGCCCGGTTGGAGAAGGGGTTTCTGGGAGGGGAGCACACCAGGGAGGGCATGCAAGGGCAGAGGCACCTTACCAGAGGGCTGCAGGCTTTCCTGGATGGCCTCGATCTCCGCCAGTTCCATGCACAAGCCTTGCCCGTGCATCAGCGTGTGCAGGGGCTTCTCCACCCCCCGGGGCGGGTAGCAGCGCAGGCCGGAGCCGCAGCGAGGGGTATACACCCCGCAGGGCATCCCCTTGCCCAGGGCGCAAGTGGCGCAACAGCCGCAGCCGGGCTCCCGCACCAGCTCCTCGCAGCCCACCGGGGGGCGGCAGCGCGCCAGCTTCTCCTCGGAGCAGGGCGGGCAGTGGATGGCTTCGTCTCCCAGGCTTGGCCCGGGCCCGGCGGCCAGCAGCAGCGCGGCCACGAGGCAGAGGGGCAGCATGATCGGGCGAGGACTGGGCGCGGGCGCAAGGTGCGGGAAGGGAGCGTGGGCGCGCGGGTTGGCAGCAGGGGACGCACGGAAGCAGCGCCCCGCGCTCCTGAAGGACCGGACCGCGAGAACGCAGGGAGACGGGGTAGCCCCGCTGGCGAACAGAGACGGAGCCAGGGAAGTTAGCAGGCGGGCTAGATAGGAGCAATCCTGGCCACCGAGGCGCTGCGCCGCATCCTCGGCTGGGTCCAGGCGGCGGGGGTAAGGGGGCTGAGCGGCTGCCCGAGTCCGGCTACCCAGGACTTTATACCGGCCCCTGGCCACACCCCCAGCGCCTTCCCAGAGGTGGGGGAGCGGAGCAGAGGGGGGCAGGGCGAGGGGGAGAGGGAGAGGCGGCCGTTAGGGGGAGGGGGCGCTGTCCTGAGTTGCCGCCGCCTCGGCTGCAACGTCTGAAAGTCCTTTTTTGCCCAAGAAGGAAGCGGCGCAGTTTGGAAGCCCTGATAGGCGCCGGGAGCGCTACTGAACCAGAGCCCGGGAGGGGAGGGAAGGGAGATGGCGAAGAGAAAAGGCTACTCCTTGGCCCCCTCCTCCGACCTTGGAGGATTCATCCCCGACTCACAAAGGCGGCCCCAGGCCCCCACTGAGAGCGCAGCCTCCAAGCCCGGACTCCGGTCTCCAAGGATTCGGTCTCCCTGGCCAGTCCTTTCTATCCTACCCCAGTGCTTCCAGTCTCAACCAGTCGGGTGAGGTGGGGGAAGGGGTATGGGCACCCAACGAGGGGCCTAGAAGGGCCTCTTGGCCTTAAAACGTTAGTAGGCTGTCTTTGCACTTGCCCTTTCCAATCTTCTGCCTCCAGTCTCCCCAAGGTTCTTGTGGGTCCTGGTCCACTCTGCCTTCCCTGAACGGAATCACTGAACTTCTGGGGGGCAAGGTGCCTAGCCTCTTCCTCCTTCCTGGATATTTGCTTTTACTGCCCAGACCCACTCCTGGGGGCCTATTGGCTTGGGAGATTGCCACTCTCAGTGTGCAGATTGTGCATTGCACAACTCCAGAGGGCACCAGTTCTCTTGTAGCCATTGTAGCAGTTGTGACAGTCTTCCAGCAGATGGCAGACAAGGGTTCTGAGAAAAGGGTGCCTTTTTCTAATTCACCCAATGCTGCTATTTGGGGTTGGCTAGGTCCTTTGTGAGATCCTATTGATGCCTATATCCCTCACCCTTGCCTCAATCCTGCTGATTGGGAGGGTCCCTAGGTTAACATTTGGAGCAGGGACCCATCTCCTAGGTTCCCTCTCAGGTCCCCTAGTACTCCCCCATCCTCCCCCATAAATGCTTCTGCTCTCCTGAAGCTGGCTTCAGGGTAAGGGCATCTGTCCAGGCATAATCGGTGACCCACTGTGGATTTTTTTGGCTTTGCCTAGAAAGCTGCAGGGAAGCCAAGCTGAAATGCAGATCAGAGACCCTCTTCCTGCTTCCTCTCCCAGAACAGGGTTTTTTCAATCTCACAGGGATTGGGCCCTCTCCTACTTTCTGCAAGTGCAGACTGTCCAGGTGGTTGGAGGAAGAGGGGCTGGAAGCTGGACCTGTAGGGACAGAACCAAAAGTTGCAAACTGACGGCACCTACTGGCAACCATCAAGACTGCAGGGACAAGATTCTAGGATTCTCAATTGTAATTGAAAAATAAAATTAAAAAAAAAAAAAAAGATTCTAGGATTCTCTCCATGCCATCTCATAGACGAACTGGGGTCTCTTCTGTCCCAGAGCCAGGTTCCTCAAGTCCCTGGGGGGGAGCCCAGCCCTCCCCTGATTCAGAAAACTTTCCCAAGCCCTGTCCCCCTCCATCATGCTGGACCCAGTTCTGCCACCAACTTATTGTATGAACATGGACACCACCTCTTGGAGTTTGAATCTCTTAAACTGCAAAAAGAAGATAGGCCATCTCCATTTATCCTAACTCTGAAGCTCTTGTGAGAATAAAGTGGGACCAGAAAAGATGGTTCTGACCTCAATGCCAGATTTGTCCCCTAGACAGCAAAGGTGTTGGGAGGCACAAAGTTGTGGACATGGAAGAAAGGGTGCAGGAGAGACTAAAGCCAAGAGAAATGCCTAGGGTTAAAGCATGAGTGTAGGTGGGTGTGGGAAAACTGGAAAGGTTTCCAGGTGAGACAGATGTTCATATCTCTACCGCAGCACCACCCTTCAATCCATCCTCTGATGCCCCCCTCCCCATTACTGTCTGGGATAATTCCAAGGAGGCAGGAAAATGGACATGACACCTTCCAATCACCTCCCATCATTCATGCAACACACATTTACAAAACACCTATTGTGCATGGCCTTTGTGCTATGTACAGGAAATACAAGGGATACAGAGATGGCCGAGATCACTCTCTGCCCTCAAGGAGCTCACTTACTAGTGAGGAGAGACAGGCATATAAATAAAATAAGCCTAAGAAGTGTGCAGGTGACCTGGGGGGTATTTATATGGGGCACAATGGGGACCCAGAGGCACAAGTGGTCAGTTCTACAGCCAGGACATGGAAGACTTCCTGGAGGAGGTAAACCTTGAGCCAAAATTATATGATCTTCCATGTTAGCATCAGGCTGGCCTGGATTCTAATCCCAGCTTTGCCACTGTACTTACTGGGGAACCTGAAACAAGTTACTTAAGCCCTCTGAGCTTCACAGGCCTTACCTGGAAGATGGGACTTTGCAGTAAGAAAGAAAAAAGGGTGGGGAGGGGAGAGAAATAGTGGCCTGTACAAAGTGCCAGCACACAGTAGGCAACGAGTGTTTGCTCCCTCCTACCCCTTCCTCCTGGAAACTCTAACTTCTCCACATGGCTGGAGATCCCCTGATGGCAGGACTTCCGTCTCCCCTACTGGACTGAAAGCTCCTGGAGGATTGGTTTAGTGTCCCCCCAGGCCTGCTGGCCTCTGGGAGAGGCTGTATACAAAGAGCATGGGATTTGGAGCAGCAGGACCTGGGTTCAAGTTACATGGTTCTAAGTACTTCACTCATGTGCACTTCACAACAACCTCATGAAGTGCTATCATTGCCTTCCTTTTAAGATAAACTGAGACACAGAGAGGTATGTAAGTTACTCAAGATCACACAGCAAGTAAGTGGAAGAGTAGGGACGTGAACCCAGGCAGAGTCTGTATGATTAACCTCTATGTTTTACTGCCTTCCAAAGTAGCTATCATAAGCATTCCAAACAAATGCCAAGGATGAAAGACTATGGTACAGAGTGCAAGCTGGCTGAAGGGGATCAGAGCAGAGGTAGCATTGGTGTGGGACTGGGCCCCAGACGTCCCCATAACTTTGGCTTCCCAGCCCCTCCCCGGCTTCTCTGGACTGCTCACTGTGCCCACACTGAGTAGGGAACTCAGTTTCCCTCCATGTTAGCTGATGTCCAGGCCCCAGGTATGGCATCCTCCACAGTCGCCCCAGGTATGTGGACTGAACAATGGGACATTAGTATGGCTGCCTCCTTGGTCAGCAGGGCCCCACTCTTGGAGAGGCCAGATCACGAGTGAGGATCTCCAAAGGCACCCATAGAGGAGGTCGAGTCCTGAGGAGCCTGAGTCCTTCCCTTAGGTCATTCAGCTCAAGAACTGAACACCCAGACAGGGGAAAGGGTGGGGAGAGAAGAGTCCATCTGCAGTTGGGCTGGCCAGGATCCAGTTTCATATCTCCAGTCCAGCACACTCTGCTCCTTGCCAGCTTTGTGGCCACTTCCCCTTCCTGAGCTTCAGTTTTACCATCTGTAAAATGGGGAAGGGGAACTCATAGAATTGTGAAGATCCTTCCAGCTCGGGCAGTTTAGAAACCTAGGTCTTCTGGAGTCCTTTTGCATGGTCCCAGGCCCAATGCTGGCATGGCTCCCAACCCTCCAGAGTTGTCACTGTTTCCAGGCTAATTAGCACCAACGGAATCTCTTTCTCATTGCCCAGAGCCTGTGCAGGAGATGAGCCAAATGAATGATGTTGGGCCTTGTGAGAGCTCTGTCACCACCCAGAGAGGTGATGGGGCTTACTCAAGGTAACGTAAGCTGAATATATTTACAGGCTGCTATGGATTTAACCCCCTGTGCCATGCTGCCTGTGTTGTCAGAGCATCATGTCTGAGCCATGGGCTCAGGGCTCAAGAAAGGTGGGAGCAGGGAAGGATCTATGCAGAGGACGCTTGCAAAGGTAGAGACACAGAGAGGGCTCTGGGCAGAGAGAGACATATTACGGTGGGAAAATCATTTGCCCTGCCTCTCCTGACACCTGTTAAGTCAAAGAGCAAGGTGCTTCCTTGACAGGTGCCTCCTGGCCTGACAGATCAGAAGCCCAAGATCAGAGCAGACCCCATGTCCTTCCCTCACATTCCCTGGAGTGCCTACTTCCCTGGCCCTGGAGAACAGAGTGCTACCTACTCCAAAGAGACTCTACCAAGGGATGTCTGAACCCTGAGGGACACCCCCCGAAAAAAAACAAGGCTCTGGGATTACAGACCCTACAGAGTTCTCAGATTCAGGAAAACCCCAGAGGGCTTGAGATTCTAAGAGACCCCAACACTCACACACACAGGGGTCCTTATTCCCTGGCTATATGTCTCCCCCTTCTCCATCAGCACTAGGAGTTCACAAATAGACTCAGTTATGCCTCCTGTTTAGTCCAAGACCTCTCTTCTGGTCTCATCAGCCCATGCCCAGAGCAAGGATCTCTGGTTCCTTACACCAGCCTTTATGCTTCATCCATTCTCTCCTCCCCACTCCTGCCCACTTTACCCTAGTCTTCCTCTTCTCCCTAACCAGGATAACATCCTGGTCTGAGGGGCCTCCCAAGCTTGGTGGTAATCAGAAATCCCAGTCCCACTGGGGAAAAGTGGGGAGGGGTCCCCAGGAAAGGTGAGTGGATTGCAAGAGAGAAAGGGGAAAGGGAGTATGGCCTCCATTTCCTCATCTGCAAAATGGGGATGATAGCCATACCTACCACGTAGGATTGCTATGAACAGCTGTACAGAGTGGGTGTTAAGAGTGCTTGCTTCTGGCTATACCTCACTTAATAAAAACATATGGAAAACATAATGGTATACCACTATATATCCACCAGATTGGTAAAAATTTTAAATACTGACAATAACAAGAGGACTGTCATACAGAAAACAAATTTGTACAACCATTTGGAAGCAACCAACAGTTCCACCCCCAGGTATATACACCCAATAGAAAGGTGTGTGTGTGTGTGTGTGTGTGTATGTGTGTGTGTGTGTGTGTGTGTGTGTGTGTTCCAAAACACATGTATAAGAGTGTTTATAATGGAATTATTCAGCCAAACATTGGGATCAATAGTGGAATAGGTAAATCTATAGTTGAATAAACTATTGCTACATCAAGCAACATAAATGAATCACATATTGAACAAAAGATTACTGTTGAATGATTCTATTTATATAAAATTCAAAAATAGGCAAAACTGATTTATGATTTTAGAAGTCAGGATAGAAGTTACTTTTGGGGAAAAGGGTAGGAGTCATTACTGAAAGGGGTCTTATGGGGTATAGGTAATGTTTAGTATTTAGTTACATAGCCTATTCACTATATGAATATTCACTGAGCTAAATATTTCTGATTTCTGCACTTAGTTCTGTATGTACATTATACTTTAATTTTTTTAAGAAAAAAACTTTTTGTTTGTTTTTTTAAAGAGTGCTGGCTCTCAAGTCAGCCTGCCTGGACTGGATTTCTGGCAGGAGATTTAGTACAAGTTAGCACACTCTCTGTGCCTGAGTGTCCTCATCTTTCATTTAAGTGACTATTATATAGGATGTTTGTAATGATTAAATGACTGAATCTGTATAAAATGCTTACAGTGATGCCTGCTACATTATTAAGTGCCCCGTGAGTTAGTTATTAGCCATGATCAGCCAAGTGAGATTAAAAGCCTGAAGCCAAAATGCCTGCACTGAATTCTGGATTTGCCATTTACTAGCTCTGTGACTTTGGCCAAGTGACATCCTCCTTCTTACCCTTAAATGCCCTCGGTTGTAAAAGAGGGATAATGTCAGCTAAGCCTGATAGGGTTGTGCGAGAAACTACAGAGAAAATGTGTGTAAAGCACTCAGCACAGTGCCTGGCACAGAGTAAGTCTCAAAACATATTAGTCATTATGATTACTGATCACCATGGTAACCCTATAAATCCACTTTTAGATGGGGCTCCAGGTATTAAAAAGACTGGCTTCAGGTCACAAGCAACTGTGATTTAAATCCATTTGTGGGATGACACAGAGCCTGTGCCTGGGCCTCAACTGGCACACCCACTGCAACCCAGAAGTGTCACATTCTGGGAGACTTTTACCCACACCCAGACAGCACCTCTTTCTCCTGTCACGCTGCCCTTGTCAGGACTCTGTATACCAAGACGCTCTTGTGCATGCCCTGCCTGCCCAGCTCTAGCTGTGGGAAGAGAGGGTCTCAGAGGGAAGACACAGTGCCCACTAGGCTTTCCATGCCAGGGACCTCTCGTGCTGCTGTCCTTGTCCTAAGAAGTAGGGGCAGTCCTAAAGATGGCTGGTGAGGGCTGGAGAGAATTTGAGGTCAAAGGAACAGGGCTGAGTGGGCCCAGAAACAAGGCCCACACTACCTAGAGCCCCTAATCCACATAGCCCCCATCCCCTTGTCTCCTGAAGCCTGGATTCCTCCCATCTTCATCCCCTCAGCCCTTGAGGTTTCCAAAGGCTTGATGCTTGGAGCCAGTAATGCTCAAGATCTGTGTGCAGTCTGTTCCTCACCCCCACCCAGTCATGATATTCTAAAGAGCAGCAGAAGCTAGCCCCAAGCCAAGGGAAAGCCAGACAGCCCACAATTGAGAAAAGCTTTGCCCTCAGGTTGGGGTACACAGGCTGTGGGGCAGAGTGCTCTTGCAGTCAGAGTCAAGAATTCAAATCCCAGTTCTGCCCTGATTAATCGTGCACTGTGGGCTAGTGCCTTCACCAGGATGGGCCTCAGTTTCCTCATCTGTAAAATGGGGATGCCAGTCCCTACTTCACTCTGTAAGGCCATTAAGGAGGATCAAGTGAGGCCATATAAGCGAAAGGACATATGTCCCAGAAAGCAGGTTACAAATTAGTGGCATCATTATTATGACCTTTTTTGACTCTAAAATTCTACAATACTTTGAGGTGGAAGGATAGAGAGAAGGGGAGAGGGTACTAGCAAGGGGAAGGCCAAGAGAGGGAGAGACTGAAATGTGGAACAGGACAGAGATGGAAAGGAAGAGAAGATGGATAGATATGATGAAATAAAGAACTTGGGAAGATGGGAGAGATTTACAGACAGATATGAAACCAAAGCTCCAGGCCCAGACTCCCTGTATTCATTCATTCTTTAGAGGAGGAAATGAGGCAGCAACTGCCAAACTGGACTGGGCCTCAGAGCCTGCATCCCAGCAGCATCCAAGGGCCCTCTGAAGGCGAT
Source organism: Miniopterus natalensis (assembly GCF_054644295.1). Lineage (NCBI taxonomy): Eukaryota > Metazoa > Chordata > Mammalia > Chiroptera > Miniopteridae > Miniopterus > Miniopterus natalensis. The sequence goes on from NC_142097.1 coordinate 24,379,289, forward strand.
GGACTGGAGGTTGGGTCTCTGCGGCTCCAGGTATCCTCTTCCTCAGATCAGACCCCTGGGTTCACAGGCCAAAGTCAGAGCTGGGGAGGCAGCTAGCCACCAGGAATGCCAGTCCCCCCCCTTACTCCCACCAGGACTCTCATTAAGGAATGGGAGCTCTCCCCCAGGCTCTGTCACATCACACAGACATGCAGCCTCTACTCAGGCTCTCTCTGCCAGCAAACAAGTAAGCAAATGTAGAGTGAGGAAGGGAAGGGGCTAGAGCCCAAAGAGACGAGATCACCAGGGAAACAGACAGATGCAGGTAGAGGCACACAGCATCCCACTCCATTCCTTTCTTCTTGGGACCCACTCTAATGCTTCCTTCGATTCTGACACCAGTTCTTCTACAATTTAACCCAATTCTGACACTATCTACCTGAAGTTACCATCAGATCCCACAGGTTAAGTGCTCAGTCCTACAAGACTGCCCCCACCTTCAGGTGCCAGTCAAAAGTACAGGTTGTCACCTGAGCTTCTATAGATGGGAGGTTCTAACAACCCCTTCCTTGGGTTCTATTAATTTGCTAGAGTGGCTCACAGGAGTTAGAGAAATATTTTATTTACTAGATTACTGGTTTATTATAAAAGGATACAACTCAGGCACAGCCAAGTGGAAGACTGCCATAGGACTAGGTATGGGGAAAGGGCGCAGAGCTTCCCTGGCCTCTCCTAGTGAGCCACTCTCCCTGCAGCTCCACAAATTCACCAACCCAGAAGCTCTCTGAACGTGTCCTTTTGCAGATTTATGGGGCTTCAGAACATAAGCACGACTGATTAAATAATGGACATTGGTGACTGCGCTCAATCTTCAGGCCCTCTCCCTTCCGGGAGATCGGAAATCGGAAATCGGTGGGTAAAGCCAAAATTCCAACCCTCTAATCTCTTGATTGGTTCCCCTGGCAACCAGCCCCCATCCTTAATTACCTAAGGGTTTTCCAAAACTCGCCTGGTTAACATAACAAAAGACACCTTCATTGCTTTCACCACTTAGGAAATTCCAAGGGTTTTAGGAGCACTATGCCAGGAAAGTGGAAGAATACCAAATATGTTTCTTATTACAAATCACAATATATCAACCCCCAAGGACCTTATCTGGGATTTCCACCCATTTCAGTGCTGGGGAGAAAGTGACAGGTCCACGTGACCCCATTCCTCACACCACATTAGGAAACATTACCGGTTTTCTCACTCCATCTCCCAGGCCAGCTCTATTCCCCATTGTAGTCACCTGCAATTACACATCTCTCTCTAGGCCTAGTTTTAATCTCTCTTCCATGGCAATCCAACCCCGCTCTATGGAGAGAGAAAGAGAGAGAGAAAAACTTCAGAGAGAGGGAGAGGGGGAGAGAGCATGTTCTAGAGTGACCAGGTAAAACATACCAGAGGTGAGCATTCAGGTATCCTGGCCATCTCAGGTATCCTGGCCATCAAGATAATCCCTGCCCAGCTGGTGTGGTACAGTGGTTGAGTGTCGACCAAGAGGTCACTGGTTCAATTCCTTGTCGGGGCATATGCTGGGTTTGCAGGCTTGACCCCCAGTAGGGGGCGTGCAGGAAGCAGACGAATGAGAATATTTCTCTCTCATCCATGTCTCTCTCTATCCCGCTCCCTTCCTCTCTCTCTAAAAATTCAATAAAAACATTTTTTTTAAAAAGATACTCAATCTCCTTCTTACTGTAAGAAGCTGAGAGAGCAGAGAGGCCCAACCCTGGCTTCTGTTGTCAGATGGGAAGGCCTCCCTGTTCCACTCCCTTTACCACTTCCACTCTGTGGGGTATAGAGGAAGGATGTGGGGAGCTGGAGAGTCTGGGGTGAGGGAGCAGGGAGGAGTTCATGGCTGTTTCCCAGGTATTGCTGACCAAGCCTCCAGTAGGCACAGATGCCAAGCCCAAGCTCCAGTTCCAGCAGGGGGAGGAAAACTTTTCATATTTTCCTCTATCCTATTTTTTTAAATAAAAAATTATATATGTATTATTTTTATAACGTAAAAAGTTAGCTTAAGTTAACAAAATTTAAGAGTTCCTGCAGTAATTACCATCAGCAGCCACTGATACTTGAGATGGGCAGCCAGGGAGGCTTGGGGCCCTAGCAGAGATTTAAGGTCACATCAGCCAAGCCACAATGCCAGAAGGCAAGGGGGAGGAGAGGTGTCACATAAGGAGTGGAAAGAATCAGAAACCATTCTCTGCCTCTGCAGACACCATGGCCCAGCCCCAGTGGGTTTCTGCTCACTCCTATGCAGCTCTGGGCTGAGAAAGGGGAAGGGAAGACAAAAATTTAGGCATACACTGATTTAAACCTACTCAATGCACAGGGGTTTTAAAAAATATGTAACTAGGAGATTGCGGTTTTCAAATGAAATCTTGCACAGAATAGAATTCTTACATAGGACCAAAAAAGATGACAGTAGACCTGCTCTGGGTTGGAGAACCTGGGACTCAACTCCTCTGACTGCCCACTTAACTGACTCTGTGGAAGGCATTTTGCAACCCACTTCTCTAGTGGGCTACCTAGACTTCAGTGTACATGTGGAGAAACTGAGACCTAGAGAGAGGAGGGGATTTATACCCACGATCATGCAACTAGTGACAGCAGAGCTAGAAGTAGACTTCCCACCACAACACACTGTTCCTCAATTTCATCCAAAGACTGAGTTTTTCTAGAGAGTTCTCACCACTGGGTTCACATAAACTTCAGGTACCCTCAGAATATTGAAAAATCTATCTCTATCTACAAAATTTACATTCTCACAAAAATTTATATAGACAGGTATGCCTTTAGTGAGGTGGGGGAAAGGGATGGGGTGTAAGAGTATATAGGGCATGGATGAAAACCAACACTTAGAAAGTCACTTTGGTAAATGGTAATGAACACAGAGAATTATCAATACTCGCAATTAGTGCAGGAACTCTTAAATTTTGTTAATTTAAGCTAACTTTTTACATTATAAAAATAATACATCTATAATTTTTTATTTTAAAAAATAAGATAGAGGAAAATATGAAAAGTTTTCCTCCTCCTCCAACAATTTAGAATTGCTTCCAGATGTTTTCAATGCATACATAAACATTTATCCAGGTGGGATTGTGCTCTACACACTATTCTTCCCCTTGCTGTTTTTAAACTTAATACATCTTAGTGATATTTACGTATCAGTACACCTAGATCAACTTTGGTCCATTCCATTAAGTTCCTGTTGCCTCATCCCCAGATGGGTCTTACAGGATACTGCAGGCTGGAATGAGGGTGCAGGCGAAAGAGGCAAAGGCTGGACTGCTGTCCTTGGGGAAGCATGCCCACCCCCCCACCCCCACTTCGGGGGCTCTGTTCCAAGAGGTAGAAGGCAACATGACTGGTTTCTGACTGTCATCCTCTGTCCTGGAGAAGTTGCAGAGAGTGACACACTGGCCCTGGAGCCCAGGGCCTGGTCAGCCTTCTGGATGGGCAGAAGCTACTGGATGGGCTTCCCTGCAACTAGTGGTCCTGTGCATTGAGGCTTTTGTCCTAATCAACACATGTGGTGAGCAGAGTGAAGCTAAAAACACTAGGAAACTATTGGAGCCCAGGAGACCAAAGGACAGGGACCAGAGCAATGCCAAAGCTCCATTCCTTTGGCTTTCCCAATCATCCTAGCTATGGGCTACTTCCATCCTTGACTTCCTGTCACATCACAACCCCTTCTCACTGGTCCTCCCTGGAACTTTGTCAGCAGAGTGGACATTGGATATGCTGGGGTGACAACAGTTGGTAGATTCTCTGGTTCTTCTCTCTCTCTCTCTCTCTCTCTTTTGTTTTTTTTGTTTTGTTAATCCTTACCCAAGGATTTTTTTCCATTTATTTTTTAGAGAGAGTGGAAGGGAGTGGGGATGGGGAGAGAGAAAGAGAAAGAGAAAGACTGATGTGAGAGAGACACATCCATTTTTGGCTCCAGCACACACCTCAACCCTGCTAGGGATAAACCTGCAACCAGGTATTTGCCATTGACTGGGCATCCAACCAGGGCCTATGCTCTAACCACTGGGCCACAGTGGCCAGGGCTGGTTCTTTTAGAAGGAAGAAGGGGAAAAAAAAGCATTAAACCCAAATTGTCTTGCCAGCCTGAGGGAAATTCCTTCTTCTTGATTCTGATACTGTTAGCCTGCTATTCTATATGCCTTACATTATGGATTACATAAACTCGTGTAATCCTCACAGAACTCTGAGGTAATACTACTATTTTCTTTTTCTTTTTTAGCAGAGGAAACAAAAGCATCAAGAAGTCACCTCCATCAAGGTTACACTACTGGCCAATTGTCCAGTTAGGACTGAAACTCAGAGAATGCTGATTGGAAGGAGGTGAGTGGCTCAGATGGAATTAGTAGTCACCCAAATTGTGCCGTTACCTTTCCTAGAATCTTGTAAGGGCAGCAACTTTTTTTCCTGTCATGTTAGCATTGCAGATTGACAAGGAAAAAGAAATCCACTCAAACATGTTTACATCCGAGTAATAAAAAACTTTGGTCTAAGTCACAAGCAGCAAGGCCATCCTGCTGGCAGGCTAAGGAAAAAAAATACTCAGCCCTAGAGTGGCCCCTAAACCACCCTCAGCTCCTGTGACGGTGACGACAAATGATTCCTTTTGACTGACCAGTCGCAGCCCTATGCTGCTCTCGACCCGCTACCCCCTTTTATTATATGAAAACCAAAAAAACACAACTGTGGTACTTTTGTTTCTTTGAAAATAAATTATTGTAGGGGAGGTTGAGGCAGACTCCAGAACCTGTGTTGCTTAATCAAAATCGCCAGGCTGCCCGTCCAGAAAGCCGGCACTCAGTCTTCCTCAGGAAAACGAGGAAAGTTTCCTCAGGAAAATGGAGCTCGGATTCTCTTCCTTTCGCTAACAAACAAACAAACAAACTTCGGGACGGAGGATGGCTTTTAGATTTTAGGGACCTGAAATAAATGAGTATACTCCCATCTCTTTTTATCCGGGTCCGCACCTCAGAGAATCCCTTCACGCTTCTACCTCCCGACTCCTCAGAGTTTTCTGCAGAGAGAACAAATGAGCCCTCCTCGTTGGCTAGATCCCCTGTCTGTCTCCCCGTTACGCCTCAAAGTGGTACCTCTGGAAAACCCTCTAGTCCCGCCTCCCTCGCCTAATTAGTTCGTTCAAACAGGCCCCGGCCAATTCAGCCCTTCATTGGTGGACATAAAAAGGCCAGCTACGATTGGTTCTCCGGGACGGAACCGCCGAGAGCAGGCCAGGGATTGGCTGATCTGGTTTGGGCGGGCTAGAGGAAAGTTCAAATCGAGCTGGAGCTGCGCTCCTAACCGACGAGCGTCTGAGGAGAAGCCGCTTCCCCAGGATTGTCTCGTGGGTCCTGCCGGTTTAGTCTATTGCAGGGTTCTCGAGCCCTTTCACGACCGTCACCATGGAGGTGTCACCACTGCAGGTACAGCTCGCGGAAGAGGCGGGTTGTGGAGCCTGAGCGCGGCCTGGTATCTCCCTGGCTGCGGGTGAGGGATGCGGCTCCTGGGCTGTGGGCGCGCTGCGGCGGCCTGGGAGCCTGTGTTTCGTGTGGACCCCGGTCTCCTGGGCTCCGCGTGATCGTACAGAAGGAGAAACCCTTTATGGTGCTAATGCTTAAGTGTTATCGGCTAAGCTGGCTTCTAGCGTATTGTGTTTTGTTTTACTGTTTCTAGGGACAGGACGCAATGGGTCCTATAGTAGATCTGTATTATAATGGCCCGCTTGTGACTATAAACAGCACTACTGATGCTTTTCTCCCCTACCTTCCGGTTGAAAATGGAATTGAATGTCCCTGACCTTGAAAGGTGCAGAGCAGGGCACCGGTGTTCCCTTTGAGGAGCCGGCAGACCCGAGCGGCTCAAAATATGTCGGTCCTGTGTTCACCACGTTAGCGCGGCCAATCGATAGCCTTCCAAACATGCTGCTGAACTAGCACCTATTATGTGCCTGGGACATAGTAGGCGCTCAGTAAATATTTGTGGGGCAGATGGAAGAAGTGGGTGTGTTTCACTGATGACATCTAAAACATGGGAAATACTTCCGTGTCAGGTACACTTAGCGAGGTAATCTATCTATTAAAATTGACACCGAAGAACCTGGCTGCGGTTAACTTAAACTGCGATGTTTATACAAAAAGATGTAAACTCCTCCAGTACCCACTGAAAGACTGTGATTTGTTACAGCATGTTTAAGCACATTGCGGTAGACATTTTGCTCATAGTTTCTGATGAACCTAAGATTAAACTTCCCCTTTCTTCAAATTTTTTTAAATTGCTAGCCTGTAAATGAAAATATGCAAATCAACAGAACAAAGAAAAATGAAGATGCTAAGAAAAGACTGTCTATTGAAAGAATCTATCAAAAGAAAACACAATTGGAACATATTTTGCTTCGTCCAGACACCTACATTGGCTCTGTGGAATTAGTGACTCAGGTAAAAACCAAGCTAATTAAATGCAGTTACTAAGTAGTTAGAATGTGTACTTTTCCTGGTTAATTTTCTATACTTTGTGTAGTGTCACTGGAATTAGCCTAAGCTATCATATATATAATATGTATATACATGTTTTATCCAGAAGACCTTACAGTAATCATGATGATAAAACAATGAATATAGGGTAAAAATAATTATATCTCTTTCCCTTATTTCTAGCAAATGTGGGTTTATGATGAAGATATTGGCATCAACTACAGGGAAGTCACTTTTGTCCCTGGTTTGTACAAAATATTTGATGAGATTCTAGGTGAGTAAATTATTTTTTATAAAGATCTACTGGTCAAATTCTTCACAAGAAGTATCATTCCTAGCAAATCCTCTGTAGCCAGGGCTGTCATTTCAAACAGTTGGCAGAGGTGAGGCAGTGAAGTTGAATTCTTTCCTAGAAACAGTACTATGAATAAAAATTGCTGAATTAACACTTAGTTGATGCTACTCCTGTGCTCGAGACTTTTCTTTCTATATCTTTCAGTTAAGGAATTTTTTTTTAATACTTTACTTTTTACAAATGTGTATTTTATTTTCTTTCAGTCAATGCTGCAGACAACAAACAAAGGGACCCAAAAATGTCTTGTATTAGAGTCACAATTGACCCGTAAGTCTCTTGCTTAGTGTTTTGTTATAGTTCACTGTTACTGTTAGTTGCATTTTATTGGATTTATAGTGAAGTTGACTTATTTATTTTTTAATGCTCACCTGAGGATATGTTTTTATTAATTTTAGAGAGAAAGGGGATAGAGAGAGAAAAACATCGATGCATGAGAGAAACATGGATTGGCTGCCTCCTGCACATTGTGCCCTGACCAGGAATTAAACCAAAACTTTTTTGGTATACAGGATGCTCACCCAACTGAGACACCCGACTTTATTTTGAAAGTTGACTTTTTAAAATAAGTTTGCAAAAACACAGAAAGACAGAATGCTAAAATGAACAATCTATCCCTACTATCTAGATCCAGCAGTTATTAACACTTTGCCATATTTGCTTCATCTATATTTTTCTGAAACATATTAAAATAAATTACAGGCTTTATGACACTTCATCCCTAAATACTTCAATAAGCATCTCCAATAATTGCTTGAATTATTCTGGAGTCTAGAGCGGCTGAGCTTTTTTTTTTTTTTTTTTTTTTTTTTAAGTTTTTCCCCACATAATGCTATTCAAACAGTAAACCAGCAGGTGGTGATAGAGATCTAACATTTCTGATTATAAATGCTGGGTGTCCCTTTGTGGGTGGTCAGAATGCTTGTTTCACCTTTTTGTTAGCCTAATCAAAGTCCAAATCAATTCTTAGTATTTTACTGGCAAGCAGGAAAGTTTACAATTGATAATGTTTTTCCCTTTCATATTTGTTTTGCAATGAGTTTTGTTCCATGGGAAAGCTAAGAGAGCTAGGACAGTATATAGATGATCCTCCTAAAAGCAGTATAATAATACTGTTTCCAAATTTTGTTTTTATCTTTCCATTGAACATAAACCATTTCCCTTTGTTTATCCTAACATTTTAAAATTTCCATTATTTTTTGGTATTATCAGTGTCTACCCAGGTGTTGGAAAGGTTTAATTTTTTTTTTTTTCTCTTGGCTCCTATTTCAGGAGTATCAGGAACTAAACATGGTGGGAAAGACAGTTCATGCTGAATTTCAGAAGAAATATGTATATAAGAGCCATAAAGAAATTAAGACTATGAATTTATATATTTTAGAAATAATGGTATTTAAATATAAAATATACTTAAACACTAGCTTAACAAACAAATTTCAACTTTCTTTTCTTAGGGAAAACAATTTAATTAGTATATGGAATAATGGAAAAGGTATTCCTGTTGTTGAACACAAAGTTGAGAAGATGTATGTCCCAGCTCTCATCTTTGGACAGCTCTTAACCTCAAGTAACTATGATGATGATGAAAAGAAAGTAACAGGTAGGGTATTGAGGAAAATAGCAAACATTGTTGCTAAAAAAAAAAAAAACCACACTTTTGTTTTTTAAATATCTTTATTGATTTCAGAGAGAGGGAGAGAGAGAGATAGAAACATCAATGATAAGAGAGAGTCATTGATTGGCTGCCTCCCGCATGCCCCCAACTAGGGTGGAGCCCACAACCCAGGCATGTGCCCTGACCCGGATTGAACTGTGATCTCTTGGATCCAAGGTTGATGCTCAACCGCTGAGTCGGGCCCTGCCGGGCATAAAGTTTTAAAATCTTTTTTAACTGCATCGCTTTGACAGTGATTAAGAAATAAAACTGTTCATGAGATAACATATGGTATTTTATATTTATTTGCCCAGGTGGTCGTAATGGCTATGGAGCCAAATTGTGTAACATATTCAGTACCAAATTTACTGTGGAAACAGCCAGTAGAGAATACAAGAAAATGTTCAAACAGGCAAGTAAATAGTTGTATTTTGTGTCTTGATTACAAATTGTACTATAGCAATTGATAATGGCATTAATTGTTGACTTAATTTAACATTATTTATAATCTATTAAAACATGAAAAATTATTCATGAACATATATTTGGTTATTTTTTTTAGGACTTACAAGTTTGTGATATTTAGTTCTAGTTTATTTGAAAGATGATTCAAATTTTTCATCTCTCCTATTTTTTACTTCCATAGACATGGATGGATAACATGGGGAGAGCCAGTGAGATGGAACTCAAGCCCTTTAATGGAGAAGATTATACATGTATTACCTTCCAGCCTGATTTGTCTAAGTTTAAAATGCAAAGCCTAGACAAAGATATTGTTGCACTAATGGTTAGAAGAGCGTATGATATTGCTGGATCCACTAAAGATGTCAAAGTCTTTCTCAATGGAAATAAGCTGCCAGTAAGTATTTTCTGGCAATGAGGGAACTGGTGATCATTGTCAAAGGCAAAATTGATTTTCTTTCCTCTCATGTTTTTCTTAACACTTTTCAGATATTATCTGCAAAGAAAACTATATACTACACTTTTTAATCAGTTCATTTTAAACTTACAAAAGGAAATTTCTTTCTCAAAGAAACACCTAAATGAATCCATTTGTGTCCTTTAATAACCATGCTTTTAAACCCATCATTGAACAACCATTTCATTTGTTTTGAAAAATCTTCTTAGTCTATTATTCAGTCTACTTTTTAAATCTTTTTTTTGTACCATTTTAATTCCTGTACAGGTGAAAGGATTCCGTAGCTATGTGGATATGTATTTGAAGGATAAGGTAGATGAAACTGGCAATCCATTGAAGATTATCCATGAACAAGTAAACCACAGGTGGGAAGTATGTTTAACAATGAGTGAAAAAGGCTTTCAACAAATTAGCTTTGTCAACAGCATTGCTACTTCCAAGGTAATTTTATTCTTAAGTTATTAATCATGATTTATATTTTCATATGTATTATTGTTTTTAACATATAAAATGAACTTGGATATTTGGCTACGCTGGTATAAAGTAAGCTAAATTAGACTTTTTTATGTTTGATTATTAAAATTTTGAGGATACTGAGCTTTACAGTTGAGTATTTTTCCTCATCAGGGTGGCAGACATGTTGATTATGTAGCTGATCAGATTGTGGCTAAACTTGTTGATGTTGTGAAGAAGAAGAACAAGGGTGGTGTTGCAGTAAAAGCACATCAGGTATTGTATTTTAGCACAGTTTTCTTTTTCCAAAGTCAAGGAAGAAGAGAAAGGCTATAAATAAAGCATGAGTACATTTTTAATGATTTAATATCAACTTTTACTGCAGGTGAAAAATCACATGTGGATTTTTGTGAATGCCTTAATTGAAAATCCAACCTTTGACTCTCAGACAAAAGAAAACATGACTTTACAAGTCAAGAGTTTTGGATCAACATGCCAATTAAGTGAAAAGTTCATCAAAGCTGTGAGTACTTGGAAATAAAAAAGTAGAAACACCTTGCTTTATTTTCCATTGCCCTTCTCAGCTCTGCAGAACAAAGATTCCTCCCATAGCCCAGCTGGTTTTGCTCAGTTGGTTGAGCATTGTCCCATGCACCAGGAGGTTATCAGTTCAATTCCCTGTCAGAGCACATGCTAGTGTTTCCGGCTCATCCCCAGTAGGGCCTGCAGGAGGCAGCCAAAGGATGTTTCTCTCTCATTGCTATTTCTATCTCTCTCTCTCTCTCCCACTTTATCTCAAAAAAAAAAAAAAAAAAAAAAAAGATCCCTCCCACGTATTTTTTCACTCTAAAAAACAGCTTTTACCTCACTTACTGGAGCCTTAATTGCCACCTATATGCCTGTATTCCCCCATTTCATATCACCATTCAGTTTAATTTTTAATTTTTTTTTAAATCCTTATCCGAGGATATTTCTTCCATTGCTTATCAGAGAGAGTGCAAAGGAGAGAGAGTGAGAGAGAGAAACATCGAAGTGAAAGAGAGACACATTGATTAGTTGCCTCCCTCATGTGCCCCAACCAGGACCAGAGATCGAGCCTGCAACCAAGGTACATGCCCTTGGCCGGAATCAAACCCAGAAGCCTTCAGTCCACAGGCCAACGCTCTAACCACTGAACCAAACCAGCCAGGGCACCATTCAGTTTAAATGACTTCTGAATTAGGCCCATCTAACAGCTTACCAAACATTGAATATCTAAAGTTGCTCTAAATCACACATCCAAAACTCAGTTCTCTGCATACTCACTGACCTTCATACAAGGCAGTCGCCCACCCCCAAAAAACAAAACTATTTCCTATCTTAGTAAAAAGGCCCAACCAACCACTAGGTTGCATAAACAAGAAAGCTGGGAGCCTTTTCCTTTCCCTTCTCCTCTCTAGTCCAATAATCAGCTTTTGGATATCTCCATACCTTCCATTATCATCTCTTAATAGGTTCTTAACATTCACACAATTTCAGTCCTTTCTTTGTAATACTCTTGAGTAATCTTTTTGTGTTAAAGCACATGTTTTGTCTTCACTCTTGGAAGTCTTTCAATGACTTCCACTCTTAGAAAAAGTCTAAATTCCTTAATTTGGTCTATAACACCCTGCCATCTCCAACCTCATCTCAGGGCCATCTTTTCCTGTGTTATCTAATCTTCAGTCCTGCTGGCTTTAAATTACTGAAAAACAGTACTCATAACTTTTTCACATGCTTATCTCTCCTTGAAATGCTTTAAATCTGGTTAACTGCTTTAGGTCTTCAATGTCATTTCCTCAGGAAAGCCTTTATTTCTACCCTTCTCCCCCACTAAGTTTATTTCAGTATAACACTGGACATACACTATTATATGTAGCACATTTTTCACTTATTCATAGCACTCATTACACTTGTGATTTCTCATTTTATTTCTGTCTTTGTTATACGTTAAACTCCATGAGGATGAGGACCATGTCTAATTTGTTTTAACTGCTAGATTTTAAACATGTAGCTCAATGTCTGAGACAATATAAGTGCGTAGTCAGTAAATATTGAATGAATGAATCCAAAGGAACCAGCTTCCTCAGTAGTGATAACCTGAGACAGGAAGATATGCCACCCTCTATCCAGAAATCGTATTTCTTTTTTCAATCTTTGAATTATTTTTATGGGAGCTCATTTATATTATACATTTCTGAAAGAACTCTTCTTCCCTAACATGAATCTTCTCATTTTCAGGCAATTGGCTGTGGTATTGTAGAAAGCATACTAAACTGGGTGAAGTTTAAGGCTCAAGTCCAGTTAAACAAGAAGTGTTCAGCTGTAAAACATAACAGAATCAAGGGAATTCCCAAACTTGATGATGCCAATGATGCAGGTACACATTTAATGCTTCCAGATTTTTTATGTGTATTTTTTCCTTGACAGATAATATTAAGAGAATATTTTTACTCTGCTAAAAATCAGTGGATTCCCTGTTATTAAATATTTGTCATTTCTAGCTTTTGGCTGTTATAAATAATGTCGATGATTGTTTGGTGGTATAGAACAAAAATGTTTACATATTGATCTATAGGAGAGGAAATAGTTTTCCTCTACCCCCTTACATTCCTGGCTGGGTCTGAAAATTAAACTAATGAAGACAAATTAACAAGAGAAAAGCATACAGATTAATTTAATGTAAATTTTATATGACACAGGAGGAAATGAAGCCTCAATGAAATAGTTAAACCTGGGTATTGTTATCCTAGGTTTGATGAAGAATCTAAAGTCATGGAAAGATATGATAAGCAAAGAGTATTAGCTAAGTGTAGTAAACTTAGAGAAGCTCGATGAGGCCTGATCACTCAGATTCTTCTCATTGTCCCTCAGTTTTGAAGTTAAGAATGTTCCTTTCCTCTGGGTATATGGAGGACACCTCTCACAATGAGAGTCTTATGACCTGCTTCAGGGAAGAAGTCTGAGGGGTGAGGTCAGAGAGATCTTCCTACTTCTACCATTTTCTAAAATTCAGTATGCCAAGATGCCATATTTTAGAGTAGCAGGTAATGAACCCTATTATTAACAAATATTTTTCACATAATATTATCAAATGAATGTTCAGAAGTAGTATAAAATGAGAAATTAGCCTAAGGAACTAAGACTTTTATTTACTATAAACTTTACCTAAAATATATCTAATTAGCTCCATTTAACTCCTAAGCCAACTTGTTATGAATTATAAATTACTTAGGTTTTATCACAAAGCTATTAACAGCATGTCTGAGTTAATATTTGAGGTTGAGCTAAATGTGCCAATAATTTGTGTATTTTTGTTTTAGGAGGCCGAAACTCTACTGACTGTACACTTATTCTGACTGAAGGAGACTCAGCTAAAACCTTGGCTGTTTCAGGCCTTGGTGTGGTTGGGAGAGACAAGTACGGGGTTTTCCCTCTTAGAGGAAAAATACTCAATGTTCGGGAAGCTTCTCATAAACAGGTAGAATATAAAACTATCTTAAGAATCTATTTTTTTAAAGCAGGACTTTGTGCTTGTGTTTCATTCCCTCATTGGGCATTTTAAAACATGTTTTAGATACTTTGTTGTTATTTTAAGAAATTGGATATGTGCATAGAACCTACAACCTATGTACGTGCCCTGACTGGGAATCGAACCAGCAACTTTTGGTGTACGGGACAATGCTCCAACCAACTGAGCCACCCGGCCAGGGCTATAGCATGTCTTAACAGATCTTTTTGACTTACTGCAGTATAGCTAATAATAGCTCAAAATACTGGAGCTCAAAAGAATCCAAGCAACATATACCATTGTATTTCTTTGTTCTTTTAAAATTTATAAACAATATATGTTCATTTCAGATAATGGAAAATGCCGAAATTAACAATATCATAAAGATTGTGGGTCTTCAGTACAAGAAAAACTATGAAGATGAAGATTCACTGAAGACTCTTCGTTATGGGAGGATAATGATTATGACGGATCAGGTCAGATTTGCTTTTCAAAAGATACTTTAGATTGTTACAATAAATTAAACATGTCTTATTGTTGCATTGCTTTCCTGCCATGAAAGGAAATTACTTAACTTGGAGATTTAGTCATTTTCTCTAATCAATATCTGAAGAGATATGGTATTACATTTATATCATATGCACACAACATATACAGGTTAAGAGTCTGGATTTGAATAGTCTTTGAATATTTGAATAGCCTTTTTTTATTGATCCCCATAGGAAAAAAATTGAGAAATTACCCACTATGTCAATCATAATTTTTTTAGTTTCTAAACACTTCTATGTTTGGCCTTCCAAATATTTCTAGGACCAAGATGGTTCCCATATCAAAGGCTTGCTGATTAATTTTATCCATCACAACTGGCCCTCTCTTCTGCGACATCGTTTTCTGGAGGAATTTATTACTCCCATTGTAAAGGTATATTAACTTCTAAGATACCATAATGGATATTTTAAGTCCCTACTTCTCAAACCTACATACACCACATAACCCCAGTGAAGTATGGTGGTATGTAGAAGAACCAGCACTGTGCAAAGCCACAGCAATGTGTTCTTTACCACAGGTGTCTAAAAACAAGCAAGAAATGTCTTTCTATAGCCTTCCTGAATTTGAAGAATGGAAGAATTCTACAGCAAATCATAAAAAATGGAAAGTCAAGTATTACAAAGGTTTGTAGTGAAACTCATATAGAACTTCTCATTTTGTAATATACCATTATACAAGATTACATGGAGTAACTTGGTATTCTTGGTTGTGTAGGTTTGGGCACCAGCACATCAAAAGAAGCTAAAGAATACTTTGCAGATATGAAAAGACATCGTATCCAGTTCAAATATTCTGGTCCCGAAGATGATGCTGCAATCAGCCTGGTGAGTTTGAATTGTATTTCATACATATATTCTAGTTTTTATAAATCACTACTTTAGCTAGTCAACTGAAACATGTAATAGGATGTTTTATAGACTATAACATTTTTAATAAGCATATTCCCAGAGAAAGGGACAAGATATTTTAGAAAACTGAGTTTTTGTTGTTTGTTTTTATACAAGAGATATTTTGGAACCTATTAGTACCAGTGACATCTTTTTCATCTGCTAATTTGTAGGCCTTTAGCAAAAAACAGATAGATGATCGAAAGGAATGGTTAACTCATTTCATGGAGGATAGAAGACAACGGAAGTTACTTGGCCTTCCTGAGGTAAAAATTTTAAATATATCCTACAAAATGTACTATTTTCTGACCTTTTAGGATTGATATGATAAATTTAAGTTGCTGACTAGCTATTTCAGTAAAAAGTGTAATAATTGGTAGCTGTATAAGTATTCTTATTCTTATTTAGACTGCTACATAAATGTATTGGGCATAAAAGAAATTATAAAGACAGTGAACTTTTTTCCTAATGCAACAATTAAATTTGCTTTATCTTTAAAACAAAGTACTTCTGCCCTGGTTGGTGTGGCTCAGTGGGTTGAATCCTGTGCACCAAAAGGTCCCCAGTTTGATTTCCAGTCAGGTCATATACCCAGGTTGTGGGTTCAATCCCCAGTCAGGGTGCGTATGGGAGGCAACCAATTGATGTGTCTCACATCAATGTTTTTCCCTTTCCCTTCCTCTCTAAAATCAATAAAAATATATTTAAAAAGCAAAATACTTCTGAATTTTTTAGGGACTTAATAACTATCCTAAAAATACTAAGAGGTTTCTTTGTTTCATTATTTTAAACCACATTATGTAATACTCTCTTTGATCCCTCAGGATTACTTGTATGGGCAAACTACCACATATCTGACGTACAATGACTTCATAAACAAGGAACTTATCCTGTTCTCAAATTCTGATAATGAGAGATCTATCCCATCTATGGTGGATGGTGAGTTCCAATTTTTTAGTCTGTTTTTATCATAACATAGAAATCAATGCCCAGAAACAGTTAAATTGAGGTTACTAATATTTGCACCTCTTTCATTTTGAAGGTTTGAAACCAGGTCAGAGAAAGGTTTTGTTTACATGTTTCAAGCGGAATGACAAGCGAGAGGTGAAGGTTGCCCAGTTAGCTGGGTCAGTGGCTGAGATGTCCTCTTACCATCATGGTGAGGTAAACACATAACCTATAATATTTCCAGAAAGCATTATAGCAGAAATACCTGCAGAATCATTCTCCAAACACTTAGTGAGAATATATAAGCTGGTACATTCGTAGTAGAGAATAATTTGGTGAAATCTATCAGACTAGATATGTGCTTACACTTTGACCTAACAAATCTATTTCTAAAAATATTTCTATAAGGATACTCATAAGTCTGCAAGGAGCTATATTCAAAGATGTTTATTATAACTTTGATGGTAAATTTAGACATCAAAAATGTTCATTGATTAGAAAATTGTTATAAATTGTGACACATCTATGCATGGAATCAGTGATATAACTAAAGTAAATCTGTGTGTACTAACATTGAAGAATGTCCATGTCCTGTTGTCAGCTCGGGAAAAAGAGGCGGAACAGTACTTAAAGCAAAACGTCTAGAACAATGAGTTCCAAATTACTGACTTTTGTTATCCCTGAGAATTGGAAAGGGCAACTTTCCAATTTTTATATATGCCTGAATTGTTTGACTTTACACAAACATACATTCCTTTTTTATTTTGGGATTGAATTGCTTTTTTGCATTCATTATGTTTTAAAGAACTAGATTGCCTATAAGTTTCTAGAACTTTAAATGTAATGATTATCTTGCTTGTTGCTTTCAATTAAAATATAGTGGGTAGCCCTGGCCAGTGTGGCTCACTTGGTTAGGTGTTGTCCTGTGTACTGAGAGGTTGCTGTTTTGTACAGGAGGCAGCCAATCGATGTTATGCTCTCACACTGATGTTTCTTTCTTCTCCCTTCCTCTCTCTCTAAAAATCAATAAAAACTATTTTATATTTATATATATATATAAAATATAGTGGGTACCCAGTAAATGTTCATGATTTGTTGAATACTTACCATGTACCAGGTACACAAAGGTAATTCAAATATGTTTCTTACCTTCAAGGTATAATCATAGTTTAACCAAGAGGGACAACACACACGCACACAACTCTAGAATAAAGTTATACATGCTAGAGTAGAAATGAGCAAAGTGTTGTAACTTAAAGAAGTAGATTTTTTCTTCTGCTCTGGGTGAAAAAAGGAGCTATGCCTTCAAGGACTCAATTGAAATTATTAGAAGGCAAGATCCTGAACTTGGAGCCCTAAGTCTTGGGCTAAAGCACTACATCTGCTGTGTACTTATCTGGGAAAACTCTGTAAACCTTGATACACCTCATAAACCCTTACAGGATTATAGTAAGGTTTAGTCATAATAATGGTTATGTATTAAAAGCCTACAGATCAGATTAATAAATCTTTTCTTTCCCCAGATGTCACTAATGATGACCATTATCAATTTGGCTCAGAATTTTGTGGGTAGCAATAATTTGAACCTCTTACAACCCATTGGTCAGTTTGGTACCAGGCTGCATGGTGGCAAGGATTCTGCTAGTCCTCGATACATCTTCACAATGCTCAGGTGGGTAATCCTTTCAGTTTCTAGTGAATTGCCATTTCCAATTTTGAAATAATGTGAGATTTAGTTGACAAAATATAAAAATTCAATTAATCAGAAAATGTACTTTTGATGCAGATGCTTAGAATATTAATTTAAAAAAACTAGTTCATTAAAGCTTAATTGTCCTAATCTTCAATGAGCAGAAAGACAAAATTCTATTTCAATTTGATAGCCATAGCCTTTGTATCCCTTAGAAGTATTGTTTCCTTGCCAAACTATAAATGATTTTTCTTCCATTTCTTATAATTTGTTTTCTTTCTTTATATAGAGAGTGGTTCTCAACCAGGGTAGATTTTGCCCCCCAGGTAACATGTAGCAATGTCTGGAGACATTTTGGTTGTCATAACTAGGGGAGCCATGCAACTGGCATCTAGTAGGTAGCAGCCAGGGATACTACTAAACACCCCGCAATGCACAGGACAACCCCCCACAACAAAGAATTATCTGACCCAAAATGTCAGTTGTGCCAAGTGTGAGAAACGCTTTTACAGAGTAAAGAAGAGTTTGATTCTTCCTAAATACCATAGTTGAAATCATACTTCCTTATGATTCTATGGAAAGTACATTATGCATGCTCAATTTTGAGCTGTCGTCTTACTCAACCTTTCAGCAGCGCTGGGTGCAGTTAATCACTCCATCCTCCTTGAAACTCTATTTGGCCTCCAAAACACCAGACTTTTGTTTCTCCTCCTTATTAGTCTTTTTGCTGGGTTCTTCTCATCTTCCCAATCTCTAAATACTGGCCTACCTCAAAGCTCCATGAGATCTCTCTTCACTAGCCCCTACTCTCAGTTGCCATCCATGATGATACTTCATC
Source organism: Miniopterus natalensis (assembly GCF_054644295.1). Classification (NCBI taxonomy): domain Eukaryota; kingdom Metazoa; phylum Chordata; class Mammalia; order Chiroptera; family Miniopteridae; genus Miniopterus; species Miniopterus natalensis. The sequence continues at coordinate 24,397,629 of NC_142097.1, forward strand.
CACTCAGTCTCATAACTCCAGCCCTGAATCTCTAAACTTTTATATCTGACTATCCTCTTACCATTTACCACTTGGACATCTAGTAAGTATCTCAAACATAAGTCCAAAACAAAATCCTGTCTCAGTAAATGGAATGCCATCCTTCTAATTCTCAGGCTAAAAACCTTGAAGTCACTGCTGACTCCTCTTCTCCGCACTTCTGTCCAATCCATCTTCAAATCCTATGCGCTCTGCATTGGAAAAATACTAAGTCATACCATTCATCTAAACAATTATATTCTACCATCAATAGGTCACTGGTTCAGAACCTTCCAACTGCTTCATTTAGAGTAAAATCTAGAGCCCTAATCTAGCCAACCAGACCTTACATGATCTATGTATGCACTCCCCATATCTTTTGATTCCATCTCATGTTATCTCTGCTCAAAACACACTTGGCCTCTTTGTCTATACATGTCAAGTGCACGCACCTTCTTCAGGCCTTTTACTTACTGGTCCCTCTTGCTTGCAATACTCTTTCTGCAGATAATCTCAGGGCTCATTCTCTCAACTTCTTTTCTGCTCAAATGTTATCCTGTCAGAAAACACCTACCATTTCTTAGTACCCCTTCAATCACTCTTACCTACTTTATTTTTCTTCTTAGCATTTACTGCACCACCTGACAAAATTTAAGCTCTTTGTCTAGCTCCCTGTACTAGAGTGTGAGCTCCTTGAAAGCTGAAACTTATGTCTGCAATGCCTGTCACATAGAAAGTACTCAGTAAATATTGTTAAGCAAACATTAGTCAGCAAGTAAAGCCGAGGTAATTTCATGTATAGATATAACACATGTCCGTTTCATGAAAGATAAATATCAAAGCCAGTATTTTTGTAAAATAACATTCTTTGATTGTTTTCTTTAGTCCTTTGGCTCGGTTGTTATTTCCACCAAAAGATGATCACACATTAAAGTTCTTGTATGATGACAACCAACGTGTGGAGCCTGAATGGTACATTCCTATTATACCTATGGTGCTCATAAATGGTGCTGAAGGAATTGGTACTGGGTGGTCCTGCAAAATCCCCAACTTTGATATTCGTGAAGTTGTGAATAACATCAGGCGTTTGATGGACGGAGAAGAACCTTTGCCAATGGTAACTGTTTTGTGTTAGAAACATTAATTTTCCTCTGGTTTCAGTTCAGTAGACTATATGGTTAAAGAGGATATAAATATACAATTTATTTCATACTTAAATATTAGATTTACTGTTTAATGCTATTGTGATTCCTGTTTTTAGTGTCACATTTAGAAAACATTCTTTTTTAAAACACCAATTTAGCTTCCAAGTTACAAGAACTTCAAGGGTACTATTGAAGAGCTGGTTCCAAATCAATATGTGATTAGCGGTGAAGTGGCTATTCTTAATTCCACAACCATTGAAATCTCAGAGCTTCCCGTCAGAACATGGACCCAGGTAAGTAATTGTGGATCTGGGGGGGGGGGGGGGGGGGGGGGTGTGATCAGCAGAAACACTTTTTGTAATAACACTTGATGAATATTCAGGAGCCAATGTTTTAGATATTTACAAAAGGATTATTTATTTCTTTAGACATACAAAGAACAGGTTCTAGAACCCATGTTGAATGGCACTGAGAAGACGCCTCCTCTCATAACAGATTATAGGGAATATCATACAGATACTACTGTGAAGTTTGTTGTGAAGATGACTGAAGAAAAACTGGCTGAGGCTGAGAAAGCTGGACTACACAAAGTCTTCAAACTCCAAACTAGTCTCACATGCAACTCTATGGTATGTCTTCTGTTATGAGATACATGTTTCAATTTTCTTAAGAAGATTAATATCAATCTTAAAAGGAAATCCTCGGCTACTTTTATACAAGGTGTCCCAAAAACAATGTATATTCACTTTAACAGCTGATAGCTCAACTTTGAAAATGAAATGTATTTTAATAAATACTGCCTTTATAATTATTCAGTGTGTGTATACATTTTTTTGGGACACCCTATATTTTGAAAGAATAAACTCATTTCTCTAAAACCATTAAAGTTTAACCAATTTATCTATTCTTGGCTCTACTCTTGTTTTTCTTTTCCAGGTGCTATTTGACCACGTAGGCTGTTTAAAGAAATATGACACAGTGCTTGATATTCTAAGAGACTTCTTTGAACTCAGGCTTAAATATTATGGATTAAGAAAAGAATGGCTTCTAGGAATGCTTGGCGCTGAATCTGCTAAACTGAACAATCAGGCACGCTTTATCTTAGAGAAAATAGATGGCAAAATAATAATTGGTATGTTTTTAAAATAACCGCCTACTAAACTACAATTGTACCAAACTTCCTTTAAACATTTTTTGGTGAGAGTAATGGTGGGGAGGGTAGGAAAAATCCATTTAGTTCAGCTGGCTACTTAAATGAGCATTTCTTTGAAATACATAATTAGGTGGTTGTATAGTTTGAAAGACAGGTCTTTTCCTAGATTGAGCATCTTGAGAAATCAAAATTTAGTTGACATTTAGACAGAATAGAGAGCTAGAAGAGGTTCCTGTGTAAACTGATTAAGAGAAAAGTCTGATAGGAAATAAAGGGCTGAAAGTAAGATTATAAATGGCTTCTATTATAAGTAAATTGTATGCCAAAGCCTGAAAGAGTCCTGTCTTAGGGACTTTTTTGAAGACATTCTAGCCCTGACCAGTGTGGCTCAGTTGGTTAGAGCGTTACCCTGTACACCAAAAGGTGGCAAGTTCAGTTCCCCATTAGGGCACATACCCAGGCTGTACAGGATTGATCCCAGTCTGAGGCATTGATGTTTCTCTCTCTCTCTCTCTCTCTCTCTCTCTCTCTCTCTCTCTCTCTCTCTCCCTCCCTTCCCCCCCTTCCCCTCCCTCTCCCCTTTCCTCTCTCAATTTAAAAAAAAAAGACATTCTAGAAGCAGCCAAGTCAGGGTTTAAGTGACCAAGAAGCTTGGGGTAAAAGGAAGGTTAAAAGAGATAGCTCAGTTCTGGCCAGGGCTAACTAGGAAAGCTGGACAACTAAACCATGCTACTAGTGTATAGTAGCAAGTCCCAAAAACATGACAACATGAGTTCCTAGTGATCACAGGAAAATTTTCTGGTGGTACACAAAAATGTTTAATTGTTACATGTTTAATTTCATGAATATTTTAAAATATATAACACTAGTATATCAATCCCTTAATTTCACAGCTATTAATGCTTAAGGCAAGGCTAAAATGTGTAACATTGGAACATGACTCAAAGAAAAACAAAAAGTAAAGGTTGTATTGACTACTATAAACATTAGAAGGAGAGGTTCTATAGAAAAAGGGAGTGAGCCCTGGCTGGGTAGCTTAGTTGGTTAGAGCATCTTCCCGGTATGCTAAGATTTTGGGATTACTCTGGTCGGGACACATAAGAATCAACCTGAATGCATGGGTAGGTGGAGCAACAGATTGATGTTATTCTCTCTCTCTCTCTAAAATCAATAAATTTAAAATATATATATTTTTTAAGAAAAAGGGAACGAATGCAACATGGAAAAATCAGTGTTTGGGTGGTGGTACTAAAAACTTTTCCAAGTATTGAATTTTTTTAAAATATATCTTTATTGATTTTAGAGAAAGGAAGGGAGGAGAGAGATAGAAAAATCAATGATAAGAGTCATTGATTGGTGCCTCCTGCACACCCCCCACAGTGGACTGAGCCTGCAACCCAGTCATGTGCCCTGACTGGGAATTGAACCTTGATCTCCTGGATCACAGGTTGAGGCTCATCTGCTGAGCTATGCCAGCTGGGCGAATATTGAAATTTTTTAAAACCAGGGAGTGTAATTGAGGTAGAGACCAGAAATAAAGGTTTGGATTGTCTTTTGCTATGATTCTATCATAACCTCATATGATTTGACTGCCCTCTTGTGGTAATTTACATTTGTCAATGGTTTAGGGCAGCAGTTTTCAACCCATGTGCTGCAAGAATTTTTAAACATGCAAGACCTGACTAGTCAGATGCACTGACCTCTTTTCCCTTAGACTGTCAAATTTAAAAATGACAACAGCCTACAAGACAATAGCGGTTTGGTGCGAATGAATCAAAATTATATCTTTTGTTTGTTTGTTAGATCAGCAAAAAATAAGCTTTTTGATGTGCCACAGAATTTTAGTAATTAGTTTAGTATTAGTAATTAGTTTAGTATTAGTTTATGAGATGAAAAAGGTTGAAAATCGCTAGTTTAGGGAGAACACTTAACCACAGCTGACCCTTGAACAACACGGGTATGGGATTTTTTTTCCTTTTTGTTCTTTTTTTAATCCTCACCCGAAGATATATTTTTATTGATTTTTAGAGAGAGAGGAAGAGAGAGAAACATCATCGATCAGTTGCCTCCTGTACACGCCCCAACCAGGGATTGAACCTGCAAGCTTTTTGGTGTACAGGGCAATGCTCCAACCAGCCAAGCCACCTGGCCAGGGTGAACAACACAGATTTGAACTGTGGGTCCACTCATGCATGGGGGTTTTTCACTAAACATTGGAAATTTTTTGGAGGTTTGTGGCAATTTGCAAAAACTTGCAGATGAACCTTGTGATTTTCTTAATGTTTTCTTTTCTCTAGCTTACTTTATTATAAGAGTAGAGTATGTAATATATATACAAAATATGTGTTAACCTACTGTTTATGTTATTGGTAAGGCTGCCAGTCAACAGTAGGCTATTTAGTAGTTAAGTTTTGGGAGAGTCAAATTATATGGAGATATTCAGCTATTTAGGAGATCAGTGACCCTAACCTCCCCATTGTGCAAGGATCAACTGTGTATGCCAGGATGTACAAATTTATGCAAGACAAAAAGTTTACTAATTTCCAGTTTTAATCTTTTGAATTAATATGCTAAAACTTTATCACTTTCCTAAAATATCACTTAAAACCAACCATTATCCCTGTTTATATTTTTTTAATAGAAAACAAGCCTAAGAAAGAATTAATTAAAGTTTTGGTTCAGAGGGGATATGATTCAGATCCTGTGAAGGCTTGGAAAGAAGCCCAGCAAAAGGTAATTTCTTGGTTAGCATTTTTCTATATTATTAAAGACTATATAATCTAATGTCTTTGTTTCACACTTTCTATTAAAACTACATTTTAATTCTTCCCACAGGTTCCAGAAGAAGAAGAAAATGAAGAGAGTGACAATGAAAAGGAAACTGAAAAGAGTGACTCTGCAACTGGACCAACTTTCAACTACCTTCTTGATATGCCTCTTTGGTATCTAACTAAAGAAAAGAAAGATGAACTGTGCAAACTAAGAAATGAAAAAGTGAGTTGTTGATGAGTGGTACATGTTGCTTAGTTATGTTCTAACCATGAAAGTAAAAACTTAATTGTGTGCTCCATGAAAATGCTGTTTATGCACATAAATTAACTTAATTTATTGACTATCTTATGAAGGAGCAAGAGCTGGAAACATTAAAGAGAAAGAGTCCATCAGATTTGTGGAAAGAAGACTTGGCTGCTTTTGTTGAAGAGCTAGAGGTGTGTAGTTTATAATGCCCATGTTAGAATTTTTATTAGTAAAATAATAGATTCTAGCAGTATATCTCTATCGAGAAATTTCATAATTGGCAATAGAATATTGGAGGCATAAGGAAATATTCCAAGATAACACATAAAAGAACAAATTGTTTAAAACTAGTTAGAATAAAGTAAATGATGCCAGGAAACATATTAACCTAGAAGTTATTGAACAAAGAGAGGAAAGGAGGGCAGGAGTTGATTTTTTGACCCATTGGGTGCTAGAAAAATGAGAGTATTTAAATGTGAAAGAAGACCAACCCAACCCAGTCCCCCAAATCAACTTAAAAGTACAAAGACAGTTTATCTTCAGGGCCAGATAATTAGTAGTTTCCGAAGATCCTGTTAATTTAATTCAGTTATCCAACATTATTTTAACATAAGAAAAAGCATTTCATAAATTAAGCTAAAAGGATTAACATGCAAATTTATATTATTGCACTTCATTATGATGTCCAACTTACCATCAGTTGATTGGATAACTGTACATTACTGGAATTACATCCTTAGTTTTTATTTGAATTTACAAATATGTATACATATAAACATATATATGTATTTTATCCCTAACCTGGTTTCCCATTTTTATCCTCAGAAAGATTCAGTGGTAAAATCAAGAGTAGAACCTAATCTTCTGTCTTCACACTGTTCAAAGTGTGTCTTAATTGTATCTCCACTGTTATGGGGATATACTTAGTTATGGAACAAGTTATCACAGATTAATCATAAGATATAATAAATTGAAATCAGTTTAACTGTTGCCTTTTATGCTATCCCTATAAAGTAATAAAGATGTTGTAATATCTTTGTTAGCTTATAAACTTGCTTCTATCCTTTTTTTAGGCTGTTGAAGCCAAGGAAAAACAAGATGAACAAGTAGGACTTCCTGGGAAAGGAGGGAAAGGAAAGGGGAAAAAAACACAAATGACTGAAGTTTTGCCTTCTCCAAGTGGAAAAAGAGTCATCCCCCGAGTGACCACAGAGATGAAAGCAGAGGCAGAAAAGAAAATTAAAAGGAAAATTAAGGTAATACTCTTGAAAACATTATACATAAAATATGTTTATTTCCACATAAAATTGAACAAATTATGTTATAAAGTTTCTATTCCTGGAAATTTATCCAAATTAGTTTGGAATTTATCCTATATCTAATTATAACATTCCTTTCTCTTTAAAAACAATTATTGATTGATTTTAGAGAGGGGAAGGGAGCGAGAGAGAGAGAAACATTGATTTGTTGTTCCACTTATTTATGCATTCATTGGTTTATTCTTGTATGTGCCCTGACTGGGGATTGAACCCACAACCTTGGCATGTAGGAATAACACCAACTGAGCTACCTGGGCAGGGCATTAATTCCTTTCTTATGAGCTTGATTTTTTTAATGTTTAAATATCTTGAGAAAATCATACCTTTACCTTTATTCAGAGCTCTTAACCAGAACCCAAAGAAAAAAATCACTGTTTGACCAGATACAGATTTTTATATTTGACCTTATTTTATTCCAAGAACAGTAAACCCTCTATTTTGTGGACCTCAATTTAATGGGCTTTGGATTTAACAGACAAAATTTCTGGTCTATATGTCATATATGAAAATTAACACCCTGTTAATTTTAAAATGCTATTAACCAAGATTTGCTTATGATTAAATTAGCAGGTTATGTTTTTTGTTATTAATTCACTATTAACAAATTTTAGCAAATAGGCCATATGTTGGAAAAAACACTTTAGTGACTTCACTGATATAAGTATATGTTACATACCTACAACTATAGTCTACATATTTAAATCCAAGTGTCACTACTCGTAAACAATGTTTGGTGAATGGTTAGCACGTGATCACACCACACTGTGCACAGTAATTGGTTCTGTTATCCCACCGCGTGACTTTCTATAGCAGTTTAAAGGTGCTGGCCACCCGGCTGGGCGTGGCTCAGAGGTTGAGCGTTGACCTAGGATCCAGGCGATCGGGGTTCGATTCCTAGTCAGGGCACATGCCCAGTTGCGGGCTTGATCAATGACTCTCTCATCATTGATGTTTCTGTCTCTCTCTCTCTCTCTGAAATCAATAAAGATATATATTTTTTAAAAAAATCAAAAGTAAAGGTGCTGGCCAGTGCTCCTTGATGTGTGCTAAGCCACACCCCAGCCATGTGCATTTGTTTACTCTTTGTGAGTGGCGAATACACACATTTACTAGACCTATTCAGTATAAATTTAAAATTACTGTAATACATATGGAAAACTTTTCTGCGAAATTAAACTTTTCATGCATACTTAATTTTAATTACACAATCTTGTCTACGTAAGTAAAAACAGGTAAACTAATTTGTCAATTTTTTAACATATGCTGGAAAACCTACTTTATTCTCTAACAGACTTTCAGCTTTAACAAACACCCCCTCGCCCAAATTAATCAGTTATGTCGAGGTTTTACTGTAATAAAAGCTGGCAGAACTTGACAATTTTCATCTTGCTATCTTTTAGAATGAAAATGCTGAAGGGAGTCCTCAAGAGGATAGTGTGGAACCAGAAAGCCTAAAACAAAGATTAGAGAAGAAACAGAAAAGAGAACCAGGTATTAAAACATTTTAAGGAAAATGGTATAGAGTTGAGATAAAATTATGTTTGTTACCTAGTACGCTCCATGTAGATATTCAATAAATTCTTAAGTAACATGAAGGAGAGCTGTCTGAAGTATACTTGAACCTCCCTAATATTGTCTTTGGGATTTGATTTGAGTAGATACCATTTTGTAATGAAATATTTTGTTAATTTGGCAACTTGAATTCCTCAGTTGGGATCCAAAGAAAACAAACTCCATTCATTAGGTTTCTCTTTCTAGCCAGTTAAAAGCTTGAGGACAGTGACCACATCTTAGTCATGTTTAACTTCCTCATTGAGATATTCACATACCAAATTCACCCACTTAAAGTGGACCAATTAATAGTTTTAGTATTCCCCAAAGTTTTAGAACAATTTCTTGCCCCCTAAAAGAAACACTGTACACATTAATGGCCACTCCCCATTTCCTCCCAACTCCTTCTCCCCCTAGACAACCACTAATCTATTTCTGTCTCCAGAGTTGCCTATTCTAGACGTTTCATATAAATAGATACCATATAATATGTGGTCTTTTGTGTCTGGCTTTTTTCACCTAGCATAATGTTTTCCAGGGTCATCCATGTAGTAACATGTCTCAGTACTTCATTCTTTTTTATTGCCAAATAATATTTCATTGTAGAGATATCATATTTTGTTATTTGTTCATCAGTTGATAGGTATTTGGGTTGTTTCAACTTGTTAGCTATTGTGAGTAATGCTGCTGTGAACATTTGTGTTTAAGTTTTTGTGTGAACTTGTTTTAATTTCTCTTAGGTAGATACCTAGGACTGGAATTGCTGGGTCATATGATTTTTCTATGATATCCTTTTGAGGATCTGCTACACTGTTTTCCAAAGCAGCTGCACCATTTTACATTCCCACCAGCAATTTGTGAGGTTTCTAATTTTTCTGCACCCTCACCAACACTTGTTAACTGTCTTTTTCATTCTAGCCATCCTAGTAGGTATGAAGTGGTATTTCATTGTGGTTTGGGTTTGCATTTTCCAATTGGCTAAAGATGTTGAGCATCTTTTTCATGTGCTTATTGGCCATTTATATTTCTTTGGAGAAATATCTATTCAGATCCTCTGCCCATTTTTTAATTGAGTTGTCTTTGTTGTTGAGTTAGTTGCAAATGTTCTTTATAGATTCTGGTTGCCTGTCCCTTATCAGATATATGATTCTCAAGTATTTTCTACCATTCTGTGGGTTGACTTCATTTCCTTTTGATGCCTTTTGAGGTACAAGTTTTTAATTTTGATGAAAGTCTAATTTTTCTATTTTTTCTTTTGTTGCTCGAGCTTTTGGTGTCATATCTAATCCTTTGCCAAATCCAAGGTCATGAAGATTTACCCTTTTTTCCCAAGAGTTTTAATTTGAGCTCTTACATTTAGGTCTCTGATCCATTTTGAATTAATTCTTGTATATGGCATAAGGAAGGAGTCCAACTTTATTCTTTTGTATTTGTATATCCAGTTGTCCCTGCACCATATATTGAAAAAACTTTTTTCCCCACTCAACTGTCTTTGCCCTTGTCTAAAATCAATTAACCATAAATATTAAGGTTTATTTATGGGTTCTTAACTCCATTCCATTGATTGATCTCTGTCTATCCTTGATATCTACTTTTGATAGATAATGTGTGCTCAGTTCTGTGGGGAATAAAAAGATAAATAAAACAAATGGAAACATCTTAAGTATTAAAAAGAAGTAATAGAAGTATATTTTGTGTAGCATCTGTGCAAAACAAACTAGTTCCTGAACTGGAGTGCTTCATCATCCACCTTCCTTCAACTAGTTAACTCTTATTTAACCTTCAGATCTCAGCTTAAGTGTATCTTTCTTGGAGAAACCTCATACTTATACACATAAGCATATATACCACATACCCTACATAAACACATTGTGTTTATTTGTGGGATTAGTTGACCAAGCTATAACCTCCATGAGAAGAGGAACTACATCTGTTTCTGTTCATCATTGTATTTATTCCCAGTACTAACACAGAGCTCAAGAAATATTTGAAGGATGGAAGGCTGATAGATGGAGAAAAGTGAGTCTAGGAATATGTAAAGGGTGGTTAATTCCTATCTCCCTTCTAGGTACCAAGTCAAAGAAACAAACTACATTGCCATTTAAACCAATCAAAAAAGGAAAGAAGAGAAACCCCTGGTCTGATTCAGAATCAGATATGAGCAGTAACGAAAGTGATTTTGATGTCCCTCCACGAGAAATAGAGCCACGAAGAGCAGCAAGTAAGAAAAACTGACAAACACGTAGATATGCTAAGAGATTTGAATAGCCAATGTATTTCAGGACACTTAATCCCAGAAATTGTTTTATCTTAGAGCAGTAATTATATTAATTTTTTAAAAAACTAAAGCATCTTTTAGGAAATTAAACTGAATTTCCTAAATGTTCATGAAATGTTATATCAATCTGTGGATTAAACAGTCTATTACCCTCTTTGATTCTTTGTATATGTATGTTTTTTATAGCAAAAACTAAATTCACAGTGGATTTGGATTCAGATGAAGATTTCTCAGATATTGATAAAAAAAGTGAAGATGAAGATTTTGTCCCATCAGATGCTAGTCCAGTTAAGATCAAAACTTCCCCAAAGTAAGTATCTTCTCTAATATGGATTTTATCATGATTGTTTTTAATAGCTGACGATATATTCTTTGTTGTTTGACACATTTAGAATATGTTGTCAGGATATAATTTTTTATTCTAGACGTATGAACAAAGAATTGAAGCCACAGAAGAGCACCACCTCAGGTATGTATTTAAATAAAAACAGTGAGATGTCTGCTTTACTGGGGTGCTCAGATCCACCTGGGTTATAATCCAGACATTAGCCAAGCCCTGCCTTTGAAAATAAATGTGGGTTCTTGTTAGCATTACATTGATGTTGTTCATTAGGTTTAGTTTTGCAAATAAATAGGTTCTACGTTTAATGTGCTAAAAGTATAATGTGCTTGCCAGGTACCATCCTAGGTGCTAGAGATACAAAAAATAACTGTTTTTGTTAATGAAGAGCCCAGAAATTAGGACAAAGTTATTACAGTGTGTTGGAAATATTCCCAAAAAGTCGCAGACTTGGTGTTTAAATAGGAATTCATAGGAGGGACAAAGCAATAAGTGGATTTTCCTGTGTTCCTTTTATGTACTATTTTCCTTTTCATTTGAAGTCATAGACCTTGATGGTGATGATGCCAAGGACAATGTACTTTCTCCGAATTCACCTGCTGCTGATTTCCCAGCTGAAACTGAAATCATAAACCCTGTTTCTAAAAAGAATGTGACAGTGAAGAAGACGGTGGCAAAAGGTGAACCTAAGTCTTAGAGATGGGTTAATAATATTGGGATTAACTAACTGGTTGCCACAAGTCAATTTTAATACTTTATTCCCAAAATGTACTATTGATACTGAAATTAAACCTTTTCCAAATGGAAGCAAATCTAATCTTTAGATCTTTATCATCAAAATTGGTGGTCAGAAGGTTTAAAATTAGTATGTTTCTCAAAATGCCAGGCATTATCTAGCTCATTTCTATGACCAGGACAGGATTTATACATAATTGCAAATGTTTAAGATAAAACATATACTTATTTTTTAAATGGATGCTTAAGAACGCTGATTCTCAAATGCATTTTTGGTTCTATTAGATTGTCTTTTCCTATGTTAAATATAAGCAGTCAACAGGTTGCTAAAGAAAGTTCACAGTGAGAACAATTCATCTTAGAGTGGCCATGATGAATGCCTGTGTTGACTTGCAGGTCAGTCTTCCACCTCCACTACAGGTGCCAAAAAAAGGGCTGCACCAAAGGGAACCAAAAAGGATCCAGGCTTGACTTCTGATGTCCCTCAAAAGCCTGATCCCCCCAAAACCAAGAATCGCCGCAAAAGGAAGCCATCCACTTCTGATGATTCTGACTCTAATTTTGAGAAAGCGATTTCTAAAGCAGTCACAAGCAAGGTGAGCATTTATCCTAACTAGTCTTTTGCTGTAGGTGTTTTAAAATATAACCAAGCTTTGCTCTTAATAATTTGGCACATTTTTAAGAAAATAAATTGGAATCCCATAATTTGTTAGCTTTTACTGTGTTTAGTTTAGTTGAAACAAAGTTACATATGCCACTTAGTCCATGAGAGTTGCTGAAGATCTATTTCTTATTCCATATTAGAAGGTGGAAACCCTGAATTAGAGTCTGCTGATATGTTTTTTACATTGAAATTCTGCTGTCTGGTTGACGTGTGCAAATTACTTGGACTTTTCTCTTAGAAATCCAAGGGAGAGAGTGATGACTTCCATCTGGACTTGGACTCTGCTGTGGCTCCTCGGGTAAAATCTGGACGGGCAAAGAAGCCTATAAAATATCTTGAAGAATCAGATGAAGATGATCTATTTTAAAATGTGAGGTGACTGTTTTAAGTAATGATCTTATTGTGCCAAAGCCTGGTTTTAAAGTTACCTCAATCTCTTCATTTCCTCCCCCTTGAATTTAGTTGGGGGAAGACAGTTTTAATCTAGAACCATCAAAGTGAAGTGTGTAGACCGCAGTGTCCCTATCTTTATAACACCGCCTAAGTGGCGATCCATCTCGTGGGCATTGTTTTCTTCTCCGCTTTGTCTATGTTTTCAGTCTGTTTTCTTTTGTCTTCAAAATCTGATTTTATTTACCTACTATGCCTCCTTTTCTATTTTCATAAACATGAGATAGAGCACGATTAACTCTCTGTTTTCTCTTAGTTGTATAGGTAATTTTTCTTTGGATAATTTTATAGTTCTAGTACAATATACTCCCCACTCAGCCTTTTTTGAATTTTTGTTCAAGCAAGGAGAAGTTGCTCATACACTGTATATTCTTTAGAATATTAGCAGAGGCTAAAGAAAAACACTCTGGCCATTTAACCTCAACACAGTCAATAGGATGAAGGAAATTATACTGCAAGTTATGTGACTATCTCAACTCTTAACTTTTCTCCTCTTGCTGCCTCTGAGTCTGAATTTCCCAAAAAACACATTTCTAGGGAGTAGTGGGTTGCAGAAGAGTGGGGTCAACGTTCACTCAAAGAACTTACATATTTTATTGATGCCATACTCAGCAGTGAGCTGTTACATCCAGTTTGGGAAATCTCCATGATTATCAACTTGTGAACTTTAAAAAACCTTTCTGCATTTTACATGTGTGTGATTTCAGTGGTGTTATCAATGTTTATGTAAATATTTACTATGTTTTTCTATTTAGCTTAATTCCAACAATTTTTGTACTTAAATAAAACATTCTAAACATTGCAACCCATTGATTGCCTTTTTTTTCTCCCTGCACTACACCTTTTCCTTACTGTAAAATCTCTCTTCACTTCCTTCTGAAAACTATTTCGATCATATTCTGATGTTCCTGCTGCCCCTGGCCAGTGAGGGTCTAAGAGACAGGCACCATGACCTAATCGAAGCCAATCAGGCTTTTTCCAGGGATGTTATACATGAGTACTAAGTTTTTCTCCACACTCAAAAGGCCTTGGCCCACATCAGTAAATAGTTTTAAATATGTATGTCTTTTTACAAATTATTCCTATTTCAACAACTGTCAGGAACCAGCCTGAAAGACGAACAAACCCGAGTTCGAGCGGTGGGAATTAGAGACAAACACAGTTATAGGATCAGAAGGGCTGCCGTCTGATGAGGTGCAGCCTCAAATGGCCTCAACGCCTTTATTATATAGTGAGTAACAAACAATTGGCAAGGAAGTGAGGGTGATACAAAGTAGTTCTTCCCAGGCTGCACAAACACACTTTCAGCGTAAACATCCTGCCTCCTGCATGAGCTCAGACCTTTGTAACTATCTTAATTTCGGCTCCGCACAGGAACCTGCGGGGAGGGTTGAGTCCTTGGCCCCAGAGCCTCAGGCTACGTGGGCCATGTCCAGGCACGTAGCAGGCTCTCAATATCAAGGGTCATTGTGGGGAGGGTCGAGTCCCTGACTCCAGACCCTCAGGTGGCGTGGACCATGTCCAGACACGTCACCAGCTCCCAACAAACAACTATTTTGTTAAGCCTAGTCAACTGCTTGATATCAATAAATTATATTGGTACAACTGACTAATTGAAAACAAAGAAATGTTAGATAAATCCAACCCCTCCTCACATCTTACACCAAAGTTAAGTTCAAATAGACTAAATATTTAAATGTCAAAAATAAAACTATTTTTTAAAGGTATTAGAAGAAAAGTAATCTTAAGTTACAGAGGGATAACCTAAACATTATCTCCAATGGTACTGTTGACAAAAATATGGAAAAATGAGCCCCTTCATCAGAATCTGGACAAAAAGGCCAAGCTCTTTTTCCCAGCAGTTCTTACTTTAAGAAATTTAGTTCAAGAAAAGAATTGGAGTCAGATATGTTCAAAAAGCTAAGTAAAAACACAAATGCAAGTTCTAGCAACATGGAAATATCAATATTGTAGTTAAGATATAATTTTGCAAAATATTACCATTGGAGAAAGTGGCATAGTGCATAAGGGATCTCTATTATTTCTCACAACTACTTGTAAATCTACAATTATCGCCCAAAAAGCCATTTACAAAGATATTGAAATTTCTGTAATAATAAAATTGAAAGTAACCTAAATGTTCAAAACAGGAGACATTTAATAAAACAGTTTAAATTATGGTACAATGAGGAATACCAAGTACCCATGAAGAATGATTATGTAGCCAGGCTTGTGTGGCTCAGTTAGCTGTACACTGTACCATGCACCCTGCACCAGGAGGCCACTGGTTCCATTCCCATCAGGGCACGTGCCCAGGCTGAGGGCTCGATCCCAGTAGGGGGCGTGCAGGAGGCAGCTGATGGATGTTTCTATCTCCCTTTCCTCTCTCTGAAATCAATAAAAACATTTTTTTTAAAAGGATGATTATGTATATTTATTGGCATGAAAAGATATTCAAGACATTGTTGAGTGAAGAAAGCAGGTTACAAATCAAAGGTGAAATCCCTGTCTGGCCCGGCCAGGCGTGGCTCAGCAGTTAAGCGTCGACCTAGGATCCAGGAGATGGGGGTTCGATTCCCGGTCAGGGCACATGCCCGGGTTGCAGGCTAGGCAGCTGATCAATGACTCTCGTTATTGATGTTTCTATCTCTGTCTCCCCCTTCCTTTCCTCTCTCTGAAATCAATAAAGATATGTTTAAAAAAAAAAAATCCGCCTGGTAAGTAGACATTTTTACAAAATAGTGTAAGAAAAGTATACGCACCCTCTTTAGAAAGAAAAATAATCAGAAACATTTCCCCTTTGAAATTAGAAGTTTGCTCCTGATCAACCAAGTGCTTGCTAACTAAAAAGACTCCAAGTGAATACATTCCTCAACTCTTCATTTCCTTAAGCCACTGACATTCTAGGAGATGAAAGTTCTAGTGCCAATAAACGTAGTGATTGTACACATTTAGACCCTTTATAGGATGGGTGTATTTCCTACACATATGAAACATTGCTTAGTTAAATAGGTATTACACGTTACAAAAGAATAGTTATTGAGCAAATGGGCTTTAAAATTATATTAATACATTTGGTCTGCTGCAATGGAACTTTTTAAGTGATTTTTGGACATTTTTCCTGAAACCCAAACATAGGAAAAAAAACTCAACTTTTTTTCAACTGTAATGGGTATCTGTTGTTGCCTGCCAAATACCCTTTCCTCAGTAATCCCACTTTTGGAAAATTATTCTGAAAAGTGAAAAGTTTAAGTCCAGAAGCATTCACCAAAGCATCATTTACACTGGTGAGAAACTGGGACCAGCACAGATGTCCTTCATTAGAACTGGTTTAAACTGGTACATTCTTACCGTGTATTATACAGCCATTAAAAGTCATGTTTTCCCAGAACATTTAATAGCACAGGAAAGTCATGCTGGGTGGGGAGGGTCAGGAAATCAAAATTATCCTGTATAATTTGTCAAAGTTCATCGAATTATAAAATGATGCATTTCATTGTAAGTGATACTGCAATAAAGTAGGGAGGAAAAGCTCTTTTAGGCAGTATGAGGCTCAAATAAAAACCAGTGCTTCTCAAACGTGTTTACAAATCCCTTAGGGATCGTGTTAAAACTTCAGATTCAGTAATTCTGGGGTGGGGGTTGGAGATTGCGTTACTAACAAATTCTTAAGTGATGTTAACGCTGCTGGTTGGAGACCCCCAGAAGAGCAAAGGTGTAAACTTACCATTGCCCCTCTGTGTGGTCCCTGGACCAGCAGTATCAGCACGACCTGACAGCTTGTTAGAAATTCAAATTATTGCTGACCCCCCACACACACTCCGCCAGAACTGTTTCTTAAGAGCACTTATTTTAACAAGCACCACAGTTAATTCTGGTGCACGCTAAAATTTGAGGACCAATGCTATGTGCACTGAAAGCCCTACTGCAGTGAAACGTCAGCTGCTTTTGTCTGGGTAATGAGATTTGAGTGCTTTTTGTTTTCTTTATATCTTCCTGTAGTTTACAAAAGTAATAAATGTTACATGTTTTCTTTCAAAATGAAAATAACGTCATAACTTTTTTCTGGTTAAAAGTAATGCGTAGGTTCTAGTTCTAATGTGATGCTGAACTGGTACCACGCCCTGAATCAATCTCAGGTGCTTTTCTCGTTCACTCATGCGCTGCACTGTTGCAAATCTGAGCAGGATGTCTGCAGGCTCTGTTGAAAAACTGATGGTTACTTGTATGTGTCAACTTGACTGGGCCAAGGGATGCCCAGATAACTAGTAAAGTATTTCTGAGTGTGTTTGTGACAGTGTCTCCAGAAGAAATTAGCATTCCAATCAATAAACGGAGCAAAGAAAATTACCCTCACCAACGCAGGTGGGCATCATCCAATCAGTTGAGGATCTGCAGAGAGAAAGGTGGAGGAAGGGCGAACTTGCTATCTCTAAGCTGAGACTTCTAATCCACCTGGTTCTCCTGCAGATTTACATCGCCAACCTGGTTTTCAGGCCTTCGGACTGGGGCTGAATTACTCCACCTATCATCAACGTGAAGTGAGGACTTTATATCCTACTGGTTCTATTTTCTGGAGATCCCTGACTCATACAGACGCCAAAGTCCATTTTCGTACCTAAAGAACCCAGGATGACCTGGGACAGTGGATATGCCAGCCTCGGTCCTGAACGCTGCAAATAAGTTCACTTGGAGTTTCTTTTTTCTTAGGAATCACTCGCTTGATCCTCTATCATTAGAAAGAAGAACTTTTCCAATCTGGTCCTAAAGATATTAATGGAATACAGTCATATTAATATGCTTGTGCCTTTGCTGGACCAGTTAAAACTAACAGCAGTTCCTCACTGGCATAGTGTTTCCTGTTGAAGGCATTGAACTCCCTCCCTTGTCATAAGGTGGTTTTTGCAACGTGTAGTTCTTATTTCAGGCCATGTTCATAGTGAACTAGTGATAGTAGACACATTCACACCCAGGGAATGTTGGTGGCACTACACTGCCTTACAGATAAGAGTAACATGCATACACAGTAACTTGGCAATAAATGGTAGAACAGTTATGAAACGATGTGCTTCCTATAAGTAAGTATGTTACAACAATGTCAGGAATATTTAATAAAAAGTAATAAATGCAGAGAATTGTTGTTTTGCCTATTCCTTTAGTTGTGAGGATTTTAAATGCTGAAAGATTGGTGGGCACAATTTCACTTCTGGTACCACCAGAAAGCTTTTATGCAGCTTCCACCTGACCTACTGATAGATGTTCTCAGTAGTGACAATTCCACCTGTGGAGACAGTTTGCAAAGCTGCTGAGCTGTGGCTAATTATCTACCCAGAATCACCTTATTTGTCAACCACATTAAAGTGGATGTTGTTGGGATGACTAAAGAGATGATAATTTCCACCAAAACATCTTCTGAAGAGCCTTGTAGTCTTAATTTTTCTGTTTATACAAGCGCCAGATACAAAAACAGTCACAGCTGATTTAAAGTGCAGCCCGGCAGCTGATTTGCTTAAGGTCGGACAGTTGCAACTCCTGATAATGACATCTCTAGAGCAGGCGGTCAAGTTGCTTTTGAAAACTATACACTATTTATGTAGACAATTACATGTTGACTTCTTTGCAGTTGCCTACACTTATTGAATTCTTGTCAAGTTCATCCTGTTCACAGCTGGTCTGCAGAATACTTTTTTTTTTTTTTAACATATCTTTATTGATTTCAGAGAGAGGAAAGAAGAGGGAAAGAGAGAAATAGAAACATCAATGATGAGAGAGTCATCGATCGGTTGCCTAGCCCTCAACCCAGGCATGTACCCTGACCGGGAATCGAGCCCCGATCTCCTGGATCCTAGGTTGATGCTCAACCGCTGAGCCACATCAGGCCGGGCTACAGTTTAACGTTTAACAAGAATAACATTTAGTAAGAATGGCCCAGACTCTGAGACTCTTGTCCTATCTAACAAACACAGTGAAGGAAGAAGAGGAAAGAAGCTTGCCCAGAGGGGCGGAGAGAGATAGAAATGTGTAACAATGACTTAGAAAAAGTCTTACTCTCTCATCACCTCCTCAAAAGAATTGCAGTACAGACCGACATTACTTTTTTTTCTTTTTCTTTTTTAAATGTTTTTATTGATTTCAGAGAGAGGAAGGGAAAGGAAGAGGGAGAGATAGAAACATCGATGAGAGAGAAACATTGATTGGCTGCCTCCTGCACGTCCCCTACTAGAGACTGAGCCCACAACCCAGGCATGTCCCCTGACCCTGAATCGAACCTGAGACCTCCTTCCTGGTGCATAGGCAGACACTCAACCAACTGAGCCACACCAGCTGGGCTTTTTTTTTTTTTTTTCTTTTTAAAGCAACTTTATTTACATACATAAAATACCCATTGTAAGTGTATGGATTGATGACTTTTGACAAATGTATATTCCTACATAACCACCATCACAATCAAGACAAAATATTTCCATCACCCCAAAGAGTTCTTATGTGTCTTTTTTTTTTTTAACTATATCTTTATTCACTTGAGGGAGAGGAAGGGGGAAGGAGAGAGAGAGAGAGAGAGAGAGAGAGAGAGAGAGAGAGAGAGAGAGAGAGAGAGAACATCAGTGTCAGAGAGTCATCATTGATGGGCAGCCTCCTAGTCCATGGCAATGCTCCAGTCAACTGAGCCACATCGGCCAGGACTAGTTCCTTCTTTTTTAAATTGCTGAATATTATTCCATTATATGGATTGTTTATCTTTTCATCTGTTGTTGTTTCCAGTTTGGCCCTATTATAAATAAAGCTGTTAGGAACATTAGTGTATTCTTTTATGGACATATTTTCTCACTGCTCTTGGGTAAATACCTCAACGTGGAATTGCTGAGTCATTCATTAAGTATATGTTTACCTTTACAAGAAACTGCCAAACTTTTTTAAAACAGTTGTATCATTTTACATTCCCCCTTACGCTTGTCCTCAGTACTTTCTGGTGTCAAGATTTGTTTCTTTTCAGTAAGACAGTATCTTCATTGGCCTCAAAGTGGCCCAATCCATCCTGATGAGTGCAAAAAGATATACCAGTACATGTTATTTTAGCAGGAGGAAAGGAAGCCCCATCCAAAGGTGACTTTGTCTTCTGCCTCTAGTAACTTCCCTTGACTTTCCAGAGCCTGGCCAAGGGCAGTTCCTAGGACCCAGGAGTACTGCTTTTTAGGGATGGAGTTACTTTGGTGTGCCCACCTGCTGATCTTCAGTTATCAGATCCTGCGGGTGATGGAGAGAAGGTCCAGGACCAGGGCTACAGGAAGTGACTGTGGTGGCTTACACAACCTGGCACTTACAAACAGGGGCCATTCAGAGCTGCATGGCAGGGAAATGGGCTTTGAAAAAATGCCTCTTGATAACTCAGATCCTTAGCCTTCCCCCAACCCAATCCCAAAGAAGTTTCTCTCATCTGCCAGTTCACTCTGGGCCTTCAAGGAAAGGAAGAGCGGGATTCCCAGGTCCCTCGGTCACTCGGATGGAGGCTGCCTGCAGGTCCCAGCCACCGTCAGGCTCAGTTATGGTCCTTTCTAAGCAAAGTACAACCTAGAAATGGGGGAAATGGGGAAAAGAGACCAGGTGGGGCCAGGCCGGGCGTGGCTTAGAGGCTGAGCATGGACCTGGGATCCAGGCAGTTGGGGTTCGATTCCCGGTCAGGGTACATGCCCGGGTTGCGGGCTCGATCTAAGACTCTCTCATCATTGATGTTTCTGTCTCTCTCTCTCCCTCTCCTTTCCTCTCTCTGAAATCAATAAAGATGTATTTTTAAAAAACAAAAAAAGAGACCAGGTGGGGCCTCCAGGTGGCGGTAATGACTTCTCTGCTCAAGAATAGGAAAGAGGGGATGAGACAGACACAGAAAGGAAGTCCCAGAGAGGCAGTGGTCTGGAAGGGCCTATGGACAAGATGAGCAAGACGGGGAAAGTCTCCCTCTCCCTCGGGGAGGAGCTGCATAGGGGTAGCTGGTGGGGGCAGCCCTGGTAGGGAACTGAGTCCCTCTGACCCCCCAGGTCGGTGCGGAGGGCCAATACAGCAAACAGATCTGTGACAGCCAAGGCTAAATTCTCCCGCCTTGGGCGCAAGGATAAAGACTACATTTCCCAGCCTTCCTTGCGGAAGGTCATCCTGGCCAATGGTATGCAAGCAGGTGGGTCACGTGGTAGCTCCCTGGGACTGCTACAAGCGAGAGATGTCCCTGTGTCTTTTGTTTAGTATTTTTGCTGTTATTACAGCCGAACGTAATCTTAAATAGAGCCAAGGGAGAAAGTAAGGCCTGACTGCCAAGCCCCAGACCCAGTTAAGGCTAAGGGCCAGGGGAGAGGCGAGAGGAGCAGCGGAGACCAGCGAGCAGAAGGTGGTCAGGCCTGGGGAAGAGCTTGAAGGGTCAGAAGCTGTGCGGCCGCTGGGGGAGGGGCTGCAGAGGGGCTGCCCACAGCCTCTCACCTCTGGCCTTTCACACTCAGGCTGGGGGCGGGGCGGCGGGCAGGAGAATTCTACCGTTAATCTATTTTGGAGTTTCCATTTCTACCCAGGACTAGACATTCTGATTACTGATCTCAGACCAGGCTGGGCCACTTCAGTGACCACAAGCTCTAAAGGACACCAGAATAAGCAGCTGAGGCATGGGACCCGCCAGAGTTCTCATCATCTTGAGGCAAAGAAGATCTGCACCCTCTGTAACCTCCCATCCCACTTCATTCATTCATCCACCTGACAAGTGTTTATTGAGCATCTACTACATGCCAGGAATTGCACTAGGTGCTGGAGCTTATGTGATAATGGAAGAGATGGATCTACACAGGATAAATAAGAAAAAGTATGTTATGTAGTGATCAGTGCAAAGAAAATAAAGCTGAGAAAAAAGACAGGAAGTAGGAGGTTGAATTCCAGTTAGGGTGGCTAGTGAAGACATCACTAAAAGGCAACATTTCCTTAAAGACTTTTTAAAATGTTAGAGGGGCACAGGGAAGAGAAAACACAGTCCTTTCCTCATGCTGTCACTTACTGGGTACAAGCAATTATGTGCCTGCTTATGTATGTCTATGTGTGGCAGACATGGGAAGTGGCTCCACAGCCAGAGAAGGTAAGGCAAGTGTCTGGGAAAGGATCGAATGTGCACCAGGGCAGGACAGACCTCTCAGCCCATCCCTGGACCTCAAGTTTGGCCAAAAATGGAGCCACGTGCTGCCAGCCCTGGTTAGCATCAGCGACACCTCCTCCCAGGCTGGACAGCACTATCTGGGAAGGAGGATGGGCCCGGAGATTGTAGAGTCTCCTGTGTCTGGCCCTGTGGCATCGGGCTGGGGACATCGAAGGGTGACCATGGGCTCTCCACCTCCTGCTCCACCCTAGCCCACCACTTCTACCACTTTCCACTCCCCGCAGTCAGGTCTGATGGGATTTTTCCAGGTTGGGCCAGTGGGCTGACCCAGCAGGGAACATGGGGACAGGTCAGGGATAAGGGAGATGAAGTGTGTCCCTGAGCCCTGAGCCCCCATGGCTGTGGACAGACAGAGGTCGGGGGTTGGAAAGCAGTTTTGCCAGAAGCAGGAGGAGGTCGGGGCTGGGGAGGTCTGCAGTGCCTCCACTTCACTTCCTGTTTTGGGGGTGTGGGGCCCCAGCATGTGCTTTCCGTTGGATCTCATCCAGGGCAGTGTCTCCCCACCCTGGCCTACTCCCAAGGGAACTCTGCACAAGGGTGAAAAGAGTTGACCTGGGGTTTTTCCAGGCTGGGCTGGGCCCCTGAGCCAGAGTGGATGAAGGGCACACTTCCCACTCCTTCCTGAAATCAGGCCAGGGGGTCCCTGTCAACATGGAAAAACATACAGGCCCCCATAGGTGAAGGGGAAAGGAAATGTCATTGAGCAGGTGAGTCCTGGCACCCTTCCTGCTCAGGGAGGGGTAGGCATGGCCCATCTCCAGTGTCTGTGCCCTGGGAAAATCACCCAGGCTGGATGGAGTTCCTTGATGGGCTTAAAAGTATAAACTCAGGCATGGCTGGTGTGGCTTAGCTGGTTGAGCTTCAACCCATGCACCAAGAGGTCTCTGGTTCAATTCCCGGTCAGGGCACATGCAGGGACTACATGGCTCAATCCCCAGTAGGGGGCATGCAGGACACAGCCGATCGATTTGTCTCTCTCTCCCTCTCCCTTCCTCTCTCCCTAAAAATCAATTTTAAAAAAACACATTTTTTTAAAAAAAAGAGAATGTGAACTCAGAACTAGTAGGGTCAGGCATGAGGCTGGGACCTGCTATTTACTTGCTGTGTGACTGTGGGCAAGTGGCTTAGATCCTTTGAGTCTCAGCTTCTCTCCTACCAAGGTTGTCAAGTCCTCTTATTCGTGTGGTGAGCTCTGCACAGGGTTTGGCCCAGAGCACCCGTGCAGGAGGGGAATGGTGTGCAGGTTGGGCAAACTAGAAAGGCAGTGTCCCCTCCCTGGCAGCTCAGGTCACCAAGGGTCACCCTATGGGATAGCTTCTCTTGCCACCTAGAGCAATAGGAGGTGATTCAATTCAGAGCCTTGGGGAGAGGGGAGCCTTTCTCTCTTTTCCACATTATAAAATAACATGCTTATGATAGTAAGTCTGGGCATTACAGAAAGCAGGAAGGAAGTAAAAGCTTTTATTTAACTACCAAAGCCAGCCATTCTTGATACCTAAATGTTTTCCGTGTGAAATTTTTCTGGGGACGTGTTTTTCTGTTCTCTGTAACATGGTTGGGACCTTAGCATTCGGATGTAGAGCTGGAAGGAAACTGGGGTGTCGGCTGTCCCAGTTGCCTCAATTGACAAGCCAGGAGACTCTGGCCCAGAAGAGCTCATTGACTTGTCCAAGGTCAGTGGCGGAGCTGGAACCAGAGCTAGCAGATGTTTACTGCCTCTTAAAATACCAGTGCCCCCAACACCAGCACCAAACCTCCCTCCAGCCCTGAAGACTTCCTTCAAAGAGGATAGTCAGTTGATAGCGGGTCTAGGCCTTCCAGTTTGGGTGAGTCTTTTGGGGACTGGCTTCCATGAAGTTTCCTCAGTAAGGGATGCAGCTCTAGTTAACCCCGCCCTTTCATTTCCAGATGGAGACAGGCTTCCGGACAGGGGTGGGTGAGGGAGAGCTGGCAGAGTCCAGTAAGGGACGTAGCCCTACGTCTGTTCCCAAGGGTGGACCCAGCCAATAGGGTCACCCTGTCCCTTTAAGAGAGGGGGGAGAGCTAGCCCCTCTCGGTCATCCTGTCCTGTCATCCATCCCGGCCAAATCTGAAAGGGAAAATGAAAGAGGGACCAGGAAGAGCAGGTCCCAGCCATCTCCCAAGATCTCTCGCTCAGCGCTAACACCTCAGCTCCAGCGACAGGGTGAGTGGGGCTGACTGAGGGTCTGGGGACATCAGGAGCCTGTGGGGCCTGTGTGTGTGTTGAGGAGGCTCTCAGGGGACGTGGGAGACTGGAAGTGGAGTGGTACCAGAGAGGAGATGGGAGAGGCCTGGGCCGCACTCCTGCCTCATTGGGGTCGGATGGCAGGGGACACCCAGGACAAAGGATTCTGATAGAGTCATGGAAGTGGGGCTACTTTTGTGTCACCCCACAATTCAAAGAGAAATTCACTGCAGTAAAAAGGGCAAAGAAAGAAAGAGGTGGGGTCCCTCTGGCCTCTCCCAGGGGTACCAAGTTGGGTCTAGAGTCCTGGGTTCGAGGCACCACTCTCACCCATGGAAAGCAGCCTGGAGCGCATAGGGCACAACTGGTTGCTGCTTCTAACAAATGCAGTCGGGCGGCCCTGATGATCTCCAAGTTCCCCTCCTACGAATCCAGGCTCTGGAGGAGCATAAGGTCCAACCAAGCAGGCCCACGGGTGTCAGGTTGAAGGGTGCGGCTTCTCCCCAGCACCCATCGGCCCAGGGACATGGACGCCCATAGCTGAGAATCACAGAACCCGCCCCTGCCCCCTTGCTAACTCCTTTGTCCCCGCAAAATCCTGCCAAACGCAGACCTAGCTGACCCCAGACTCACTCTGAAGTTAGAGATCTAACTGACCCCACCCCGGGGGCGCGGTGGCTGGGTGGGGGCCCTGACCGCGGGCCTCTGACCCCCGCCCTTCGCCCCCAGCGCCATGGGGGAGTGGGCCTTCCTCAGCTCGCTCCTGGACGCCGTGCAGCTGCAGTCGCCGCTGGTGGGCCGCCTGTGGCTGGTGGTCATGCTGATCTTCCGCATCCTGGTGCTGGCCACGGTGGGCGGCGCGGTGTTCGAGGACGAGCAGGAGGAGTTCGTGTGCAACACGCTGCAGCCCGGCTGTCGCCAGACCTGCTACGACCGCGCCTTCCCGGTGTCCCACTACCGCTTCTGGCTCTTCCACATCCTGCTCCTCTCCGCGCCGCCCGTGCTGTTCGTCATCTACTCCATGCACCAGGCGAGCAAGGAGCCGGGCGGCGCGGCCGCGGAGAAGGGGCGGCCGTGCGCGCGGGGGCTCCCCGAGGGCGCGTGCCCGCCCTGCGCCCTGCGCGCCCGCCGCGCGCGCCGCTGCTACCTGCTGAGCGTGGCGCTGCGCCTGCTGGCCGAGCTGGCCTTCCTGGCCGGGCAGACGCTGCTCTACGGCTTCCGCGTGGCCCCGCACTTCGCGTGCAGCGGCCCGCCCTGCCCGCACACGGTGGACTGCTTCGTGAGCCGGCCCACCGAGAAGACCGTCTTCGTGGTCTTCTACTTCGCCGTGGGGCTGCTCTCGGCGCTGCTCAGCGTGGCCGAGCTGGGCCACCTGCTCTGGAAGGGCCGCCCGCGCCAAGCGGCCGAGCGCGACAACCGCTGCAACGGAGCGCACGAGGAGGCCCAGAAGCTGCTCCTGCCGCCGCCGCCAGCCCTGCCCCCCCGGCGGGCCGGGCCCGACCCCGACCCCGACCCCTACGCCCCGCCCGCCTACGCGCACCGGGCGCCCGCCGGCGGCAGCGAGGGCGGCAGCGGCCGCAGCAAGGTGTCTCTGGCCACCGTGCGCCAGGACCTGGCCATCTAGGAGTCCTCAGGCGGAGGTCGGAGTCAGAGGCCGGTCCCCGCCGCCGCAGCCCTTACCGCAGGGGCAAGAAGTGGCTTCTGCAGGAGACACGCGGGGGAGTGGCCCGCGGGCCAGCCTTCCGTCGCACGTGCTTCGTGCGCCCAGCCCGCGGGGACGCAGAGTGGACTGAGGCAGGTCCAGACGCCTTGAGCCCGGCGGAAAGGAAGGCAGTCGGGGGGGGCGGGGGCTGAGAGAGAGCGGGCCGGCGGGAGCAGAGCCGAGGGGAAAGTGGAGGTTCAGGTGGTCACCTGGTTGCTTTACTGGGGACAAAATCAACTGAGACACCAGCATCCCGAGGCCTTGTGCAGACTGGGTGGGCTCTCTGTGTATGTGCACACATGTACACATGTATACAGGGGAGGCGTGTGCGTGTGCGCATGTGAAACCTCTGTGAACCCTTTTGTGTGTGCATGCATGTCATCCTGTGTGAGCTCTGTGTGCACGTGTGTACGCACATGTACAGCCTGTGTGGACATGTGTGTGCCCTGTGTGAGCTCTGTGTGCGGGGGATCTCTGATAGGCACTTTGTGGGTGGCCAGGATCAGTGCCAGCAGCAGCCACAGTGGCTCCTTCCCTACCTGCAAGGGCACCACAGGAAGGTCTCCCCTCCTGATGGAGCCCACACAGGAAGGGGGGGAGGGAGGCGCCCTGCACCCTGAGCAGGCCTCCCTCTGGCGGTAGGGCTTGTGAGCACGGTCCACAGGTGGGCCCTGCCAGGGGTTGAGCAGTGGGTCAGAGGACAAGACTCTGCTTCTAGCTGCACTGTCCTCACCCTGCTGCTCTTTCCCCCAGTTCATATGCATGGTTCAGTCCCTTCCATACTCGGAAGGAATCTGCCCCAAAACGTCCTGGCCCTGCAGCCACCATGCTCTTCTCTCCTGGAGAAATACAAAGAGCTGTGGACAGGCTGCCTCCTGTCCTCCACCTGTCTTTCTCCTTTACTGCCCCAGTGGGGCTGCTCTCCATAAGATCACCCAGGACCTAAGTGACATCAAGGGGCCACCATCTGACTGCGCCCCGGGCTCCGTCAGACCGTGCTGAGCAGGCTGCTATGACCCACTCTGGCTGATTTTCTCCTACATCCCTGGCCCTCCCCTCCCCTCTCTGTCCTTAATGCCTCCTCCTCGGCCTTCCTGCCTGGACTCCACACAGCAGTCGGAGGGGCCTTCCTAAATAGCCCCCTATTACTGCCCTGCAGGCTCCCCTGCTCTCAGAGTAAGTCCAGCACCTGAAGAAAGCTCCTGAAGCCCTGCTCTGCCCCCCCCCCCCCCCGGCCCTGCTTCTCAGGCCCCATCGCTCTGGCTTCCCCTGGTTTCCGTGCTCCAGTCCATACGGAAGTTTCTCTTCCTACCAAGCACAGTGACCAGTTTTGCTTCCAACTGTTTGAACGTGCCATACCTCTGCCTGAAGCAGCCTCCCTCTCTGCAGCCACCCTTTCCCATCTCTAGCTAATGCCTACCAGCCTTTTGGTCTCACTTGGGAAGAAAATAGATGCCTTCCCTGCTGCCCCCCCCCCCCCCCCAGTCAGAGCTAGATGCTCCGGGGTACCTGTGCTTCCCTAGGCAGAGCACTTCTGCTGGGTGGCATCGTGCTCTCCTCTCTGCCCATAGGAGGTGCTTAGTAAATTTGTGTTGGATGAGGAACTGAAGGTGTCCCCAAGGCCCGAGTGCTAATCCACACTCACCATGTGTGTCTCTCTCTGATAATAGACACTATCTCTCTGTCTGCAGCCTGGACCCCTCCACACAAACTCAAACCTAAGTGCCCAGTTGTTTTCCAGATGTACCCCTTCAACAAATTTTTGTTGAGCACTTAACTATATGCTAGGCAGTGCTCAAGATCAGCACTGCCCTATAGAAATAGGATGTGTAATTTCAAATTTCCCACTTGCCACATTAAAAAGGAAAAGGAAACAGGTGAAATTAGCAATATATTTTCTTGAACACAATATATCCAAAATATTTCAGCACATCGTCAATATAAAAAATATATTAAGGAGATATTTTATATTCTTTGCTTTGCACCGCCTTTGTAATCTTGTGTGTGTTTTGCACTTGGAGCCCGTCTCAGTTTGGACCAGCCACATGTCAAGACTCAGTTGCCACATGTGGCTAGTGGCTGCTATATTGAACAGAGCAGATCCAGATGTTGGGCTACAGTGGTGGACAGAACCCACCCTCATGGAGCTTACATTCTGGTGGGGAAAGCAAGTAATAAGTATAGAATATACAGCAGGTCGAAGTAAGAGTAAGGGGAGAGAAAGAGACATCCTTGAGGAGTGACACTGTAACAGAGTGTAGCTAGGGCCTAACCATGAAGCTGTCTCCAGGAAGAGCATTCCAGTTGGAGGGAGTGGCAAGTGCAAAGGCCCCGAGGCTCAGGAATATGCTGGGGGTGTTTGAGGCCAGTAAGGAGGCCAGTGTGGCTGGAGTAGAGCAAGGGACAGGGAAAGCAGGGGTAACCAGCACCTCAAATGCAACCTCAGCATCCTTAGTTCTCTCAGTTGCTGGTGTCTTCACGCACCCAAGCCACCTGCACCCACTGTTGCTGTAGCCTGTCCACTGCCCACCTTCCCCATCCCATCAATCACCTGGTCCACCCTTATTACCATCTGAGCATTTTCTCCCCTCTTCCACTCTTCTCCACCCCTTCAGAAGCTCCCCAGGGTCAGCCCAAAGTACTCCCACAGCCTCTACTCCTGCCCCCTGCAATTCCAATCTGAACACCTCCCTTGCTGGCTTAAGATCCTTCACTCCCATCACCTCAGGATCAAGTCCAGCTCCTCAACTGGCCTTGACCTGATCTGTTCCAACCTCTACAGCCTCATCTGTTCCACCATTCCAACCAAAAACTGAAAATTGTTAAAAACACAGAGCTGGAGATAGTTTTTAATCACATGAAGCTATTTATTACTTCTGCAACCCACCTGACTAACTCTTCCCTTTAGAGCTTTAGCTGGGAGGGGGGCACCTCTTCCAGGAAGCCTTCCTAGTCCTGTTCCAAGCCCGGTTAAATTTCTCTTCCCTGGGCTCCTATATGCCCAAGCAAGACCCTGTCGCTGTCCTTCCCAAGTTGTATCCCAGTCACCATCCTTGGGTCAATTCTCCCTCAGGAAGGACAGAGCGTGGCACCACACAGAGCACATGTCAGCCCTCGAGGACCAGACTCCGCAGCAGTGCTTCTCAACAGGGGGACACTTGACAAAGTCTGCAGACATATTTAGTAGTCACAGCTGGGGGGAAGGTGCAACTAGCTTCTCATGGGCAAAGGCCAGAGATGCTGCTAAACGTCCTACAATGCTTAGAAGGCCCCTCAATAAAGAATTCCCAGGCACAAAATGTCACCTGGGCCATGGCTGAGAAACTGCTCAGCAGCCATGAACTGTGAGCCATTGCGGGCAACCTCAGGCTCTGGGGGGTCCCAGCAGCAAAGGTACTACCCCGAAGGGGGCACTTTGTAAATGTAGGTGCCACAGCTCTAGTCATCACATGAGGGGGACCCTGTTGGCCCTTAGTGGGCAGGGATGAGAATGCCAAGAGGTTCTCACACGCTAAAGAATTGTCACACTTGACTTTAGAATGTTCCACTGAACATTTACATAGTGAAAACCTCACTGTTTTACATATAGGCCATTAAGGGTTTCGTTTGGGGATTTTTTTTCATGGGTTTGTTATACACTGTCAGTTTTTATTTCAACACCCGACCATACTCGTTAACTTCCCTGTGCTTCATGTACACAATAGCTTCTGACCTTTTCAATCCAAATGTGTTCATTAAAAACAGAAGCAAACGGGACTACTGTCATTTCTGCCATGTGGTTGTTCCCAAGCATTTACATATTGAAATTCATAGTACTTTTCCTTCATTTCTCCTTTACAATGCAGTGTGATAGCATACTGTGTAGGTATGTTGTGTTAAATTTCATTTCAGATTCACAGAGCGCGAGAAAAATGAGAGGAACAGAGCCTCTGTCTGCGCCCCGGCTCCAGCCAGGGCCAGGTGATGAGATAAGCGAGGAGCTGCCGCCACCTTGTGGCTGATGTCGAAATGGCAGGCAGACCCCCGTGGAAGAAACCCCTTCCCGCCCAGCGCCATGCCAGCTCTTCCCAAACATAGCTTCTACTGCCACCTCCCCAGACCCCCCAGACCTCGGTGTGTGGCGCTTCTTTCAGGACATCAGAGCTCCAGGAAAGAGCCCTGGCTGAGAGGTGGGAGCCCTGAGTACTGGTCCCGCATCTGCGACTTGCTGTGTGAGCCTGGACAAGGGCACTGCCCTCTCTGAGCCTTGACGTATAGGGTGAGGGGTGGGAAGAATTAGTCTCTGAGGACCCTTGAGAACTGCCACACTCAGTCCTCTCAGCCAGGAGCATCCAGGTTCTCCTGCAACCTGCCGTCTATGCTTCCTGCTCACGGAGCAACCTTAGGGGTTGGCAGAGGGCAGGACAGTCCTCTTGGAGGCAGAGGGATGGCAGGCTGGCCTCCTAAGCTTCTATCCCACTCCTGTGTTCTTTTAAGATTGCCATGAGCCCTTGATCCAGGCCCCCATGCCAGCTACCACCCTGCTGTGAAGGTCAAGTCTGTGTTCACTCTAAAAATAGAACTCCTTGCCCTGGCTGGTGTGTCTCAGTGGTTAAAGCATTGGCCCCTGCACCCAAGGGTCTGGGGTTCAATTCCAGTCAAGGGCCCAGTTGGGGCTCATGCAGGATGCAACCAATTGATGTCTTACATTGATGTTTCTCTCTCTCTCTCTCCCTCCCTTCTGCCCTTTCTAAAAACCAATGGAAAAATATCCTCAGGTGAGGATTAAAAAAGAATAATAAAAATAGAACTCTATTAAATGACCTCCAGATCCAACCTCTGACTTCCCAAGGGCTAGGAACTATGAAGGCTTCCTCCCTCAGATTGGGGGCAGTTTCTCCCCCTCTCCCTTCCCCATCTCCAGACTGGGGCTCCCTGACACCGACCAAGGGCTTCCCAAGAGCAGGCCTGTCTCCTGCCACAGGGTCTCAAAGACAGCAGCACAATAAGAGGCCCCAGTGCTCATATCTGACACCCCGGCCCCAGCCCCCTGCCCAGATGCTGAGAGAAGGCGGGTCAGGCAGCAAGGCTGAGGCATGTGTAGAATAAATATAACTTTATTCTTTATCCAGATTTCAGTGGAAAGTCCAACAGTAACAGGTGCACCAGCGGGCTCTGGAGGATGAGACCCAACCCTGGGGCAAGGGGGGCAGGGCAGAGCCAGCTCCCCCAGCCCAGGGGTACAGGGGATGAGGGAAGGGTACCCCCTTAAGCCCGTCCTGCGGGGTAAGGAGGGAACACGGGTGTGAGGTGGAGGTTGGGGGCCAGGCCAGGGAAATGGAGGAACTCAGGCCAAGTGTCTGTCAGCCTGTGTGTGTGTATGTGTGTGTGTGTCTGGGGGCCCTGTGGGTGGTGCTGGTGGCTGTGAGGCTGGGGGGCAGGGACAGCTCAGACCCCTTGGCCAGCCCCTTCACAGTGGGGGTGGGAGGGCTTAGATCATGGGGGCCCTGACTGGGGGAGCAGCTCAGCCAAGGACACAGGGCTGAGAAACACACAAGTGTATGTTCTGAGGGCCCCCTTGTTTGGCCCTGACCCATCTCTGGTGGTGGGCGCCCTCCTTCTAGGGGCTGCTGCAAACTGTCCACACCCAGTGGTTAGGCAGAGGGAGAAGGGGGCTGGCTGCTTCCCCAACACAGAGGAGGGGAGGGCAGGCCTCAGAAAGTTAGTATTTCACAGTTTTAAAGAGAAAACTGAGGAGAAAAAGGCTGGGGAGAGGGCCATGGGGACACAGGGACATGGAGAGAGAGTGGGGTTCCCTTTGAGCCACTGCCCACCCCCAGGACCCACCCCTCTCCAGTTCTGGATCCAGCTCCCCCCAATACACAGCACAGATTCCTTCAGTATAAATGTGCTTAAAATGAAAATTCTTATTAAAAAAATCAAAACCAAAAAAAATTAAAATAAAAACAAAACCAGCGATAATACCTGGGGGTTGGTATGGCAGAGTATGTACAGGAGGAACCCCCCACCCCTGGCCCACCCCCTCTATCACCAAAGGGGGTTCCCCAACCGGGGGGCAATGGCTTGCAAGTTCTGAGGATGGAAGGGCCAGGTCCTGGCATTTGCTGGTGATGAAGATGTGGCGAGGTGGGCGGAGGGGTGTCTTGATGAACACGAGGCCCCCAGGCCCCATCCGGAGACCCAGGACCAGGGGTCCTCACTCAGTTCATGACCTTGCCCCTGATGTCAACCCAGGTCCCAGAGTAACAGTCCACAGCACCCGGGCCTCTGTCCAAAGAGTCGCTGCCTCCTCCCTCCTGTTCCAGGAAGGAAGACAGGTAGGGGGCAGGGCTGGCTGGGGTTGCATGGTTGGTAGAAAGGCAGAGAGAAGCCGGGCGAGGGGCAAGGACTGTGTCCATGGGGTGCAGGCGGTCACGGGGAGTGGGTGGCCGGGCTACTTCTGTTTGAGCTGGGGCTGAGGCTGGGGCTACAGCTTCGAGGTGGGGGAGCCAGGCCACTCCCATCCCGTCCCCCACTCCCCGCCTGTCCGCTCAGAGTGTCCAGGCCCTCTGAGTTCTCCAGCATTTCCTGGATGAGAGGTGGCATGGAGCCTGGGATCTCCATCTTCAGCGTGATCACCCGCTCAGCCCCTGCAGGAAAGGAGAGGAAGAGGTGAACACACACCCCCACTCCCACAGCCCTGCAAGCACTGCGAGC
This sequence comes from Miniopterus natalensis, assembly GCF_054644295.1. Lineage (NCBI taxonomy): Eukaryota > Metazoa > Chordata > Mammalia > Chiroptera > Miniopteridae > Miniopterus > Miniopterus natalensis. The sequence goes on from NC_142097.1 coordinate 24,430,088, forward strand.
AAGCACGGCTCCAGGAGGAAGGGTTCAGTGGGTGGGCGATCAATACTTCCAATCTCAGCACCCACCACGCACTGAACTCAGGGCCCTGCTCTTTGACACACGCAGCTCTCTTCAGTTCCCAAGTCCAAGGTGTGGCGGGGAAAGTGGTTCTGAACTCGGGCTCTGGGGTCAGACCACCTTGCTTGACACTGGGCCCTTCCTATATGCTGTGTACTATGGCTTCTCCTGCTGACACCTCAAACAACTCTGTCAACACCATCATTGTCCTCACTCCTCAGATGGCTTCAGAGCTGTTCAGTGACCTGTTCAAGGACACACACCCATACCATCTGTCTCCAGAGCCAGGCCCTTAACCATGAAACAAAGGTGACACTGCCACCTTAGAGCTCAGGCAGGAGGTCACCTGGGCATGGTATAGTCCCTGGGGGATGTGGCCTAGACACAGATAGGGACAATTTGGGTCCTGATGAATGGGGTATCGCCCTGGGCACAGAGACACTGTGTATTGGCTGAGATGTGGGGCCCTGGCCTGGATCCTGGGCCAGCTGTTGGGGCCCAGCCTTGGCAGGCACAGGGGCCTCCCTCCAGGTGTGGGAGCCTCACCCTTAGCACTGATGCTTCGAAGGTCTGTGATCTTCATGAGCATCTTGGGGAACATGTGGGGCCGGCTGGGCCTCCGTTTCCGCACATAGACCTTCAGTGCCTCAAGCAGCGGCTCCTGCAGCATGTCCACCCTGTCTGGTTGCTCCAGGTCCTGGCGATCTGAGGAAGCAGAGGTGCCCCCTGAGCAGCCGCCCAGGCCAAGCTAGGACCACCGCTGCGCTCCCACCCTTGGCCACTGGGGGGTGCGCCTGCCCAGGCCACAAATTCCTGGGGCCTCTCCACACAGGGCAGTGGAGGGAGTCTGTGAGCTTTGATACAGGCTCTTAAATGCAAGCAAGGAGCCGAGGACCGGGTTGCCCAAAGCCACCCTGACAGCCCAGTTCATGGGCATGGGACTCCTAAACACAAGCAGTGCCAGCCTCAAGCAGAGGGAAGATGCCCAGGAAGGTCTCTCGCTCCCACCCATTGTAGACACCAGCACAATATTGTAGAACTCAACAATAATAGTAACAGCAGCCAATGCTTACTGTGTTGCACACTCTGGGCACACTGTGCCCTATTTATTAATGACCACCTTTATTGGCCCATCAACTTTATGAGGTAGTGACCATTATTGCCTCATTTTACAGAAATGAGGCTCAGAGAAGGTCAAAGCTGGCCAGGATTTGAACCTGGGTGGTCTGACCAGGTGGGGAACCAGAGTTCAGGTCTCCACTCCACACCTTTGCTGTGTGGCCACAGATCAGACCCTACCCCTCTGGGACTCAGTTTCTCCCTCTGAACAGGATCTGACAGGGGCCAAGGTTCCTTTCTGATCTGATGGTCTCTGGACATCCTAGTGAAAGGCTTCACCACCACCCTGGGCCTGGACCCAGGCCCCCTGCCCACCTCCACAGATGAGGCAGATGGCGCTGAGCAGCCCAGTCTCAGCATCATCCATCTCCAGGGGCAGCAGCTGGTTGGCAAAAGCGAAGACCAGGTCTGTGAGGGGGCCAAAGCCGGCGTTGTGCATCTGGGTTCGGTTCAGGGTCAGCCCGTCCGAGAAGGTCATTGTGTCCTGCTCGGGTGTGTACCTCGTGCAGATCCTCAAGATCTGGGTGCAGAGGAGGCACAAGTTTAGGGACTCAGCCCATCCCCCCAGCACTTCCAGCACCAGCATCCATCCCCACAGAACCACCTGGCAGGCAGCCAGACCAGTGTAGCCTGATAGAATCTTCTACAATAATGAAAACGGTCTAAGTCTGCACCATCCAGTGCAGTAGCCACCAGCCAGAGTGCGGCCATCGAACACTTAAACCACAGGGAGTGCAACTGAGGAACTGAATTGAGTTTAATTTCAATTTCAATTTAAATAGCCACACATGGCAAGTGGCTTCTGCACTGGTCTGGTCCAAGGTCAGCCTCCTGTCTCCATGCAGAGTTTAGAATTCTCTAGAAACTAGAATTTCTAGGCAAGAATCATAGTGAATTTATGTTCACAGCTGCCAGGACAGGAGCTCAATAAATGTACATCAGCCTCAACTGTGTCAAACCCTAATCCTGCCTCATATACAGGGCATGGGGTGGGCAACAGGCAGCCTTAGAGATGGCATACTCTGCACCTGCCCACTCCTACCAGGAAGTCACACCCCAGGCTCCCCACCCTAGAGGTGGCCGAGAGGGCTGAGCCAGTCAGGATGAATGACAGGGAGGAGAGTCTTTGTCAATGGAGGCTTTGGCAGTCCCCCCTACCCCCAATCCTGCCTCCAGCCCAGCTCACCCCTCTGACTCCAGCTGGACTCCCAGTAGCAGACCTTTCGCATCCTGTCCTAAGTTAGGGATGCCCTCTCTCATGCCCTTTCTATACCCCTAGATGCCATCTCCTCTGACCATCTTCCCTGGCAGTTGTGGCCCTCTCATCTGCATGGAGGGAGGACAGCCCTTCCTCATCTCCCCAGCACTTATCACAGTTTGCAACCTCTGTTTATAGATCTGTCACCTCCAAAACCAGAAGGCTTTCAAGACAGGGGATAGGGTTGTGTTCATATCTCTGTTACTGACACTCAGCTCAAGGCCTGGCCACACAGGGTCCCAGGTGAATCTTTATTACCGACTAAACAGATCGGAAGATGGCTGGTTGGATGGAAGGCTTAATAGAAAGATGGGGTGAGGGTGGATGAATGTGTGAGCAGGTGAGCAGATGAACTAGTGTACATCCAGGTGCAGAGTAGCTAAGTGGCCAGGGAGACAGGTAGACAAGTAGACAAATGGACACATGGGGGAGAGGAAGGGTAGATATTTGGGTGGGTGGGGCATTTGGACAGGTCCATTTGAGATGGATGTTTAGGAAGGTGGTTATTTGAGTGGCAGGACATCCTCCAAGGACATGGGGCAGTGCCCAGGAGGGCAGGGTGCAGACCCTCACCAGGATGTCCAGGCAGGCAGCCTTGAGAAGGGTGATCTGGTCAGCAATGGTGAGAGTGGTGAAGCCAGGCAGTTGCTTGGCGAACTCCACAGTCTTAATGATGCACTTGGTGGAGAGTTCACTGAACTTGTCCCAGAGGTCGATGTCCAGAGAGACACGTTGTTCTGAGCTGTTGTTCTGAGAGGACGGGGGAGAGTGAGGGCCTTCTCCTCATGGCAGCCCTTCTTGGCCTGGCTCCACCAGCCCCCACAGGCCTGCCCCAAACCTGGCCTTCACTTCCTGAGAGCTCCTTGAGAGGAGGAAGCAGGAGGAAGGAGAAGAGGGGAAGGGAGGGCGTGGAAGCATGGCCAGGGTGAGGAGGAGCCGGCCTGGCCGGAGAACCCTGCGAGGGGCCATCCTGGGCCCGGGGCACGGGGCGCACCCCACCGCCCATCAGGCCAGGGGAAGCCGTACCGTAGTGTACTTGCCCAGCTGGCAGAGGGCAGGGAAGGTCTCCTGGTGCGCTTTGCGCACCTTCTCGATGAGCTCCCCCACCTCTGGCGTCAGCGTGTGGCCCTCGGAGCACTCGGGCTTGGGCGCCTCCTTCTTCTTCTTGTTGCGATCATTCCTCACAGCTGTGGGGACAGAGGCCAGCGGTCAGAGAGCAGGCGCAGGCGCGTCCACCCCGGGCCCATCCATCCCCAGCCCGAGCTCCCCCACCAGAGCCACTGGCTGAGGAAGTCGCCACGAGCGGGCACACGCGCGGGGATGCACACAACCATGTGCACACACACAATTGCACGTACATACGAGTACGCAGGCAGATAAGGTATCAACTCACGGTCCACCCCTCCGTGCCCACGTGACCCACACACCACGTCCTATGTCAGGACGCTGGGGCCATAGCACCAGCCCACGGTGCCCATACTCCCTCGCCCCTACTCCAGCACACACTCTGGAACGTGGGGTCCTAGTCTGAAAGCAAGTGAGAGACTGTCCCACCTTCGTGTTCTGCCTCCCTGCCCCCCACTCCCTCTGCTTCCAGGAAGAGCAAGCAGCCTCCACTGGCCCCCAGCCCTCCTGGCAGCAGTCTCCCTGGGGGTCCCTGGGACTGGCTCGGGGAGGAAGCAGCTCCTCTCCTCGGGCAGGGGAGGTGTAGGGCTCCCCAGCCTGAGAGTGGGGGGCCGGATGGGAGAATCTCTCGGCCCATTAGCTGGGGGAGCTGACAAATCACCAGGGGCGCTGAGCCGCACACACCACTCGGCTTTAAAGAAGCGATGGGGTCGTTACCAGCCGATTATCCCAGACACACAATCACTCACAGGGCCAGTGGTGGCGGCTGCTGACGCTGGAGGAAGAGAGGGTGGGGGCTGGGGCCCCAGGAGGGGGCAGTAGGTTGGGGGGGGAGCTGGCATAATTTGGAGATCACTCATGTCGATTCTGCAAATTCAATAAAGTGCAAGGGAGAGAAGGGAGAGGGAGAGTGGGGGGATAATTTGGGAAGAGAAAATTGCAGCTGTGACAAGACGTTTATCATTCGGAAGCTTTAATTCTATTGAAATGGCAGCTGCTCAGCTCCAGGGCACAGAGCAGCCAGCGAGGAGGGAGGGAAAAGGGGAGATGGCGGTGGGAGGTAGAGGGGGTCCCCACCCTGGTCCTTCTGCGATGAAAAGCTCTGGGAGTGGAAGGTGGCAGAAGCAGAGAGAGGAGGAAGTGCTGGGCCCCGAGGGTCCCAAGTTGTCACCCATTATGCAGCATGGAGCCGCCACTTCCTGGGTTCCTAACAAGGCAGCCCCTGCCTCCTGTGGCAGGAGGTGGCAGGATGATGCAGGACCCCTCCTCTCCTGTCTGGGGCTCTTTGGTCTCCCCGCACCCCTACCCCACTTTCTTCTTACACTGCCCAACCTACAAAGGGCTCGAGGGTCCTGCAGCCCCCTCCCCCACCCCATCCCTCAAGGCTCAGGCTCCATGGCAACGGCCACGCAGACAAGGAGGCGTCTGTCAGCGTCATTTATCTCTGACATCATCAATCACTGGTCACCACAGCAACACCCATGATTCAACACAAGAGGGTCTCCCTGTCCAGCCCTCCCTCCTCCCTCCATCCAGCCTCAGCTGAGCCCAAACTGGAAACCCCCGTCTCCCTAGAATCTGATAAATCCCAATTCTCTCTTCTGACTCCAGGGCCCAGGCTCCACCACAGGACAATGGCTTTTAGATCCCTGTGCCAGCCACACATCCCCAAGACACACACACGTACACACACACACACCCCCCCAAACGGCACCCCTCAGTGTGGGTACTTCCCTAAGATACACAATCCAAAGGGACTTGGGGATGTTTCTGAACCCTGCCCCAAAGCCAAGCAGGGCCTGGAAGCCAACTGGCCTGTAGCAGATACACAAGCACACACAGCCAGCAACGTGCAAACAAGAACGGCTGTCTGCACATGGACACACAGTCAGCTAGATGCACAGATAGGTCCTTGCAGCTATACACAAACCAGCCTTAAGCATGAGCTCACACACCATACCACGGTTATGCAAGTTCACATCCCTACATACACATCCACCACTCCCACCCCCCACCCCCCATTCCCCTGGCCTTTAGGAGCAGCACAGGCCCCGCCTAGAGTATGGCCCTGCCCCAGACCCCTGGCACTCACACTCTTTGGACATGCCCACTTCGAAGCACTTCTGCAGCCGACAGTACTGGCAGCGGTTGCGGGTCACCTTGTTGATGATGCAGTTCTTGTCCCTGTGACATGTATACACCATGTTCTTCTGGATGCTGCGGCGGAAGAAGCCCTGAGTATGGAGGGGAGGGAGTCAGATCAGCCACACCCACAGTGAGAGCCATACCAGCCTGTGGCCTCAGCCAGGGGTACAGAAGGCCAGGTCGCTGCTGCCCCTAAGCCTTTGGCCATCACCTACCTGAACAGGACAGATAAGGTGGGAGAATGGCTCACCTACAAGGATACCCCTAAAAGAACTCCAGTACCTGCCTCTACACTGTGGGTAGGCAGAGATCTTCCCACAACCCACACCCACAGGCCCTTGCTGCCTCTTTCCTTGGGGAAAGGACGTCAGGACTGCTAGTGAGTCAGGAAAAGGGGAAGATGGGGCTACATAGGAGAGGGGCAGAGCTCTGGAACCCACAGCCCCGGGCTCAGAGCACAGGAGGAGAAGCCCAGCAGGAAGAGGCCTTGCAGGGACACACACAGGCGGGCGGGCAGGAGGGATGGAGACTCACACACTCTCAGGAACGAGCAGCAAGACACGTGTTCGCCAACCAGGGAGGTGTGCAAAGACTGATCACAGGTGAACCATGGCTGGTTAGGGGCTCCACACACAGGCTAACCAGAGACAGACTGACAAGATCCCGGACAGACAGGGAACAACCAGACAGGACAGGCAGGCACACACACCCTTGGGCCTTCTGCTTTGCCTTTGATCTTGGCCCCACACCTGAAACAGCAACTCCAGGCTGAGAGGCAGTCTGGAGCCCTGAGCCCCAAAACTGTACAACTTCCGAGCCCCAATCTCGAGAAGACGCAGGTATAGAGGCTCAGGCCCTTGGAGATGAGGAGAAGCCATGCCCACAGCCACTGGGAAGGTGGCAACCACATTTGTACCCTGGAGCCTAATGTGGGCACAGGGAAACCCAGCCAGACACTGAGGAGCCCACAGCTTGAGCATCTGAAGGAGAGGCCAAGGCAAGGCGCCTGCTCCTAACTGCCTCCTGCCAGGCTGCCATGGGGAGGTTCAGGCAGGGCCACTGGGGGCAGGCCTCCTGGGTACCCAGCCAAGAGCCAGTCAGCAGCCAGCTCACCATGGCAACCTGGGCAGCGGTGGCAGAGCAGGAGTACGCCCTGCCAGCTGGAGGATGGAGACAGGAAAGGAGCTCAGGCAGGAAGGGACCTCTTTGGTTTGGGAGACCCCTGCTCATCTATGGGGGGTTCTATTGCAGGCTTCCTCTCCTCCAAGGCTGCTGCCACCTTCCACACAGGAACAAGTGCAGCAGCTTCAAGGACACCCCGTACCCCCAACAGCACACTCCCAGGACATAGCAGTGGGGACATTCCATGTATCTAATCAGGACTGTCTTTCCCAGTGACTCAACTCACCTTGCAGCCCTCACAGGCGCTGACCCCATAGTGGTAGCCTGAGGATTTGTCTTGGCAGACAAAGCAAGGCTTGTAGATGCGGGGGAGGGGGGGCGGCGAGGGAGGGCTGGGCACTATCTCTTCGGAACTGCTGCTCTGGGTCTCAATGGCTAGAGAGAGAAGAGGGAGGGGTGGTTAGAGACCCAGGTTGCCATCCTTAATACCGTGCCCACCCATCCTGCCTCCTGATCTCTCCCAGGGGCCCTTCCCAGCCTCACCACTGCTGCCAGGATTCAAACTCAGGGGCAGGACCACAGTCTCAGGAATGCTGGGACTCCCCAGCCAGACTTGGGGGGAATGAGGCTGCCAATGAAGCCATCAGCACCCCAACACTCCTATCTACTTCCCTAGGACTCCACCTTCAAACCCAGAAAGATCAGATGATAAACCATCACATTTGTATGTGGATGTGGCTATACCTGGGCAGTGGGGGTGGGAGTCGGCATCTCCCCAGTGAGGAAGGAGTTAAGGCCTATGAGGAGGGAGGGAAGAGGGCATAAGCTAGGAGCAGAGGAAACTGGGGTCAACAGGATATTCGAAGCCGGCCACTCCCCCACCCCCTCAGCTGGCTTCCGCTCCCCCCTCTCCTCTCTGACAGCAGCCACAGCCCCTCCTCCACCCAAACAATCCCCTGGCCAGGGACTCAAGGCACAGCTAGCAAAGAAAAGTTGCAAATGTTAGGGCAAAGCAGGCAGAGACTCCCTGATAAGCAGGGAACCCCCTACTGGAAACAGGGAGAGGAGTCCCTATGGGCCCCGGAAGCCCCTTGCTCTGGGTGCCCAGTCTGGGGGGAGCAGCATGACAATGGGGGTCTGTTCCCATCAATGCTCTGTCTGTCTGGCCTCAATACTATGTCCGGGTTACTACCCCCTCCCCTCCTGTTATTGAGCTCCAATAGGGCAGCCAGGAGGGCTGACCCAGCCACCGGGGCAACCCTCACTAGCCAAACCCTCCCCAGTGCCTGGCCCCATGCCCATCACCCCAGGCAGAACAGGGCTGAGCTGGGTGGGGGCTGTCTGTGCCTAAAGCCTGGGCAGCTGGCGGTAAACTGTGCTAGATGGAGAACTGTGACCAAGGCCATCCCAGATTCCCAAGGGACCACCCAGCATTCTCCTGAGGCCCTCACCAAGTCCACTGGTCCAAAGATGAGGGGCGCCAAGGATGCCTCGCCAGTAGATAGATCCCTAACTCCTCCCACACTCCAAACTCCAGCACACTGGGTTTGGGCATTCGAAAGGGCTCAGAGCTCCTGGTCCAAGCACCTTATAGCATGAGTCACATGGTCCCAAGGTCCAGACACAGAGAAAAGCAGCACCTGGACACTGGGGGCTGGCTGCATGCTACCACTCTCCCCCCTTACCTGCAGACACACCACAGACTGCCAGGCAGTTGATGACAGGGAACCAGGCCAACAACCGTGGCAGAGCTTTCCTGGCTCTTAGTAGGGCCTGGGCACCACTTCCCTTGTCAGCCTGGCTGACCAGCACTGCTGTGGTCCCACATCCCATGCCTGCCCAGAGACCGGCCCACAGCAAAGGAATAGTGGATGCCCATACCTCCACCAGTCCACAGACTCTTCACTGACCTTGCCTCCCAGCCCTCACCCCAACACCAAACTGCCCTGGCCTGGTTTTCCCCCACCTCTGTCTCCCAGAGGCCAGACAAGCAAATCAGACAGGCAAGAGGCCTGAGAACAGCTGCTGGGGTGGGGGGCAGGGTTGGGGGGCCTGGGTGAGGCCAGGAGGCAGAGGGGTAAGCTACAAAGGAGCCCTTTGTTGTGCTAACTTTTTCCAAGACGTAAAAGGAGTAACAATAGACAATCCAGACTGGTGTGGGGGGGTGTCAAGGGCACAGGGGTGTGGGGGGGCTGTGGCCTAGAATCCCAGTCAGTGTTCCAACAAGCAGAGGATGACCTGCCTCCCCTCCCCAGCAGCTCCTTGCCCTGGGCCAGCCTCCCCAAGGCCCCACCTCTAAAATGGACCAGACTGGAGGGGAAGAAAGGACAGGGGGAGCTTCTGGGTACAGAGTGGGTGGAGGAAGGGAGGTGGGGCATGGGGAGACACACAGGATACCAGGATGAGGAACAGACAGCTGTAAGGTCAGAGTCAAACTAGTGGGACAAAGGTCTGTAGAAATTTGGAGCTCAGGCAAAGTCTGAAGGGCGTTTATGGAACTGAAAGAGTGTGCTTTTTAAAACTGTTTTTTGGTAGGATAGGGAAAATGACCCACTGTGGGGGGTTACAGTTTGGGCTGGGTGAGGAGGCCTTTCCACCCACCAGGCAGCAAGCTGGCCACCTCTGAGGCTATAACATGGTCTATATTCTCACCTCCAGCACATCCCACCTGTCACCCAGGTGAGCTGCAGTTTCCAAGAGTGCCCTTTGAACCCAGAGTGTGGGCCCAGTGCCCACCTCCTCAGGCCTCCAGCCAGTAGCCTGGGAAGGCATGGGGCACTCTGGGACCCTCACAGCCTCTGCAAGAGTTAAGGACACAGCTCTGTCTGCCGTGGGGTTAGAGCTGGCCTGGCCTGGCCCTTCCCCGCTCACCTCCCTCCCCAGAGGCCCCAGCCCACAAATCTCTCCTCTTCCTGTAGAAAGACTAGGCTGGAGAAGCACCACACCTTCTCAGCTCAAAGTTCCAGCGCCCAGCGCAGGGCTGGCACGGGCCCAGAAAGCCTGTGTCCCCTCCGCCAGCGCTGCCAGGGGGCCCCTCCCCCTCTCCCCTCCGGGCGGACAGGAGGCGCAGAGCGCTCCGGATTCCCCACGCCCCAGAGCCGTTCGCAGGCTCGCTCAAGGGGCCGGTTTCCTGGAGGAGATCAGGAGGAAATCAGCCGGGCCCCCGGCCAGCGGCTCCCCTCCCAATCCAGCTGGCGCCCGCTCCTCTGCAGCTCCCCTTGCAGCCCCTGCGGAGGGATGGGTAGGGGGCGCAGGGCCCTCGGTACTGCCCTTCCTCCTTGGGGGAGGGGGCTCGGGTGCAGCTCCACATAAGAAGGCCCCTAGCCCAGTGGCCACCGATAAGCATCTATCCCCCACCCCCCCAGTACGGGGCCACGTGCTTCACATTCTTGGACGTCTGGGAGCGGGCGGAGGCGTGAGCAGCAGAGATTGGTGGGGACAGATGCAGAACCACATCCTGTGTACCCCTTGTCCTCTAGTGCCCCCAAACAGGAGCTCTGGGGAGGGTGGCAACATCCCCAGGACCTTGCAGGACTGAGAAGGTCTCCTCTCAAAGCGGGCCCGCTGTCTCTTCCCACCTTTGGTGGAGGAGGCAGGAGGGAGTGGAGAACTCAGTGTGAAGGGGCTGGAAGGCTCCTGTCACCAGAGGACCTCCACACACATCAAGGTAGTGGTAGTGACCTCCTGTACTCTAGACAGGGTCTGGTCGCCACTTCCAGCCTCCAAGTATTTCCAGTGCCTCAGAACATCCCTCCCCCAGCTCACAGCTTTGGGGCTGAGCCCACCGACAACCCACCAACATACATATACCTACAGGGACTACAGACCAAAGGCCCAGGCCTGGAGCTCTACCCCACCCCAGACAGGGTGTGGGAGACAGGCCTCCACTTCCCCATCGCCTGCTTCAGCAAACCCTCAGACTGCTGGACTCCACAATCCTGCTCTTCTCCCTTCAGTTGGGACCAGGAAGAGCTGAGCTGCCCCCGCAGGCAAAGGAAGAGAGTGGCTAGAGCCCAAGGTCTTCCATCCCTGCTTTACCCACAGTCCTCCGGAAAAGGCAGCCAAGGTGGTAGAGGAGGTAACCCTGGCAGCTCTGCCCCAATTATCCAACTGGGGGGGGGGGGGACGACACACCTTCCTCCAGCGCTGGGAGGATGGGAAGAAGGGTTCTGGTGTCATACCTCTCACCTCTCTGTTTTTTGCCAAAGTCGATCCATGCTCACACCTCTGTCCCTCCCACAGTCTGCAGTCTGCAGCCTCCCCCAGCCAATCTGCACCCCGCCTCCCTCCCCAAAAAAGGTCAGGGGATCAGACAAAAGCAAAGGCTGGGGTTAAGGTGGCTCTGGGAGGGGCAGAGGTGGGGTGTCTCTCAGTCTCTCTCCTAGAGCAAAGGGGCTGGGGGTTGCCCTTCAACCCTCTCTAATCTGCCAGGCCCCCAGAGACCCACTCCACCCCTCCTCTCTTGCAGGCAGGAGGGAGACAGCAGGTTCAGGAGGATGGGAGAAGCTCCTGGGAGAGTTGAGCCCTGAAGGGAGTGGGGAAGAAACCCTGAGCCTTTTAACAATAACCCCGCAGCAAAGTGCCAGCTCTCTCCCACCCAGGTACACTACATCACACAGCTGGGTATGAACACACCCAGAAGTGCACCCCAGGCACTCACAGCTCCCTCAGTGCACAGAGCCCCTCCCTACTGGAGGAGCCTGAACCCAGGCAGGAGACAGTGAGGAGGAGGTGAGCAGGCTGCCAGGACTCCAGGGTTCTCATCAGCACCCCTCTTAAGAAGGGATAGTCCAGTACCTGTCCCTATCCCCAAGTGAACACAGGGTAACAAAAGGACATGGCTGGGTTGGGAAGGGATGTATTCGTTTCCAGAGTAGCCCCAGACCCACAAAACACACACTCATTCCCCAGAGAACAAACCGGGTTAAGATTAGGGGAGGAAGATTCTTCCCACCAGAGCAGCTCTCCCCTTCATTCCTGGGACAGAAGCCTCAAAGATGCCAGCCAAGTGTCCAGAGCCAGGACTACACTCAGATGGACAGGCGCCCCTCCCCAAGATGGGTCACTTAGGATGGCAGAGGGGTGTCTGATGAAGTTGCCCCCTCCTGCCACACCGCACTGCCAACACCAAAGACATTCAGTGCTTCCCTGACACCCACTCTAAGGACACAAGGGCTGGGTGGGATCTGGGGAAGAGGCCCCTCCTCTCCCCTTCAGGGCAGACAAACCCACAAATGGGACCTTTACCTCACCCTCCAGGGTGGGAGAAAGGACCACTCTGCTGAGAAGCTATTGGATTCCAAGCAAGAAGATATAAAGTGAGACAAGGGGCTTCATTTCCCCTCCACGGAGTGGAATGATAAATGAACAAATGTTTCCTGAAGGGAGGAACCCCCAAAGTTCCTTAGCCCTGATATAACAGAAACAGTGCCTGGGGTTACTATGGGCATTGAATTGTCCAGCAAAGGCACCAGGATTTCAGCAAGAGACAAGGGAAAGTAAAGGGGAGAGACAAGCCCCCACCACGCGCCCAGGCTCCCCCCTCCCGAGGAGCGGGAGACCCACTGCCCACCCGCACCCCTTACAATGGGAGAGGGCGGCAGGTACCTACAGTGGTTTGAGCCTTTCCAAAGCGAGGTCCGGAGCGGGGTGGAGTAGGGACCGGGGGCGGGGAGTCCCTTCTCCGGGAGCAAACAGGCCCGGTTCTGGTTATAAAAATCCACCACCAGGAAGGGATTGGGGGTGGGGGTAAGCCCCCCCACTTCCACACTCTCGTACATCTCCGCAAAGACAAGAAGTCCAGGCGGGGAAGTCCTGAGAGTGGTCTCCCTCACTCAGCTGACGGCGCCATCCCAGGAGAGCAGCTGGGGGCGCGGGGCACGTCCCCCGCCCCGACTGGCGGCCCGGGCGCGGGGGCCGCCCGTAGCCGAAGTCCCGCGTTCAAGTCGGCCCGCCGCTCCGCCAGTTCCAGGTGAAAAGCGGGGAAGTTGAGTGTGCTGGAGGACGGTGGGGGGGTGTCCCTCGACTGGCCCCGGGAACGCCAGGCCGAGCCTGGGAACTCAGCGGCTTCACCTCGAGGGGGCTCCCGTCTCGAGTCTCATGGTGTTCGCGGCAGAGTCCCGCGGCTCCCCAAGTGCGCCGGGCGGGGGCGGGATCGGCATCGGCACGGGAGGCGGGGGCTCGCCGAGCACTTCCTCCTCCCCGCCGGGGCTCCCGGGCTTCTCCCCCGCGAGGACACCGGGTGGGGGTGGGGACCCCGCGCGGCCCCGCCTCCGCCGGGCCAGTCGCTGGGGCTCCGGAGGGGCGCGCCGCAGCCCCCTACCCCCAGCCCGAGCCCCCCTTCCCCTGCGGCCCCACCCCCTTTCCTCCGCCCCGTCCCGTCCAGGCACCGCCCCTCGGCTTAACCCTTTCCCGAAGGGTCCGGCTGCTGCGGGAGCCACGCCGGGACTGAAACCGAGAGGCGGGACGTGGATGGGGGAGTAGGGGGAGCCTGGGAAGGGGGAGGAGAGAAGGGACAGAAAGGAAAACGCCTAGAGGAGGAGTACACCGAGTGCAGACGGAGGCCGGGCGCGGGGAGAGGAGGGGGCTCCGCGCAGAGGTGAGGACGGAAGAGGGGCGGGCGTCTCCCCCATCCCAGTTCCGGCTCCCAGCCTCCCCCGAGGCTCGGTCAGTCCCCGAACCGGCGCAGCCACGGCGGGGGAGGTGTTGGTGCGGGGTGGAGGGGGGTGGTCCCGGTGTCCTCCCCTAACACCCCCCCCCACCACCCAGTCTGGGCCTCATTTGCCTAATGCAATGCGGCTGAACTCTCGCTGAACTCGCCTGGCGGCGCCTCACCTCCGGGTGACCCACCCACCGCTGCCCGTGACATCACCCGCTCGCCAGCCCGCCCGTGGGGCTCGCCTGCCCGGCCCCCTGCCCGCCGGGCTGGGCCAGCTCCCCCCGACGCGCGGAGAGTGGCGGCGGGAAGCGAAGGGCCGGGGTGCGTGTGGTCAAGTGTTAGCGCCACAGACGCGGCGTGCCGGGTACCCCGGGCGTGACACTGTGCAGCTCAGGCGCTGTGTAGGATTGAGACACCCGGCTTGTGTCATTGTCTGTGACATCATGTGTGACTGGCCGCCCGCCCGCCGCCGGAACCCTACCCGGCAGTGTGGGTGCTTGGACACAAATGCAAGCAGCCGGGGCTCTGCTCCCGACGCTCTGCGTGCTTCCGGTGAGCAAAGCACCGCCCAGTGTGCCTCCCAGCCGCTGAGCCAGGATCTGTCTACCCCACCGCACAGTCCAGCCCTGGAGAGATCAAAGGATGGGCTGGTGCCTTACAGCTGACCATTTCCTCCTGGAAGCCCTCCGGATGCCTGTTCATTGGGAGAAAGGCCTAGGTTGGGTAGGTCCGTGAAAGGGGCTGCTCCTGGAGGAGAGGGTATCCCATGACTCCCTCTGACCCTGTGACAGAGCTCCCTCATCCCAAAAGGGGATAGGAATTTACATGCTTCCCAAGGATAGTCTTCTAGAAACTAGGTTCTTAACGTACGTATATTGTCATTTAATCCTCACAGCCACTCCGAGAGGCAAGCGGGCATTTATTCCTATTTTACAGCAAGGCTAGGTGGGTTGTCCAAGATCACACTGCTAATAAAGGGCAGAGTATTTGAACCATACTCTGCCATGCCAGGCCAATTCAAGAAATAAAAATGGCCCTCGCTGGCTAGTTCAGTGGCTAGAGCGTGGGCCTGGAGGACTGAAGGGTCCTGGGTTTGATTCTGGTTGCAGGCTCAATCCCCGGCTGGGTCAGGTTGCATGAGGGAGGCAACCAATTGATGTGTCTCTTTTACATCGATGTTTCTCTCTCCACCACCAGCCCCCCTCTGAAGAACAACGGAAAAAATATGCTTAGGTGAGGATTTTAAAAAGAAAGAAAGAAAAATGTATTTTTTGAGCACCTCCATGTGGATACTCTGGTCAGCCTGCCCTTGCAGATCTTATGGAGCGACAGCCATTAAGCAAATATTTGTGATTATATGTGTGTGTATAGCAAACTGTGATAACTGGTATTATGATACAAGTATAGTGTGCTTTGAAGAATTAATGTAGATATTGATTGAGGGAGGACCTCAAAGCAGAGACCTAATTAGTCAGGCAAAGAGTAGGAAGGAGTGCAATCCCGTAAGAAAAAGAGCCTGTGCAAAGGTCCTGGGGTTACAGAAGTTGGTGAGTTCATTCAAGGAACTGACAGAGGACTAGGGTAGATAGAGCATAAAATTCAAGAGGAAAAGGAGCACAAGACCAGGCTGGAGAGGTGGGCTGAGGCCAGACCAGGTGAGCTTGTTGGCTTCAATTAGACTTGGATTTTATCCTAAATGCAAGGAGAACCCACAGGAAAATTCCAGGCAGAGGAGAGGCAAGTTCTGAGTTACAGCATTATAAGATCTTTCTCGCAGGTGTGTGAAGAATGGATTGTAGGAGGGCAAGAGAAATCAGAAGCTACTGCAGCACGAGGGTAGTGCAGTCTAGGAAACTGGAAGTGCTGACAGAGGAAGGTAGATTCTTGAAACTTTTTGAGAGTAGAATCAAGGGGTGGGGCTAGGAAAGGAGATAGCAAAGAGGACTCCTGTGTGGCTTGTGCAACAGCAAAGTTCCTGAGGCTAAAAAGTAGAGAAGTCTACTGGGCTGGGGGGCAGGTGGGTGTGGAGCTGCAGATGGAATGCTGGGGTCTGGGGCATGAATGCAAGCCTTGGCACTGGATGAGACTGCTGGGGAAGGCAGATGCTTCCACAGCCCTTGATATCTTTCTTCCCAAATGATGTAGCTCCTGAGCACCAGTTATGTGCTAGGCTCTGTTCACAGCTGTGAGGTACTAAGGGGTCTGAGGCTGCCCCTGCTGTCAAAAACCTGGGGATAGGGGAAACATCTCCTAAATGATTACAGCTCATAGCAGGAACTAGATGGGGAGAAGTCACTTCATGGTAGAGATGAGTGTTGAAAGAGAAAAAAACAGGACCCACAGACATTCAAAGGAGGGAGAAAGAGCAGCAAGTTATGGGGGACATCTCTGAAGGTGTCTGGAAAGAGGCTGGATTCAAGATGTTCCTTGAAGGCTGGATAGGATTTCTGGAGCTGGAGAAGGGGAGAAGTTGGGGGTGAGATGCCTGTTCTGGGCAACAGCAAGGTCATGGGACAGGTCAGAGCAGAACACAGTGTCCTGGGGCAGTGGGAAAAGAGGGAAAAGGGAAGGCCAGCCCACTGGGTGGTGGGGGGGGACTCGATGGCAGCTGTCTGCAGGCCTGGGGTCTGTCCTCTGCTGCATCCCCCACAGCTCCTCTAGGGCTGTGTGCTTAGCAGGCCTCAGCAGTTGTGGGCTCAAATGACCTGGCCCCCACTTGTGCCAAGCAGGGCTCCCTCCTGTCCCCAACCCCATCTGGAGAGGCTAATAAACAGGAAATCATAAGGCTCTGAGCCAGACAGACAGCGGGTCCTGGTACAGGGTGGCCATCCCCCAAGACAATTCTTAGCTCCACCCCCCATCATCACTGCTCATCACTTCAAGGGTACTTGAAGCTCACCCAAGCCCTCACCAGCAAGCAGGTCACCATGGCCTCACAGGGATGGGTTAGAAGCCTTGCTTTAAAGAGGAGGAAACAGACTCAGAATTTGGGTGACCTGCCCAAGGCCAAACAGGAAGAGCTGTCCTTTAAGACTGCTGCCCACAGGGGCTTTGCTCTGTGGGCTGGTTGAGGTTCCCAGCAACCCAGTAGTCAAAATGGTGAGGGGACGGCTTCTATTTCTGATCTAGGCAGGGCTGAGGGCCTCCAGTCCACCCTGGGAGACCCAGCTCCACTGGCTGTGCAGACTCCATGAAGGAGAAAGAGCAGGAGCAGGAGGAGGAAGGTGGTGTAGGCACCACCCCAAAGTAATTTGAAGAAGGGAAACTTCCTCTTTCTATAGACGCTGCCCCTGAAGGGTAGTCAGGGCCTGCACTGGCACATCCCCATGGCACATGGCCCTTAGCATGGGGTAGACCTAATGTCTCAGGTCTTGGCCAGTCTGAGAAGAGGACAGGCTTCCTTCCCTGAGTCCCCTCCCCCAGACCATGCTGGGATCCTGCCCAGAGGGGCCCTGTGCATTATTAATGCTGCCAGATAAAAGGTGAGGGGCCCCATTTTCATTCAAAACCCCATCCAACTATCTTTTGGCTGACTCTACATTTTGGACCCCAGGAAAGGCGTTGCTAGCAGTACAGCCCCCCACCCCCGGGCTGTGCCTCCTATTGTCCAGGGAAAGAGTAGGCAGGAGGGAGGAAGGGAGGACACAAACTGCAAAGGAGAGAGTGGCAGAGAAGACAAAGAGGAGAAGGGCACACCCCTCCCTCTGTCTCCCCAGGGTCCCAGACCCTAGGGCCATTCCCCAGTCTCTAGGCGCACACAGCGAATATGTGGACAGAAAGGAAAAGTCTGAGCCAGTCTTTCGGGGCTCCCATTCCCAGCTCCTCTACTGATTGCTTCCAACTTCCCTCCGCCTACCCCACAGATTGAAACAAAATAAGAATATGAACTGTGGCTTTTACACTCTGTTCCTACAGTGTCTGTCTGGAGATGGGGGAAGGTTGCCTGCTGAGCTCTGCAAACTCCTGCGGGCTGCAGTGGGCAGATTCGGGGGTGGGGATGGGTGTGAACAGATTGTATCCGCAGCTTCCAGGACAGGATGGAGATCTGGCCCAGGCCTCTTATCGCTCTTTCCCTCCAGCTTTCAGGATCCAAAACAGAGAAGAGAGGGGGAGGCTGGGGGGGGGGGGGGGGGGGGCCTTCCTGCGCCCCCTATTGGGGAAAGGCGGGAGGAGTTCCTAAGGCAGAAGCAGGGTTTCAACATTGGCACTGCCCCCTCAGGCCTTCCCACACCGAGGAGTGCCCCCCCAAATACCCTCCCGCAGCTGCCAATTTGGATGGTGGAAAACAGCCCAGCTTTCCTGGTCACTGAACCCAGTCACAACCTCCACCAGAGCTGTTTCCTCTTGTGGAAATGGCGATAATGTCCCTCTCCCAGGATTGTGGGGATTAAGATTTGTAAAACAGAGATAAAGTCCCACACACAGTAGGTGCTCCACAGATGTTAGCAACCGGTCTTTCCAACTCCCCCCTAGAAGGGCCTGGGTCCCTTTTCACTGTCACAGTAGCTGTACCACAGCACTGGGATAGCAATGACCACGAGCACGGCACACAGCTTATGTGGATGATCTTACATAGATGACCTTGCCTAATCTCAGCCCTCTTAGGAAGGTTCTGGTAATATCCCTGCTTTATAGACAAGGAAACATGCTCAGAGAGGTTATCAGATTAGCAAGTGACAAAGCCTGAACTCAAACTACACTGCCTACTCCACCGTGGAATTCCTGGGGCAAGCACACAAAAAAGGCAGGTTAGTTTCCCCTCCAGCCTAGATGATAAGCATTAAAGACCTTCCCCTCCCCAAATACACACCATAATCCACTGACCACTCCCCCTTAAACACTCTATGCCCTAAATCACTTCCCCTCCAGCATACAAGCTGTGATACCCCTTCCCCAGCTCCTCAGATTGCATTCCCCCAAAACACACTCAACTCTCTGACCCTGTCACCCAATACACACAAACCATTAACTCCTTTCCCAACACACACACCCAACCTTGACCCCATCCACCCCTAAAACATACACAACCCTGACCCTCACTACAATGCACAGCCCTCCATAGTAAATACCAGTCCTTGGATGAGACCGAGCCCCAGGGGCTGGTTTGGGGTGGGGGATCCTGTGCCACCACTCTGGGACCTCCCACTCTGGCTCCCTGAGAGACTATAGCAGGACAAATACCCATCCCTCCCCATAGTGACCTGGAGAATATGTCACTCCACAGGCCACCAGGTCTCTGAAGGGTACACCTAAGACACCCAAGGTCCAGCTTCCTCCCAATCTGGGGAGAGGGATGGGAGGGGGAGAGGGAATGTCCCAACACCTTTGTTGGTAGAAAGTGGGAGGAGGGAGCCTTATCATCGAAGTTTCCTACAAAAGGTTGGCAGAGGACCAGAGCCTATCATTGTTCCCTGTGGGAATGGGGGCATGGATGTCCACCTCTCCTAGGAACTGCCTGAGCGCAGCATCATCCCCGAGCAGGGAGAGCAGGGAAGGCGAGGCTGCCTCCATCTCCCATGCATGTGAATTTTGGTCTGTCGTGCTTCCATACCCAGAGCTGAGGGCCAGGCTCCCCAGCCCTGCATGAGGAGGGAGATGCCCCTGGTCCCAGAAAAGGGGGATAGGGAGAAGCTCAGAAGCTGGGGGTCTGGGTAGGAAGAGAAGCTGCTGTTGTTTACTAGAAAGAAGGGGAGAGGAGCAGGGAAACTCACAGGCTCACATAGGGAGGGGGCAGGAAGAGGCATTGCCTAACCTGGGTGGAGAAAGCCAGAGAAGCCTCTACTTGCCTGAAACGTGGGCACCCCACCCTGGGGGGAAAGGTTACCAGGGTGGGAAGTGGGGAACCCGGAAGCCCTCCCCACCCACCTCTAAGAAAGAGGAAGAAGCTTGCAGCAACATTCAGAGGAGGGCAAAGCATTTACTCTCCTGGCACAGAATAGGGCAAGGACAGGGGCCAGGCCCCCTCCCACCCTCTGGGAGTCCAGCCCCAGGGGAGCAGTGTCTGGGACTCTGTTCCCATCACCTGGGGAAGGACAAGTTATCCATAGGCACCAGGTTACAGCTCCCAACTTCTCCTCCCTAAAAAATCCCACCCTAAAAAATCCCACCTTGGCAGGAAGTAGACACTCCAGTTATCGGAGGTGGAAATATGAACCCCAGTCCCTGTAGACACAGCAACTACCCCATTGGGATACTAGGACCCACAACCACACCTATCCACTCCCCAGCAACCCTGAACCCAGAGACTGGCCTCTCCATCACCTAGCACAGACTGGAAGACCAGGCCAGAATCGGTTCCCGACTCCCAGGTCACTATGCCACACGCCTCACATCCTATGAGAGGACAGAAGAGAGGAAGGAAACAGAAGACGGAGGTGTAAGAAGGGGTGGTGGTGGAAGCTGAGGCAGTATCTGACTGTCCCCTTGCCCAGGGCTTAAAGGGTGGGGGCCCAAAAGAGCATAGACATGGAGCTCCTACTCCCAGCAGCTGGTGGGGCCTGGGAGGAAGGGGGCCTTGGCGGAGTCAAAGGAGGCAACCAGGAAGCAGCGGTGGTGGTGGGCACTGGGCCAGTGTGGGCAGTGAGGCGCCCAGCCAGGGCCTGCCCCAGGGACAAAGAGACTCCCTAGCTCTGGGGAGAATGTGCTGCCCCCGCACTGAGAAGGGGGCACTGACCCAGCCCAGCCAGGCGCACAGGGCAGCGGTGCCAGGCAGCTTGCCAGTGGCTGTGGGAGAGGCAGTGGGTGCTGGGGGCAGAGTGTTCAGTCCCTGCCCACCAGGAGAGGTGGGACACGTTTCCCAGGTCAGCAGCTGACCAGCCGGCTGTGGCCTATTCTGCTTCTTCCACCCTTCCTCCAGCCCCAGGCCAGGCCCTGGCTCCCTCCTCCCCCCAGCCCTGGCCTGGCGCCCAGCTGGGCCCTGGGGGCCAGAGTTACTGTAAGCGGCCTGGCAGGCCTGAGGCCTGGACTCTGCCAGCTGGCCATAGCCACCGCCACCTCCCACTACCTGGCTCGGTCAGCCAGGGAAGGGTACTGAGACCCCTGTCCAGCTAACAGGCAACCCCCATGGCAGAGGGAGGAGGCAGAGAGAAAACACAGGCCCTGCCAAGACCATGCATGTGTCCACAGTCAGAGTCCAGGCCCAGTGCCCCTCCTGGGACACTTGCCCTATCCACCAGGCTGCTCATGAGTCCCTCCCTCTCACCCTTCCCATGAGGTGGAGCTGGCAGTGGGAGGGGGTTCTAGCAGCCTACCCCTCTCTACTCCTTCAAGCCCTTTCCCTCAGAGACACTGGATTGGGTAGGGAGTAGGTGGGTGCCACTCTCAGTAGAGCTGCCATTTCCACCAAATGTCGAGAGGTTTGTTTACCCGCCTCCAGCCTCTGTGTCCAGTCCTTGGAGCTATTTATAAGGCCCTCAATGGCACAGCACAGGAGAGGGCTCGAGGGGCACCACGGAACAGCACTGTTTCATCTCTCCATCCGCCCCCAACATCAAACAATCACATGATCAGACTACAAGCCTTTCATCCTCAAGCCCCCCAAACGATGGTCTGGAGAAGACCTCACCACTGCAGCAGAACAGATGTACCCAGAGGCCAAGCCCCGAGGCCTGCTGCCCTCCAAGAGCTCCCCCACAGAGCCTCCCGCCACCCCACTTACTGGCTGGGGAGGGTGTGCTGTAGCCGCTAACTGGAAGCTGGTGCTGGAGAGTGGTCAGAGCGCCTGGCGGGGAGAGTCCACCCAGCATAGGGGGAAAGAAGAAGGCATAGGGAGGCACCGGGTACCCATTGAGGTGCCCTCCCCCAGGTGTTGGGCAGGAGCTGCTGTTGCTGGCCATGCCAAGCAGCCACAGTCAGAAGGCAGGCAGACAGTCTGGCGGAAGGCTCTGGCGGGCTTCAGGCTGCCCCTCCTCGGGGCATGGGGCCTGGGCCCAGAGGGGGTTTGGGTGGTCAGCCCACCCCCCCTTCTGTCCTGGAGCCGCTGTCCAAGGCTAGCAGGCTAATCTCAGCCTCCTTGAGCCCCCACTCTCGCTGGGGGCCAGGGATGGGGGGATGTCCCAAGAGCCGGTCCGTTGGTCAAGCAGTTCTGTGAGCTGGCACTTTTCTGGGAAGGTCCAGAGCTGGCCTTCAGGACGCCGAAAAGGATGCCTCTCCTAGATGGGCCCCGGCTAGGCGGCTGGGGGGGCCATGTCCTGTGACACTGCAGAAAGAGGAAAGACAGGTGAGTGGGCACTGAGACTCGGGCACACGGGCATTCCCCGTGGAGCTCCCCAACCTGGGCGGCCGGAGATTTTCCCGTGGCACCCGGCTGAGCAGACAGCTGGCACCATGCCTGGCTGGCAGAGACAGCCTGGGAGCAGGGCCCAGACACTGCTGGGGGTGGCAGGACAGCACAGCCAGGCTGGGGAGACAGGGACTGAACTCAGAGCCACGGAAGGCCTCTCACCCACAATCCTGAGGGTAAAGGGTCCACAGTGCCACCCCAGAGGTTCCCTGTGGCAGAGGCAGGCAGCTGAGCTCCTTCCCCCAGTGTGGGTTACCTGAGGTCAAGATGCAAAGAATGAGAGCTGGAGGGTGGTAGGGAGGGGGAGGAAAAGCCGCTTCCCTAAAGCATTGGCACTTCTCAGAAAAATGACTCCTAAACCAGGGGCCCCTCTTACACCACTTCCCCCCCAAATCCAAGCCCCAGCACCCCAGATGGGTTTGTCCCACAGGCCAGGGGAGGAGACCTGTTTACATATCTGAAAATAGGGAAATGCGAACTGAGGACTCCTGGGTATCACCCCCAGTGCTTAACAGCATGATGGGCAGGGAATACATTGAAGGGGTGAGGGAGACTGATCTCAGAGTTCACCCACACACTCTGTCTGCAGAAGCAACATCCTTAGAGGGGTCGAGGTGGGCAGGAGATGAAAGGCTAGATGCCCCCCACCAGTGTGTATACAGATCCACACCCTGTTTGTTTGAACAGCTGCGACCATAGGACACGCACAGATAACACCACGGGGGGGAGAGAAACAGAGATGAACCCAGAGACTCCATGACAGAGTAAGACAGACAGCAAAGAGGGAGAAAAAGAGAAGCAGATCCACAAGCAATGCTTCCAATCCACTTCAGCTATACAGGACGACATACATCCATAAATACATATAAATGCATGTATATATGCACATGTATGTAGTACATACATGAGAGACAAAAGAGAAGACAAAGAGAAACAGCCAATCAAAAATGCAATGAGATACCACTTCACATCCACTAAGATGGCTATAATCAAAAAGACTGATAATAACAAGTGTTGGCAAGGATGTGGGAAAATTGGAACCCTCATATATTGCTGGTGGGAATGTAAATTAGAACAGCTGCTTTGGAAAACAGTGTGGCAGTTCCTGAAAATGTAAAACAATTGTCATATAATGACCCAGTAATTTCACTCCTAGGTATCTACCCAAGAGAGATGAAAATATCAGTCCACACAAAAACTTACACATGGGCGTTCATAAGAGCATTATTCATAATAGCCAAAAAAGTAGACCGGCTCGGCTGGGCGTGGCTCAGTGGTTGAGCGTCAACTTAGGATCCAGGTGATCAGGGTTCGATTCCCGGTCAGGGCACATGCCCAGGTTGTGGGTTCGATCCTCAGTCAGGGGCATGCAGGAGGCAGCCGATCAGTGACACTCTCATCATTGATGTTTCTCTCTCTCTCCCTCTCCTTTCCTCTCTGAAATCAATAAAGATATATTAAAAAAAAAAAGTAGACCCAAATGTCCATCAACTGATGAATGAATAAATAAAATGTTGTATATCCATACAATGGAATATTACACTGGCATAAAAAGGAACAAAGTACTGATACACACTACAATATGGATACACCCTGAAAACATTATACTAGTTCTAAAAGACCACATAGTGTATGATACCATTTATATGAAATGTCCAGAATAGGCAATCTATAAAGACAGAAAGTAGATTGTGGTTTACCAGGGGCTGGGGTGTGGGTTTGAGGGAAATGGGAAGTGACTGCTAAGAGTATGGGGCCTCTTTTTGCAGTGATGAAAATTTTCTAAAACTGATTGTGGTGGTAGTCGAACAACTCTGAATATACTAAAACCATTCAATTGTACACTTTAATGGGTGAATTTTATGGTATATGAATTATATCTCAATAAAGCTGTTAGAAGAAAGAGAAGGGAGGAAGGGAAAAGAAAAAAAAAACAGGGCCACAGGGACCCAAAATAAGGACTGCCTCCTTTCCCAACCCCTTGCCCCCAAGCTCAGACCATACTGAGTTCCAGGCTCCAGACTCCGCAGGCTCAAACCTGGAGTCCAGTGGACAAGCACACAGCCAGCATTTGGCCAAGCACCATGCCTGGGAAGGGGGAGTTCCTGCCAAGGCCACTGTGGATGAAGCCAGGGCTTCTGGACCCAGCTGGACCAGGCAGCCAGCCTGTGCCAGGGAGGGAGAAGTGGGAACAGGTACTTGCTAGGGAGGGGGCAGCTCTCCCAGGGGTGAAATCTGGACCTTGTTAATGACCATGATTTTTACTGTTGCTAATTAAGACAACCATCAGACCTCTGTACTTGCTCCTGAATGAGGTGCACCCTTCCCTCCCTAGGCCCCTGGGGATTCCCTCCCAGGTTGAGAGGGCTAATGTAAGAGAAACAGGGGCCCCACCCATTGGGCCAGCTGCCGCCCTGGGCCCCCCACACCCCTGTGGGGCCCCACACAACGGAACTCAGGCAAGGGAAGGAGGGGTTGGCTGAGCCTCATCAGCATTGATAGATTCTCTCACACTCACACACACACACACACACACACCACTTGCAGAAACTCATGCACACAGGTCTATGGAAAGCGTACGGGTGGGCAAGAGCACGCTTGCACACCCAGCTTGTGTGTGTGTGGGCACGCACGGGAGAAGAGGGAACGTGGAGATATCATCTCTCCACACCTGGGCTCCACCACACAATGAACATGGTTCTGGGCTTGCGTGCCCAGCCCCAGGACACAGCTCCCCGCAGACGCAACCACAGCCTCACAGTTTGCCAGGCTATATATCCCCTGGCCCTCTTACAGCCAGGCTGGACTCTCTACCTGCCTCCCTGGGGTCCAGGGCCCCAAGACACACTGGGCTCCATAGGAGCACCCTTTGAGAAACACTCTGGAGGATTCACATCCATACTGAGGCCTGCCTCCCTGAGGTGAGGCCCAGGGGGCTGAGGCCCAGAAAGCTGTTCACTCCAGACTCCAGGCATCCTGACCCAGCTTTTGGGGGCTTGGGGGATGGGTCAGTCAGTCCAGTAGGACCCTCTGGAGCCCACCGTTGCCCCCAGAAGAGAGGTAACTATAGTCGCCTTAATGCCTCAACTCTGCCCTTGGGGAGTTTGAAATTGAACCAAACTTCAACCCCCCCCACAGATACACACCCCAGGGAGAGACTGAAAGATCTCCCCACCCCCATCTGAGCCTCACTCCGCCTAACCCGCCTGCAAACTTCGGTGCAAAGTTACTCAGCCCCTTGGGGAGGGCCTTTAGCAGCAGGAGGGGGTAAAGATCACAGAAATGGGCCAAGGGCCAGGCTGGTGAGGAAACAGGGATGGGCAAGGGCATGGATGATGGGGACAGAGCCAAAGAGCACAGGCTCTGCCTCAGGAGGTCCCTCTGGAGACACCTGGGCCCCAGCCCCCTGCACCCAGGAGTGGAGAAGAAGACACCCTCACAGAATCGAAACCAGCACCAAAGAAAGGGAAAACAAACTACCCACATCCAACCTCCACCCTATGCCAGCCACCTCCACTGCCCACGAGCACCCTCCCTCAAGGGAGAGAAAACCACAGGCCCACACCTCCGATACACGGAGCCTAGACTCAGCACAGCAGAAAAAGGGGCGGGGGCTAGAGTGCCTGCGACCAGCCACACACCCCTGCCAGCTGGGGCCTCCCTAACCAGGGTGCCAGAATCCCTCTCCAGGGTCAGGTGTCCCCCAGACACTTGTATTCCCGAGTCACATGCCTAGAGGAAAAGGCAGTTGCTGGCTGAGCCTTGAAGACAGTAGAAAAAAACAGAGGTTTGAAGGGTTAAATCTCAGCTCTGCCACTCTGGGTGACCTTAGGTAAGTCACTTAACCTCTCCAAGCATCTGTTTGCTCGCCTATGGACTGCCCACTTCAACAACTGGTTGTGTGATTTAAGAGATAAAAGTCCTGGAAAGCACCCAGCACAGCGCCTGGCACACAGGAGGTGCTGGGCAACTGGGTCGCCCCCCCCCCCCCCAGCCTCTCAGTACAACCCAGTGCCTCCCTGGGTGGTGTCTGCTCTCCCTTCCCTCTCCCCAACCACGGTTAGCATCTGTTGACAGAGCTGGGCAAGAGAATTACCCATTTTCCTGGGTCTGCTTCCTCCAGACAGAGGAGAGGGATGTGGGGAGAGGGATATTCGGGGTGTGGGTGGAAGCCTGACCACAACCCTTTCCCAAATTCTCTTCTTTCATTTCACAAACCAAAAAAGGGAAACCTTTGGATTTGGGGAGGGGAAGAGGGGAAGAGAAATTGACCATTTCCTCCCCTAACTTCAGGGGAGAGGAGCCAGGGGTCCCCACACCCAGCTGGCCCAGCCCACCCTCTTCATTCACTCTCTCCTCTCTGTTGCCCAGGCTCTCCTGAAACAATGGCTCCCAATGAATAGAAGTCAGGCAGTCCCAGAGGGGCTGAGAGAAGGAAATCAGGATTGGGGAGCTTAAAAGAAGGGGGCACAGGGGGTTTCCTAACAATTCTAGACAGTCAATGAATCATATGCAAATGACACCCAAAGCTCAAGCCCAACTTGTAGGGGGTGGTGATGGGAACTCCAGCCCTGGCAGAAATAAACACCTGGCCCCTTTGGACCCCCTACCCTGCCAGGAGCACGGCAGGGCTGGACAGGGCAGATTTCAAACCAGAGCAGTGGGCTGGAACTATTTATAAACTTTCCAGGAAAACACACATGCGCACACATACAAAGCCACAACCTCCCCCTCCTGCCATGCTCCTCAAATCTACGGGCAGGGGGTGGGGAGCAGTGATGACCACTACTCCCTTTTTCCAGGGGTCCCTCTGGCTGAGGCTTTTTCAGGTCTCTCCTCCCCAGCAAGCCCACAATCTGACCACTCTGGTCCTTTGTTTACCTTCTGCTTACCAGGGTCAGGGCTGCAGGAAGGAGACCACCCCAGGAGTGTGTGAGGAGCACACGGGCTAGGCTGGGACAGGTGGAGGGCACTTCTTCCCCATCAGCCCCTCAGAACCCCAGGCCTGCCTCGCTGGGGCTAGGACTTGTTTGAAAACCTGCCCCAAGCATGTGCAGGCCTTGCACACATCCTTGGAGGAGCTGGGAGACAGCTGAAGTTCAGTGTCTTCATCTGGATGCTGCCACTGCCCCACTGCTTCAAGACCCATACCTGGTTCAAGAAGAGTGGGTCTGATGTCTACCCAACTTCTGCACCACCCGGCCTAAGCTTCTGCCCCAGCTATGCAGGGGTATCTGACCTCCACATGCCACAGTCTCAGCAGTGACTGAATTACAGGCAGAAAGGGCAACTGGACAAGCCCAAGCCCAGGACAGGGCAAGTTCTAGGAGGGGGAAATGGGGATCTCTGACGGGCAAGGCAATGCCGGCAACTCCTGCACTCCCAGGGACCACATCCCAGAGCCCGGTGGGAGCTGTGGGCAGGACCTCCAAAGCCCAGGGTGGCTGAGGATCTCCTCTGGAACCAGAGCTGACGTCTCCTACTCTCAGAGCAGAGTAGGTGAAAGGGCAGGGGGCAACTCAGGCCTCAAGAAGAGGGAGCAGCCCTGGGGAAGGAAGAAACAGGAAGAGGAAGAGATGAGCCAGCCCAGGCCACAGCCAGACCACAGGAGTGTGTGGACCAAACAAAGGCAGCTCTGTCCGGGTAGGGGACCAAAGGGGCATAGACAAAAGGGGACCCCCCCAGCTTGGAAACCACCGTCCCCACACCCATCCTGGCATGGGGCTTTCCCCACCCTCACCTTGGCAGCTGCCCCTCACCACTGTCTCCCAACCTCCAGTGTAGGAAGCACAACCCTCTCACAATGGGGGTGTTGGATGGACAGAGCACACAGGAAGCATGCGCGCGCGCGCGCGTGTGTGTGTGTGTGTGTGTGTGTGTGTGTGTGTGTGTGTGTGTGTGTGTGTAAGGTTACAGCAATGCCCCAATCCCCTCAACTCTGCCCCAATCCAGAGACAGGCTGCCAGCAGGACTCAGTGCTACCAGCCCCCTCCCGGTCAGCATCCCTCCTTGGGGACCCAGGCTGCAGGGAAGCCAGGAACGCACCCCCCCCCCTCAGGATATCCTTTTGGCTCTGACCCCAGACCAGGCCTGAGTCAGACTCTGCCCTGCCCCATACCCCGCCTTTCATCGACCCCCCAGGAACTTCCTACTCCAGCCTATTCAGTTGGGGCTAGAAGTTGGGGGAATCTCTTCCCCTCTCCATCCCAAGCAAATAGAGAAGCCCAGGAGGGGGTGGAGAAAATGGGTCACAAAGTCCTATGGCTTGCCTCTTAAAGCACAAGGCCTGTGGAATCAGGAAGAAGCTGGTACAGGCTGTGAGGGGCACCACCTCCTCCCTCAAAAAAACACATACAACCAGGGATCCTGCCTAGAGCCCCACCCCACTCCAGCCTCGACCCCAAGAAGCCACAGAAACTCCCTGGGAAAGGTAGTTTCCATGAGAGCACAGGAAGGGAGAAGCCTCCAAAAGCAAAAGGAGACATGAACTGGCATCTCTGTTACGCAGGGGGACCCAAGCTGGAGGGGACAGGGTCTGCACAGCTAGACTCACATAGTCAGCCACAGTCAAGCACAGCCAGATGTGTTCACAGTCTCCCCAACACTCTGTAGCTGCGACTCCTTCCCACAGATAGAAGTCTGGGGGGTCCTGGGGGACCACACACACTCAGCCTGAAATGGCCCCCAAGGCAGGCCCCCAAAGTCCCCCCTAACTGTGGGTCTAGGGGGAGGGGCATTTTCCTCCCCACAAGAACCAGGGTAGTGCCTACAGTGGCCATCTCCATGGTAACCAACAACAAACATCCCAGGAACCACACTGAGACAGGAAGTGACAGTCACATGACAGGAAGATTTTTTTTTTTCAATGTAGGGAGGGTGATGAAGATTGTTAGCAGCCCCTGGGAAATCAGCTGTACCCTAAGTTTGCTCCACTTGGAGCCGGAGGGGAGAGGGGTGGCTGGGAGGCTGGCCCTTCCCTACCGCAGTGTTCGAGGTTGGTTACAGTACTAAGGGACCTCCCTCCATGCCTGCCACTCACGGTCCCCCCTTGGTCCCCCTCCCCTCCACTTCCTGCCGTGACTGGAGATCAGAGAACTCCCCACCGCAGCTTCCCCTTCTCAAGTCTCGATTCCTGGGCTGAAGGTTTCACTGTGGGGCAAGGGACAGGAGGAAGAAGGGCTGGGGACCTGCAGTAGGACCCAGGGGACAGAGGCTCTGGAGGAGGGACTGGGAGGGAGCCACTCCAAGGTAGGTGTGTACACACAAGCACACAGCGAGTAGGTCACGGTGACACACACCGGGACACAGTGATACACAGAGAATGTCTGACCTCAGGCAGCTCTGAGGGGAGAGTGAAGCTATTGGATCCAGCCCTACGTGCTCCACTCTAGTGCTGTCCTGAGCGTCTGGGTTCGTCCCAGCCTTCTATTGGCCTCCAGGCTGGTGAGGTCTCAACTGTGCCCAGCCCCCACCCACCTCGCGCCTGCCTTTTGTGCTGAAGAATCCCCCTCCCTGCTCCAAGGTGCCCGCCTACAGAGGGCACCTTGGCCAGAGGTAGGGGGAATGGAACCTCCCTCTACCCCCCTCCCCTTCTCTGCAGATGTCCCAGACTATATTTAGCCCAAACCGGGAGGCCAGCCAGACCCAGACTCCCCACTGGCCCGGAGCTGAGCTCCCAGTTTTTATGCAATTAAAACATTAACAGAAAATCACCCCCATCCACACAACCCCACACCCCCAACCCTGCCAGAGCAGCAGAGCTCAGAAAACTTGAATAAGGGCAGCCCAGCTCTGCAGCCAGGGGTCACTGGACAAATAGCAGTAAACTCATACCCTTCGCCATCTCCCAGGCATGCCCCCATAGACAGGACAGGGACATTATCCATGAGATCAGGTG
The DNA here is from genome assembly GCF_054644295.1 of Miniopterus natalensis. NCBI lineage: Eukaryota > Metazoa > Chordata > Mammalia > Chiroptera > Miniopteridae > Miniopterus > Miniopterus natalensis. The sequence goes on from NC_142097.1 coordinate 24,459,750, forward strand.
GACATTTGGGAGGGGGCAGGCTTTCCTGGTTCTGGGAAGGGAAAGGAATATCCAGTGGGTTGAGGGGGGGGTTGCCTGGTTGCAGAAATTCCACCTGTCATTTTGTAGCCCCCTCCCAGGCCAGCTCCAGTTACAGGGCTGGGGGTTGGCAACAGGTGCTGGCCAGGCTGGCAGCAGTCTAATCCCCCCACCCACTCCCCTCCCAGGCTGACAGTGGTGCCTGGAGGTCCCAGCAGGGGCCCTGGCTGGCAGGATGCAGGGTGGAAGAAAGAGGCATCGCTGCCAGGTGGCGGGTGGGGGGCAGCCCATGCCCCTTCTATAAGACCTGCCCCCCACACACACTCTGTGATGAGTGTTGTAGAGTCTGGGGAAGCCAAGGAAACCTTAGTTCCAAAGCGCCTATTTCATTTCCCCATGATGCCAGGCGGGCGGGCTAGAGTGTGGGAGGTCTGTCTGCCTGCCTCTTCCTCCTCCTCCTCTCCAAATTCCAGGAACAAGCAAGGGAGGCTCCAGTTGCGGAGAGAGGGAGAGCAAGCAGGCGGTCCCAGCTGGGGAAGGAGGGGGGGCGGTGACTGGAGCGGGAGGCAAGATCCAGACGGAGCAAGAGACACCCACACCCGAGCCAGACTGGGGACAGACGCACCAACCCTGACACATTCTCACACTCTGGGCCTGGTCCCTGCACACCGCCCACCCTGCGGGGACACCAAGACACCCTCGGCCAATTCTGCCAATCCCCAGAACACTCCCTGGACACACACAGAGATCCAGGCCTTCACCCCCCCATCCCCCACACACACCGTGTGGGCTCCAGACAGCAGCTAGAGGGTGGAGAGAAGAACGGAGGGAGGAAAGACAGCAGGCGGCAGAAAGGATGTGCAGCCAAAGCCCTGGGAGCTAGGGTATCATTGCCACACTCCTTTCCCAAAACCCAGTAAGTCAAGACAACCCTGGTCATCTTGCCAGTGGCCCTGCCAGCTTCCCACACTCTCAAAACCACCACCACTAGAAAGGGGGTGTGGGGTGCTAGGCAAGCAGAGATAACCGTGTTTACTTATCACATGGATAGGATTACATTCCCCAGATGCCCCTCACCCCAGACCTCAGACAGTGCTCACAAACAGGGCCCACAGACACCCAAACACACCCACCCCTCCAGCCCAGCCTAGGTCCTGCCTTGCCCGTGCCACCCAGAGGACAGGGAACTGGGCACTGAGGTTTATGTTTTGGGCCAGGTCCCACCCTCATGTCACATATTCTGAGGAGCACCCCATCTAAGACCCTAAAGTCTGAGTAAGGAGTGGGTTGGGGAAAAGGTGCCAGAGGGCATAGCCAACTTCCAAGACCAAATGATTTAGGGGAAGGAAAATTAATTAATTGGGGCATGGGTCAATACCCCCAAAACAGACCTGAAGGGCCACTGAGATAATGTCCTCTCCCCCACACTAAACGGGGTGGCAGGAACCACGTCATGGCACAAGTGGGTGACTGTGCCCAGCGGGGAATGCATGGGGGTGATCAGGATGGCGCTGCCCACAGCTAGCTTCCTGCCAGGCTGCCACATGGTTGGGAGTAGGAGGGGGACCAGAGAGGTGTCCCAGAGTAGTAACAGGGGCACTTGGGGTAAAACTGAATGACAGAGATTTAGGGGCTGTAGGAGGAGGTGGCCAGGATTAAGCCATTCCAAGCCCAGGGTCTTCACAGAACTGCCAATCCCTCTGCACTGCCCTCGCCAGTCTGGTGGGAAAACTCCTGCAGTGGCCACCTCGTGCATGCTCATTCACACCCGCAAAATCCCTCCAAATCCAAGATCCTCAGCTGCCAAGAGCCTACTCGAGTCTGACCTTAGTGACTGCTCTGTCTCAGGACCCACATGGCCCAGATTCCCAGGAAGAACTGATGTCCCAGCCCCTCCCAGTGCATCAACATCTTTCACAGCCACAAACTCCCTGACTCCACAACCACCTCCGCCTTCTTTCTCCAGCTTCAAATACTCTTTCTCTTGTTCCTTCCCCCCAGACTCATCTCCACCCCCCTACAGGGGAAGCCCCAAGGCTCCAAGCCATCCCCACTCCAACCTGGGGCTTCCCCAGCCCAGCCTCCCCATCAAGCACAAGGCCCTAGAGGAGTTTAAGGCTTAAGCCCCGTTCCTAGTAAAACCTGGTGTTCTTACTGAAGCACTTCCCCAGAACAACCCTGCCCTATGACCACTGCAGCCAGGGAAGGGGACAAGAGACATCCCTGAATCTCCTAACCAGGAAACTGTAGTAGGAGATGGTGGTCAGCAGTAGAAGTGAGGGTTGGGGGGTATGCAGCAGGGGTGGGGGAGTGGGAAAGTATTCTCAGGAACAAGTGCCTTGGAGAACATATACATACACACATGTGCACACAGCCCGCAGGCAGGAGGCAAGCTAGTTACAGAAGAGGAAGCCCACACTAGGTGGGCATCGTATCCAAGATAGAGTAGATGGTAAAGAAATGTCTCCAAGGCTGGGGGTTGCTGGCTATTCTTTGGTCTGATTCCCATATGAGTTGGTGCACATCTCCAGCCTAGCACTCTTTCCACGGAGCAGCCTGACAATAGGGCAGTGCCCAGAGAGAGGGCATGGCCAAGATGTTTTCCAGTGCCCCCCTCTCACATACACATCTGGCTAGCAGCTTCTCTGCCTCGTGGGTGGCACCATGTCCCAGACACCCTCAGCAGAGCACAGACGACCAGTCTATTCCATACTCCTCTCACCCAAAAAGCTTCCACAATCCCATGGTAGCACCAGACCTAGAGCCATCCCTCTTCGGACTGCCCTGGTTCCCGCACCCAATTCTGACGGCTCCCCTCACTCCACGGGGGACACCAGCTGAGCGGGCCCCGCCCCCCAAGCCGGCTGCCTCTGGTGGGGGTGGGCCCCCGGGCTGATTCTCCCCAAACCACAGAGCAGCTCAGATAACAAGAGGGAAAGAAGGAGGGGGTTAGTCCGTTGGGCATCCGATCTCTCCCCAAACAGGTTTGAAAGTCTTTTTGTTTTGCTTGTTTCTGAAGAGAAGAGAGGGCAGGAGTTCCCAGGGCGGTTGTGCCACGGCTCAGGCGCCGGGGACACGCGCGGCAGACGGCCTCAGACGTCTCACTGCTGCGCGCAAAGACACGGGCGCAGACAGACGCACAGACGGGGCTCCCCCACCCTGGGCACGGCGGCAGCAGGTTGGGAAGCCCAGGAAACCCCGGGTTCCCGTCAGAACCTGCCCGGCACCCGGTCCCATCCGCAGCTCCTAGTAAGAGCAGAGCAAGGGGCCCCGATGCCTGCGGGAGCCCGAGGCTCTCCAAAATTCCCGGGATAGAGGTTACCTCTCAGCGGGTGGACGCAATCCGTCCGGGTGCACCGCGTCTGCCCTGACCCTGCGCCTCGGTATTGCTCGGCGTCAGAGGAGCGGGATCCCCGGAGAGGAGCCGTCTGGGGGACCACGGCTCAGCAGCGCGGGCCGAAGGCAGCGGCCATGGCGAGTCACGTGCGGAGGCTGAAACTTTACCCCGAGCCACAGACTTGGGGGGCGGAGGGTACGGAGCTGGGGGAGGCCCCCTCCTTCAGGCCCGCCCCCGCCCGCCCACTGACCAATCACCAGTCAGAGGCGGGCCCACAGGATCACGCCCCACCCCACTCTCCTTAATAGACCCGAGGCTGGGAGAGTCTTAAAGGAGCCGCGCCTAGCTGAAGGCTGGACCGTGGGAATCTGCGAGAATCCCTCCCTCTGCCCCAAAAGGAGAGCTTCAAAGCGAGGAGCTGAAGTTCTGCGGAAAGAATGGCAAAAAGGCTAGGCAAAGAAAGGACTGCAGTGTGTGGTATCACATTTCCTCCCCTCCCACACACACAGACACTTAAACCTGGGAAGAGACGCAGCCAGCATAATATGGAAGTAAATACGGTGTCTCCGGCCCTAGCTGTCAAGCCCCTGACTCCCATAATTATAATCCTCCTCCAAGAACCAGTTGGAGCTGAGAGCTGTGTGACCTTTAGTCGTTTCCTTTCTCTGAACCTTAATTTTCTCATCTGCAAAAAAGGAGTGCAAGAGTAGATAGACCTCTCTCAAATATACTCCTCTCGGCTTCCCCCCAAAAAGCTCTCCAGCTCTAGTGAGTTGTCAGTCAGAGGAACTCTGGCGTACCCCAACCCCTCAGCAGCCTTCTGCACAAAGGGCAGCCGCTCTTGGATCTTCCAAGAGCTAAGCAGGGGGCGCCAAGGAGCACCCCTCCAAGCTAGAGAACTCTCTAGGACTCAAGCTTCTCTCTCTTGGCCCAGGCTAGAGGAGCCTGAGAAGCTCGCATTCTTGCTCCAGTTGGGCAGGATCTAAATCACTCTCCATCTGCAGGACCATAGTCCCCAACACAGCTTCGTGCCCCCTCCCAGCCTGCTGCTCCATTTGGGAGGGTCACATCCCCACCTCTAGCAGTCGGGGGAGGGGGAGCAAAAAGCGGAATCACTAGGGAACAACCTCCCCTCCCCAGTCAGGGAAGTGGCCACAAGTGCCCCCAAAGGACTTCCCACTGGAAGGGGAAGTGCCACACTCCCAAGCCTCCAGCCGGGGGAGGAGACTCAGCCTGACCCGACTGGCAGAGCTCCCAAACCCACCGGTCTGACGCCCCCGCTTTACAGATGAGGAACCCTTAGGCTGGGAGCGGACACGGACTTTTCGTCCACTGTCGCACAGGTTGCACAGCCAGGTCTAGGTTTGAGATGTCTGATTGTCCTCTCCAGCTTTAGCCTCTAGCCTTGGTAAAAGACAAGCCGGGTCTGCGGGACGCTCTGCCCTGAGGTCCTGCGCAGGAGAAAGGTGCCAGAACAGCGCCTGGCAGCGCTTCCCCAGGCCCCTTCCCACCCGCTGGGTCGGGCTGTCTCCGGCTCCCGTCTGGATTTCCATCCGTCCACCAGTGCGAACCGCCCGCCCAGCCCTCTCGCCCTGTCCCGTCCAGATCCATCCGCAAACATGCGCTCAGCCTGCAGGAATGCGCCAATGGCTCCCAGATGTGGACGCCAACGCTTAACCCCTTCTCCCCCAGTCCCCTCCAAGGCCTTCAGCCTGAGCCCAGACAGCAGCAGGGGGCGCCGCCCTGGTGAGGAACCAGCTTGGGAGGGGACTCAGCGTCAGCCACCCCCAGCCAGCACAGGCTCCCCCGGCCTAGATTCTACCAATCTTCCTTCCAACTGAGGCCAGAGGGGAAGGATCATGGGCACAAAAATGCAAATGTGCATAAACACAGGTATACTGCCTCCCATCGCTTGTGTCCTTCACATACACCTGCAAGCACATGGGGTCAGGTGTGCACACTGAGACTCAGGTGTGCAAATGCAAACTCAGGACACCCACATGCATGCTCAGAGCACACATGTGTACACCTCCACATGCATGCCCAGGGCACCCATGTATGCACATCCATGAGCACAGAGAACATGCACATACAAGACAGGCATTTGTGCCCTGGCTGGGTAGCTCGGTTGGTTGGAGTCATCGGACATGCCAAGGTTGCAGGTTTGATCCTGGGTCAGGGCTCATTCAAGAGTCAATCAATGAATACATAGATAAGTGGAACAACAAATCGATATTTCTCTCTCTCCCTTAAAAAAAAAAAAAGACAGTCATTTGTGCACATACAAGGACATGAAGCAGAGGGTGGGGCATACTCCTGGACAGACATAGCAGTAGACCCATGTGCAGACAAGGGAAGAAATTCATGCATCCACAAACCTGCTCCCCATAGGGGGTCAGACACATATGCACATAAGACTGGCACCCATGTGAACAAGCACACAACCTACACACCTTTAGCACTCCCTCCCTGCCCAGGCACCCAGTACTTCCTGTCCAATATCTAGCCTTCCCTAGGCTTGACTCCAGGAAGCAGGAGAAGTCCCAGGTGGGAGGAAAGCCAGGAGTCCAATCTGCAGCAGCAGCTGCACTCCAGCTGTGCTGGGGCCACAACAGGGCTCCTACACCTCATCCTCTAAGGCCCCAAACACAGGATGGAAGAAGAGTGCAGGAGGCAGCAGGAGACGCAGAGGGGGAAAAGCCACAGGCCTAGGGACTCCTCACTCTTTAAGAAAAACACTCCTGGGGGCCTACACTTCCCGTCCAGCACACAGAAGGGCTCAGGGAGGAGACTGAACTGCTCGTTTCCCAAGACAGGGAGCCTTCTGCAAACTAGAGGAAACCCAAGAGTCCAAGGAGATACAAAAGAGCTCTGAGACACCCCAGGAAGGCCTACACTTCTAGCAAAACAAGGCCTCCCTCACAGTCTCTGGGGAACTCCTAGAGAGAATCACATCATTGGTCATGTGAACATAGGCTGGGCAGCACTGCTCTGCCAAGGCCACCTGGAGGCAGGTGGGATGGGAGATGTCTGCTGGGACTGGAACCAGTTTTAGTTGCCTCTTCTTCCCCTCCCCAGCGTCCCAGCTCATCCCCAAAGGAGCTCCTCCCACAAACACCCTCATGGCCCCACCCCATTTGATTCGCAGAGTCTAGAAGGGTAATCTGGGGCAGGGCTCCTGTTTCCATTGTACAGATGAGGGACCTGAGGCTCGAAAAGGAAATTGTCTTGCCCAAGGTCATACAGCTTGCCAATGGCAGAGCTAAGATTCAAATCCACAGTCACCTCCTTAACCTGCCCCCCCCCTTTACTCCAAATCAAACATTTTCACGCAGTATCCTGCCACCTCTTCCTTTACGCCCAACAGAGTGCATAGGAGAAGCACCATCCTTTCCTGGCTCTGCAGGTCTAAGTGTGGGGCCAGGGCATGCCAGAGAGAGATCAGAGAAGACACTGGGACTATGAATATGGCCCCCCAACCCCACCCCAAGCTTGGTGCCCACCTGCCCAGCAGGCACAGCCGGATGACTCAGCTGCATCCGGGGGAGATGCCAGGGCAGTGACTCACCTACCGAGAAGAGCTGAGACTGGCACCTTGCCAGCCCCGGGACAGAAGTGACTTAGTCACCGAGACTGTGATGCTCAGCAGGCACAGCCCAGAGATTGGGGACAGAGACAGGCTGTGTCCTTCATGGTTACATGCGCCCCCTGGCGAAGAACAGGAATCCTGGGGTGAGCTAAGGTTGTACCTGTCCCTGCCCCCTCACCATGCCCACCCCCACCACACCAGGCCCTGCTCCAGTGGAGACAAGTTTTGTGAGACCCCTGGGCTGCCATGCCTCCCCCCAGCCTGCCCCCTGCCCATCACTCACCACCCACTCTCCCACCAGCCCTACCGCCTCCTGCCACCCAAGTTGTACCCAGGCTATAAGTCTCCTTTAACATGTCCTGGCAGCACCTCCTGCCCCCACAGCCCCTCTCCCCCCCCCCCCCCACATACACACATGCACTCATACACACTTCTGCCAGCCCTGCTTCAGCCAGCAGCTGCTGAAGTTGTTGAGCAGGAGGGGAATCGGAGGGTGGGGTGCAGGGATTGAGTTACCAGAGGCTGATGGGGTGGGCTGTCACCCAATCCCTTCCCCAGCCAGTCCTCCTCCCTGGGCACAATCTCCCTCACCCACCTGCTTCCCTCCCACCTCTGGCTGGCAGCCCACTGCCCTTTAAGCCCCTCCACCCCCACTCCACCCAAGCTAGAAAAGAAACGTTCAAGAGTATTTGTCATGCTAAGGCCAGCCCAGTATATGAGAAAAAGAGAAAGACGGAGACAGAGATGGACAGAAAGAGTAATTCCTGTGCTCAGAGCTCTGGCTGCAACCACGAGGTGTGTATATCTCCGTGTTGAGCCGGAAGGGGACAGAGTAACTCCCCAAGTCCCAGGAGAGTGGATGGGGCCCAAGGGGAGTCGACAGGCTGAACAACCTCAATCCATTTGCACTATTGATTTCTCACACACTGCAGCAGGCTTGATGGGGGGGGGGGGCATGATAAATCAGCCCCCCAGAGACAGAAACTGAGGGAGAGAGGGGGAGGGGCCGCTTCACCACAATTTGTGGCCCACTGAGATGGACTTGGGGGGCAGGGGGTGGGCGGCAGAGGAATAGGAGATGTTGAGTGGCAGGAGGCAGGGTGGGGGAGTGGGTGTTGGATAAAGGCCCATCCAAACATCTCCTTCCAGCTGGATCTGAAGCTGATTAGAAGAAAGAAGGTGGGGGGCCAAAGCACCACAGTTGGCTATACAGGCAGGGCCCTAAACAACTCCAGGGGGCGCCACTGACATCACAGTCTATGAAATGGCGCCTCCTGAAGCTGTGCAATATATTGGCCCTGGGAACGAGACTGAGGCAGGAGATTGAATTTGAGGGACCACAGTTTTCACTGTTCTTTCTCTCCCCAGCACCTCAACCAGCTGCCCTGCCTCCAGGCCTCAGAAGAGGGCTCTCTTTTGACTTGAGATTTGAAGCCTGTGATAATCTCCCTGCTCTTCAGCCTGCTCCCTTCCTTTGTTGAGGGGACTGGCAAACAACCACCATGACCCAGGCGTGGCATGATGGGGGCTCACAAAGGGGGCTAGAGAGCCTGCAAACCGAAACTGGAGATCCTAGTACTCTGTCTGCCCCCTACCCATCCTGCCACTGTGGGCAAATCCCTGGCCCTCTCTGGGTCTCTAAATGGAGTTAGAGAGGATGCTCCTCTAAACTGTCTCCAAGCCCCACGGCTTGCCAGCCTGTGAGCTTGTTGGAACCTGCCCAGCACCGCGATTCACACCAGTGGCCACAGGCCACCTAAACAAACCCCAACCCTGCCCTCCTTCCAACCTGGATGTAGACTCTTTCCACATGGTGGAGACTTATAAACAAACCAACCTGGGTTTACCAGAGATCTCTGCACAAACTAGCAGAGAGGAAGAGAGACCAGATACCTGGCCTAGGGTCCTCCTTGCTGCAGTAAGGGAGTTAGGCACAAACAGGGCCCATGACGAGAGAAAAACAGTGCAAAGGGCCTGGGCAGCCAAAGACTAGTTGAATGTCCTTGGGCAAGTCATATCCCCTCTCTAGGCTTCAGTTTCCCCCTCTGTGAGGGATTGTCTAGATGGCCTCTAAAGCCCCTTCTGGTTCTAAGTCCAGTTCTAGTTGGACAGAGACAGCCCTGAGGGGTCCCCAGGACTCCTCCACCCAGCCCAGCCCATTTATCTGGGTTATACCTTCTCCACAAGGTCCTACCCTGCCCAAAGTGCCTCCTTGCTCTATCTGCTGCCCCTCTGGCCGTTCCTTGGGCCTCAGCCTGCCTCCTTACCCTCACCTTGGCCAGCCCCTCTCCCTGCCCCGTGCTTTTCTGCACGTCCCTCCTGCCAGGGGACAGACCAACTAAAAATAGTCCCTGCAGCCTTTCTCGCCCACAGCTGCCCAAAGAGCAGGAAATGAGGGGGGCAGGGAGGCCCATGTCCTGCTCTCCTCCACAAACTCCCAACTCGGAACCATGTCCAGCACTCCAGCCTGGGACTAGTGCCAACTTGGCCATCTTGGGGGCATCCCACACCCCTTCCCTAGGGGGAGGCCTGCCCATAAGTGCCTACAATCACAGAGCTGTCCCAACCCCACGAGAGGAAGAGAGAGGAGGCAAGCGGTCTACAGGGAAACCTTCCCAATTTCTGACAAATCAGTGCCAACCACATTGTGGGCACCAAGAGGGCAGGGTCTGGCTCCACTGACTGGTCTTTTGAGGGCAGAGGGAATTGGTGTGGGGAAGTTTGTACTGGTTTCCTTCATCCTGGCCCAGATGGAGGGAAGACGAAATAGTGCCCCAGCCTCAATTATGCTAATCCCAAAATGTGTGGGTGCAGCTATAGGGGGTTTCAACAGCCACCCCCAGATACCATGGGAAAAACGCTAAAAAGGATAGCAGAAGATCTTGGCTACCCACATGTCAAGATGGAAGCCTGGAGACTAGAATAGGACCATGCCAAACAGGCTGGGCATGTGCTGCCCCCAAGCTAAGTCAGAGGTTGGGAGGGAGGAGTCAGGGTGCTATGGGGCCAGGGGCTACAGTGCCCCCACCCCTATCCCACCTGGGATTCCTGATACCTCCCAGCCCTGGGAGAAGTCCCTCCCCACACACGAGGAAGGAAACCAGCTTAGCGACTCTCTGGTAGCCTGCAGGGCAGCCCTGCACCATGAGGCAGGCGGGAAACCCAGGAGTCCTGGCTCCCAGCCCAGAGAGTGAGTGAGAGAAATACCTTGGAGAGGAGGAGGCAGCCCAGAGTAAGGCAGACACATGGGGCCCCCAGCAGCTCCCAAATGTGACCCATCAGGAGGAAGGGACCAAAGGGGCTGGATGGGAAAGTGAACACATTTCTGAACAAGAGAGAAGAAAGTGGGGTGATGAGGATGGGGAGGGGATGGGACCACCTGGCTCTCTTCCCTGTCAGAGTCAGAGATCCTGACATTAAGGCCACCAAATATCAAATGCGTGCTTCCTCCTCGCGTCGTCTCCAGCCCCCAGCCCCTTCATTCCTGAGCTTCCCCTGGCACACCTTCCCCGGAGCCACGCCAGGCCAGGAGTCAGCAGGCACAAGGTGGTGCCTGGGAGGCCTGGGCAGTGCCAGGGGCAGCCCTCATACCATCCTCCCACTGGCTTCCCTCCCGCCTGCTCTCAGCCGCCACACATATCTCAGCTGTCGAATCCGATTAGGTCTCCTGCCCAGTGAGCCGGACAAGGAGGCCACTGGGCAGGGGAGAGACGGGGACAAGGACGCTGAGCAGGAATGGCACAAGGATGGCGGAGACAGGGCTCAGGGGAGGAGGTGTGGAGCCCAGCGGAAGAAAAGCCTGGTGGAGAATCTATCCTCTCTGACCACAGGCTCTCTGGTGACAGCGACCACCTGTATTAGGGGGATTCTGCAGCCTCTGGGCAACAGCCCTGCCTGGCTCCTCCATCCCCCAGATGGGCAAGGATACTGAAGGCAGAGAGAATGACCTAGATTTAGGAAGAGAACCCCATCCTAGAGCCCTCCCCCGGCCAGAACTACTATTTGCACTGAGCTTTATGATGAATTGTCTTTATAGTCATATCCTATCAAGCAAGTGGGCTTGCTACTGATAGCCAATTTTACAAATGAAGAAACTGTAAATGCTCATAGTGCAATGACCTGGCTAAGTCTCAGATTCAGGCCTCTGATTCTCAGTTCACTGCTCACACTCGGAATCTCTACTTTTCTTTCTGAGTCAAGAACAGAACTAAGTCTGTATCCACTCTTTCCAACGAAACCAACCTGCAGGGAATCCAGGGAGCTGTGGAGGAATCTAGAGCACACCCCCACACCTGGACATCTGGAGGACATGCCACCCACTCCCACCATCCAGAGGAGTCCCCCCAAAGTGTGACCAGTCTCTTCCGCCACTCCCCTCCCCAGTCTTCTATGCCCAGGAGCAATGTACATACTCACACATGGTTACTCAGACAACTCATATACCCCTCCTGCAAACCCACCAAACCAGAATGAGATGCCCTAGATCTTCAGAGAGCAGAGCCCATGCTGGAGGGAAAAACAAGCCACTATAATCAGTAGGTGCCATGCGGCCCTCTCCCAGAGAGCCTGCAGGAGGGAAGAAGCTTGGGGGGAGGGGGGCGGGTGGTAACACCAGGAGCAGAGGCTCTGAAAGCCAAGGAGCCCAGGGAGCTGGCAAGGCTGGGTGGCCTCCCTGATCTGGTCCACACCCCCTTCCCCAGCCATCTGGGCTGAGCCTGTTCTGGCCTGGGCCATACTCTGGGATCTGTCCCCTTCAATGCACTCAACCACCTCTAGCCAAAGCTTATAGATTTTACAACCAAACCACATGGTCTACACACACACACACATACACAGAGGGGTTGGGTTGGGGGTCTTTGCAATAGGTGATGGCAGGGATAGGGCTCTAAGCTGAAAGAACTTTCCCTAGAGGAAAGCTCACTCCACCCCTGCCTCTACTACCCTCCAGCAAAGCCTCTGGCCACCCAAGTGTGAGATGTGCCTGGAAGGAGACACTACTTCTCCTTCAAGGTGAGTAGGGAGTGGGGGGCAAAGTCCTGAGCTCTTGCGGCTGGGAGGCAGAGAGCAAGTGAGATAGAAACCCCCCCCAGGGAGGCTCCCGTCCAGCTCTTGTTCCCTCTGCTCTCTGTTACCCCAGCACCGCCAATTCTCCCGTCGAGGTGAAGTGGGGGAAGGGGGTATTAGGCAATACTGCAAAGGAGGGTGCAAGGGCGTGGGGCCTGGGCAGTCCTTCCCCCCACTTTCCATTCTTAGCTAGAGAATGGGACTGCCTCGAGGAAGTGCAGGAAGGGCGCGGGAGGGTTCAGGGGCTCCGAGTGTTCGGACACCCCACTGTCCCCAGGCTCCCACCTCCCAGGACTACAGTGAGCAGTGGGGGAGGAGGGATGGGGAATGCCTGAACAGGCGAGAGGGAAACCGCCAGATCAGAAGAGGAGAGGCCCGGCGGAAGGCGACCAAGGGGGAATTGGGAAGGGGTGCGCGTGGTCCTACCTGCTCAGGTGTGTGCTGGCAGGGGGGCAATGGGGTTCCCAGGAGAACCGGGGAAGCCCTCTCAGCTCGATTCAGGATTCCCCCTGCTTCTGGGTTAGACTGCTGCAAGAGGCACGGGTTTCCGTTGGGTCCTAAAGCCCACTCTACACCCACTGGCAATCCCGCCCTCTCCCACGAGCCCTCACTGGGTCAGCGGGTGCAGCGCCGAGGACTGATGGGGGAGGAAGAACTCACAGGGGGAAAGACAAAGGTCTGAGTCATGGGCTGGGGATAGGAACAGTCCCGTCTCAAATACACAGCACATGGATGACTTCAGCTGAGGATGAGACAGGAGAAAATAGACATTTCTTTCTGCCTGACCTGAGAAAATGAATTTGGGCTTTGATGCTGAAATGGGATTAAGATTACTTTCCTTACCACTCCTTCTAAGATGCTCTGTTATTGAGAATTTGGGGAAGGGGATATTCATTTGGGGAGGTCCTCACTTCTACCTTCCCTCCCATAGACATAGCAGTCTCCCCATCCCTCCCCACTATTCCTAAATTCCTCAGAGGCCAACCAGGGGGGAAACACTGATTTCCAGCAAGTACAAAGGACAGTATGACTTGATGGTAATTGGAAACTGGTAGAGTTTTATATCCTTAGACTGAGGGGTATATGGGAATATGTTGAGGTGTGTGGATATACATATATAGGTGAGACTGTGAGCAGGTGGGGCTGAAGGACTTGTGCTACATCCCTGACAATTGTCAGTGGAAGAACAGGATGCAGATCCTAGCAGTCAACTAGTACTCCTCCCCAGTCCTTAATAGGATCCTGAAACTTTTCCAGAAAATGTTATATTTTCCCAGGTACCATTTGAGATAAACATAGGGGGCAGAAGGACCTCTTACCCCAATTATATCAATTTCAAGTTTACAGACCCAGCTTAGGATAGCTGATCTCAGTAGCTCAAAAGAGAGAACTCGGTTGGGGGGGTGAGGGCAGGTGGACCAGGAAAAGATGGATGGGAAGTATTTAGAGGACTGGATGGAGAATGTTTTGCAAGGAGAGTTGCATACATCTCCAGCAGCAGAGCTGGGGAAATGTCATGGGGTGAAGGGCCAGCAAAAGTCAGAGACAGAAATGAGGGAAGGGGGGAAGCATGGCCTCTTCCTAGAAGGGGAGAGGGCAGCAGCATTGCCTCTACTTCTTTCTGTGTCTTGCAGGAAGAACTAGGGAACTAGACAGTAAGGATGGAGGGCCCCAGGGTGGAGCCCATCGGGTCAGCTCAGGTCAAGCCTTTCACCCTGATGTGCCTCAGTTCTCTCCCAGCTGTTAAACAGGGCTCTTGGTTCTTCCCAGGGAGTTAATGAGTGTTTACAAAAGGGCTTGGAGATCCTCAGATCTCAGCTGGGCCACCACTACAGTTATAAAGCTCAATAAGGGCTGAGTGTTATTTGGGGAGGGGAGGAGTAGGGTAAGAGGGAAACAGACTACTCTCTTACAAACTAAGGATAAAACCAAGCTCAGAGAGCACAAGCCTCAGCTGCCACAGGATATCCTTGTGCCCAGGGATGGAGGTCATGCACCCCCATACCTCTAACCACCACCAAAGGCTGGCCTCCAGCTAACTATAGGCAGAACCCAGACTAGCAGCTGGTCTTCATTAACTCCAGCTTTTTTTCACCCCACACTGTGAACCCATAGCTTCTACAGGCTTAGGCTAGAGGGGGCTGCCCTAGCCCGACCTTGCAGCTGACTCTGGGGTGGGGGACACCACACCAAAGGCCAAGTTACCAGCTGAAAATAAAATTGAAGCAAGACTCCTTTTTCCCATTGGGAGCAAGAAGAGAGGAAAGGAGTGTGGGGGTGAGAGGCTGGAGGTGGGGGAATTTAGGGCAAACAGCAGGCAGTGAAGTCAGCTGGATTGAGGCCCAGAAACCCCTACACCCTGGGGCCAAGTCTTACTCTAGCTTTGCTTTCAGCTTGAGTCTTGGCTAGGCCCCAAACTAGGGAAGGCCCTGGCTGCCCCCTTCTGCCTCCCCACCCCCACCCTTATTAAATACACATTTTATCTCTCAGCATCTTCATTATCTTAACTGAAGGAGACAAGCAGTGGATGGCGGCAGCAGAGAGCGTCAGGAGAAGGGGGCGGGTGTGGGGAGCAGGCGCACCCTTGTTATAAAGTGCTGATCTAGCGCTTTCAGGCAGTGTGGGAAAAAGAGGTGGGATCAAAGGGAGTGAGGCTGATTCAGAACTCAATTAGAGCTTCTTAAAAAAGGAGCTAGGTCTCTCCTTTTGCCAGTCTTCAGACAGCCTTTACCCAGGCCTCTTGCACCCAATTAGTTTCTACTGCCAGTGCCTTGGGGCTGGGGTTGAAAATCAAGGGGAGGCCAGAGGGCACACCTTCTCCCCCTACAGAATGCACCTTTTCTGAGAAGAGGGAGACCTGCCAAGTGTAGCTTAAAAGAGAATGTCTTAGAGGACACTTTTCAGGAGGAACCTAAGATTACAGCTTTCCCCAAAAGTTAAAAAGTGGGACATTGAAGGTGGGTTCTTCCTTAGTCTCTTGCCAGCTAGGCACAGCTTCTGGCCAATCTGTAGGGACACTAGATAACAACCAGACAGGCACCCCTCTTCCCAGCCTATAGGGAGGACTCTCTCCATAGCTAAGGCTTCCTGGGAGCAACGTGGAAATTGCCTCAAGCAAAATACCACTACATCAGAGGGAGTGATTGGAAAGCATCTGTGAGGCCAATAAACCTTCACAACTGTGCCAAGGTGTATTTTTTAAGATGAAGCACCCTTCTTTTACGGGGGCCTGCTCCACCTCTGTGCAAAAGCATTAGCAATGTTTGCCTCCAGATTAGGACTGTCAAGATGGAGGCAAAGGCAAAATCTTACTTGGTTTATTTATCTGCCCATTGAACACCTGTCCATTGAACACCTACCAGGCATTAAGTGCTGGGGACAGGTACAGATGTAAATAAAACCTCTTTTGGTCTCCCTCAGTAATCAAGGTGACATCTCTCTACAGGTATTTTTTTAAATCTCCAAGTCTGGCCCTGGCCAGGTGGCTCAGTTGGTTGGAGCATGATCTGGTACACACAAAAAAGATTGCAGGTTCAATTCCCGGTCAGGGCACATACCTAGGTTGCAGTTTGATCCCGGTCAGGGCGCATACAGGAGGCAACCAATCAATGTTTCTCTCTAAAAATCAATAAAAACATATCCTCGGGTGAGGATTAAAAAAAAAAATCTCCAAGGCTGTCTCATTCCTGCTTCCCAGTTCTTATTGGTATATCTTAAAAGAACACTTAATAAAGGCAGGGTGCAACAGCAGGTGGTGGGGGAGAGAAGAGAGCTCTGCCAACTTTTTTGATCTCTGGGTAGCTTGGACCTCACACACTCTTGCCAGTTATCTAGCCACAGGCAAGTCTTCATTGAGCCAGAAATATCAGTGGCAGCTCTGGGGCTGAAACACCAACTTTACTGTGTCTATGTTCTTTCCATGGCAATACCCAACAACACTCTATGGAAGCTTAATCTGCTTCTCTGAAGGAAAATAAATAAGTAAACCAGGAAATAGACACACACCCCACCACCTTCAAGAGGAAGAATGTAGGTCAGCATCTTTGCCACTACTCTACATGAAACAGCCTATGATCCTGGCAAACACTAGTAACCACAGGCCCATCCCATTCCACTAAAAATCCCACTCCTTCCCATAGCTCTCAGCCTCGGTGAGAAAAGCCAGCAAGAAAAGGACTCTCTTCCTCCTCTCAATCTGCTCCCTGGCTGTCTGAATTACACTTAAGACTTCACTGACAAACATACATCAGCTTTTGCTCCCACAAGGGCAGCGGAAGCCAAGCAGGGACTCTAAGTCTGCTTCACGCATCATTGACAGAACCAACCCTGTTCCAATTGCTGAAGTCTTAAGAGCAGCAATGACCTAGAAATTGACAGTGGGGGGAGAACTGAAGGAAAAGAAACTAAAACAGTACACAGAAAACCCTATTTCCAAATTCCAGGGGAAAGGGAGAGAAAGGTAGAGGGGAAAGAAATTTGGCCCCTTTGAATCTGCAAATACAATCTTGGCTCAGAGCCACGGAGGATACACAGCAGCCCCACTGCGAGTCAAGCCATGTTCCTGACTCAAGCCCTACAGTTAAGAGGAAGGCGCCAAGCCTCAAATACAATGAGGTGGGGAGGCCACTCCTTTTTGGGCAGGATCCTACTGTGGACACAGAACAGACAGCAGCTGCCCACAGTGTGGAAACAAACTGTAAAGCAGTCACGTCTCTTAAGGCTGCAGCATCCAATAAAATGTAATTTAAATCAAGCCTCGCATCTGTTCTCAATCCCATTCAGTCTCTGCTTTCCATCAGCCTTCGGACAATCTTTGCAATTATGCTTGTTAACCCTTATAGCCCCAGACACTTTCCAAGCTTCTAGGTATAGAACTGTGCTCTCCACTTGCAAATTACTCTCAGAGGGAATGACTTCTCTGATGAGAATGTGTGAGAACATTCAGACTCCTGTCTATAGACCATGCTCTGCTATACACCCGTGGGTAGTGTTCATTTCAGAGGGCTCTCTGTATGCCCTTCTTCTATCCCATACCACCTGCTGTAGCCCAGATCACATTGCAAGGATACAGTGGGCAGCATGAATGAAACAGTGGCCAACAGATCATTTGTACACATATCAAGTTCCCAAATTCAAGTCCATGTCAGAAAGGTAGGAGGAAGCAGAAGAGCTCAGGGAACAGACTTGGTCACTGGTTCTCAGACCATTCATATCACATATGGTTTGCATTCCAAGAATTTGCTTGAGTTATAAAAGTACAGCAATCTCCCAAATGAATCAAACTTATGTCTCCCCCTTCGCTCAAAACTTGCCCCCACTCGATGCCTGCACTTTCAAGGCAGTGTTGTGATGGTGCCCTCTGGTGTCCCCATCACAAATTGCCATTTTATGCCACTAGAAACCAAACCCAGAAAGGGGAGACTTGAGTAACCATGTGAATTAATTTATCTAACAAGACTAGAAAAACATGAGATTTAGATAAAAATCCAACCACAAACGAAGGCATCTTGAGAAAAGTGGCTTCATCTAAGGGCAACAAGAATGGGGACAGTTTGGGGGGAATTTTCACATTGCCTTCTGAAAGTTTGAGCTCTCTGGAAATGTTATTGCTTAAAAAGACAAAGACTGCAACTTGAAAATAAATATATTCACAATCTGTAGAGTTACATTCTCCTTCCTACCCCCACACCCTTGGGAGTGCCTAAGAAACTCAGTAAATCTTTAAAATGTCACAATGTAGAAGGATCTGCAACATGAACACAGGAAACTCCAAAAAAGAAAGAACTGCTTTGATCACAAAGTGTCTTCCAAATCTCCACACGGACTTGCTTATTTTCCTGGGTCACCCTTTTTCATTCTTCTGATTCTAGCGCCAAAGTTCTTTCATATACACCAAGGTTTGAGGAAACAAAGAGGTAAATATATGCACATTTCACAATATAAATCTGTATCCTTGCAAGCATATTAAGGTAGTAAATATAATTTACAAGGGTCTACTTGGTAATTTTTAATGCATAAAAATAATAAGGCCCAAAGATGTTATATTCTGTGTAAACATTCTTGAATCTAGATTAAAATTGACCATTTTCAAGTAAAAAAAGTCATATTTGTTTCCAGACCTGAATATATAAAGTACTAAAATGAAGACTTTATAGCTCTCTAAATACCGGCTGGATACTTTCAGGTGGGGTATTAGTATAAAATAAAAGAATTTAAGGCAATCCAGTAGCTAAGATATTTCCAATTAAAGTTCTGTCTTTCAGAGCATGCTCTATTTCCTTCTCTTCAATCTTCAAAGACACCTGGAAAGAAGAGAAAAAAGCTTTTCAAAAGCAAAGTTTGTATTACATAAAGGTCTACCATATTAAATTTTCCTCTTAAGAGGCAAGCAAGTTAAGCACTGCTTTTTCAATGGCATACAAAAAAAAAATCTCATTCATGCCCCAGTAGAATCTTCACAGATCTTAAACTCTACCTAATAAGACAAATTGTTTATCTAATTGCGGTCGCTTTAAATTCTTTAGCAAAAAACAGGCTCTCCAAAACAGGACAATTAAAAGCAATGCCACAAAGAAGCAGTTGGTTGTACCTTTGTGAAGCGGGTTTCCTTGTTTTTCTTTAATTCTAAAATGCCCCTGGCCTCCAAGAGCCCTGAAAGTGACAAACACTCTGACTGGTCCACAGCTGCCACCTGCTGTTTGCGACAGACGTTAGTGTAGGCTTCATATAACTGGGGGGAAACAAGGGAGAACAAATGTTGCTTATAAGTCATATCTCTTGTAACTCTATAATCTTTTTTAAAATGTGAGTCTCTTTGCATAAAGAGTTATCTAGATTCCCAATTCTCCCTCTTTTCAATAAAATCCTTGAACAGGCATTCTGTAGATGTTGCCAAAAACCTATACCATCATGCAAGAAAGGGATTTTATATATTTCATTGAGAGGCAGAAATGGAAGGGGAGAAGATTAATAGTAAATTCTCAACCACAACCCAAGGGAAATAAAGTCAGCTGCCTTTTATATGGTATCAGTATTTATTCTTACTGCTAAAATCCATTTTTAATTCATATCAGTTGGACCATGATAGGCCTTTTGGAAAATATCTGCTCTGAAAAGCAGATTCTCACTTCTACCCCAGCTCCATCTGCTGACATTCCCAACTAACCTTCCCCAGAGTGACCTCTTTGGTTTTCAACTGCCTGATCAAGAGCAGCAAAGAGCAGACCAAGATCTTCTGCTGTAGAGGGAAGGAATCCTGTGCTCCTTCTTGGATCAAAGTCATTCTGTTTCCATCAACTTCTGAAATGACTTGGGATATGTGATTAAGACCAACCCGCTTCGGAACCAGTGACTCAGAGGATGATTTACCTATAAAATAAATAAGTCTAAATAATGTGGGATGACTTGGAAAGGAGGGTCATCCTTTTTCTGGGCAGAATGGTGAGCTATTTTGCCCTGTAGAGCACAATTTCATCTCAGAGAGATAAAACTCCACCTTATGAAAGACTAAGGACCAGGCAGAGAACTATTGTATCCTGCCCTGGAAGTTCCTAATATCTCAAAGGTAAAGAACAGAACCTTGGGCAAAGATGACTATGCCCGGTAATTAACAAAGGAAGAAAAAAGTTGGAAAAATTACCTAATGTGTTAAATCAAACAAGTAGCTAAATGTGAACAGTAAAGTCAGTCCTGTGTAAGTCCTCGAGCCAGCCTCCACAAATGACCTTTGAGGTTTGGTTCACTTGCCCAAGCTGATCCAGTAGAGCAACACTTGAGAAAATGTCATTGGATATCTTAGCAGATAGCACCATCTCAGAGGCCGGAGGTTGGGAAACAGCCAACAAGCTGCATGGGACTATGGCCTCATTGTTTGGAGATGCATGAATTGCAAGACAGGAGGGATTTGCTCTGTAACAACCTTTGCCTAAAGTTACTTCCTGGGATCATGTACAGTTGCCCCACAACCATTTGCTTCTATTTTATTACAACAAACAGGATGCTGCAGAGGACTAATAGTAAAAGAGAAACTGGAGATCACCGATCAAGTAGCAGAATCTTAAGGTTGAAAGGAATTTAGAGGCCTAGTCTTGCTCCATACCCCATGGCTGAGTCCCCTCTAAAACAAACCCAACAAGTGGTCATCTATCCAGCTTTTGTTTGAGTATCTTCAATGCAGGGGAACCCACCATGTGTCAAAGAGCTCAGTTAGTGCTATTTATTAGAAAGTGTCTCCATACATATAAAAGTCAGCCTCCCTACAGCTTTCTAGAGCCATTAAAGCTAATCACATACAGCAGAGGTCAAAAGACAGGACTTTGATTAGTCTAATAATTTACACCAGGAACTTATAAGGTCTTTTAGCTCTGTGTGTATGTGTCGGTGGTGCTCACCGGCGTCACTGACACACCTAAATGTTACTTGGTAGTGGAAAAAAAGGGAATAACCTGAAAAGCTGAACAGAAACCAATATCTAGTCTATGCATTGGAATATATTACCTACCATCACCCTAAGCACTACGTTTGGCTACTTCTGAAGTATTTTTATTAATTTTCTTCCAACAAGATGATGAAAATTAGAAAGTGTTCTCTGTGGAACAACAGTGCTAGAAACAATTTCAATAACCTTCAACCAGTGCAGGAATGAAGGAAGAAACAATTGAGTCAGGCTGTCCTGTTTCTAAAGATTAACACTGGATATTAAACACCAACGAGATATGTAGTTCACAGCCATTTTATATCTGCCATAGCTAAGGGAAAGGAAAACTAATTTTTCCATTTTTGTAATAGCTTGCCATTTACCACAGCAGTACCATCTTTATACCTCCACTCTCCTAGACTTGTTTAAAGGCTTGAGATATCCCAAGTTGAACTCAATTCTTTCACTGTCTGACTATTTACCAGGCTTTGTTTGCACCTATATTGAGACCTAAACTACACACAACCTAAGCACCCAGATAGAAGCTGATTCAACCTTATTGTTTATAGTTTTCATTCCTAGAACTTGGAAAGAAAACTTACTCTGTCCCAACCATTTATGTAATACTCTGGGGAACTCATTTCCAGTAATGCACGGACTATAGTATTGCAGGCAAGATTGAAATAAAACTGTCGAAATAGACCAAAAACGGACAGACACATACACAAAAATGGGTGAGTGTGGATTTAACCATGTTCATTACATCTTTCTAGCTCTTTCCTCAGAAAAGTTAAGCTTCTATTACAAAGGAAGATGGGAAGGAGATAAACTACTTACATTCAGACAGTGGTTTGAGGATAGTCTGGCTTCTGACATCCGACTCCACAATTTCAATAGCTCTCCTATAAAAATATTTCTAAAATTAATTTAGGCTGAGCCAAACCAAACACCACACCAAACCACTAAGCTCGAAAACAGACATATTAACAAAAAACATGTTTTATAATTTTAAAGCCCCCAAACAAAACTAGGCTATGTCTCAGCTAACGGAGACTTAGTTGCCTTGAAATAATTCATAGACCAGAGAATTTGAGAACTTCAACCCTACATGGTTTCCTCTTAGAGGTGCCAAGTAGGCCATCATACACTGAGCCAATAATAACATCTTGGATGACGAGAAACCATCATGGAAAGGAGAGAGAATACACAGTATGGGCAGTTGACTAAAGACAGCCGGTACTACTCATCCACACTGGACCTAAAAGGGGAGTCCTCGGTTACAGACACTGGCATATGTATAGGCTAACCACATGAGCCTACAGGACTATTGCTCAGAGTCGCAGTCTTTGCCCAAGTAGTTTGCTGACTAGGGGAAACTTTCAAATCCAGGATCATGCCATCTAGCAATAGGAAGAGCTTACTCTCCCACTGCTCTCTCCAAACTACTTTGCCCACAGGAAGCCATAAGCCAGACCTGGATCTTCTGTATGGCAGTAGGGGGAGGTAGGACCAGCGGGCCAGCACAGCAAGTATCATTTTAATGGACCCAGTGTCCCTACTGAGAAGGAAGAAATTTCATCAGTCAGCACAGAGGCTTTCCCCAGCAGGAGGGTCAGGGGGATGGGAAGGGAGAGAAGTCAGGAGTACAACTGGGGGGACCACCAGCTGAAGGAAGGGGTGCTCACAAAAAGCAAAGGAAGGAAAAAAATGTCTAAAGGCAAAGATGGTTCAGGTCCATAAATAAACCTGCTTGAGATCAGCTAATGGAAAAGTAAACTGGAGTCTTTTTTAATACAAATGTAATTAACCAATCTATAATCACCACAGGGAGTGCCAGCAACATCTCATTTGTTCCTCCCTCCGTAGGTAATGGACTGATAATGTTTCAGACATTAACACGGTGGAAATGCAGAACTCCCCACTGAGAAACAAGTCCTCTTTTCTGAGCATAAAAAGTGGCAGAACGGAGCCTCTTAAGCCACATTCACTTGAGTTACATGAAACAATTAAACAGCATTTCTTTTTTTAATAAAAGCAGCCAACAGTACCATAACTCACCTGCAAACATCCAGTGCTTTGCGAACGTCTCCTGAAACAGCAGAGACTTTTCGGGCACAGAACTGAATTGCAGCATTGTCTAGAATCTGATCTCTAGATACCTTTGGACAAGACACAGAAGGTGACGGTTTGAACTATAGGATTCCCCCTCTCTGTAATTTAGATTCCAGACACAAATATTTTCACACTTAAGTCTAAACTCGATGAGCCACCCTTTAGGGTCTAAGAGATGCTTTTCTGCTCATAAGTAAATGGAGATTTATACATTTAAGCATTTTGTAGGAGTGTGGTCTCTACCACATTCATAAATGGGGGAAATAAAAGCAATCAGAACTTAAATTAGCAAAACTAAACTAAAGTAAAACCTATTTGGGTATTTTCAAAAGAGAAAGTTTTTCATAGGCCCCACTTTGAAAGGCTAATTAAAGAAGCATTTGAGCAATTCCCCTCTTATTTTTATTTCAACACTGAGGCACCCAATAAATGGAGCCGTGGGTGAAAAGCCTTACAAAATGTTCTCACTACAGCCCATAGGAACTCCATGCTTAGTAATGCCATCAAAACAAAATATTTTAGAGCTATTGTTAGACTTCCCCAACACAGGTGATCCAAGGAACACACAGTTTCGTACAATGGTTGTCACTCACCTGATTAAGTCGATCCTGCAAGATAGTGGCTATCTGATTTTTGGTATAAGGTGGGAAGTTCAACAGCTGCGGCTTACATTTGTCTCTCGCTTGAAGCCTTGGCAGAATTCTGTCCGTGAGATCCAAGGTATTAGCAATTCCTGAGGAAGAGATAAGTAACACTAACCATCACTGGTCAAATCATCATAAAAGGTAAAATAAACCATCTGAATACTGAATAAAATTTCCAGTTATAATCCAGTATTCCAGTACTTGATTCCCACTTGCCACCCCCTTGCCCTCACCCAATACTCATTAGATAAGATGTATCTGGTCAGCACAGAATGCTCTTTTCAAGTTAGAATTGTTCACTGATAAGCAGAATCAGATATTCCAAAAATCAATGGTCTCTGAAATGCAATGTCATGTCCATTCAGGCTTAACAAAACTGATTTTCCTTACATTAAAATTTCTATTATTTTAGGGTAACTTTCTTATTTTGATAAGAAAGCTGGTTTTAAATAAAATAATAGGTGATAAATAAGCTAAAGAGATTAAAAAAGAATTCTTTAGAATCACCATGTAACATGAACGATTGAATACTAACCAATCAGCACCAATCGAGAATTGCTTAGCCATGGCCACTCAAACAGTGTGTACAATACATCCTGCCCTTTGCTGTCCAGCTGATCCATCTCGTCCAACACCAATACACTACACAGAAAGAAAAACAATTAGCATCCATGTTCACCTTCTTAACTCTCCAATCTGTTTGATATGGGCTGACTCTAGGTCACATTCCTACAGCTGAGACCAGTTTGAAGACCATAATTTGTCCTGTCTCCAGTCACTGTTACAAATGATCCCCCCTCCACCATCATGAAAAAGTAACACTTAGCTATTAGTTTAAAAACATTTTTCTAATTTAAAATTAGGTGTAATTTTCCTTTCTTTCCCTTTAAGCTTATGTAACTACCTCTCATAGAGCAAATATAGGGAAATTTCTTTTAATGAGCAAACTGATAAATTCAAGAGATTAGAATGTGAGTTTGTGGGTAAGAGACCTTGCAAATTTTTAGAAAGCAACATTCAGCAGTGCAGTACTCACATCATGGGGCCCTTCTCTGCAGTCAAATGGTTTTCCAGTTTCCTCATCATATCCTTCCCAGCTGGCCTGGATACTCCTTCCTGACAAATCTCCTGAGCAATAGCTGGGAATACAGCCTGGGCACTCCTCAAGGACATGCAATTCAGCATGATAGTTTTAAAACCTTTCAGTTCCTTCTAGAAAAATGCAAATATAGGAGTTATTTTAGCCTCAGATAAAGATTCGATGGAACCTGAAGTGTCTTTGAGGAGTTAACAGCATGCAAGAGAATAAGCTCTACTTTCATTTGAAAAGATTTAGACAATGACACTAAAAAGGTCTTTTTTGGGGAAAACTTCACCTAAGACTTCTACTTTTTCTTAACCCTTAACAACTAAGTGTCATTTTAGCAAGAGCATCATAAGTCAGACTATTTAAGTACCTTGAGGTCTTGCAGAATTCGGCTTAAGCAGGCAGTTTTTCCAGTTCCAGGAGCACCAGAAAGATAAAGACTTCCAGCTTTTTTCCCACAGATGTGTTCCCTCAGGAAATTCCTGATGATATCCATCTCCTTTTCCCTGGCAGGCAGCCGATCTGGAACAGCTGTATTCAGGACCAGCTTTGCTTGCTGGTAGCAAGTGCCTGTGCCAGACATGAAAGGACAATTACATACAAGAGAGGTGACTGAGAAGACCCAATGGGTTTAACTTGGATTTACCAGCACACTAATAGCTGTAAAGAACAAACCTTCTTGCTTGAACAGTCTCATACATGCAGATTCTTTCTCCAGTGAACATCTCTGCTCAGAATTTGTTGTGACCTCTTGAACTTTTCGAACTGAGGAACATATTTTGTTTTGGTGAGCTCCGGTTTGTTCTCTTTTGCTAGGAGACTTAACTGTCAGATGATTGTCAAATACCAATCTGCGCCCTCTAGGTGTATGTGAGCGAGGGGGACCATTCTCTTTCTTGCCCAGCTTTGGTGGAGAACAGGTTGATAAATGGGGAGTGTTGCATTGGTTGTCATCACCTGAAACATATTAAAATCAAAACATGGTTATTCATGGCAGTGGTTAGTAAAAGGACTTGCAAAGATCTCTGCCTCCCCCAGAAAGAGGTGAATTTCTACCTCAGTCAAAGCAACCAAAATAAAATGCCTCTCGTTTTAGAAGCAAATACTGGCCACCAGATGGCATCACGGAATCTTACTATTGTTGGGTAGAAACCAAATGGGTATTAGTGGGATGAAACTCTAAGATGGTTCTAATAGGGTTTCTCAACCTTGGCACCACTGATATTTTGGACCAAGTAATTCTTCATTTGGGAGAGGGGGGTCCTCTGTTTGTTGTAGAATGTTTAGCAGCATCCCTGGTTTTTATCCACTATGCCAGTAGCATATGCCTGTCAGTTTCAACAACCAAAAATGTCTCCAGATACTGCCCAATCATCCCTCATTAAAAACAAATTATCTAAAACAAGAAAGGATTACCAGCAACTGTTCTAAAACGAGAATGTCACCTGTGTCTCTTAATTTCACCACTATTAAGGCAAGTTTCAAAATATTATACAGTACAACTAACTGCAAGGTCATGTTTTTTGAAGTTTACTTTTTATTGTTGGCAGTAGTACAGATGTCCGCTATATCCCCCCTCCCTCCTCCACCCAGTCCCTGCCCCACCCCAGGCCTTCACCACACTATTGTCTGTGGGCTATGCATGCAAGGTCATTTAAAATACCGATAGAACTAAGTTCAGTTAAGAAAATAAAGATCAGACATATTAAATACTTCAGAAAGTGATCTTAACTGAAATTCAGTGAGAAGTTAGCAACCATCCCCAAAATAATAGAGTGGTCTTCACAAAACTTACCTGCTTCAAAGGACTAGGCATCTGTATTACTGAATAAAGAGAGGTCAGGAGCTACCAGTCAAAAAAGTACTTATATAATGGATAGCTTACCCAGACGTTTTCTGGGGCTGAGAGGCAGACTTTTTACACAAGGAGTACGGGATACGGCCTTGACATTTGTCAGTTCTAATTTGGTGTCACTAGAGTTTTTAGCTTTGTCTAATGTCTGAGACAGCTTCTTTTTCGGAAAACTGATTGTAGCCTGCGACTGGGATCGGGTTTGAGGCATGATGGCAACACAGCTGGGCACAAAAAAGAGAAAAGGAAAGCCAGTTAAAATGTAAAACTGAAGGAGAAATAACTAACATGCAATTTATGCCGATGATCAACACTTGTTTCATAAGTAAATTATGTTATAACTGTTTTAGCGTTCAGTTCTGCTTCCCATCCAAATCTATGCAATAATAGCGAACACTTGTCTACCAACTATGTGTAAGAAGCTGTTTTAGTTAATGCCTCATCTAGGTTGTACAAGTACCTTGGAGATAGGTACTATTATTAAAATGATCTTGAAAATGAGAAAACTGAGAGGCACAGAGGCCCAAAGTCACAGCAAACCAGGCACTGTGGCTCCAAGTTCTTACCTGCTTGAGCGATGCAATCAGTTTATCTTTAATGATTTCTAGAGCACGTCTAATCCCTCACCCCGGGTACGGAGTATATCTTTATCACCAGCTTCGCCCAGCAACCTTCCACATTTACCGTCTCCCCCCACTCCCCACCCCCCGGTCTCACTCGGCACTCAGTCCCCACTCGACACAACTCTCAACCCCACCTCGGAATACCTCCCTCCTACAACATTCAGCACCTTGACCTACGCACAACTGCCAGACTACTCCGAGAGCGCACATCTCCCTTCCCTTACCCGACCTGATCTCCCGCGATCTGAACTCTTCTCCCCTCACTTCATCTCGGGCGTCATCAAACCCCACGGGTTTTGTCACCCAAACCCGCTACTTCTCTGACCCCAGACCTCCCGGAGCAATCATCCCCTCTCCACCCCACAGGGCTGCGTCACTTCAATGCCGGATCTTTCTCACCTCTGTCGCACAAAGCTTCAGGGATTCTTCACAAGTTCCTGAACAAACCTGCAGCAGCAAACCCCAGAACGCACTCGCGCCAAATGTGCACAGCGGTAGCGTTCCGGCCTCCCGCCAAAGTCCAGTTAAACTTCTGATTGGCTGTAGCCTGACTGCCGTGCGCCTTGGTCAACGCCCCCCTCCCGCGCATCCAATCCACAACCAATAAGAGAGCCCCAAGTCTTAGCGCCCCCGGGAGGCCAAGCCCATAGAGCTGAAGAGTCCCATCTACATCCGGGACGTCAGCGGAAAGACGCGCCGCAGAGGATGGAGCGACTCTGGGTAAGGCGAACCGACCAAGCCGCAAAGCCCGGCGGGAGATGTAGTCTTTGCCGCAGGCGAGTATTTCTACGCCTTTCTCTCGATGGGAGGTGTAAAGATGTGCTTGCCTCGTCTCACTGCGGCACTTTCCCATTTTCATTATCCTAATGGGCTACGTGTTTAGAGAGCTATATATACCTACCTACCGTTTGGGGGACGGTTCTGGATGCCAGGTATGATGCTAGGTGCTTTACTTATCTAAAGCTCAACACTGCAAGGCATAAAGCAAATGTCCAGAGGGTTAAGAGTCACAGCATCGTTTTGAAGGGACTAAGACCCAGATTTCCTGATACCCAAACCAATGTTTGTTTATTTTTTGTAAAGTTCTACACATGCATAAACAAATACACTACACCTCATTACAGTATTCCCCTGATTTGTATTTCAAAGGTGAGAAGCAAAGCCAGGCCTTTGCTTTTATTTTGTTAAAGGTAGGAATATATTTTGTGTACCGCCTTATCATTAATCCCATTAATCAACACTTTGTGGGAAGTGGAGAGAATTATGACCCCTTAATTTATAATATATATATGTGTGTATATATATATATTTTTAATGGCGAAACACTAGGGTTTTAGGGGCAGAGAAGACTGCTATAGAAGAAGGGGCAAGCTGAGCTTTTAATGAAAAATATAAATTAGAGCAGTAACTTATAGGCCAGCTTCTAAAGCTAATAACCTAGATAAGCCTCGGTTTCTGTTGAAGGCCAAAACCCAATTCTAGGTGATGGTAAGCATTTATCTTTCATCCTTCAATATCAAATAAAATAGAGCAATAAAGCTGAGAAATAGGAAAATAGTATTACAATTGTCAGTTAATTGTAGCTAGTTCATACAAGAGACAAAAGCAAATACTGAGTAGTTAAGTGTATGCCAAGGACTGAGCTCAGGCACTTTACCTATATCACCGTATTAATTCTCATAAGCACCCCATGAAGTTGGTATTATTTCCATTTTACAAATGAGGAAATGGAAACAAAGGGAGTTGAGTACATTTTCCCAAGGTCACACAACTAGTAAGTGGAAGAGCTGGAATTTGAACTCAGGAAGGAATTTGAACATGGGGGAGGATTAGACAAGTACAGGTTATAAAGTGGCCTTCTAAATAGGAAAGATGGTTAAGGAGCACATTTTGGGAAGGTTTTCTAGGAGCTGAAAACTATGACTGAAGAGATTAGGCAGCCATGAATGTAAAAACTGTTATCCTAGAATGGAAGCTTTAAAAAAAAAAAAGAAGTATCTTTATTGTTGAAAGTATTACAGATGTCCTCCCTTCCCCCCCTTGACCCCCCCGCCCCCCCCCCCAATGGTGGCTTTTGACTAGCTGGTATCTTAATAGGGTAATAGAACCTAGGAAGCAAACTTCACTGTTCATATTTATCTTTATAACTGGGCACCTAACAATTGTCCTTTGTAACCTGAAATGATAACGTGCCCAGCCATTCCTTAAAGTATGGTGGTGAACAACCTCCCTCAGTTACAGTGAGAGAGAGGGAGCAGAGGAAGCTATGAGTATTTAAGGTGCATATTGGAGCCTATAAAAACACTCACCAGGAAGTACAGCACTGGTCCAAAAAAGGCCTATAGGAGTGAATGACCACTGTGGAAGCAGGCAGAGAATCACAGAATGTCAGGATTGAAAGGTCTCTAAAAGATTACCTATTGAAGCTTTCCCTTTCCAATATTATAATATGATGCACATACCACCAGACTGTTTCTTGCTTCTGTGCCTCTGTCCTTGCTATTTCCTCTGTCTGGAATACTCACTATCCTCCTTCCCTGGCTAATTACCATAAAGCCTTTTAATACACTGCCCAGGTTTCTCCTGGTGGCTGTCCTGAAGTCTTTACTAGACCCTGAGCTCCTTGGAGGCAAAGGACATGTCCTATTTATCTTCATATTGCAGATGCCTGACACAGAGTAAAGAATGCAATAAATGCTTGCTGAATGGAAAGGACATTCCTGCCAAGTGGGTATCGACCTTTTTCATGAACAATCTCCTGGATCCCAGGTTGATGCAGAACTGCTGAGCCATGCCTGACCAAGCTTTCATGAACACTTTTTGTGGACACATACCATACAGTCCTTTAAATCTCACACACCTAAACCTAGAAGTGGAGAATAAATTCAATTACATGTAAAAACAATCCAGAGTGGGCTCTAGCGATGACAAGAGGCAAAGCATTTTCCCCCACAGTTATCTTCTGGGGTGGTTAGGATCCCAACATTGACATTTTAGTTCTCTTACCTCTGCAGAGTATTGGAAATCAGAAACAAGCAGTTGTCTTTGCAGTGAGTTGCACGGTTTGTGGCTGGGTTGGGCCAGGAAATACTTAAGAGGCACATTCACAGTGAGCAGCAGTGTCCCAGTAATAATTAGATTGGGCAAACTACTGTCCTTATCAATTGCTAATTCATACACAGTATCATGAGGGAAGGAATCAAATCACACTGGAACGACCTGTCTGGCATCCTGTTGTACAAGTACACACACACACACACACACACACACAATTAGCAATACCATCCCAATAGGATGGAGAAAGCATATAGCATTAGGAATTGAGGATCATTTAGGCAAGCTCCATCTGAGGGCTATTGAAAGTCACAGGAGGAACAATTAAATCAATAAATAGGTAGTTTATTAATCATATTAACAACAATGATGGGTCAAATAATCAGGAATGAGGCCAATTTGGCAAGTATGGATGAAAATAAAAGGAGCCCTCCCCCGCCCTCACCCTCATAGGTTTTGATATCTAAATTATGTGAGAGTGATTCATTCACACACCCATTATGGAATCAGTATGGGAAACAATTTCAAGACCTTTGCTAGTGGTGAAAGTACAAGTTAAGCTCAATAAGTCTTAGTGTGATGTCAGCTGACCACAGTAAGCAGAGACTGTCTGGTTTAATTTTTACACCTAAAGTCAAAGTTCAAGAAAGCCAGCTAAGATTTCAACTTAAAAAGCAGTGAAGAAAAACAGCCAACACCCACATAAAAACAGACACACACAGTCTACATGCTCTGCCCCCACCTTTTCTTCCAAGTTCAGTGTGAGAATCTGCTGTGTAACACAGGCAGAAAGAATCATAAAGGATATAAAGAAAGGACACAAGGCCAGAAGGTGTTCTGGGTTTCCTGAAATCATAAGCAAAGGGGAGTTGGCGGCAAACATAAATAATGACCAACTCTATCAGAATCATCCAGTCAGCATGGCTACCTAGAACTGTGATTTTCAAAATATAGCAGGAGGGGAGGAAAGAAAACCCCTTAACAAGCTGCAGATGCTTCTGCCCAAGTCAGTGTATCTACTTCCTCAGAGGACCTGGAGTCAAAACACTACACAACCTGGGACACAAGGAAACAGGTTTTCTCCTCTCTCTACGCTACCACAGGAGGCGGTACACAGACAAGAGTACAGTTTTCAATTTTTTGTTTTGTTTTTAAGCAAGATTTAATTAAACCGCATGGCATCTAGGAGAAACAAATGTACCAAAGAATCCAACCTGAGACCAGATTATACATCTCAGAGGGGGATGGAAAAAAATCAATGCTAACTGGGAGAGGGAGCACTGTAATCAGAGTATAACTCCAAAATAAATCATAATTTATTTTTTTTAAAGAAAAGGAACTGATCCACATGCAGACAAAGATGGACACATACATACACACACTCTTCATACATGTCATTCTAGTCTTTTATTCAGTGTTGACTATGACTTCCATGGTCGTCGTCTTGGGAAATAAGGAAAGACAGATATGAGAAAAGTAGGCTTGGCCCCTCTGCGCAGCATCAGTAAAATGAGATTTAAGACAATTAGGGAACCCACTAAGATATTAGAAACAAGAGTAGAAAAAGGAAACAGAAGTTATCAAGGAAGATTTTAATTGCTTCAAAGAGGGAGAGAGGAAGAAAGCACAGAAATCTAACACAAGTAAAGGCACAATGAACGTGGAGTTGAATGGAACCAAACCCTTCCTTCGGTTAAACAGTTATTCTTCTTTTTGTATACATTTTGAAGGTGGTTGTAGTTTTGTTTCATTTTGATGAATCTTGAAGGCAGAGTTGTAATGCCTTCTATTCCCTAAGTTAGGGTGGCTTAAATAAAGCTACCCTAACTACATAGTCAGGAACTGAGATTTAATAGGGAAAGAAACTACAACTGGAATGTGAAGAATTTGATTTGCAGTTGATTGTAGGTTGGGTTTCCAGAAGGACAGACAGCTCAGTGTAGTGCCATCAAAGGGCCTCAGATGCCCTATACTCCACCCCCCGAGCTTCAGAAAGACCCTGGAGTCACACTTCTCCCCACTCCCATAAGCATTCAGCCTACAGATTATTTCAAGTGATCAGGAGAATTAAAACACACCCCAACCTGAGTTGCTCTGTAGCAAGTCTATTTACAATTTTTTCTCACCTCTCCCTGGAGGTAAATCTGGGTTTCAAGTTGGGAAGCTGTGGGGTGAGGAGTGCCCCCAGTGCAATAGCCAGCTGGGAGGGCTGGGATGAATTTCTGGAGACAGCAGCTTCACATCCACTGGGTGGGGTAGCCCTAGACGCTCTCTCTGTGGACCCAGGCTGTGAAAATGATAGGGCTCTGTTGTTGGAGGAAATCCCCACAATAGAGAAAACCACACCTGAAATATCAAAGTTCTTTGATCCAGGTTTGGTAACCAGAGAAGGGGGGGAAGAGGGGCATCTAGCTCATTTGAAAACCTGGAGGCCACTGCCCTGCTTCCCAGAAAGGGCGGTAAGAAACAACTACAGTATTAAGTTTTCCCCACTAGAGAAAAACATCATAAAACCAAACCCACACAAGGGCTTTTAACACAGCTTCCTGATGCTTATAGTTGGGCAATGTCTTCTTCTTCTGGGAGGGGATAAGGGGGCTAACGGTATTGGGCAATAGCCTCAACATGAGACCACCCAATCTTTCACTGAAGAGACGACATTCCCATAAGCAGATAAAAAGAACAGTTTAAAAGGTGAGAAGTTTTAGTGCTCTTGCAGCCAGCCCACCTTCAATCTATATTACAAGCTTTTTACAACATACAAAATAGATCACATTCCCATTCTTCAATAGTAAATATACATGATAATAAATCTGTTATTAACAGAAGGACCAAATAATGTATAAGGCAAAGACATTTAAATAAGTACTGTGTCACCAACATGCGCTAAAGAAAATGCATCTGACTAGATCTAGGCCCAGGTCTTTTTTCATGAGGCCAAGAAAATGAATATACATCAATACCCATGTGACACAGTCCAAATGCTGGGGAATATGAGGGGTAGCTGGTCATAGGGGAGGAAGATATCAGCCCCAATGAAAAGCTGGGGTTTGGCTTTTACTTGTGATACTTATTTTGATGCTCTATGTTTGAGGAAAGGGAAAAAAATACATTTTGATAACATTGTACAAAAGGCATCAACTCCCATTTCAAAAATAAATGGGAAGACTTCACAGTCCAAGTTAAGTAACTGGTCAGCATCTACCCTGGAACTCTCCTGCAGGATCTACTCTTGTACTCTCTCCTTTTCCCTCCACAAGCGTGCCCTCTCTTGGCTCTATTCACTTCAGGATGCCAGGAATATTGCTGGGAGATAACTACTAATAGGTTTGAAAATAAGAGTGATAATGATTAGAAAAAGTTTGATGACAGACCTAATCAGTTTGTCCCGAGAGTCAGTGTGGTCCAGGAGATGACAAAGCATAGCAGATCTCATACAAATAACCCAAGTTGAACCCTCTCCTCTCTCTTCTATCATTGGGAAGACTTGGGTCTCATCCAGCACCTTGCACAGATCCTTAGTCTATGATCCAACAGACTGGAAAGGTCCCTAAGGTAGTTCAAGCCTGTGATGTATCTGGTAAAATTTTTTGACATTCCCTAACCATTTTGAGGAATCACCATGGCCTCCCTGCTCTTACTCCAAGCTTTGAGTAGCCTCTGCACTTGGCAATAACAGGTCAAACCACCTGTGTGTGGAGCCCAGGGGCTCTATTCTAGTGTCAAAGGGAAAGTCCCTGTCCCATCATCCAAGCTTAGCTCCTGTCTAGATTGGGAACCTCCATTTTTCCTGTGTTCTTTAACTAGGACCTGGAAGACAAAGAAACAACATATTGCTGGCTGCCAAAGATGATAACTGGGGTGAGACACGTCTCACCAAAGTCTTTGTGCTTCTTGGCACAGAGGAATCTCTGACAACATCGATAAGCTTCCTCACCCTTCTCTACTCCGCTGTTCACCCCTGCAGTCATGGAAAGGCAAGGGTGGTGGAGAAAAGAATAGGAAGTGTTTTTCAGTTAGTGGGCTGTGATCTCTACAACAAGCTTCGCCCTTCCCTTCTTTGTCATCATGGAGCACCCATCAGGGGGTGTAGTTTCTGGACAGGATTGAAAGGGCCAGTGTCCTTCAGGGCCAGTCAGAAAAGACTGAGGTGGACTCAAGGTCAAGGTTAAGGCCAAGACCCTGGCCCTATCTTCTTATCTCCCACTGGAAGTTTTTGGGGTTTGTGAATACGGAATGAACAAAAGTGACTTTTCTCTTGAGGGTCTAGGTGGAGGGGGAGGAAAAACATCCCTCAGCCTCAGCACCCTAAGGAAATGGGGCGGGGAGTCCCAGATGGCTCCTGGTCCCTTTGCTGCAGAGGAAGTGACTAGCACTAAAAGTCTCCCCAGTTTATCGTACCCTCTATTTTTATTAGATATTTAGTTCAACTGATTAGTATTTAGTGTTTATATTCAACTTATCCCTGGAGTGAGGGTATGGGGTGGGGTAGGAGCAAAACCAAAATACCCCTAAAAATAAAGCAGACCCATTCCTTTGCCCTTTCTCCAAACTTGACCTTTAAAACAGATCACTTCTCTGCAAATTCCTTTCCTGTTTCACTAAAAATGTCCCCACCCCTCCCCAGTCCTGGCCATGTCAGCCTCCTAAATGATGAAATATAATATACCCGCCAAGCTTCCCCCAAAGTGGGAAGGAGGAGGTAGGAGTACCATTCTCCGCCCTGCCCTAACAATGAGTTAATTCATCACAACAAGGCACCTTTCACCACGAGGAAAGCAGGCAACATGGGAGCGTCTCCCTCATCTGGCTAGCAGGGATTGCTAGAGGAGGGATGGATGCAGGGTGTGAGACCCTACTGTCAATATAAAGAGTCCAATCACCAAGTCCAGAAGACAAGATGCATAGATGGAGGTGAGCTGGGAGGACGCTTGGAGTCTAGAGGTTGGGTGCACGGGAGAAACACATAGGAGTTCTCATGCAGGCTTCAGGGGAGTGGAAGGGACCATCTGAGAAGAGGAGAGGGTCCATCCTTTTCCTGAGAAACAGGACCAAGCCAGGCTTCACCTGAGAATGGGTGGCAGAGGTGGGGCTCCACGGGCAGCTGAAAAAAATTAACAATAAAAACCACATACACAAGATCACCCACAGACCCTGAATAACCCAAACATTCCTAAAGTGAGAAACCGGCTCTGTAAGCTAACCTTTAAAATTTGGGGACGAGGTTTTGTTTTTGTTTTTTAAAGAAAATGGAGATGAAGAGAAATAAATTTTAACCTAAGAAATGTAGGCCAATTCTATCTTCTATGAAATTATGAAAAAACTTTCATGACTATTCTCACCTCGGTTTGTTTTGCTGGGATATACTCTTTGAAAGTGTTTATATTCTTCTGGAGCAGGAAAGTCTTCTACTGGGTGGAAAGAATACTTTGACTCAAAATCATCTACCAAAAAAAGAAAGAATGTTAATTCATATCACCCTTCTGACCCCTCCTTGTGTTCCCACACACCTCTGCACCTCTTCTGTCCTCCCCTTACTAGCCTCCGTGAATGCTGATGTACATGCAGGCCTGCCTCGCCCACAAAATTAAGGCTCCTGAGGACAGCAATAGAATCACTAGGTGCCTCGTATGCACAGAAGATGTGCTCAAAGGCTCTTCACATTAAGGAATCAGTCTTTGAATTGGTTTAAAAATATCTCCACCAAAAATCAGGCATGTAACAGGAAAGGAGCCCAGCTGTTTGCATGGGAGGAGAAAGAAATACAGTTCTTTAACATAGTCATCTTAGAGACTATCACCATGGGAAACCAACTGAACTAAATCCACAAATTGGTAGAAAGTAACCTAAAATGGGAATATTTGTCACCAACTAGTGAGAGCTGTGACCAGATAATTCCCTTTTGGCCCCAGTTACCCTCATTTAGCTCTGCAACACAGTTGGGATAGCCATCTCATGGACCCCGCTCCCACTTTCCATGGCCCTTCTATAAGAAGGCTCAAATGCTCTTTGGGTGTGGCTTGATGGCATTCCAAAGGACTTTATTTTCAAAGCAAAAACCCTGGTCCACCTAATCAGAATACAAGAGCAGAGAGCAGAGAAGAGTCAACCATTAAAGAATCCAGAGTGTTAGGTCTGAAAGGGATTGTATAGATCTTCCCAGGAGTTCTCAACAGAGGTTCTAATGATACCTTCTCAATAATCTTTGCTTGGGACTCCATCCCAGACCTAATGAAGTAGAATCTCTTAGAGTGCGCTCTTTCTCTCTAGAGTACACCCTCGCCTTTCCCCACCCCCTTCTTTCCCCAGGGCATGTTCTCTCTCATACTTTCTCTCCCTCTCTCTTTCTCTCCCCCTTTCTCTCTCTCTCCCTCTTTCTCTGGCCCTCTCTCGCCCTCACATTTCCCCTTCTCCTTCCCCCAGGCGTGGTCTCTCTGCCTTTCTTTTTTCTAAGCTCCAAGGGCCCTTCTTTGACCTCTGTCACATGTTTCCTGAGCCCATGCAGCCCAACTGGCTCACCTTTTCTATCTCTGTGACTTTCCAAAATAAACTTTTACTTGTTAAAAATCTCTTAGGTTGGGCCTAAGATTCATTGATAACTTTGGAAAAATTAATCTGACACACTGCTGATCTAGTCAACCTCCTCATTTCACAGATAAGAGAAATGAGGCCTAGAGCAGTAAAGCAACTTCCTCAAAGTAACACAGCTAGTTAGTGGCTTTGGATTACTAGATAAATGTTATCTACATAGTTGGGTGTTTTTTCGTGTGTAAGTTTTATAACTTTCTTCAACAATCAGCAGTTAGTTCTCAACTACATTAATTGTGGATTTTTTAAAGTGGTGACAGGTATGTAGGTAACCAATGTATAGAGCTCATCCGGTGAATTTTCATCCTCACTATGGTATGGGATATTCCTTATTCCTTTGGCCCAGACAGTTTTGTTGAGCCTGGTGTCACTGTGTATATCCGGAGTTCCCAACTCCTTCATGGCAAATTTTTGTATCTCTTTGAGTGCCTGAGGGGCATGCTTCTTGAAACCCACTCCATAGATGTGCTTGTAATGTTGATGGTGCATTCTCTGGTCACTACCTCATTGACAGCAGAAAGGCCCTTCTTCTTCTTGCCACCCTTCCTTGTAGGAGCCATTATGCCAGGCCCAAGTTGGAAAGAAAGTTTGTTTTGTTTTCAAAGGGCCAGAAAGGAGTTCTCCTTCCTAGGAGAGTACATACTTGCTGTCTGAATAATCCTGAAGAGGATCAAGTCTCTGACTTAAAGGTAACCACAGCTAATGATCCTCAGGGAGCAAGAGAATGGCTTTAGAATTAGCATGACACCTGCTGATTTTACTTCAATCTATCCCAAAGCAACCATGCTTAGAATTTGCATAAGGAAAGGGATGGCAACAGCTAGGGCCAAGAACTGCTGTGAGCAACAGATACCAAGTGACCATTCCCATTCTACAACGGTCACTGGAATTACTAAATTACCACAGGAACTATGAGACCAGAACAGCTAGCTACTCACCCAAGAAAGATCGAACAGTGGCAATAGAATCTCTGTGGCCATTCCTCAAGGGTGGCGGAGGAGGAGGTGGTGGCCCAGCTGGCGTCCTTGAAGGCGGAGGTGGGGGCTTTCCCCTGCTCAGAGGTTCTGACCCATGTCGGTACGGTGGTGGGGGAGGGGGAGCATCCCTGGCACCATTTCGGATCATGGGTGGTGGGGGTGGAGGAGCTGCAATTAAAATCCAAAGCAGTTAGGTTTAGATGTAGAGGCCCTGTGAGCCTCTGAGCACCATGTTAAATTTCATATTTACCCTTCTCTCATCCCTATTGCTTTAACAGCATCACCCTTCTTCCAGATACCAAAGTTCAGAATAAATGTGACTTTCATTTCCCATGACAAGTCAGTCAAGAACTCTACCTATTCTTAATGATTTTTTTTCCTGCTTTTCCAAGTCTTCCTTGACAATTCTAATTTAGGGCTTTCTCATACTTAGCCTGTTCTACTGCAAAAAGCCTCCCAAATGTTCTTCTTGCTTCTCATCTCTTAACCTGCCAATCCATTCTGTGCACCATCAACTGACTAATCTCCCCAAATTACTTGCTCAAACTTTTTCAAGGGCTTTGCATTTCCTACATCATACAGTTTCAAATCCTTAGCTTCCACCCCAACTGGGTTTCCCGCCATTATCTTCCTTTCTTACACAGTAACCCACCACATCAGTCAGCCTGATCTCACATTCTCTTCTTCCTTTCTTGATTCCTAGGCTGGGTTAGGTATCCCTCTTCTGCACTTCCACTGTTATCTCTGTATCTCTCAACCACTCTACTATATTTTATTATAATTATTCATTAGATGTGCCCCTTCCCCAGTATGCTGTATATTCATTAAAGTCAAGGCAGTGTCCATTCACCTAAGTTCCCAACCACAGCCAAATGTACAGAATATGGTAGGTACTCAATCAACTCTTGCTGAATAAACTGAATTATATATGCTTTGCTCTTGTGACTCCCCCACAATACTCAGAATTGCCATCCCTCTTCCCTTACTACCAAATCCTACCTATTCTTTAAGGTTTGACTCAAGTTCCATCTTCTCAAGGCTTTCCCAAAGCAATCCACTCTATTCTGATCCTCTCTTTCTTTGGTCTACCAAAGCATTTATAGGTTATGTCATTTATTCTAGCAATTAGTAGTACAGACTAAAATGAGTGATTTTAAAAATATGTATAGTAGGTACATCTGTGTAAGTAACATATCTCCAACAATAGTCTCATTGCTCAAAAAAACTGGGAATGTCTCTATTGGAACTGGCTCCAAACTCAGTTTATCAGACAGATCCATAAATATTATTATATGATGGTCACATCTCATTTCTGAGGTCGCACCGACAATAACAAAAATATTCGTACCTACATCTGACTCTGCTTTTTGGTGATTTTCAAAAATCAAGTTCACCCTTAAAAGACAAAAATTTGCCACTAAGTACAAAGTAACATCAAAAGCATGTCTGAAGAAATGGTAACACCACTGGAATAGGTTCTA
This sequence comes from Miniopterus natalensis, assembly GCF_054644295.1. Taxonomy (NCBI): domain Eukaryota; kingdom Metazoa; phylum Chordata; class Mammalia; order Chiroptera; family Miniopteridae; genus Miniopterus; species Miniopterus natalensis. The sequence goes on from NC_142097.1 coordinate 24,498,592, forward strand.
ATGTGTTTAAGTTATATTACTTCTTTGCCCTGCATTAACTAATAGCAGTTACTATTTATTTGGTATCCACTGTGTTCCAAGCATGTCTTGGTTGTATTATATGCATTAGATGGGTGTTTCACTCTTACATCCAAGTTCTTCTCTCCCTCTCTCCCTTCCTCTCAATTTTTTAAAATATTAAAAAAAAAAAAAAAAAAAGAGGATACTCAAAATGTCAACTCTCCCTCATTCTTTTCAAGATCTAAGTATTGACATGGGCCATTGGAAGCAATAATTAAAGGGAAATCTTAATACCTCCCAGCAGGTCTCTGTACCTTGCTTTCATTCCAAATCTGCCCCAAATGAAGCTCTTTCAGATCATCTTCAAAATATTTCCTTAAAACCCAGATTTCTCAAAGTCCTGAGAATTTGTATCTAGTCCTAGGGCTCAGCCAGAGAGAGTAAGGTAGACAGAATGAGCTAGGCTCAAAAGGACACCAGCTGGCACTGAGCAAACGGCAGTGATTAGAACCAACCTGGACTGACAAAATAGAGCAGGACCAAGAGCAACCCGTCTGGCTCCCTTCAGCTCCCTCCCTCAGGAACAGTCATCCTAACCAGGTTCTGCCATCTCCAGTAAGTTTCTGAGCTCTTTGTCACATCCAGTTTTAAGACTCTTTCAAGTGACAGAGTTGGAACACCCAAGGACCCTAAGAAACAAGCAGTTTGTAAAAGAAAGCTTTGGGTGGGAGACTGCCTTTTGTAACCCAAGATAAACCTAATTTTGAGGAAAGCATAGTGGGACCAATTCTTTTAAAAAGAAAAAAATTCCCTTAAAAATAGTGTTTTACTCTGCAAAGGAAAAAATTCGGGACACAAACTCTATGGACCAATAATGTGAGACTTTCGAGCATCCTGGGAAGGCAAAACACTCCACACTCCTTCAAATGTAAGTAATTCATATAGAAACAAAATACATTATCATATAAGTTAAGAGATAAATCCATAAACTAGCTGGAAGTCCTTTGCATAAAACCTCTAACACTCATCAGCATACAACAGTTTATAAAGCACTTCATACATAACTTTTTGTTTACAACCACTTAGGAAAGTACTGTGAACACCACTTAACAGATGAGGAAACAAAGTCAGAGAATCAGAGTGATCTGCCCAATGTCACACAACAAATAGAGCCAATACTCAAAAGATCTCTGACTAAATATCTCAATTTTTCTTTTTTAGTGTATCACTCTTAAGAACTGCTGCTCTGAGAAAGCTGGCTGAGGCCTCTACCAGACCTCAGAGTTGGTGATGGTTAATGGACAAAAGGACAGGCTCTTACATTTTCTATTTATTGCTGTTTCCCTAACAATAGAGTCTGACATACAAAAAGGCATTCACTAAACTTGTTGAATGAGTGAGTTCTTATCTTCAATCACTAAAGGAGAGCTTTGAGGAAAGGAGTGAAAAGATAAGCTCAGCTCTCAGTGTGATAGGAAAAGGTGCTTGCAGGCACTTACTTACCTGCTCCCCGACTGGGAGGATCTCGGGCTGGGGGAGGTGGCCTATTACTCTGTAAAGAAGGAGAGGCTGAAGTGGGTGGAGGAGGTGCTAGGCCTCTGACAGGCCCTGGTGTCTTCCTATGCAAAGAATTGTGTCTCTGTGGCAGCTCAGGGGCTGACTCATTAGTGGGACTGGAGGGTCCATTGGGGACTCCTGGAGGCTGGCGGTAAGGCGGAGGAGGAGGAGCCAGAGACTGGCCACTTGGTCCCGTTCTGATATTCACAGGGGAAGGAGGTGGTTTGACTGGGGGTGGAGCAGGAGGTCCCTCTCGACCAGGGTGAAGCCTTTGTCCAGGTGTGGGCGGCAAGGGTTTCTCTCTGTTGTAGGCTGGGGCTTTGTTGCTGTGCACAGGCAGAGGTGCAGGGGGTGCATTAGCCCGACGCCCTGGAGGTGGTGGAGGAGGGGCAGAGGAACTGTGCTTCATGCCTGTACTGCTGGTGGTATTAGGCCGAGAGAGGTCCGGTAATGAAGGTCTCTGCATCCGAGGCAGTTCTGGGAGTGAGGCTCGGCCGCTGTCTGTATCATCTTGAGGGCGCCCACAGGCTGTAGACACTGGAGGCCTTGGGGCAGCAGCTCGAGAACTGGGGACATGCAGGGCTGGCTTACCAGCTACGTTCTCTACAAACAGACCAGAAAGCACTGGGTTAACAGAGCTAGAGATATGTTGGTCAGTATCTCTAATGTACTCAGCCTCATTTCCCTGCACAGCAGCAGGGAAAGTATTTGTACAGTACTGGGTTTTAATCTGGCTCATTGCCCATTAACAAATACTGCTGATATAAGTTGAATACATTTTTATGTAATGCCTTGGCTTTAATCTGCTCTATAACTCCACCCCTGCTCCCACTCCTTCCTCCCACCTCTACCACCCTCTTCAACCCCAGATGGACCACTTAGGACCAGTCAGAATTAATACACTTGGGAAATATTCTAAGAAAGTACTTATCAGATACCTGAAACATCCTTGGCTCCCACAGGTCGAAGCTTCGGCACTCCTCCTTGGAAGAGACCTCCCTTGGGCTGCATGGCACCTGCTCCAGAGCCATAACCACCACTGCTTCCTTTGGGTTCTGCAAAGCATACCATTAGAGCTTTCATTTCATATGCTCCAAGCTAATGACCAAGTTAATCCTGAGGAGAAACAACTCCTCTATTTGGGTTCTAATTTGCAAACAAACCAATCTTGTTTTTGCCTTTCCATTTAAAAAAAAAAAAAAGTGAAGCCTCTCTGCTCCACAGTTTCATGTAGGGATGAAACTCTGCGCTGTTATGAAAGAAAAGCACCAAAAGGAACAAGGAGCGAGTCTTCCCTTATTTGGGCCAGAGGGATAACCTGGGTAAAGACATATTCAAGAGTTCTCTGGGCTCTACTCTCATAGCTCAGGATGGTAAGAGGGCTAATGACCAGGGACCCAGGTGTGAACAAACTCTCCAGAGGCCTTTCAGAATGGACATTTGCAGCAATTATAAAATCATCATTGGCTTCAGCTGAGTGGTTTTTAGGACTGTGATTGTCTCCTCAGAGAATAGGCAACGATATGCCCTAACAAGCATAACAAGCACTAGTGACAGGAGATGGAAGTCTTAACCCTGAGAGTGCTTCCCAAAGGTCAAAAAGAAGTTTCTAGGTATTCAAATAAATAGATAGGAAGACAGCCAAAGAACATCCCAGGACAAAACTCACCCACTCAAGACCCAACAATAAAAATGACAGCTCAGCCAAGTCTCCAAATCAATCCTAGGCTTACACTCACTCTCGAGAACGGGAGCACTCCGATCATTAATGTTGGTCACCTTCTTCAGCTTGGTCCCTTTGCAGATGTCCTGTAAGAGGGCGCCTCGACCCCGCTGCTCATCTCTACTCAGCTTGGGCTGCTCTGTGTTTCCCTAGAGGAAGAGGAATACGTAAGTTCACCCTAAATAGTCCCCTTCATCAAAAGTTTGGGATAAATGCCTTAAGCCAAACCCGGTTCCATGAGCCGCCTGTCTAACCCAATCAGATGTCTGTGCCACATATAACATAATGGTAATGAGCATCACCCTTCTTCCCAGTCCTTTTCTCCTGCTGTGCATCCTATTCAGATGCTTCTGCTCGAGGCCTGAACTAAGACTTACCGAGTATCTATGCACGAGGCTTGTGTTAGATGCTTTACAAATATCAGCATCATCAAGGCAAACATCTATTGAGCCCCTGCTACTATGCCTTAGGTATTGTGCTAAGCACATTACTTTCATTATCTTATTTAAATCCTGAAATATGCCAAGACCAACTACAATAGGAGCACAGGGATAGACAGCTAGATAAACGGAACAAAACGAAGTCCATAAGCAGGCCCAGATCTATATAAGAAATAATAAAAGTGTATTTCATCAGAAAGAGTAGGTTATTAAATATAAAGTGTTAATAACAACTGGTAATTTTGGGGAGAAAAAATAAAGTTAAATACATACCTACCTCACAACTTACTCTCAAACATTTTCTAGCTGAATTATAATATTTAAGTGTAAAAAGCTACATAAGTACATTAGAAAAATTGTTAAGAAATACAAGAAAAGATCAACAGATTTGCTTAGTACCAATTACTTATTAGGACTATAAGTAAATAAACAGATGATATACTGGAAGGAAAAATCATCTGCGACAAATGTAACATATAAGACGCAAAGGCAGTGTCCTAAATCTATAGAGCATTAACATATAAAGATGACCTAGGAATCAACAGGATAATAAACAAAGAATATGAACAACACTATGTAAAAGAAATCAAAGAGCCAGCAAATATGGGGGAAAAAATCAACTATAATAAAAGAAATACATGGTAAAATACAGTATTATTTACCTATGACATTGGTGAAGGTTAAAATTATAACTAAAGAGAATGCTAGCTTCATGAAGGCAGGAACCACAGTGAGCCATGATGTACAGTGCCTGGCACATGCAGATGTTCAAAAATGTGAAGAATAAATAACCGCCATATGGTGGTCATAAGGATTCAGGAAAACAGGTATTCTTTTGTACTACCTGCAGTAAGACAAATTGGGATGATCTTTCTAGAAAGTAATTTATGTGTTAAAACAGCTTTTAAAAGTCTAGCACAAGAATTCTACTTCTCGGAACTGACATTAAGAAAATAATTGAGTAAGTGCATAAAGATGTTAACAATATAGCAAAAAATAGTTAATAATAGCACAAAGCTGAAAATAATCTAGACGTTCAACCAAAAAGAACAATGATAACCATACAGTGGGATGCAAGTTAAGCTCTTAATGAAGTATAAGTAAATATCTTTTCATAGTAGTAAATGTTTGCCACAATCAAGTAAAAAATATTATAAAACAATACATACAGCATGATCCCAGTTTTCTCTTCTATAGGAATAACCTAAGAACCTATCTCACAGGGTAGTTTTGAGAATCAAATGATAACATTTTTTAAGAGCTTAGCAGTGTCTGATGTATAATAAAAGCTCAATAAACAGTAGCTAAATTACATTTGGAAGAAAAATGCACACACACAGTAAATTTCTGGAAGGATACACACTGATACTAGCGAAAGTTAACTTTCGGTAATAATTATTTATGTTTATCCATATTTTCTAGTTTTCCTACAATAAATATATAAAACAAAATGTTAACAAAAGTTAATTACAGATGCTTTAACATTTTCTACATTTATTGGTATTTTCTAATTCTTTTCCAATTTTTAGTACAGTAAAAAAATTTCTAATATCACTAACCACTTAATGGCATGACAAGCCATTCACGATGTATTAATGAGTAAGGAGGGAGAGAGGGGGAGAGAGAAAAACATCAACGTGCCTCATCGATTGGTTGCCTCCCGCATGCACCCCGACCAGGGCCGGGGATCGAACCTGCAACCCAGGTACGTGTCCTTTTTCTGGAATTATCAAACCCTTGACCCCTTGGTTTGTGGGCTGACACTCTAACCACTGAGCCACACCAGCCAGGGGCAAGATTTTACTTTCTCAGTGTCTCATCTCCACTCTCCATCCTTATTGCTTTAATCCAGGCCCTCAATTTTCAATTCCTACAGGCTTCAGTCTCCAGTCTTGACCTCTTTGTTGCCAGTCTCAACTCCTAACCCAATGTCCAAACTATTAAGAGTGATCTTTCTAATACAAACCCAATCAGGTTACTCCTGTTCCTGAAAATACTTCAACACCTACCCATCATCATCAGAAGAAAAATCTAAACCCTCAGCCTATACCTCCAGCTTCACCTCCTACCAAATCCTCTCTCAAACAATAATCTAACCCTCTGTGTGCTTTCTCACAAGTCAGCACCCTTCTACATTCTGCTTCCTCAATTCAAGTGTCCTCCCTACCTTTTCTCTTTCTGGCTAAACCCTACTCATCCTGTAAGACTCAGCTTAAGTATCACCTCCCCACCAGAAGCCTACTCTTGACTGCCTCCTCTGCCTCCAACCACTACGTGAGGAACTCTTCTTTGTGGCCCCATTTATCTGCACCTAGCATGGACTTTGCCTGTTAACTTGTCTGTCTCCCCCATTACGCTGAGAGCCATTACTGAAGGCAGAAACTATCTCATTATTGGGTGATGGCATTACAGATGATTTTTATTTGCCCTTTTTTTGCTCATCTGCATATTTCCCCCTTCTCTTTCAATTATATATATAAATTCTTATTGGAAAAGAGTCAAGCAATATGTAAGTACAGAGTAAAATTATCTGGATTTTCTAAACTGTATGCCTAGCCAAGTCCCTGATACAGAGTAAGTCTCAACAAAAGACTATTGAGTGAATGACTAAAATAGCATGATGCAGGGCAGTAATCCGAGAGGTTACAGAGATCCAAGGATATACTTTGAGTCCTTGAACCCCACTATAACCAGAGCAACACTGTTTTTATCTTTATTTATTGGGGTTCTACATAAAATTTCATCCTCAAACATATCCTCAAACAAAATGTCTGAAAACCAGAAGTTATGGGGGAAAAACAAGTTGGTAGACCTGAACTCTAGTTCTAGTTCAGAAATAAATTAGCTAGGCAAGTCACTTTTCCACTTTATAGCACAATTTCTCATCTGTTAAACACCTAACACACACACAACATACCTCTGGGATATTCATTCTCTAAACTTACTTTGCTTCTAAATTTACAGAAATGAGATAAAGCACCCAGGTTGCTTTTTTTCTCGTGTAACACCATCCAGATATAGTAAAAGTGGCTGCCTCCTTGGTTCAGAAGCCACACGGTTTTTTAAAATTCCATTATCGAACCTTTAAGTCTTCTTACTAATACATTCCATAAACTCCTTTCTTTCTTGGTGGTGTGGTAGACTTGATGAACTTGGTTTTAAAATGAACTGATTTGAAGAAGATGAGAAGATGAAGTGGTAGCAAGACACAACCACCAGAAATTGCCATCCCTTTTCTCAAAGGTGCCAGAGAAATGATGCACTGAACTTTATAGCACAAACAGTTTTAGGGGGAAACACCAGTTCCTACTCTGATGCGACCTGTCCAAATCTCCACTCAGACTGAACCAGGACAAGAAAACAGGAAGTGATTATGGTCCTAAGAGGACCTCTCAGGAATCAGAACTGGCTGATAAGGGCCGATTTCACTTGTTTATTCTCTATCTTCCTGCACACAATTCTCTGAGAACAATATACTGGGAAGCCTTAAGTATCCAGTAAGTTTTGAGATAGCCGAGTGGAAGGATTACCCACCTGATTAAAAGTGGGAGGTGGAGGAGGACCAGGAGGGGGTGGAGGGGGAGGAGGAATTGGCATCCTTGCCCTGCTCGCAGTTGGCACTGCTCTCTCTCCGTCTTAATTTGCAGCTTTAGGTCACTCATATACCTGCAAATGAAATAGAAATTCATGAGAACTTTGCCATTAGAAACACTGAGTACCAGGAGTACTAGGGAACTGGGCAGGACACCAGAGAAACTAAGCACCTCACTTCCTAGTTCCACTGTGATGTAGTCCAGGGTTTAGTAAACGTTTTCTATAAAAGGCCAGATAATAAGTATTTTAGGCTTTGTAAGTCACATATAGTCTCTGTTGCATATTACTATTTTTGTTTTGATATTTTTTTTAATAAACTTTACTTTTCTTTTAGGTGCAGAGCAAAACTGAACAGAAAGTACAGACGGCACTCATATACCCATTTCCCCCACTGCCCCAAACACACACACACAGCCTCCCCAACTATCTACACCCTGCAGTGGTATATTTGTTACAATGGAATCTACACTGACACCTCATTATTACCCAAAGTACATAGTTTACATTAGGGTTCACTCTTGGTGTTTCACATTCTATGGGTTGGACAAATGTATAATGACAGCTACCTACCACTGCTGTATCATACAGAGTAGTTTCACTGCCCTAAAAATAATCTGTGCTGTCTACTCACCCCACCTTCCCCCAACCCCTGGCAACCACTGATCTTTCTATTCTCTCCATAGATTTGCCTTTTCCTGAGCTTAAATCGAAATTAAACTTAAGGAGAGTTCTCTACAGAATTTTAAGTCTTTCCTTTCTGATCTATTAAATTAGAACAACAAACCTCATCATCTGTGCTCTTCAGAGTCCTTGATTTTCAAAAATATTTTGAGACTGCCTCTAGTTCAGCAACACAGCAATTCTCATTCCCTTCTTTTAAGCCCTTCCATCTTAAAAACCATGATATAATAAGCTTTTCATATCCTCAGGAGTCAATTTCTTTTAAATAAAGATCAGAGAGTATTATTTCAAATATTCCTCATGTCAAATTTATCACAGAATTCAGAGGTGTCTTCATAAAACCAAGCAATGCACTTTTAAAAAGTACTTTCTTCTATTCTTCAAAAGACCAAAACTATTTTTCTGTTCAGTTTCCTAATAGTTCATTCAAATATTCCTATATTTTAAGAGCAGGAGACTTTTGAGTACAAAGACACTGACTATTGCCTTTTGCATTTGAGAAATAAAGAATCCAATTTAGCTGTTTCTTTTTTCATATGTTTAAAATAATCTAAGATGTATCCTGGTTACCACAACAATTTGGGGCCTTTATTCAAATGATATTCTGCTGTTAAAAAACTCAGGTTTCAATTGCAAGTTTTTTAAAAAGAAAAAAAAAATTCCAAAAATATCTAAATCTTAATGTCATCTACTTTAGTACTAACAGATCTCAGGTAACAGCACTTTCCTTAAATCTTGGCTTTGACTACAGAGTAAATTACAGTTTTTGTATCAAAGTACTCAACAAAATCCTACAGGGGGGAAAAACTGACCTTAAAAAGTAGGCTGCCTCCCTTCAGCAAAGTATTAAGAGCCTCAGTTCCACCTTACAAGAATAAGTTATATGAATAGAAATTTCAGATGTCAACAAGAAAATTCTCTCCTTTTTTAAATACATGTTCAATTCTTTAATATCCTAGTAAACCTCTTCCCAATATAAAGAAACAGAGAAATAAATAAGAGACATTTCAAGATACTCTTTGAACCAATAGCTCTCCTACTGTCTCTAGAAGACAGTTGTGTCTTCAGGAAAAGATTCCAGACATTCCCTCCAGTGGAATTCTTCTGATCCTGCAGTTCAAATCAGAAGAAATCTTTCTAACGGTATCAGAGATGGAACATAAATGTTTGACAGAAAATCAGTTGCTCTAGGACAAAGAAAGTCACATAATAGAGAATGGGGGTTTTGTTTGATGTATTTTAATCCCAGCCAGAAGGAACTACAGCCTTGCCTAATGTGGCTTCAGTAACCCAGGCAGGTGGTGGTGTGGCAAGACGTTTCCAACCATGGACATTAAAAGCCCATTGATGAATCAGCTCTTTATAACCATTCAATAAAATAACCAACTGAAGAAACAGACACATCAGCTTCAAAATGAGCAAGCCCACTTTGTGTATTTCTCAACCAGGTTTCAGACAAACATTTAATAGCAAGAAACCAAGGGTAATTGTAACAAATGAAAATAAGTAAAAAGTGAATGGGTAGGTTTTTATTAAAACTGGATTCCAAATTCAACAACAATTTCACCCCATTCTGATGAGCACTTAACAACTACTGACTCAAATAACACTATAGTGGTCCATTAGTACCAGTCAGACATTATCCCTAACTAAGTGTCAAACTTTAGAGGAAGATTTCCTGTATCTTTGTCCATTTTACCCAATGAGCTCTTAAGCACAGACAGCACCATATCTTTCTATAGTTCTGTTCTATTATTTTACAGCACAGGGTAGATGCTCAATAGTCACTTGTTGAACTGAACAAAAGTAAATTTAAGAGTAGCACTGTCTTGGCCAGCATGGCTCAGCGGTTGAGCATCAACCTATGATTCAGGTTCAATTCCCAGTCAGGGCACATACCCGGGTTTTTGGGTCAATCCCAGCAAGGGGTGTGCAGGAGGCAGCTCATCAATGACTCTCTCATCATTGATGTTTCTCTCTCTCTCCCCCTAGTCCCTTCCTCTCTCTGAAATCAATAAAAATATATTTTTTAGAAAAAGAGTAGCACCGTCTAAAAGAACAAGCAAGTCTGAGTGGAAGAAAAAAGCAGCAAAGGATGGATCAATGTGCCAGAAACAGAAAAGACAGACGAATGGGAATCTAGAGAAACATGAGGCTATGCACATAGTTCAGTGTTCTAAAATTTGTTAATTTGCTGAATTCATTCATTCATGAATTCACCTATCATGCAATAAATATTTATTGAGCACCCATCAGATGCCAAAGCGTTGTTCTATAACAATAGTTCTCAGCTGGGGTGACTCTGTCCCCCAGGAGACATTTAGCAATGTCCACAGACATTTTTGATTGTCACCAATGGGGGATGCTACTGGCATCTAGTAGATAGAAAACAAGGATGCTGCTAAACATTCTATACCACATAGGACGGCCCCCCAAAACAAAGAATTATCCAGGCTAAAATGTCAATAATGCTGGGGTTAATAAGCCCTGTTCCAGAAGCTGAACAAGACAAGTTTCTATAATTCTAGTGGAAGAGAGAAACAAGAAACAAACATAATCTCAGTTACCAAAAAGTAAAATTAAGAAAAAACAGAGAATCACAATGGAAGAGTATAGTGGTAGGGTGAAGTGTAGTGTTCTTTTAGATAGAATTGCAGGGAGAGGAGGCCAGGGGTGAGGTGCTGGCTCATCAAAGAAGTGTCTCCATGAGCAGAGCAAGCCCTACAACCATCTGGGAGAAGAGCACTCCAAAAAGAATTAACAAGCAGCAAGTGAAAAGCAACCAAGATGGGAATGAGCGTGATGTGTTAGAGAGCTAGGTAGAAGGCCAGGGTAGCTAGAATACAGTGAGAAGAGTGGCAGGAAATGAAATCTGAGGGCTTATATAGGTCATCCTCCAAATCCAAAAGTAGTATCCTTCTCCAGTTAATATGCATGTAATACCAAAGAAGTCTAAATGAACAAACAGCTTCATACCTAAAGGAAACCACAAGTTCAATCAGTTATTTCATTAATCCCAGACTGCACTTGATCTCTTGGCTTAAGCACAGTGAGGGACCTACGTACTAACTGGAAGCTTTCCAGAGTTAAAAGTCGCCTGATGGTAATCTGCCTGCCTGTACACCTGTCCTTCAACTTTGCTCCTAAAAAGTAGTACCTCATGGGGAGCTAGGAGCTCATTACCATAGTAGCATAATGCCATCCAGCTTCTAGGCAAAAGAACCCCAACATGGGAGAAGAGCCAAAAGCTACCTAAGAGTATTCACATGCCACTCCAGAAGACTAACGACCAGCAGAAGCCAAACAGGTTCCTATAATTACATGGGAACCGATGTTAACACAGAAGTATGGGCACACCTCCATATGTCCTAGGGCAGAATACAGTAGAGGGTCTCCACTAAAGCACTTATGGTTTAAAATACAAGAAAACAGACTAGAATAACTTTTGTGTTATATAATGTTTACCACCGTTCCCACCCCCAAAGGCTTTGTATAGTGTCAAAATAATCCACAACACTTCTCTCAATGGAGAAGGTGCTACATCCCCCTTGAAATTCAATTCAGACAAACCTCTGGTGAAACAGATTTCCATCATGATGGAATTAATTAAAATTTCAAGGTTACTCCATGAAGGGGAAAAAATAATTTTACTAACTGCAGGCATTTTTCAATCATGGACAATTCAACTATGCAGCAAATCTGATTGATCCAACAAGTAATAAAAAACCACATACCCACTATAAATATTTAAACTGAAAGTCCTAAGACTTCTACAACTAAACCTGGATGTTTTACTCTTTAGATCAATGATTTTTCACAGATATAAACAGCACATAATCCTGGAAGAGAAAAGGAGACAAGAATGATATATAACTACATGATGAAATTCTTTCAAATATAATTTCTCTAATAAAAACATAAATATACATCCCAATAATGTAGCTTTTCCCCATAATATGACTCTTTCCTCTTGTCCCAGATTACTTTTTAAAGCCCTAAAAATGGAAAGTCAGGAGTCTATTTAATCACATACTACCTGATGTGGTAAGAATTAGGTACCACAGGTTATTCCCAGATACAGGGTAACCCAGGAGCTAAGTCCTCTCATCTAAAATGATGGCAAATCAATGAGAAGTCTCCTCTTGTGTTCAATTACATAACCACAGCTTCAAAGAATGGCTTCATAAAAAGATAACTAATGCAAGAGCAACTGCAAATTAAATGTCTAAAAATGATCCTAAACAGATAACATGGAATGACCTCAACAAACATTCCCACCCCCTACCACACCCCAAAGCAAAGAGAATATCCTGTTATCTTGAAAGCACTCAAGTACTGGGAAGGTAGGAGAACATGTATAGAAAGTAGTCAACTTTTAACAATCAATAGTTAATAATTTCCACAAGACTTCCAAGAACTGAGAACTAGAATACTACACTTGGCTTCTACAACATTAATAAGACAGGTACTATTTGGCTCCTGACCCCCAAGCAAGTCACAGCAACCTAGGCACAGTTGCAACCATCTCATTTCCAGATGCTTTACAGACTGGCAGTAAAAGACACAGCCTTTTTTCCTTTTAGGCCTAGGGATCTATAAATACACAAAAGAAGAGAGCATGCCCTTTCATACTGTCAAAGTTAAAAACAAACTTCAAATCACAGTGTTTGAACACCTCCCAAAATGATGCTGCATACATCCAAGGCAGATCATTATTAGTACATCTGTTTTCAAAGCCTGAGTTAACTTTTCATTTTAGCGAAAAAAATTAAGATTCCTGGATTTGGCCCTGGTCAGTGTGGCTTAGTTGATTTGGGTGTCCTCCCATGCACCAAAAGGTTGCTGGTTCAATTCCAGTCAGGGCACATGCCCTGGTTGCCAGCTCCATCCCAGGTAGGGGGCATGCAGGAGCCATACGATCAATGTTTCCCTCTCACATCGATGTTTCTCTCTCCCTCTCCCTTCCTCTCTCTCTAATAATTAATAAAAAAATCTTTAAAAGGATTACTGGATTTGGACTGCAAAATGATGCACAAAGTAGCTCAATGTTCATAACTAATATTTCCTCCCCACCCACACATCCCGGAAAACAGTGGGTTTAGAAATGTTGGCTGAAAAATGGAGTCACACAAGGCCGAAGTTATTACCATCAGCCAGCATTTAACTAGAGAAGAGAGGAATTAATCAGATGAAGAACACACATTCTAGTTTAGAAATCCAGACCAAAGCTAGACAGACTAAAACACAGTCTGGATACAAAAGCAAAATTAGGGAAATCCTAAGGAGTTTTCCTTGGAGACTTACAATAGCAATAAATGGTTTAGAAGACCTTCTAAAACAGTTTCCAAACTTGCCTGAAGTCAAGACACATCCTAGGGCACTTGTTAAAAAACAAACATAAAAAGATTCCTGGACCCTAACCCTTGACCTTCTAAAATCATAAATTTTTCAGAAGAGAGATCTGAGAATCTGAATATTCAACAATTCCTGGAGTTAGGGAAGTCTGGAAAACACTAAAAGAGTATTAGTAATCAGCTACACAGACACTACCTGAATAGCTATCAGCAAGAAAAAGCTGATGAGTATGTTGGTTAAACATGAATATGCTGCATGTATTCTACCATAAGGTAGTATTAAAATTACGCAGAGGGATCTTTTTCTTAAAGGCATAAACTTAAAAACAACAACAAAGAAAATAGGAAAGGAGACAACAGCAGAAAGAGATGTCAACAAAATTTTGGAAGCTGGAAAGCAGGTGCACTAGTGATAAATAACTTCACAGAATGGAAAATGCTAAACACTTGCAGTGGAAAGAAGCAGATTCCTACCACAGAATCTCAGAAAAGGCTCAGAAATTGGAGGCACCTAGTACCTCTGAATGAAGGAAAATAGGAGGGGCTGAAACAGGAGAATTAGCTGAAACTCTGTATAAGAAACAGATTCCTCCATTCCCTTTCCCTTCCCCATACTGCCAGGCAGAAGACGGAAGTCGAATTAGCGTGCCTCTGAACCTAGGGACCAGTCACAGCTAAGGGAAGGAGTGTCAAGCTGAAAATAGGGGGAACAAATAAAAGTCATTTTTACTCTCCTCTCCCCATCTCTCTTCTCCGAGTTGGCTCCAAAAACACCCACTGCTGGGCTTATACTCTCTAGGCAAGAGACTGGAGGATTCTCTCTGAGGAAACTGACCAGCTACCAATTCACCCTGAAGTGGTGCCCACCACTTGATGAGCTAGAGCTCTATACTCAGAGCTTATTAGTGCCTCGTTCTTTTTTTATTTTTTATTTTATTATTTTTATTTTTTAATATATCTTTATTGATTTCAGAGAGAGGAAGGGAGAGGGAGAGAGAGAGGTAGAAACATCAATGATGAGAGAGTCATTGATCGGCTGCAGCCCGCAACCCGGGCATGTGCCATGATCAGGAATCAAACCCTGATCGCCTGGATCCGAGGTCGATGCTCAACCGCTGAGCCATGCCCGGCTGGGCTCGTTCTTTTTTTTAATGTGTTTTTTTTTTAATCCTCACTCGAGATTATTTTTTCCATTGCTTTCCAGAGAGAGTGGAAGGGAGGGAAGGGAGGGGAGAGAGAGAGAAACATCAATGTGAGAGAGACACATCAAGTGGCTGCCTCCCGCATGAGCCCAGACTGGGGCGGGGATCAAGCGGGCAACCAAGGTACGCGCTCTTGACCAGGAATTGAACCTGAGACACTTTGGTGCATGGGCCGATGCTCTAACCACTGAGCCAAACTGGCCAGGGCTAGTGCCTCATTCTTAAAAATGAACAGCTTAACAAGAATTATTAGACATTTGAAGAAAACCTCTGATGTGGAAGTGGGAATTAAAGTAAACAAACAAAACAGAATTCCAAACAACATGCAAAATCATTTACATATAAAATTCTGAGCTTTTCAGCTTTTGGCTCGGAGGGGGCTTAGGTGCAGCTTTCTTCGGTCGTCCTGAGTCCAGGTTCATCTGACACAAGCCACCTTCACTATGCCGCTGAAGTTTGACCCCAATGAGATCAAAGTCATATCCTGAGGTGCACTGGTGGGGAAGTTGGTGTCACGTCTGCCCTGGCCCGTAAGATCGGACCCCTGGGCCTATCTCCAAAACAGATTGGTGATGACATTGCCAAAGCAACCGGTGATTGAAAGGGTCTAAGGATTACAGTGAAACTGACATTCAGAACAGACAGGCCCAGATTGAGGTAGTGCCTTCTGCCTCTGCCCTGATTATCAAAGCCCTCAAAGAACTACCATAAGACAGAAAGAAGCAAAAAAACATTAAGCACAGTGGAAATATCACTTTTGATTAGATTGTCAACACTGCATGACAGATGTGGCACCAATATTTAGCTAGGAAACTCCTGGAACCATTAATGAGATCCTGGGGACCGCCCAGTCTGTGGGCTGCAATGTTGATGGCCCCTACCCTCATGACATCGTAAATGACATCAAAGTGGTATGGTGGAATGCCTGGCTAGTTAAGAACTACAAAGGAGCCCTGGCAAGGATGGCTCAATTGGTTGGACATTGTTCTGTGCACTGAAAGGTCACCAGTTTGATTACCAGTTGGAGTGTGTGCGAGATGGAATCAATGGATGTTTCTCTCACATCAATCTTTTTTTTCCTCTCTCTCCTTTTCCCTCCCTTCCTCTCTTTTTAAAAATCAATAGAAATTTTTTTTTTAAAAAAGTACAAAGGAAAATATTTCAATTAAAGAACATTTGACAACCTAATTAATTAATTTAAATAAAATAAAATTCTAAGAAATAAAAGAGCTCTTAGAAATTTAAGAAATTGATACTAGCCCAGCTGGGCGTGGCTCAGCAGTTGAGCATCAACCTAGGATCCAGGAGATTGTGGTTCGATTCCTGGTAAGGGCACATGCCCAGGTTGTGGACTCGATCCCCAGCAGAGGCATGCAGGAGGCAGCTGATCAATGACTCTCATCATCGATGTTTCTATCTCTCTCTCCTTTCCTCTCTCGGAAATCAATAAAGACATATTAAAAAAAAAAAAAAAAAAGAAATTGATACTAGAAGTTAAAAATACAATAGAAATGATGGAAGAAAAAACTAAGGAAATCTGACTATTGAATGAGAGAGAGAAAAAATTTTGCAAGGAAAAAAAATTAGAGGACTAGTCTAAGGAGTTTTAGCATCTGGATAACAGGGGTTCCCAGAGAGAGGATATAATTATGAAGAAGGGAATACATTATCAAAGATATAAAACAAGGAAATTTCACAGGACACAGGACAGAAATAAGCTTTAGACTGAAAAGGCCCACTAAATACCAAACCTGATGAATTTTAAAATATCCACACCAAGGAACAACATCATTGTATTTCAGAATATTAGGGGTAGAGACAAGATCCTAAAATCTTTCAGAGAAAAAAACAGATCCCATACAAAGAATCCAGAATAAGAATACCATTAAACTTCACAATACCATTACTGAAAGTTACAAGCAAGGCTTAAAATTTCCAAAGAGACATGATCTCCAACATAACGTTATATCTAATCAAACTACCAACTGGCATGAGGGTAGAAAAGAGGGAATTTAGACATGCAAGACTGCAAAAAAGGCATCCCTTCCAATGGACCCTTTTTCATAAAGCCTCTGGAAGAGGCTCTACTAATGTTTGAATATACAGAAAAGAGATTTATACTTCTGCCTGAGTTTAGGGATGAACTAGTGATTAACATTCAGTAAATCAAGCAAAAAAAAAAAAAAAAAAGTAGGAGGAGGAAGGGAGGAAAGAAGGGAGAGAGGGAAGGAGGGAGTAGAAAAGAAAAAAAAGAATGGCAATTATTACATTTAGGGGAAAATGTATAAGGAAGTATAATCATAGTATACACAGTCATTATACTAGATGCTAATTTTTTCATCTTTTGGTAACATTCACCACTACTCCCTTCTGTACTCATGGGGTTCAGAGTGGGTAGAAGTATCAGAATGCAAAATCATCTTCCACAGTAGAAACTCAACAGATAATATCTAAGAATGAAAAAAATCAAGAAATAACAGTATAATCACACTATGTAAAAACATGAAGATAATACACATCAGGAAAAAAAGAACACTAAAAGTATTAAAAGTTAACTGAGGACAAACAAGGAGAAATGGCGCAGTTATTTTTTAAATTATAAGACTTGTGGTACAATCTGACTCTTTAAACTATATATTCTTACTACTTTGATTTTTTTAAAAAAACATTTAATTTAATTTAATTACTTAAACTCCAAAAATTCTAACACTGTATAAGGAAAACCAAGCTTCAGATTGATCAAGATTTTTAAAACTAATGTCAATCAATACTGGGTCTGTCACTGATATAGTTAAGGACAGTAGAATATCGCCACCCCACCACCACAACAACAAAATAATTAGGCTATTATGCTTGATTCTAGAAACAGTGTCTTCAATTCAGCACTAATGGAAGCAGTCTATCTAATGTGACCTGAATCTCTGCGACAGTCTGGGTGTAACCAAACAATGTTCACCACCCCACAGTTTACACCACAGGTCAAATACGTGAGGAACTTCCAGGTCAGTATAAGAAATCATGACCAAAATTAATTGTAAAGGTAAGCAGGAAAATGGGTAAATCTTAAAATCAGTTACCTTAGATCCTTTTTAGGACTTGTTTTCAATTTAATGCACTAACTGAAAAACAAAACCACCAATACCTGTTAACAAAACTTCTTTAGAAGTTCTAAGAAACTATTAATTAGATTTAAAAGATGATTACAAGATGAGCTGAAACCTAGTTATTGATCACAAAAAAGACTCTCTCACTCTAATCTAGCCACATCTCATATTACTAGTCCTCAACTTCCATGTACCATCCTTCATTACCACACCCCAAACACTGTATAAAGGTAGGAAAGCATATACCAAAAACAGTCAGAAGTAAGGAAAACACAATGATGACAGTCTCCAGTAATGAAAAAGCCTGGAAGAAAACTTCAACAGATGCTCCATGAAATGTTGATCCAGACTTCACATGGAGAGAAGTGTCATGCCTCACTTCAAACATAATGTATTAAGCTGCGACTTTCATTGTTTAGGAGTCTCTTTCTCTCTCACTCTAATACCCTTAAGCCATCAGATACACAGATGTTCCTTGCTGACATGCTAGAAAAATTTGCACATTTTCATTCCTGATCACTAGTGATGGGCAGCTAAACCAAGAGTCTACTTTAAGTTATGAAAACAGGGCAAGCTGATCCAATTACACAATAAAGGTACTAAATCAAGCAGGTCCATCTGGGCTTTAAGGAAGAGTACTGTGATTTCTGAAAAAAAGTCAATGTAATTGCAGATAAAAATATCTTCATGCTTTTTTATAATGGCCGTTGGGCTACTGATTCATTTGTATGTCCAACAAGAGTCATGTGTCACACATTAAGACATATGGTCTAGATGAAGGGTGACAGAATATTATATTCACCAGTTCATAATAAGAACATCTGTCTGTGCTCTTTCTCTAGCCCCATAAGGCTTACAAAAAATAGTCAATATTCCCTACAAGTAGGTTTTCTATTTACTAAATAGCAGGTCTGGCAAACTAACACTCCAGCATCCCCATAAACTAAGATTGCTCTCCAGACTCTGGCCTAGTAGCTCCGTTGGTTAGAGCTGTCCCCATAAACCAAGGTTGCAGGTTCGATCCCCAGCCAAGGCACATACAAAAATCAACCAACGAATGCATAAGTAAGTAGAACAACAAATCAATGTCTCTCTCTCTCTAAAAATCAATTAAAAAAAAAAAAAAGAATTGCTCCCCAATAATCACTAGTATCTATACCAATTTCTAAGGTCCTAAAATCTTAAGACCTAATCCAGCCACAAAAGTTTAATTTGCAAGACCTAAAAGAAACCAAGACCAAAATAGGCTTTACCCAGGGAAATTCTTATAGAAAACATGTTCCACTGTATAAGCATCAGATTTCTTTATGATATTGATGGTTTTAGCATTAACACCAGTAAACTAGTATCTGTGGAAAGAAATGACAGAAAAAAATCTCTACTATAAAGGTTGAGCTCAAAATTCACTATGCTATTTATTCATTTTTGGAGAGCTCACTCTCTTTGAAGCTTTGCCTCCTACCTCTCTGCTTTTCACTCCAGAAGCTCCAGACACTGGAACTTCTTTCAATTCTTCAACATAGCCGCGTTCTTTCCCTCCTCAGAACCTTCACCTATGCATGTCTACCTAGAACAGTCTTTTTTTAAAAAATATATATATCTTTATTGATTTCAGAGAGAGGAAAGGAGAGGGAGAGAGAGAAATAGAAACATCAATGATGAGAGAGTCATTGATCGGCTGCAGCCCACAACTCGGGCATGTGTCCTGACCAGGAATCGAATCCTGATCGCCTGGATCTTAGGTCAATGCTCAACCGCTGAGCCACGCCCAGCCGGGTTAGAACAGTCTTTGACGTCCCCTCATCCTTTAGGTTTCAGCCTTAAAAGTCAATTCCTCACAGGCCTTCCCTGATGACCTCCTTCCCAACCAACCTGGGTTAGGCTCCCAACCAGCTGTCTCCAAAGCATTTATAGCAAAAGTAATTATTTGTTTAATGGCTCTTCCACACTAGACCATTACTGCATGAGTACAGGAACTGAGTCCGTTTTGTTCACTGCTATAGCTCCTGCACCTAGCCCAGTGCTTGGCACACAGAAGGAGCTCAAAAATTCTTGTCAAATAAGTGAATAACAGCCCCCCTCCCGAAAAAAACAATCAGCTTCAGCAACTCTACTTATAAGGGGTGGGCAAAAGTAGGTTTACAGTGTGAATATGCAAAACATGGAGTTTATTCCTGTATTATTATTTTTTTCTTATTCATTTTTAGAGAGAGAGGAAGGAAGAGGGAGAGAGAAACATCAATGTGAGAGTGAAACACTGACTGGCTGCCTCCTGCACGCCCCCTACCAGAGATTGAACCCACAACCCGGGCATGTGCCCTGACTGGGAATGGAACCAGCAACCTTTCAGCACATGGCATGATGCCCAATCAACTGAGCCACACTGGCCAGGGCTATTCTTGTATTATTATTTATTACTGTATTATTTTCCATACAAACAACTGTAAACCGACTTTTACCCACCGCTGTAATTTACCCTACAGATACAGTCACACACGCAAAAGGCCAAATATATACGATTATCCAATGGAGCATAGTTTGTAATAGCAGAAGACTGGAAACATTTTAAATGTCCACCAGTGCCCTGGCTGGTGTGGCTCAGTTGGTTGAAGCATCACCCTGTGTACTGGAGGGTTGTGGGTTTGATTCTCAGTCAGGGCACATACCCGGGTTGCAGGTTTGAACCTGTTGGGGCATGTACAGGAGGCAAATAAGCAGCCAATCAACGTTTCTCTCTCCATCAATGTTTCTCTCTCTCTCCCTTGCCCTTTCTCTCTCTAGAATATAAATAAATAAATAAATAAATAAATAAATAAATAAATAAATAAATAAATAAATAAATAAAATGTCTACCAGTACAGGGCTGGTGCCAAATCTCTTTATTGCTTATATGGAATGACTGCCAAAATAAATGAAAAAGAAAAAGCAGAGCATATTAATAGTGTGTGCCACACTTGTTTTTTCAAAAGCAAGAAATATATGTATTTGCTTTATATGTACATGGCATCTCTGAAAAGGACCTTAAAAATTGGTAATATTAGTTGTCTCTGAGAATGAGTAGACAATAGATTACGGATAGAAGGTAGACTATTCACTGTGTGCCCTTTTTCACCTTTTGAATTTTGAGCCATGTTAATGTATTATCTATTAAAAAAGTAAAATTTGCTAAAGACAGTCCTGTTCTTATTTCTAAGACAGTGATGGAAAGAGTCTAAATATTTCATACTTGGATCTTTGATGACAGACATCCTGCCTACCAACTTGAGCACTGGGAGGGTGGAAATGGAAAGAAGGAACTCACCCACAAATCTCAGACAGCATATCGCATATGAAATTGTATCACTTTAGAAGAAAATTCCACCTTTTTTGCAACCAAATGTCCCAATCTGGACTTCCGAGAATGTTTTCAAAGTCAGAAGGGATTATTAGGAGGAAAAAAAAGGGATTACTGGATTCAGTGTTTCTACAAGCATAGGAAGTAGGTTAATGAATTTGTACTAAAGAAAGATCATAAATATTAACTAAAAATAAATTATTTTCTCTGAGGGGCCTCAAAATCTAAATGGAGCTTAATTTAAATTCATAAAGTTTAAGAAATTTAAAAAAAATTTTTTTTTTCCAGAGAGAGAGGAAGGGAGAGGGATAGAAACATCAATGACGAGAATCACTGATCTGCTACCTCCTGCACGACCCCTACTGGGGATCAAGCCCGAAACCCTGGCATGTTCCCTGACTGGGAATCGAATAGTGACCTCCTGGTTCATAGGCCAGTGCTCAACCACTGAGCCATGCCAGCCGGGCAAGAAACTAAAATTTTTTTGAAAATCAATTATAAGAATGGGGAGGAAAGCTATACACATTCCTTATAATACAGATTTGCCAAACTTCAAGATAAGGAAAGAAGGATCTGAGACTTGTTTAAACACAACTCCAATAATCATACTTGTTATCACAATCAAAGCGCTGGACCAGAGTTAAAACCTTTGGATTTGGCCCCGGCTGGGTAGCTCAGTTGGTTGGAGCATCATCCCACACACCAAGAAGGCTGTAGGTTCGATTCCCGGTCAGGGCACATACCTAGGTAGTAGGTTCAGTTACGAGTTGGGGTGCACAGGGAGGCAACCGATCGACGTTTCTTTCCCACATCTATGTTTCTCTCTCTCTCTCCCCCTTCCTCTCTCCCCAAAAATCAATAAACATATCCTCAGATGCTGATTAAAAACACACACACAGCCCTAGCTGGTTTGGTCAGTGGTTAGAGCGTCAGCCCTCAAACTGAAGGGTCCCGGGTTTAGTTCTGGCCAGGGCATGTGCCTCGGTTGCAGGATCAATCCCCAGCCCCGGTCGGGGAGCCTGCGGGGGCAGCCAATTGATGTCTCTCTCTCCCCCTCCCACTCTCTCTGAAAAGCAATGGAAAAAATATCCTTGGGTGCAGATTAAACACACACACACACAAACAAACCCTTTTGATCTGAACCTGTTAAGTTTTGCAAACCTGCATATCAGGAACAGAATATGCTGGACTAATGACGGTATGAGAAAGTTGAATCCAGGGCCACCAAAGAGAGGATTTGTCTTGGGCTCTCCACTTACAAGAACCACTGTCATATATCGCAAGAAATGATCTTCATAATCCATCCCAAGACCTATCGGAAACACTATTATGTTCAAGTAATTATCCCCTGAAAAACAAAAGGGTATTTACTAAGTAGAACATACTGAAAAGAGCATTTACTAAGTAGAACAAAGTATTCAGTATAGTCATTCTAAATTGTTATAACTTTGCCAAGCC
The DNA here is from genome assembly GCF_054644295.1 of Miniopterus natalensis. NCBI lineage: Eukaryota > Metazoa > Chordata > Mammalia > Chiroptera > Miniopteridae > Miniopterus > Miniopterus natalensis. The sequence continues at coordinate 24,521,039 of NC_142097.1, forward strand.
TAAGTGGCAAGTTAAAGCCAATTCCTGGCTCCATTTGATAACTTATTTGCTTCCACAGGCTCTTTCCACATGTTAAGCCAAAATCTAAACTGACACAGGCATTAGCAAACTTATCACCTTTTTCCCTACTGACATCGTTTTTCTCCATAAAGTTCTACGCAGCATTTTAAATACCCTTCTATAACATACCAAGCAGTGCCCATGAATTTGGCCTGTGGTTCCCCAAGCTCAAAGGCTTGGTAGTAAGTGTGGAGGGGGGGGAAATTGCGGGAATCTCTCTCTCTTCCTCAATACCCTGGACTTTCAAAGCTAGACAAAGGCAATGATTCTGCATTTAATCACTAGATGAATAAGAAACAGATCTGAATTTAGAAAAAAGATATTAGTATAAGACATTCAGTGAAGAGTACTGCCTCTATTTCCTTGCAGAGCAGCTCTCAGGATCTGCCAATGAACCTCATTTTGACATGGAACACCCCATCTACTCTAATCCGGGGCATGTCCCTCAAGAGACAGTCAACCAGAACTCTGCCAACTTCTGCTCGGCAGTTGTGTGAAGAACAGTAGCAACAAGAGCCTACTTTGAGAAGGAGATCAACAATCACACTCAAGAAGAAAAGAAGTTATTTGGCAAACGGAAGTATGTTGCCAAAATGTTAGTCACAGCTTCAAGATCCCGGTTTGTGTTTCTGCAACTATTCTTTGCTTTGACAGAGTCCATTCTCTGGCCCAGGAAACCCAGCTCAGCTTCTGTCACCCACCCCATGTGAAGCAGTCAAGAATCCTTTCAATTTGGTGGTATCACACTGTGACACAGACAAGATGTCCACCAGAGACTAAAAAGGAGGAAAAAAATATGTAATTTGCCGTTTCCACTTAGGACTGACTCAAGCAGAGCAATGGAAAAACCTAAAAGGACAGGAAAAAATGGAAAATCATTATGTTAAACAAGCAGGCTATACCAGACTTCCCAAAGCTCTGAGCCCCCATAACTGATTCAAACCCTTCTTTAAAACAAACCAAAAAGACACACTGTAGATTGAAATGATAACAAAATATTAAGCAGGTTTTTACTCTCAAGTCAGTGTACATACTTCATAGCACACAGCTCTTCCTGGAGTTAGTATGAAGACTATGGTTTGCTGAAACAGCCTGCAGGCCATGCTTTTCAGAATTACTTCAACAGCAATAGGAAAACAGATGCAAGTACAACTGGTTACTCTCCCAATCAAAGAGCCCAAGAAGTCAAGAAAAAACACCCAACAATTTTCTCTTTAATAGGAACAGGATTCCTCTCTTGCCTTTTTAAAACTAAAACCTGAAAACACCACTGTTCTCAACACTTCCCTTCCCCTGCATTTCACCTTTGTGCTGACATCACATAACTAATCAGTATCAACTAAGGTAAACACTACTCTGATATCAAGTGTGAGATAGAATTGGAAACTGCCCCTCTTAAGCAAATCCACGTCAGACTTCAGAAATGCCAAGACTTTCAGGAACACTTCTAAGCTAAACAAGTTCACCTATGGGCAAAGTACTTAGGGTATTATGGCCAAAGGAAAAGCTAAAACAGTCCAGATTTCAAAGGATTAACAATAAAGTTAAAATTGTTCACAAGCACACTGGTCTCCAACTGGCAACAGGACCAAAGTGAATGGACCAAAATAAAAAGGTTCAACTATCTAAAATATTATACTTTGGTGAATTTTCAAAGAGATCATGAGGAAAGTCAGTGTTTGTCAAGAGTAAAATAATTGAAAAATGAAAAAATAATTTTTTTTTAAAGAGAAAAGTATTCTGGGTGGCTAGACTGCATTCTCCCCTATTCTCCATCAACAGATCTCATTCGCCCCAACTCTAACTTCCTTATCTCTACCTTGGTGGTAGCCAACACAATGTAATACAATCACATGAAATTTATGGCTACTAAAAGTTGAGGCTGAGAAAAGTTTAAAAAGTGGGCATGTATCAAATCACCAACTCTTCCTTAGCAAAGAAATGCAGCAAGGCTGACAAGAAAGACATGTCTTCTAAACATCAGTATCTCAACCTTGTTTTCAGAGAGCACTTCTTTATAACCACTTTAAAGATCCCATTTGGGAGTCCAGCCCTGGTAGCTGGATGCGTTAGAGCGTCCTACCAACATGTCCAAGGTTATAGGCTCGATCCCAGGTGAGGGCACATACAAGAATCATAAATAAGTGGAACAATAAATTGGTGTTTCTCTCTCTCCTTCCTCTCTCTCTCTGTCTCTCTCTCAATAAGTAAAACTTAAAAAAGACCCCATTTGGTTAACACAATCTTTTAGAGGCTGACAATGACCAAACCTATATTTCGAAGGGGAAAAAAATGAGACTGTAACAATTTGCCTCAAAATTACTTAGTAAATCCATAGGCTGGGTAGAACAGTCCTTATTCCCTGGGTTTCGTTTGCGGTTTGTAAAAGGAGAAAAGTCACCAAAAGCATTCAGTAACTCATTCAGAAACAGAAACTGCATGAAAAAGGAGGTGGATCTTGGGAGAGCCCAAAGCAGTAACAGATTATTCCAACCCCTTTAAAATTATGAATTTCAGTACACACCAGTTCTTCCAGTTTGTCTCCCCAGTGTTATCTTTTAAGAATTTTCCTTCCTGATCAGTATAACTCAACAACACACACTGCCCACGTTTAACACTACCTTCCCTCATTTTACACCACTCCAAGCTGAACCCTCAACTCTAGGCTGTGGCCACGTACATCTCAGCATTTCTCAATCCAACCTTTACTCAGCTGAGATTCCTAGTCAACTAACGCTCTCAATCTAGAGTAAGCAGTTTCCCGAGTCAACCCCTCAAACACTGGTTTTCACTCAACTCAACCCCCAAAATGTCACACTGGCCTCCTCACCCGGAGCATCCTGTTAATTACCTGTTCCCAACAGGTCCTCGCTCCCCATCTCCCCTTTTGCGCACGGTTACCTCGCTGCTCACCCTGAGTTGCGTCTTACTCACCTTGCCCAACACTCCGGATCCCTCATTTCCTGCCTCTTAATAACCTCCCTCCCCATTTTCCCAGTCAGCGCTCGCCCCACACCAATTCCCGACCACTCCCCCCACTAGGATTCCCCACGCCCCCTGTCCTCCAGGTTCTTCGGACCCGCCCCAGGACTCCCTCCCCTCAGGCCCCGCCCCTAGGACCCCCCTCCTCCCGGCCCCTCCTCCAATGCCCCTCTCTCCTGAAGCCCCGCCCCAATCCCCCCCTCCCCTGGCTCGCTCTCTCCCACTCAGGTCCGCAGGTCATCTCAGCGACAGACCCAGCCTCCCCGGCCCCCTTCCGACCTGGCCGCAGCGGCTCCGGGAGCAAATCTTCCACCACCTCCGCTCCGGCTTCGTCCCGTTCTGCTCGACCCCCGCCAGGCAAGCTCCCTTTCTCGCCGCCGCCGCCCCTTTTGCCAACCCGGAAATAGATCTGCTCCCACTGTCCCCAGCGTCCGCGAACAAAATGGAGGCGGGGGAAAAAAAGGGGCTGGGAGCCGGGAGCGGAGAGACGCTGCGCGCGTGCGCCCCTGGAAAGCCCGCCTCCGGCCGGCGCACGTCAAAGCGGAAGCGGCCCGGCAGCCACCATCTTGGGAAGGTCGTAAGAATTTCACCTTCTACCTGAGAGCAGGGTTTGCAACTTCGGGAACGCTTAAAGAAGTAGTGATGCCCAAGTTGTACTTCCAGAGGTTGACTTAATTGGTCTGGGGGAACGGTGTAGGCATCGGGAATTTTAAATCTGCGCAGATCGTTCTAATATTGCCGAGGTGGAGACTTAGCTAAACAGGGTCTTGAATATTCCTCCTTTCCGTCTTTATCCCACCGCGCACTGTACACGTACACACCACAAATGTCCTTCCTTAATTTCGAGGTAACGAAGACCCCGCCTAGGTCAACGCTGCAAGGTCCCAATAGTCAAGCTTCGGTTGCCATAGCAACTGAGAGGCAGCCTCCCCCCCACCCCCCTCACCCCCGCCAGCAAGTCATCATTAACGTCATCTTAGCCACCTGACCCGAGCACCCCTGAACACCCGGCTCCTCTTTCCGGGGTCGGAGGTTCCCCAGCTTCCAGGGCTGCAGTCTGCTCCAGCTGCTTGGGTCAGGGAGAGGAATCCTGTGTCCTCCCTGATGGGGCTGCTGTCTCCATCCCAGCAGACAGTACCCCTCACTAATCCACCCACAGAAGTACCTTTCTGCTGCGGGCACGCCCATTGCCTTATGCTTTATATCTTAAAAATGCTCTCCATCATCATCCCCCCCCCCCAAATCCGAAGTAAGGGGGCAGGATTGGGACTTCGTTCCCACTGTTTGCTACCTGTGTGCCCTTGGGCCTCAGCTAATATCTGGACAATGGAGCTAATAGTGCCTGTCTCCACTGTTTCAGGCTCAAATCAGGTAATGAATGGGAAAGCATGTGATAAACCAGAAGTTGTTATTATTTTTGTTTTCCTTCTGTTCCGCCATGAGTAGTGCTGAGCACCACCCACTAGTCAAGTAAATGTCACAGCATCCACTGAGCACCCGCTGTGGGCTAGGCACTGGGTTAGGCACTAGGAGATGGCTGCAGAGGTGACTAAGACAGAGCCTCTGCCTCAGGGAATGCACTGTGTGGTGGGGCAGATTGGCATTATAAACAGCTAGCTGAAATACAAGTCAGCATGTGATTAGTACCATGGGGACATATGGGCTCTGGGACATGAGGCAAGGGAGTGATTAATTCCTGCTAAAGAATGGAAGAAGGTTTCGTCAACAGTTTTAAACTCAGCTTTGAAGGATGAGTCAAATTTTGTTATTAATCAGAGAAGGCAAGGAACACATTCCGGACATAGGGATCAGTGGGTGCAAAGATAAAGATTTTCAGGTATGTAGTCCTGCATGCCTGAAATCAGGGTGATGGGGCCAGGGAGATGGTGATCTAATCTCCTAGCTCTTCAGCCTCACTTTTATTCTGTTCTGTCTTTGCTCACTATACACTGTGCAGAACTGCTTCCTATTGCAGCAATGCACCAAGTGGTCCCTCAAGGCCTTTGTATTGGCTTTACTCTTCCTCTTCCTCATTTTTCAGGCCTTAGCTCAAATGCCCCCTCTTTAGAGATCCTTCCCTGCCCACCACAGCTAATGTAAGCCCCCATTCTCTATAACATCACTCTATGATAACAGCAGCCACTGGGGTGGAATACAGGGACATCTCACCCAGATTTAGGGCAATAGGTGTGGGCTTCATAAAGAAACTTCGTACCTGATGGATAAGTAGGAACTGGCCAGGGGCAGAGGGGAAGGAAAGCATTTCAAGACAGAGGGAGAGTATGTGCAAAACAAGAAGAATCATGGTATGTTCTAAAAACAAAGCATTTTGCCCTGGTTGGGTGGCTCATTTGGTTGGAGCATCATCTCATACACCAAAAGGTTGAGAGTTCAATCCCGTCGGGGCACGTATGGGAGGCAAACAATCACATCGATGTTTCTCTCTCTCTCCTTTCCTCTCTCTAAAATGAATAAAAATATATCCTCGGTGAGGATTTTAAACGTTTTTTAATAAAATAAAAGCAAACAGTTTGATGTGGCTAGAGCTAGAACTATGGGAAAGGCAAGAAATTAGGTCAAAGACGTAATCATAACATCTGACATTTGTTGGTACTATGTGCCAGCCACTGTCATAACTTCACATATCATAACTCATTTAATTCTCATGATAACTTTCTGAAGGAGGTATTATTACCCCCATTTTACGTGAAGAAACTGAGACAGCAAGGTTAACCATCTTGCCCCCAAATCACATACCTACAGAGTAGCAGAACTGTCCTTGCTACCAAATGACCAGGCACCCTACCAGACCCAATGTCCCTTTATTATAATAACTATGTTGTAACTCAACTTTACTATCCCAAAGTGAAATTAACGGATAATATAACCTATCTGACTTCACAAAATAAATCAATATAATGCCTTGACTATAAAGAAGACAAATAAGAAGAAGGTATTTCAATATGTCAGTGCTCAGGCACCACTATGCTGAAAGATATATATTAAAGTAGTCGGCTGAGTGCACTCACACCTAGAATCACTAAAAAGGAGTGCAGACTGACCTAAGGGTGTTTTATTGGGCAGCATTGTCATTTGTGATGTGATTTTCCAAAGTGGTAGACAACTCTTGTTAAAGTTCTGAAGAACACAAAACGGTAGTTGTATTCCTAGAAAAGACATTATGTTAACTATGTGCAAAATATTTCATATTTGTACTTTCATTTTCGTGGAGGTTTTTTTGTTAGAGAGAGAGGAAGGGAGAGAGAAACATCAATTGGCTGCCTCCTGCGTGCCCCCTACTGGGGATTGAGCCTGAAACCTGGGCTAGTGCCCTGACTGGGAATCGAACTGGCGACCTCTTGGGGCATGCAATAAACAAAAGGCCTCTATAAATTTCCAAAATGCCCTCATGGAAAACTCATGCTACACTGTCTAGTTAACAGGGGCCAATTTATGAAGGACTGTATTATCTATTGTAAAAAGTTGAATTTTGTCTCAAGGGCAAGAGGAAAACCATTGAAAGGTTTAAGCTGAGTGGTGCCATAACCCACTTTGCCTTTGAGAAAGATCCCTCTGATCGAAGCATGGAGGATGGATTAGATGGGGCCAGGTTGGAAGCAGGAACTCCAGTTGGGAGGCTGCTGTGGACATCTAAATGAGAAATGATGGTTGCCTGCACTGAGCGGGAGCTGGGCATCGGCTGGACACAAAGGTTTTGGAAGGAGGGCTTCCTGGCTGCAGAGCCCAAGGCCTCAAGCCTTAGTTGTCCCCACTACTGAACAGGATGAACTTTGGGCAGGTTCTTCAGCCTCCGCCAGCCTAAGGCTCCTCATCTACAAAGTGGAGACAAGACTAAACGGAATGCATCCGAACTGTGTACACACTTGATAAGAGAGGGAGGAGCCAAAGATAATTCCCAAGTTTCTGGTTTGAACTCCTGTGTGCAGGTGATGCCAACACTTAGCTGGAGAAAGTTAAGAAGGAAGAGAAGAGCTGGGGAGGGGCAAAAGCCTGGTGGGAAAGGGTGGAAAAAGAAGTCCAGTATGGATCTGGAAACTAGAAGAGCGATCCTATCAATTTGGGACTCATCAACTGTGTAGCTAGTCTCCAAAGACAACCCCCAGCGACCCAGGACTCCTAGTATTCATTGAGTCTGGGCTGGCCTGTGACTCCCCTTAATGCAGTAGAAGTGATGCTGTGCCAGGTCAAGAAGAAAGCCTTGAGAAGACCTGGCAGCTTCCACTCTTGTACTTCTGGGACCCCTAAGCTCCCACGTGAGAAAGCAGCTCCTCTTCTGTACACCACCTGGAGGAAGAGGCCTTGACATAGAGAAAGAGAGGTCCAGCTGACCCAGTATTCCAGTTGTTCCCGCCTGGGTTCCAGATGTGTGAGCCAGCGAACTTGGACATTCCAGTTCCAGTCACCTTCTGACTGCAGTCACATGAGACACCCCAAGTGAGACAGCAGAACTGTTCAGCTGAGCCCCCATCAACCCAGAGGATCATGAGAAATTATAAAATGGTTATGGTTTTAAGCCACTAAGTTCAGAATAGTTTGTGATGAGGCAGTAGGTCCCCAGCAAAAATATATGGATGAAATCAATCTAAGCCCAGGTGTACAGAGGGAAGAGATGAGGGCTTAGGACAGACCCAAGGAACTCCAGGAAAGGCCAGCACGGGAGACCGAGGACAAAGGGCGACCCTGAGAGTGCAGCGTCCTGGAAGCAGGGGTGAGTGTCCAAGAAGGAAGAATCGTCAAAAATATGAAATGCCACAGAGAGGAACAGTAGGATAAGTGTTCCTTGGATTTGGTAACGTAGGAGTCAGTGCCCTCCGTAAGAACAGCTTCAGTGAGTAATGAAGGCCGAAGCCAAATGCACGGGGCTGAACAATGAAAGGGAAACATAAAGCAACAAAACCAAACAAACTAAAGTTACACTTTTTGTTAGAGTTACACATATTGACCTGGATGAATCTCAAATGTATAATGTTTAGGGGGAAAGTTGCTGAACACTATGTCCAGTAGTATTTATATAAAGTTTTAAAATGGGCAAATATTAAAAACTCTTAAAACTCACTAATAAAAAGACAACCCAGCCCTGGCAGGGTAGCTCAGTTGGTTACAGCTGCCCTGATGTCCTACTGATACCCTCGGTGTCATACTAATACACTGAGGTTGCAGGTTCGATCCCCAGCCAGGGCACATACAAGAAGCAACCAATGATGCATAAATAAGTAAAACAACGAATCCATGCCCTCCCCCCCGCCCTCTCTTTCCTCTCTCTCCAAAATCAATAAGTAAAGCAATATTTTTAATGTTAAAAATAAAAAACAACCCAATTAAAAAATGGGCAAAGGATCTTGCAGTGGGCTGAATAGTGTCCTCCAAATATTCACATTCATTCAGTACCTCAGAATTTGACCTTATTTGGAACTAAGTTCTTTGCAGATGTAATTAGTTAAATTGAGGCCATGCTAGATTGAGATTAGGTCACATTAGATTAGGGTGAGCCCTAAATTCTCACACACATAAGAGAACACTGTGAAGGTGGAGACACAGATTGGAGTGATATGTCTACAAGTCAAGTATATAAAATTCCCATAACATGAAATCATTTTAATCACTTTAAAGTGTGTAGTTGAGTGGTTTTTAGTAAATTCACAATGTTATGCAACCCCATTACCACTAATTCCAGGACATTTCCACCACCCCAAAAAGAAATCCTGTACCCGTTAGCACTCTCCCAATTCTGCCCTCCTTCCATCCCCTAGCAACCACTAATCCACCCTCCATCTCTATAGATTTCCTATTCTGGACATTTCATATAAATGGAATCATACAATATATTTCCTTTTGTATCCAGCTTTCACTTAGCATAATGTTTTCAAGGTGTATCCATGTTGTAGTATGTATTAGTACTTTATTATGGCCAAATAATACTCCATATTATGAGAATACCAGACTAGTCCAAATTGAGATATGCTGTAAGTATAAAACACACACCAGATTTTAAAGACATAATACAATAAAAGAACGCAAAATGCCTCAATATTTTTGTTGATTATATGTTGAAATGATACTATTTTGCATATATTGAGTTATATAAAATACAGGGTGTCCCCCCAAAAATGTGTACACTCAGTATATATGATAGCTCAAGTGATGTTCCTTTCTTTTCAGATTTAACCCACTGGAATTAAAGTGGGTTATATTCAAAGTGTGTATACATTTTTTGGGACACCCTGTATATTGTCAAAATTAATTTCACCTGTTTCTTCTTTTTTAATGGGATCACTAGAAAATTTTAAGTGACATATATGCCTCACATAATACTTGATTTGGACAGCACTGCTCTAGACAGGACTTATATCTTATACTCTACAGAGGGGATGGAAGTGCAAGCAAACAAGGGCATGGGGAAATAATCAGACAAGTAAAGAATTTGGGACATTTTACAAGACATCTGTCCTAGACTTTGAAAATTAAATGTCATTGAAAAAGAAGAAAAGAAAAGAAAATGAGCTCTGGCCAGGTAGCTTGGTTGGTTGGAGCACAGTCCTGGTTGACCAGGGTTTCAGATTCGGTCCCCTGTTAGGTCACATGCAGGAGTCAACCAGTGGATGCACAGATGGGTAGAATGGCAGGTCGATATTTCCCTCTCTCTCTCTCCCCCTCAATTCAATAAATAAAAATATAAAAAAGAAAGAAAATGAGCTATTCTAGATTTAAAAAGAGTAAAGCAATATAACAACCAAATACAATGCACGGAACTAGGTTGGATCAGGAGGGCTTTTTTTAAGTTTTTTTAAAAGATATCTTTTGAGACAACCTGGGGAAAATAAATATGACTAGAAATTCAATGATATCATAGAAATAAATTGATTTTTTTAAGATATGAAAATTGTGTGGTGGATGCGTAGGAGAATGTCATTCTTAGGGGATTCCCGCTGAGGCAAGTTACTTTCAAAGAGCTTGGCAAAAGAAAAGAGAATGTGTGTGTCGTAGAGAGAGACACACACACACAGAACAAAAGCAAATTACCAATATGTTAATTACAGAATCTAGAAAGGTTTGAGTATTCATTGTCCTAATCTTTCAACATTTCTATGCTTGAAATTTTTTATGATGAATAGTTGGGGAAACAAGACAAAATAAAAAAGAAATGACAGGAGATGAGGAAGTGGAGACAGTAAGTGGAGTCAACCCTTTGAAGAAGTTTGGCCATGAACTAAGGTGAGAGGGGGGCATGTAGGGTCAAGGAACATGTTTTTAAAAGTAGAGACTTGAGAATGTTTAAATGCTCTCTGGGAAAGAGCCAAGTAGAGACAGAACAAAAGCTACAAGTTATTTTGGTCAAATTTCTTACTCATATTTGGGGATAGACCCTCTCAGACAGATTCAAGGAATGCTCTTACCCACTCTCCCAGTCCAACGCCTTCTCCCTATTTCCAAGCCTGGTGAGAAAGTAATCTTGGTGGCGACACCTAGTGGATTCAAAGGGCATTGCTTAAATTATCCACTCTCCTCTTTACCTTAACACGTGACCAAGAGGGCAGGCATCCTGTTACCCTGGTCTTCTGAGGGCCCCCCATCACACACACACACCCTTTGCTAGACCAGCCTAGGAGGTGCAACGCCACTTAGAAAGCTCGCTCTCTCCCCATCCAGCCCACAGAATCCTTGGACCACCTGTCGAATCTCCCAGCCACTCTCCCCACAAGGAAGCAGAACACAGGTGGGGTGGAGGGAAGGGACCAGAAAGGATAGTCCCCCCAGCTATAGCCAGGTGGCCACTGCAGCTTGGTGAGCACAAGGTGTGTGTTTCTCAGCAACTCAAGATCCCAGTATCTTGCAGAGCTTAAAATGTGGCTCTAGAGTCAGAATAACTGGGTTCAGATCCCTGCTAGCTGTGAGACTCGGGGCTGGGAACTTGGCCTCTCTGTGCCTCTGATGAGAAATCTCTCAAGACCTCAATTGTCATCTGGAAAATAGAGCTGACAGAGCCAACCTCCTGGGTTTGTTGAGAAGATTAAGAGAGAGAATGCACATAATGCCCAGCATAGGGAGTGGCAAAGGACATTCTTTCAGATGTCAACTTTTATCATCACCCTTGAAAGGTGTGATGGGTCTGATGATAGCTGAGATGGGGGTGAGGGCGATAACCCACCACTTTTCCTGCCCTCCTGATTTCCCACTTCCACACTTCGGCCATCAAACCCTATGCTGCTTCAAGACCTGGGTCATCTCTTCCAAAAAAATTTCTGTTATTGTGCCTCACCACCATTCCCAGACCAGTAGTGAATCTCCTTGGCTTAACTTCCAGAGCTCTTATCATCTGGTGTCTTGTCCCATTCTTACAGCTCCTATTTCAGCCAACCTAATTTATTCATTCAGCAAATATGTATTGAATGTCTTCTCTGTGCCAGGCACTGTTCTAGATGCTGACAGACTCATGGAGCTGATGTTCTGGTGGAAGAGTAACCACGAAGCAAATACACAAAGAAGTACGTACGGTGTTAGGTAGTGATAAGAGCCTTGAAGAAAATATAGGCGGATAAGTGGATAGAGAGTGAGGGCTGAGGTGGGGTGGGGTCAGAGGGGTCAGGAAAGGCTTAGAGAAGAGCAAAGGTAAAATCCCTAAGACAAGAATGAGTGCCAAGTGCTTTAGGGACAGGAAAGCGTCGTCAGTGCGGCTGGAGTGGAGTGAGTGAGGGGAGGGGTAGGAGATGGAGTCGAAGAAGGAGGATTTTGATTTTTAACCTAAGCATTATTGGAAACAGGTGCTACGATCTGAACTGTTTTAGTTGAGGTATAAAATAACTACAGTGAAATGCATAAGCCTCACATGAACAACTCAGTGAACATGCACACGCACGTGTACCACCCCAGGTCAAAATACAGAACATTTCTATCACCACAGAGAGCTTCTCCACGCCCCTCCCCAGCCAGTACTCTCTCCCACCCCACTGAGTAACCACTATTTTTACTTCTCTCCCCACAGATTAATTTTGCCTGATCTTGAATCTCTCTTGAATGGAGTAATACACTATGTAGTCTTATGTGTATGGCTTCTTTTACTCAATATTATGTCTATGAGATTCATTCATGCAGCTAGTAGCCATTGGTTCCTTTTTATTGCAATGTAGTGTTCCATTATGAAAATATACCACAACTGATTTGTCCATTCACCCGGTGAAGGACCCTTAGGTTTTTCCCAATTTCTTTGTCATGAATAAAACTGCTATGATCATTGGTAGACAGAAGCACCAGTTTCTCTTGGATATACACCTAGGAGTGGAAATGCTAGGTCAGAGCTGAGGTGCACATTTAGTTTTGGTAGATACTGCCAGACAGTTTTCTAAAGTGGTTGTACCACTTTGCACTCCCACCAGCAGTGTATGAAAGTTCCAGCTGCCCCACATCCTCACCGATACTTGACATTGCCTCTCTTTTTCATTTTAGCCACATATGATCTGACTTAGGTTTTATTTATTTTTATTTTTTATTTTTTAAAATTTATCAGCTTTCTCACAATTTTTTAAAAATTATATCTTTATTGATTTTAGAGAGAGGAAGGGAGAGAGAGAGAGACAGAAACATCAATGATGAGAGAGAGTCATTGATGAGCTGCCTCCTGCACGCCCCCAACTGGGGATCGAGCCTGCAACTGGGCATGTGCCCTGGCCGGGAATCGAACCAGGATCTCCTGAATCCTAGGCCAATGCTCAACTGCTGAGCCACACCCAGCTGGGCTGACTTAGGTTTTTAAAAGAGCACCCTGGCTGCAGTGGGGAGAACTAACTGGTGGGGTCAGGGGTGGGTTGGAGAGAGGAAGCTGAGAGCCCAAGTAGGAGGCCAGTGTAGTTGTCCAGGGAAGCCATGAAAGTGATTTGGACTAGGTGGTAATAGAGAAGTTATAGTCATGGTAATAGTGGCCCAATCCAGGATATATTCTGGAATTTTAGCCAATGGGACTGGCTGATGAGATGAGCGAGGGGTGAGAGAAAGAGCCATTAAGGGGGAGTCCTATATTCTTTCTTGCCTGGAAAACCCAGGTGGATGAGAGGACCATTTTCTGACATACAGAAGATCAAGAAAATAACAGATGTAGGATGAAGGAAGGTCACGGGTTCCTGTGCAGCTGTTTGCATGTATGATACCTCTTGGAGCGTAGGTTCTAGATGCCCCATGCCGTAACAGAACTGGTAACTCCTGGTTGTGTGAATAGTGCATGCTGTCTGCAAGGGACAGCTCTAGGTTAGAGGCCAAAGTCTGCCCTCTCGCTTGCCCTGTAACTTGGACCTTAGGTTAGGACTGCCCAGCCTCCACCTTCCTCCTTACATTGTTAGAATTAAACAAGATCACGTGTCTATGGCAGCCGGAACATGGAAGAACTAAAACATTCACTTTTCCAAGCTCCGGGCACGATGGGACACGTCTCATGAGTTTGGAGCCCTTTCCTCTCATCCATGTTTTCAAAGTCACTCCAGAACCTTCTTGCTGTGGGGCCTGGCACACTGAGAGCTGGTCCCCTCTTCCCTCCCTCAGCCCTTCCCCAGCCTCAAAGAAACAGAATGGAGAACAGCAGGAGTGTTGATTCATAGACTTTTATCGGCTTTTTTCCCACCCAGCAGTTTCTGCAAAGCCAACTGAGCCTGTACAGTACACACGGTTCACTCTGTTAAAGCTGTGGGCACGGGGAGAGGTCTGGAGGCCCCAGGGAAGCAGCAGGGCAGAAGTGAAGGCTGGGGGGGGAGCGGCCAGGACTGGACGGGTGGGCCCCGGTGCCGGAGGAGGGTTGGGGGAGCTGGAGTGAGCAGGCTGCTGAGGGGTCGCGAGGAAGGGCAGCTGCAAGAAGAGGGCATCAGCAGGTGCAGGGAGGAGGCAGGGAGCAGGATGAGGGCCTTGGTCACTGTCTTTAAGGGATGGAAGGGATGGGACACAGCGACCGCATCAGTGGGGGTGGGGGAGGGGAGTCCATAGACATTTTTTGGCGGCAGGAACAAGACAGGCCGCTGTATAAAAGGGACTGTACAACATAACCTATAATACATTGTTTACATATCATACAAGGCTCTTTCCCTCTTTGAGTTTTAAAAAATAAAATTACAATTCCAGAGCTTTTGGTAAAAAATATATACACCCTCAGAGCAGCAACAGCTCTGCAGGTTTTGCTGCTGCTGCTGCCTCTTCAGAAGGGAAAGAGGTGCCAGAAAGGAGAGTGAGGCTGCGCCGGGAACCTCACCCAGTAGCTGCCAGGGGCCCCTGCGCCCCTCAGCCCGGGAGGCCCATGATGGGAGAGGGAGGGGAGACAGAGGTAATAAAGGCATCGTTAGAGTCCAATCTGCCTTTACAGTCTCCGCCGTTCCCTCCCCCTACTTTGGGCGTCTGCCTGCCCCCAGGTACAGGGGTCTAGCCCACCCCAGCCTGACGGGGAGGACCCAGGGGAAGTCAAGACAGGAAAAGATCATGTTCTTAGTGTCAGACACAGAGCCAGAAGGGGGATGACAACTCCCTTCTTAGCAGCGAGCCAGCCCAGAAGCAGGAGTGTGGGCAGCAGGTACCCCTGCCTCCTGATACCACCAGGGCCCATTCCCCTGCAGCAGCCGAGGCCCGTGTTTCCCTGAGCATCGTTTATCTTCTCACTGGAGCCCACCCAGGGACCTTCGGGAGGCCTGCCGGGGGTTCTCAAGGGCTGGTGGGTAACCCCTGCCACCTGCTGCTCCCCGTCCTCAGAGCAGCTTCGCCCACAAGCCTGGGGAAGCAGGGCAGCAGGAGTAACTGAGCAGGGAGGGCGGGCGTGGGGGCGCACCCACAGCGCACTGACCCAGGGGCAGAGCAGGCAAGGGCAGCACCAAACAGGACCACCCCCCACCGCACAACCAACCCCCTCCCTCGATTATCAGATGCACTTCCGCTCCTTAAAGGGGGGCCCACGCACACGCATGCCCACAGACACACAGACACAGGGCAATATGATATTCAGAGGGGTACATCCAGGGGTCCCAGCCCCGACCAGGGGGAACAGGAACAGGTGGTGGAGAGGAAGGCTGCCAGTCCCTCCCCCACCTCAGCTCTGCCAGGACCCGGAGGGTGCTCCGCTTTCCGTCCTGCTTGGAAAGAGGAGGTTGGGAACTCCCTCGATGGGAGGGGACAGAGGAAAGAGCTCTGTGCCCCCTTTCCCTGCAAGGGCAGGAACCAGCTGAGTGTGGTTTTGGCTTGAAGGAGCAAGGGGGAGAGAATTCAGCAGGATAAATAGGCTTATGAGTCCCCGAGAAAGTCCGTCCAACTCTTTCCCATGGACTGGGAAGTTGTTCCTGGGGAAAGATGTTGGAGGTGGTTTGGGACATCGCACAAAGTGCTTGAGTGTCAGGTGCCCGAGGAGCCCGGTGGGGGCTGACTAAAACCCCTGTCCTCACTGATTATTGGCCTCCAGCTTGTAGGAAAGTTCAAAGAGGAGGTTCTGGTTGTCGATGACCTGGAACTGGCGCACGTAGGCCTTGGTCTGTAGGTGGTGGGGGGACGCCTCCATATCCAGGCCTGGGGTGTAAGGAGAGAGAGGCGATTAGGCTGCCAGGCTCTCTTACTCTACACACACTGGCCCGAGGATAAGGGTGCAGACTGGCACAGGTGTGGAGCAGGAGGGCCCCTGGGGAAGCCAAGGAGAGCATGGAGAACTGCCAAGTTTAAGGAAATAAACACTGAGCAGGGATTTCTCCCCAGAACCCTCCCACTCAGTAAAAACTACCTGTAGTGCTCTCAGAACCCGGAGTACTCACAAAGGGGCCGGCTCCGGTATTTGCGGACTGTCCTCACTTTTTCAGCCACTGAATGCTGGGGGATGACAAGGAATGAGCCCTGAAAAGGGCACAGGAAGATGCTCCCCACTTAAGCTCCTCCCCTTCCTCTAATCTCCAACTCTGCTGGTTTTACTCCCTACAGTCCCCAATTCTGGAGGGTCTCTAAAGCACCAAAGAAGTGGGTGTAACAGGGTGCCAGATGAGGGGGAGGTAGATTTGCTACCCCCCACCCCTCGGAGCTGCCTGTCAGCTTTGCCACCCGCGGGCGGGTTGCCACAGTGATGCCACCAGGGAGATAGTTGGGAATCTGTCAGGCAAGCTGGGCACCATGGAGAAAGGCTGCTGCTGTCTTTAGGGGGTGCCAGGAGAGGGGGAGGATGCCATCCCCCCACTCATGGGACTGGGGTTGGCAGTGCCACTTACCAATTTCTCGATATTCACCAAACCATCCACAAGGGTCTTACTCCCCTCATGCAGGAAAGTCAGGTCTAGGGGATGGAGAGAGAAGCAAGTAAGAAAGGAGGTCCAAAGCGCCCTTTCCCTGCCCTGGAATCCACTCAGTCTTGGGAGGCTCCTCACCTCTGGACACTCAGAGCTCAGTTGGGGGGGAGACTGAGAGTCAGAACTGGGGCATGAAGAATGTGGACAGAGAAGCATAGTTTGGGAACAACTCTCACCTTTGAGGATCAGAGGCACAAAAGGAATCACAGGAGGTTTCATCTTGGAGATGACTTCTCGGTAGCTTTTGTGGTTCCTGCAGGGGTCCTGGCATCCCACAGAAGAGGGATAAAGGGATAGATGGGCCCAGGGTACCCCAAAGACATCCCCCATTCCCTCCCTCATCCCCTGCCCTAGCAGATAGGAATATGAAGCCATGTCTAGCTGAGGGTGTGCTGGGGAAGGTCTGGATTGCTCTCCAGCATGGTGGGAAGAGGAGGGGGCATCCCAGGCACTAAAAACCTTGAAAGGGAAGCCTGAGGAGGAAGGTTTATGAGAACAGAGAGTCTCTGGGATACAAGTCCAGGGGCAGATAAAAAAGCCAAACCCACTCACCGTCAGGTTCTCAAATTTGCGGAACAAGTTCTTGAATTTCCCTGGCAGCTTCTGCAGAGAGTGTGAAGGAAGAAGGACTGTCAGAGTGGAGCTCCTTGTTTCGTGGGAGCTTCTGAAATCCCCAGGCGTTAGAGGGGGAAAGGGCCTGAGTGTCTTGCAGGGGCTGGGAAACTGGTAGGTGGGGAAGTGGAGTCACCCTTGGCTGGATCTGGGGAGCTGGAAGCCTCCCAGAGAAATGAATTATTCTGGGGAAATTGAGGCCTCTGCTATGCACCAAGGAACCTCACTGAGTGCTGGCTGAAATGGGACAGCCACCTCTGCGACCTGGCCTGGGTGGCCTGCCCTCCCACTCAGGCGGGCCTTGTTACTAATCTGCGCAAGGACAGGGGTCAGAGCTGTGTGCCCTGGGGCTGTATGAGAGCCTCCTTCCAACTGAGGTGAACCCAGGACGTCAAGCCTGAGGCTGGAGGCCAAGGTCCCCAGGTGGGCCGGCAAGGGCGGAGCAGAGTCACGGGAAGAGGCTGCCTTACCTCCCAGGTGAGCCGCAGGCGGCTGACGGCCGCGTTGTCCAGCCCCATGACCACGGCGTAGAAGGACAGCAGGTCCTGGTTCTGCTTGCAGCTGCGGGGTTGGGAGGCGGGGTCGGCGGCGGTCAGGGGGCCGCGGCCCGCGCCCCCTTCCACACCCGGCCTCAGTGCCCGGGTCCCCCGCCCCTCCGCCCGCCGCACTCACATGGCCGCGATCTTGATGAACTTCTTG
This sequence comes from Miniopterus natalensis, assembly GCF_054644295.1. Classification (NCBI taxonomy): domain Eukaryota; kingdom Metazoa; phylum Chordata; class Mammalia; order Chiroptera; family Miniopteridae; genus Miniopterus; species Miniopterus natalensis. The sequence continues at coordinate 24,538,693 of NC_142097.1, forward strand.
AGCAGCTGCACGCGCTTGCCCGGGGCCTCGCAGAGCAGCACCTCCGTGGCCACCCAGTGGGTGACCTCGCTGCAGCGCTGCAGGAGCAGCTCCAGGTTGGCCGTCTCCCGGCGGCCGCGCTCCCCGTGGAACACGTAGTCCACGAACTCCAGCTGCACCCGCGGCGGGGGGGGGGGGGGGGGAGCGGGGGGGGGGCAGGGGGCAGGGGGGGCAGGGCGGGGGGTGTGGGTGGGAAGATGGCAGAGCAAGGCGGTGAGGGGGGAAAGGCAGGAGGGTGGGGGCGGGAGGGGTAGAAAATAGAGAAGACGGGGGACAGGACAGGATGCCACAGAGATGGGAGGAAAAACAACCGATATGAATAATCCTCTACTGAGCCAGGTGCCAGGCACTCAACCCATCTAATAGACATCACTGGCGCTGCCTTATTTTCTTTAATAGTGAATATTTAAAAAATACTAATCACGGTTCAGGTTCTGTGTAAGCAGCCCTTGGGACCTGAACCACCCTGCTTAGGGGGTCTCTCTCTTTGCTTTTTTCTCAGATGAGGGGGGCAAAGGCTCCGGGTTTTGGTGGTGCATTGCCGAGGGCCTGCGGCAAGTGAGTGTCTAACCAGGGAGTTCAGCTGCAGAAACTGCCTCACTCCAGGTGCCCACATTTGGCACATTTCTCCCTCCTGACCCCTAGCCCAGCACCAGCCTCAGTCCCCACCTCATGCACACATCGGAACAGCTCCCAGTGGAAGGCAGTAAGGTGGTTGGCAACGTCCTCAGGCTCCACTCGGTGGATCTCTGTGTCTCCAGGGGAGACCTGGATTTCCTCTGGGAGGGGCACCTGGTGGCAGGCAGGGGTACCGGTCTGGGCTCCACTCTGGGTTTGTGAGTTTCTGTTCATAGCCCCTCACAGCCCTCACTCCCAGCCAAGGCCTTGTGAACACATTCTTACCAGGGCCTCATAGCTGTCCCGGGTGCAGGCAAACAGGTGGCTGTTGATGCCCAGCGTGGTGAAGACACAGTCTTCAGTTGGCTGGAGAAGGACTTTCTCTGCAGAAAAACGAGCTGCTCTGCCTCAGCCCCAGCCACCTGCACCCTCACACATCCCGGCCACTGTCGCCATCCCACCCCGAAACTCCTCACCCTGCACAGACACATTCTAGACTAATGGGACTTGTATTATCATCAGTTTATGCCATATTTTTCTGATATTTTTCAAATAATGACTTCTTTTGCATTTATAACCTCTTTTTTGCTCCCAATGTTCTTTCACAGCTCTTCTCTCATTCTTTCATCCCTGTGACACTGGAAAAGCAGGAATTTTTTCCTGTCTTAGAGGGAAATAAGGCTATGATGATATTGCAAGCTTTCTGCCTTCCACAGGGATTGGAAGCCCACCCTGTCTTTAGCCTCAAAAACATAGCATCCTTAGGTACTCAACTAGATTAAAGGACTAGATCCCAAGGCGAGTAAGTCAGGCACCCAGATCAGCATCCAAGTGTCCTCAACCAGTGCTTCCCAAATTTCAGTGTGCATAGAATAATAGCCTGGGGATCTTGTTAAAATGCACATTCTGATTCAGCAGGTCTGGAGTGGGGTCTGAAATATTGCATTTTTAATAAGCTCCCAGGAGATGCTCATGGAGCTGGTCCCAGCACCACAGTTCAAGTAACCAGTGCCTAGAAGTCAGTTTTTACCCTGTCCCAGGGCACTGGGCTTGTGAGTTTTTCTTCTAGGGTCCCAGCCAAGCTCTTCCTGACCCTCACCTCCTGAAGAGGCCACAGCTACCAGGATAAGGGAATCCTCACGCCCCGCAGGCTCCTCTGAGTACTGCAGTTTCTCCGTCACAGAGCCCAGAATGTCTTGCACAGAGGCTGAGAGGCGGCTGCGTATGGTCACGTAAGAGTGGTCAGGCATGTAGACCCGGCAGAAGACTGGACAGAGACAGGAAGGTGGCTTTCATCAGAGGGCAGAATGACAGCACTGGCACAGGCCCCTCCAGGACACCTGTGCTCCCCACTCCATCCCACCCCTAACCCTAAAATGGTTGGCCTCTGAAAAAAGGACTGGGTCTACTACACAGGGAGACTCCATGGAAGGTGCCCAAGGCCCAAGACCCCACTGGACCCCCTGAGCCACTCAGAAAGCCCTTCCCCTCCTAATGCCCACACTCACTCTCATCAGAGCCCCGGAAGGCCACTCGGGTCTGCAGACAGGAGTCTATCCGACGGAAGTGGCGGAAGAGTGGCTTCACCTGCTTGTTGGGCAGCTGGCTCTCCTCTGGGATCCTGGCATGGACACAGCTGGGCATCAGGAAGCCCTACCAGGCATATGGAGCACCAGGTAGGCAACACCAAGCAGGGATATCAGAACTGGGGCAAGGATGCACTGGCATCAGGTTCAGAAGTGAGGACAATGGCCAGCAGGGGACAACTGTCCAAGTGACCCAAATCAAATGCCACCTCTTCCATGAATTCTTGTCTGATCCACCCACCCACCAGGAAAGACCACTTTTAATTTTTTTTTTTTTTTTTTGCTATAGGACAGTGGGCTAATATTTGTTTATGTTTGAGTCTTTTCTCTTCTACAAGGTTGCGAGCTTTTGAGGGCTGGGATTTGTTCTTACTGAATTCTGTTTTCGTCCTCCAGGCCTAGCACATTGCTCGGCACATGGAAGCTGTAGGTCATCAGCTGTTTGCTGAATTTTGCCAACAAGAACTTCACAGTCTGGGAGGGAGACAGATGTGCATACAGCTGCTTCTAACACAAGGCAGGCGTTAGGTGATATAACAAAGGTGCATGGAGAGTTATGTTGGTATGGGGGAGGGGGAAAGCTATTCCCAAAAGGGAAAACCTGGGGAACTTTTATTGAGAAGCTGGCATTTGACCTGGCCCTTGACGGACAACAGGAAGAGAAAGGGGTGGGAGGAGGTCCTTCTGGAATAGACCATGTAAATGACAGCAGGAAGTTGGGAAAGCACAAAAGTTTAGGGAATGGGGTGTATAAGGAGTGTCGTGGGCATAGGGCTTTGTAGGAATTAAGATGAGAGGGATTAACAGAAGACAGAAAGGGAAGGGTGTTGAATTCCGTGCCAAGATGTTGCAACTTTGTCATATAGGCAATGGGGAGCCATGATGTTTTTGGAACGGGAGTGTGATGTCAAGGTGCAAAGATCTCTCTGGTGTCAGCATTAGAAGGAAGAGACAGACATAAGACCATGAGCTGAAGCCCTGGATTGGAGGCTGTGGCAGTAATCCAGGTGAGACATAATGAAGCCTAAACGAGGCTTGTGGTGGTAGGGACTGAAAGGAGAGAAACTGAAAGGGCCAGAGGTATGGGTGGATAGATGGACAGATGGACAGATGGATGGATGGAAGGATGGATGGATGTAGTGGTGTTTTAAAGCCTGTCACTTTTGCTCATGATAGCAGATTGCTAAATTTCGCCAACTGGTGTTTAAATAAAGCTATTTAAAAAGTATGCAAGCCCTGGCCAGGTAGCTCAGCTGGTTAGAGCATTGTCCCAACACACCAAGGTTGAGGGTTTGATCCCCGGTCAGGGCACATATAAGAAGCAACCAACGAGTGCATGAATAAGTGGAACAACAAATCAGTATTTCTCTCTAGAAAAATCAATTATAAAAAATTAAAGTGTGTGTTTATGTGTTTCTAATCTTACAGCCAAATTCTTACTAAAAAAGTAGTCTCCTAGTTGTTTTACTACATTTCACTATTATCTATGCTCTTACGGTTATTTCATCTATGGTATTTGTGTAAATACTACATAATGTGTGGTGGAAATACTACATAATGATCTCTACTGCATGTCTCTTCCCAGCTTCACATTCAGTGATGTCATGTTGGTAGCTTGAAATCAGCCATGGTGAGAGAATTCATACCATGGAAATCAGCAAAAGCTACAAATCAGGGTTTTTCCCCTGAAGTGCTGGTTGTAAAATATTTACCAGTACACCACTGGAATGGATGAAAAAAGTGACTGAAGCCATGGCTGGTGTGGCTCAGTTGGTTGGAGGGTCATCCCATACACCAAAAGGTCAAGGGTTCAGTTTCCAGTCAGAGCACATACCCAGGTTGTGGGTTCAAGCCTCGGTCATACAGAAGGCAACCGGTCTATGTTTCTCTCTCACTCTCTCCCCATTTCCCTTCCCCCTCTCTGAAATCAATAAGAACATATCCTCGGGTGAGGACTGGGGAAAAAAAGTGACTGGAGACAGTCTTTGTGCTACTGTCCAGTAAGAGAGAGGGACTGAAATACTGGAGCCAAAAGGCCAGAGGCAGCCCCTCTAAGAGAGGAACACTTCTCTCCTGTCCCTTTCCCAAACCCATTCCCCTCACTTTAGCTCCACTGTTTCCACAAGCTGGTGCAGCCTCAATGTGTCTTCTCGGAGGTCCTGGTAAAGGGACTCATCCTTCATAATCAGCAGGTACAGATCCTGGGAAGAGGAGGAAAGAGGTGAGGACATCACTCTTTGTAAGGCCTCCATGCCTTCGAGCATAGCAGAACCATATAAGCTAAGGCCCCCCGGCATCTTTTCCTTCTGGTCCCCAGCTTGACGAGTATGGCTCCTTGAAAAGGGCCCCTTCCAGAGCTAAGAACCCTCTAACCCGCCTTTTCTTCCCAGGCCCACCTTGATGATGCGGCCGGCCCCCTCCTCCTCCTGCAGCAGCCCCTGGTAGGTGTCCAAGAAATGAAGGAGCATGGCTAGGCAGGCCTGCTTCTGGCCCAGGCCCTCGGGGCCCTCCTTGCCTCCTGCCAAGACAAAGCTGACCCCTAAGTTAAGAAAAAACCCTGGCCAGGGAGACCTGAGGAAACTGAGAAGGGAGATGGGAGGCTAACACCCCCCCCCCATATTCTCTAGGTTTGGGGCCAGGGAGAAAAGAGATCCAGGGGTCCCTGGAACCAGAACCCCCTCATGCCCCAGCCCAGAGTAGGTAGGGATGGCACCCACTTGACCACATCCAGCACCCACCTCTGAATTTCACTTGAGGATACCCTGTCTGGACACACCCAATCCCCACCAGGAAACGCCTGAGTTCACAGCAAGCTGATAAAGGTCAATGGTGCTCACCACAAACCTGACCATACCTCCGTGTAAGTAAGGCCTAGTGTTTCTAAGAGAGCCTATGATATTCTACTCAGTAGTCTGACATTTGCAGTTAGGTCCTAAAATAACTCAGTGAGAGGCCCTATGCTTACATGAGACCCTATGAATAGCCCAGCCAGTGGCTCGTCTCTAGTAGACCCTACAGAAGCACAGCCATGACCTGATGTTTACATCAGACCCTGTAATAAGGCACTGGGCAACCAGATGTTTAGAACAACAATTCAGTGGGGAGAGAGGCACTCTTAATAGAATAATAACACCTTACATTTGTACAGGGCCTTGCAATCTCCAAAGCACTCCCACATCTGCGATCAGATCTATCTCCACAGCAGCTCTGTAGGTAGGCAGAGCAAGTGCTATTTACCCCCATTTTATAGAAGAGGAAACTGAGGCCCCAGGAGGTTAGGTGATCTGCTCAAGGTCACACAGCTGGTGAGTAGAAAAACTGGGGCTGAAATCCAAGTGTGTTTCATAAGGGAGAGTTTAGGCCCTGACATCACATGTGGGATGGTGGGAGTGGCTCCCTCCTGACCTCCCCTTTTGCAGGCTCCACAAAAGGATATTACTGGTGTAGCTCCTGCAGAAACTTCTCCGTGGGGAGGAAGAGAGAATGGGTGAGGACGATGTCATCCAGCAGGATATCTGTGGAGATCAATTGGCACCACTGATATCAGGAGGGCACTTCTAGGACTCAACTTCTAGGACATTTCCCACCCCACTCTCTTGCCTCCAAGGGTGAGTTCTCCTTAGCCAGACCTGCCCCATCATGCTCTATACACACGTGTGTGTGTGTGTGTGTGTGTGTGTGTGTGTGTGTGTGTGTGTGTGTGAAGGTTCTGGACAGCCGCTGCCGCAGTGGGGTTGGCAGCTGACAAGGCAGCTGGAGGGAAGGAGGGGGGCACCCTTCAATGGCCACACCCACTTCTCTTCAGCGTGTGTGGGAAGCTGGTCAGATAATACACCAAGCTTGAGATCTGCCCCCTGAAAAGAGGTAGCCCACAGAAGAGTCTCTAGACAGAGACAACTTCTAAACACAGAGGTCAGGGTCAGCAGGGTGTATGTGTGTATATCCCTCCTCCCCTCCCCACTCCCTACCTAACAGCTTTGAGTTCCAACAAGGCAGGTGAGAACCAGCCCCATTTAAAGGGAGATGGAGCAACTGCCATCTCTTTGATCCTAAAGCCTTTAAAGAGAAAAGCCCTGTGTCCTTTAGATGCCTAGAGATGGTAGGGTTAATAGTGGAAGGGTGGAGGGGAGTGGCTCCTCCCACCACCCCTTACCCCTCCATACCCCCATCTGGGCCTGGCTCAGCCAGTCAGCCAGGTACAGGTCGCCCTGACTTGCATCCAGCCCTAGGGTGGGGCAGGGCAGCCTGGCACACACAGACAGGCTGGGCACAGGGAGGGAGCCAGGTGTCCTCACCAGGACAGGTTAGGGCCAGGTCCCCAGGCACTGCTCCAGGACAAAACCAAGGCTTCTTGGCTCACCATCCCCTGGCCTCCAATTCTAGCCATGAAGGTGGAGGAGGAGACCCTCTACTTCAACTCTCATTTCACAAATGAGAAGAAACCGAGGCCCAGGGCTGGGACGGACTTGCCTGGAGCTGGGCTAAGAACTCACACTTCTGAATCTTTTTTCCTTTCTCAATATGCCTGAGGCAGAGTATCTGGGTAGAACCAGTGGTCGAATGGGGCTGCTTAACTTTTGAGAGACTGGATAGTTTGGGGTGCCTTCTGTAAGTCCCCTCCTCCCACACATCCTGGGAGGGAACCAAGATGGCTTAAGAACACTGGGTGTATAGGAGAATATCAGAGTGGCAGGTTAAGCTGATTCTCAGAGACTCTGGGACTGGTTTGGGGTTCCCCAAACCAGTTACTCTGGGAATGGAGCCTGCCAGGCCAGGTAATACAGGTGGCAATCAATTCAGGAGTCCTTCCCCAAGGAAGACTGAGCAGAGTCTGTGGCACCAGGCACCAGAAAAACAGTTTCTGCCTTTACCTCTCTGCCCAGCATAAGTCTGAGAGCACCCCCATCCCAATGTCCAGCTCCAGGAATGGGGGACTAGGAATAGAGACGCCCAACACCCTTCCTATACTTTTTTTTTTTTTTAAGCGAAAGCAAGAGTTTATTTAAGGAGATGAAAGCTCCTGCCACAGCGAGAGGGGTCCAAAAAGGCAGCCCTTTTTTTTTCTCCTTCCTATACTCTTTATTCCACTGGAGAATTAAATCAGAGCAAAGGAAGAAGAGCACAGGGCAGAATGAGGGAGATGCTGCTGTGGGGGCTACATTTTGGCGTCTGTCTCTTCCAAGGCAGGCTCTGGTCCAATGCACAGCCTCCCCAGGGAATGTGTCATAGAGACACAGGGTGTGTAGTGTAGGCGGGAAGTTATGGTTAGGAGAGCTGTATGTGTTTGATATTTTTCTAATTAAATCCAAAAGGTGTCAGCTCCCCAGGGCAGCTACAGCCTGAACCAAAGAGGGCCCAGGTCTTGAGAAAAATTTAGGGGAGTGGAGGGAGCCCTCTTCCACACACCTAGGCTAGGGCTCCCTGAAGGAGTCTGAGAGCACAGTGGGAAATTCCCATCTTGAAATTCTCAACCAGGGCTCCCAATCCCCAGACCCTGCTGGGCTTAGTGAAATGCCAAGAGCTAAACCTAAAGACCCACAGGTCTTCTATCTCAGCAACTAACCAGCAATTCGGGGCCTCAGTTTCCTCAAAGTCCCCTCAGTAGGGATGCTGGTGGGGAGTGGTGAAATAGCATCATCATTTAGGGAATAAGCCTCTCAGGGTGTGGTTATTATTTTTGAAAGAGGCTGTATGCTGAGGCCTGCCAGGGAAGGGTGGAAGTTGGAAACCCCCCTAACACACCACAGGGCCCTGATGTCTGCCCAGCCATCTCTCCCCCAACACCACCTCTGAGTCAGCCCCCAACTAGAACACCTCCCCCCCCCCCCCCCCAAGCTGCTAAGGACAATGCATCCCTTTGCCCGAGCTCAGAACCCAGCTCAGGCCCTGTGCCTGTCTGGCACTGCCCCGCTGATTGGGCCAGCCCTCTGCTCTGGGTTTCTAAATCGAATGGGGGACTCCTGGAAGGTCTTTCAGGCTTGGGCACCTCCGTGGGGGGAGGGGGACACGGGCTGCGCTGAGCAGCTTCCATCTTAGTGTGTCAGGCCCTAATTTTGGGCCCAGAAGGAGCTAATCAACATCAGGGACCCAAGAGTCTATGGATAAAATGTCCAGGGGAAAGGAAGGGTGGCTTAAGGAGAGACAGAGGTGCAGCTTCTTTTCCAGCTGTGGGTGAGGCTGCTACAGGGAGCAAGGTGGCACTGCCACTTCTGTTCCCCAGAAGGGTCTGTTCCTCCGATGAGCCCCTACCCCACTTCAGCCGACCACTCAACCCCCACACCGAGGCTCCAACACAGCGCCACCCCCAAGCTCCAAGGGCAAGGAAGAGGAACCAGGTGACAACCCCCTACCCGGGGATGGATGAACCAGACGACTCCTTACCTGAGGCGGCGCTGTCCCTGGTGGCCACTCCGGCCAGCCGCTGCAGAACCCGGTTCAGAAGATGCTCCGGCCGCTCGGGGGCGCCCAGGGGGGCCCAGGGGGGGGAAGTCAGGGGCTCGCCCGGGGACAGCTCGTCGGAGGAGTACGAGGAAGGGGAGCGCAGGGGCCCCCCTCCCACGAGCGGCCCAGGCCCCGGCACCTCTTCTAACTGCAGCCAACAGGGTCCCCCGCTGCCGAGCTCCTCCGTGACCCCCGCCGGCTCTCCACCTTCCTCCTCCGGGGCCGGCTCCAGCCCCGGCTCAGCGGGGGGCTCCCGAAGGAAAGCTGGGAGCAGCAGGCGAGACACGCTCTGACGCCGCTGCAGTGGCCGCGGTCCCCCGGCTGAACCGCCGCCCCCGCCAGGTCCCCCACCCCCTCCAGGCCCGCCGCAGCTCCCAGGACCCCCGCCGGGACCTCCCGCCACCGTTCGCCCCGCCAGCTGCGACGTCTGCTTCTTCAGAAATTTCTCCAGTGGCTTCATGCCCCCCCACCCGCCCCTCTTCTCGGGGCCGCCGGGGGACCCAGGTGTCCCAGGCGCGGGCGGGGGGGCGGGGACACGATGCTCAGAGCCGGAGGGACTGAGCGGAGGGCCGTGCCAGGCGCAGGACTGGGGGCCAGAGGTGCCCGAGGCTCGCTGGCCAGAGCCCAGTGGCCAATGGCCCGGGGAGGTGCCAGAGGGACGGGGTGCCCGTCGTTAGTGGCCTCCCATGCCGGCTGCAGCCGGCCTGCGGCCCGAAGGGTGGGTAGGATGCGGGGCCAGTGCCCCGGCTCTGCGCTCGTGGGCCGGGCTGCGGCGGCAGAGGCAGCGGGCCGAGCGCAAGGCTGAGAGGACGCGGCGGCGGCGGCGGCGGCGCTCCTGACCGCCGGGAAGGTGGCAGAGCTGAGACCGCGCCCCCTCTTCCAGTCCCCGCCCAGTCCCCGCCCCTGCCCTTCCTGGGCCCGCCCCCTGGGCCGCGCGAGGCTTGAACTTGGGTTTGGGGCTGATAGTCGGGAGGCCACATTGAATTGCAAGGGGCTGAATGGCAGTGGGTGGAGAGTGCAGAGAAGATGCAGAAATTAAGGGCAAAAGTAAGAGAGTGATATACCAATGGAGAGGGATTTCTGGCTGGAGGATTTACAGGGACCCTAGTATTTCAAAGAACCAGGGCAGGTCTGTGGCCTGCGTGCGGTGACTCACCTACCTATATTCAGGTGAAACCTACAAAGATTGCTGATTGGGTGTCCATCACTCTCAACCCAGATAGTGTACTCTGTTGACATACTTACAGGAATATGTGGGTTTTATCTCCCTTCTTGCAAGAAGGGCTGGAAAGGGCTTGGGTGGCTTGGCACTGGCCCGGGAGGCGGCATCCATCTAACCTTTCTGGTAGGGCACAATAGACGGTGAGGGCCTGGCCTGTGAAAGGCAGGTACTGGCAGGCAGGTAGGAGCCAGGCGGGGAGCAGCAGGTTGTGGCAGGTCTAGTTGGGGTGAAAAGAGACAGTAGGCAGGAAGAGGAGAACAGGAACGCAAGGGCACCTAAGCCTAGCTGGCAACAGAAAGCAGGGCTGTGGAGATGGGTAACAAGCTCCAGAGGTACCATCTGACACCATCAAGCATAGAGAGCCCCCCAGTGTTGACACAACCATGGAGTGGGGAAAGTGGTGCCAAATTTGCACTCCAAATAATCCTTATTCTTGATGCCTATGCCAGGAGCATTCTGTTCCTAAGGAGGAGGTGGGTAAAGAGACACTCTCAGTGTAAGCACATGGAGATTAAGGTAACAAGATTGGGGAGTGGCACCAGGTTCCAGATGGGTTGAGGCGCCTTGGACAATGCCGCACCCATTTACTGTGTACCAACCAGGCAGACACAGGAATGCTAAAGGCTGGGAGTGGTGGTAGAACTGAATAGGGTGTGCGCTACACACGTCGGTGTGTGTGCAGATCTGGTCCTATGTATGCTAGAGCATGTGTTCACAGAAATGAGCTTGCACACCCATCTGTTTGTGGATTTAGACAGGGAACAGTAAATAGGAGAGAGCACAATTTTGGCTAAGAAGCTAAAATAGAGATCCAAGTATCAGCTTCATGGGCTCCCTTTATTAGTACCCCAATATCCCTGGGGTTGAGGGGAAACTGGCTGGAGTGAGTGGCTTGGAGGTCCCCAGGTATTTTATGAACCAAATAAGAAAAGGGGAGGGCTCCATTCCCAGCACATGCCACAGTTACCAGATTAAGCTGGTTGCCTTGGTAACCTCCTCTCTGGGCAGGATTTGGGATTGTCGGTTAGGAATGGGGAAGAATTGGGGAGTGTGGAGAGTGTGAGGGCTGAAAATAAAAGGGCAGAAAGACTTTTAGAAACTGGAAGCTTTGGGAACAAGACCCCAGGATCCCTCCAACTACTCAAGGATATTAGGTAGAGACTCAGTTCAAGACCTTAAATCAGAGAGGAAAGCCAGCATCGAGTCATGGTCCTCCTTGAACAGCAGTGGTACTTGCCCCAGCTGCACACTGGAATCCAGGGGAACTTTTCAAAAATACTGAGATGGTGCTGAGGTTTGTCGTATTTTTTAAAAGATCCCCAAGTAATTAAAATAGCCAGGATTGAAATCACTGCCACAGAGGGACACCTCAACCCAAGGGGGCTGCAGATACTAGGAGACTGGAATTCTTTTTGCTGTTCTGAGTGGCCCACAAGGTAGCTGACGTGTGTGCTGACCCCGGGGGAGGAGGGCTGGCAGGGTACCTATACTCTGTCATGGAAGACAATGAGCAAAAGAGGGTGGTATAACTAACAGCTGTGAGGAGATGCAGGCAAGAAGCCCATGGAATGCCAGAAGGGGATGGGGCAAGGCTACCTAAGGCCCATTTTGTCTGTCCCTTACACTTCTGCCCAGAGGTAGGCTGGGAGGGCAGAGAACCTGGGGGCTTTGCTGAGTTTGAGTTTCTTCTTGCTGAGCCTGTTACCAGGGCAACAGAGCAATGGGATCTGAGGAAGCAAGAGGCAGGGGTAAGGGAGAAGCATCTTAAACTGCTCCTTCCTCCTGTCAGTAACCCACCCCCCCAAGGCTGGCTGGCATTCTTTACATGACCCCAGATCAGGGCCATAAAAGCCCATCACCTTGTGGGGAAGGGAAGCAAACCGGCATGATATGAAGAGGAACTGGGGCTGGGGGTAAGGCAAGTTATGGTCCTCTGGCTGTAGCAACACCACTAAAAGGGTGGAAGGGAGAATCCCAAGCTTTAAGATGTGCCATGATGTCCATGCCCCCAGTGCACAAGGATTTGTGCAACTCAGGAACAGATGCTGCCAGCTCCACATGAAATTCAATTGCTCCCCCACACTGTGGATAGCTTCTGTAGTGAACTTCCACACCACCCAGGATCTGGAAGAAACAGTCAGCTCAAAGATAGGAACTGCCCTGTGCTCATCAGAGGCCAAGTGGCAGAAGTAACCAGCGGCATGAGCCACAGCTGGAGGTCTTTGTTGTCCCTCCTGCCTGTACTAAGATTGACAGGAGCCTCTGTCTTAGACTGCGGTCCTTGATATTTAAGGGCCAGCGTGGGTCTTTACTTACTTTCAAGAAGAAAGCTACCTACACCTCGCCCTCTTCTGGGACCTGGTATAGTTGTACTGACATTTGGCACATTACCCTGGGAAACTTATTTGCCAAACACAAATGAAGGCATAAGGGATGTGACTGATGTTCAGGTGGGTAAGCAGCATCTCACTAGATTTTGTCTGACACTTCGAAACTAAGGGACTGCAGGATATCCTCGAGTCCATGTGACAATGTGGTTAGGAAAGATAGCTGATGGGGAGTACAGACACACTTGTGGCTTCACAGGGGCTCCTTATCTCTGTGGACTTCCATTTCACAACTCTTAGCAGGCTTGAGTTGTGACTGACTCTGGGGAATCAAGGAGTCAATTTCCCTCCCTCCCAAATCAAAACTCATGCAAAAAAGCCAAGTTTACAGTCTAAATTTTATTATCTTCAAGTCACAACACCAATCACAAATGTGTACGCTTTAAAACAGTAACAACAACAACACACATGGAGAAATTCTTGCAATGAAACACAGCGGACCAACGGAGACAACTGTCACAGTGTCTTAAGGTCTGGGAATCTGGGCATGCTGCCCACAGGCTTGAGAAGACATCGTTAGGTTTAAGGCAAAGGGAATAGCCTACCAAAGGCACAACCACCAACTACCCCTGGAAGAGTCTCTTAGTTATTTCCTCCTTTAGGGTTACATCTTGAGTGCCTCTCCTCCCTCCCCACACACCTGTGACTCAAGAGTGGTCAGGCCAGCTGCTTAAGAGAAGGAAGAGAAATAGTGACATTACCTGGGGAGAGACACAGCTGCCACCTTCTCCCTCAGGTTCTGTAGAAGGACAGAGACAGTGGCCAAGTTACCCCTGGCAGACACAAGTGCTGCAATAATGGGAATCTCTTCCGCAGAGGCAGCAGGAGAGTGGTTTAGCGCCATGGACAGGGAGGAAAGAAGCCCTTGCCGCAAAAGTCACTGGCTTCCTAAGGCCTTAAGCCCAGGTGCAGTATCTTCTTCTGCTTGCAAGGATAGGAGAACTTGAGGAAAATAAGGTAGTAACATCTAAAACTCTTGTAGCAGAAAATACATGAAGAGCCATTATAAAGGACAGGGTAGACTGCTAGCTGGATAATATTTGTCTCTAGAGATGCATTGGTCCACAGCAACTGGAAAAGGGGTGTGATAGGAGGGATAGAAATAAGAAAAGCAGGTCCTCTAATTCCACTTACCTCAAAGACTGAGCACTGAGGACTGTGTGAATACATATCCCTAAGGTGCAAAAGGCTCTCACTCCACCCTCCCTTTCTCAAAAAAACAAAAAACACTTTCTCTCCTCACTGTAGAGGCTCTGCCCTCAGTAGAGGCATGAAGTCTATCTACCAGGGTAGAGGGACTGATGGAGACTCAGACGCCTAAAAACTGAAGTCAAGAAGAAGGGCTCCTACCACAAACTTCGAGCTTAGAGGAGTTAAGAAAATCCAAGTATATAATAAGAAAGGCCACCCAAAAGTGAAAGGCCAGCTCTTTGAGATTTGGTGGGAAAAGACCAGCTGGTAAATTCTCAATTATCTGGGTTGTAGGGAAGAACCAAAGGAAACCAGAGCAGCTAGCAAACCAGAAAAATGAACTTGTCTCATTTAAACGCAGAGAATAAGAGAGACAGAGAGAAAAATAAAATATTAATTTAAGAACAGCAAGCCAGGCTTTAAAAACAAACATCTTAGAAAACAAAACAAACAGGAAGGAGCTTCCCTGGGAGCAGAAGACACTTGAATTTCTCAGGACAAAGTGAAGAAGAGCCAAAAACCTGGGTTTCTAGATGTAGACTCAGAAGTCTGGGCTGTCTAGATCTCTGCTCCTCTGAGCACAGCTAACTCAAGCAGTGTGTAGAAACAGGAGTAAGTCCACTTGCTTCTCCCTTTCTCTAACAGAGCCCATCCTCAGAGGAAGGCAGGGGTCCTCCTCATTCAGCTGCTTGCTGGTAGGAGCCACCCTTTCTCTTTCAAGCCTTGCTGGTAGCAGACAGCCAGTTGTATTTCTCTTCTTTCCTGGGTTCCCATCTCTGTTGTTCTGACAGGGGTGGGGAAAAGGGAAAAACCACCAAAGAGTTAGTGGACCTTCTGGGTATTTACAAGTTGTTTTCAAAAAGCCACATTCTAAATAATGTGTTTTAAAGTAATGTCACTAACAAAACAAAACCCCCATGGTCTTTCTCTTCCATGACCTTTAGCATTGGCTCTAACTCTAACACCTCAAATTTATTTATTTTTTAATATATGTATTTATTTTCCAATTACAGCTTACATTCAATATCATTTTGTGTTAGTTTCAGGTGTTCAGCATAGTGGTTAGACAATCATAAACTACATAATGTTCCCCCTGGTATTTCCAGTACCCAACTGGGACCATACATAATTGTTACAATATTAGTGACTATATTCCCTATGCTGTACTTTACACCCCCATGACTATTTTGTAACTACCAATTTGTACTTGTTAGTCCCTTCACCTTTTCTACCCAGTTCCCCAAGCCCCCCACCTCTCTGGCAACCATCAGTCTGTTCTCTGTATCTATGAGTCAGTTTCAACTTTGTTTGTTCGTTTATTTTGTTCTCTAGATTCCACATAAAAGTGAAATCATATGGTATCTGTCGTTCTCTAACTTATTTCACTCAGCATAATACCCTCCAGGTCTATCCATGCTGTATCAAATGGTAAGATGATTTTATTATTTTTTTTATGGCTGAGGTAACACCTCAAATTTAGATTTCCTTTTTCCTTAATAAAAAATGCCCTCATGCATTTTTCCTTGCAGCTTCCCAAATGAAATTCTGCCAAGTTAACAATGGTTTCTACTTCAACCTTGCTCAATGCAATCACAAAACAAAGAAACTGGCAAATTTTGGGACTTCTTTAAGCCTCCTCCCAAGATAACCCATGTTTACAACTTAAAGCATTAATTAGGTGATTGTTGAGCAAGTAAACATGAGCATTAGTTTTAAGAATGTTTTATAAAAGTTATAGTAAATCATGTACTTACTTTTATATCATGTTAGATTTAAAATATTCAGAAATTCACATTAACTGGAACCCCTGCTTACAACCTGAAATGATGAAGTTAAAATGTGTTATCAGGTCATTAAAAAAAAAAAAAAAGGCAACTGTTTCCATAGAAACACACCCAGAACAGAAGGAAAATCTTCTGAAGACAAGGAAAGCCCACTGATATAGGATGTGCCCTAAAGCATGGGAAGCAGCTGTCATACCTCAGGTGGTGGGGGCTTGATGGTGACTGGCTGAGGAGTCCTCCGGGGTGGGGAGGGCTTTGGCTGTACCTGCTGCTGGGCGGGGTTATAGTAAGTCACTCCTCCATATACCTGTGATGGGGCCTGGACACCCCAAAAAGCCAGAAAAGAAAGTTAGAAATTAATCCAAATTATGATGAAGAGAAAACCTTATTCAGGAACAAAAATAAAAATATTAAGGAATTTATAATGTTTTAAATCTCTAAGCTGCGTCCCCCAGAAACAAAATTATTATTCATTTCTGTCTTATTATGTGCTAATTATGCTCCAGTTCCTACTTCTTCAAAGTACTGCCCCGCTTTCTCTAATTCCTATCACCAGTTGACAAATGAAAGAGGCTGAGCTCAGTGGTAACACTCCAGATACCAGGTGGTTTCAACTTACGGGGGGGGGGGGGGGGGGTTAAGCAGTACAGGGAGAGGTAGGGCTGGTAAAAAGAATACAGTTTCTTTATGCAGTTGAATAAATGGCGACCTAAGACATACTAAAACGCTTAAATGAAACACCATTAAAGAAATGGAAGAGTCAGGCCCGGCGTGGCTCAGCAGTTGAGCGTCAACCTAGGATCCAGGCGATAGGGGTTCGATTCCCGGTCAGGGCACATGCCCAGGTTGTGGGCTCGATCAATGACTCTCTCATCATTGATGTTTCTATCTCTCTCTTGCCATCTCCTGTCCTCTCTCTGAAATCAATAAAGATATATTTAAAAAAAAAAAAAAAAGGAAAGAAATGGAAGAGAATAAACAGATGATGGGCGTTACATAAGCTGCATTTCCAACTGCTGACCACCAAGAGGCATACTGGCACTACATGCAAATCAGTGGTATTGAAATGTTCTCTCAAATATCTTGAGCATTGCCCCATACCACATTCCTGTCTGATTTAAAGGATGTATACCTATAAAAATCTGTTCATTAGCCATCTCACCTGTGTATTAGGATATAGATGAGGAGGTGGTGGGGGAGGCAGTGCCCCTGGAGCATAAGGGTAACTGGGATTACCAAAGTTCATGACGCCTGGAGCAGAAAAGTAAGTAGGAGCAAGCAACTGCTGAGGTGGTGGCTGTCCTGGAGACATGGACACTGGTGGGGGATAGAGGCCCGGATTGGGCAGAGGCGCTGGTGTCTGATGGGGATGTAAACCTGAACAAGGAGAAAAAAACAAACTGAAATAGAAAATAACATCAGTTCCAGCATAAACAGGCTCAGGGCGGAAGTCCTCCAGATGGACCCATGAGATTCGTTGCCCAAGCAGCAGAGTGGCCAGCCTCATAGGCAAGCAGCACAGAGCTCAGGAGAATAGGGTTTGTAAAGTCCCCAACATACATCCTCATGTACTGGAAGCATACAAGGAGAGGTACAATACTTACCTGGGTGGGGAAGGTGCATTTCTGGCTGCACAATCATGCCCTGAGGAGGCAGTGGGGCAGGGCTGTCACCATGGGTATAGATTGGTCCCTGGAACTGCACTGTAAGATATCACATTGGGACTCTCATAAACTTTCATTATTTGTATTACATGGACAAGTTTCCCCATCCCCCAAACCCTTTAAGGGATATTCTCAATTTTCTATGTGAAGAAAACAGCAACCAATCATAACGAATAACCACTGTAAGCAGTCAAAAAAAATTCAGAAGGCAGGAGCCTGGTCTATTAGTTCGCTTCACTGTGCCAAAAAAGATACCCCAACAATAAGAAAAAAGCTCACGTGGATCATAGTAATGTCCCTCCATGATACTGATATGCACAGGAGGGGCAGGGGGCTCTGGAACAGGTCTCTGCCGCTGAGATGAATAGCGTTTGGCTCGCCCACCCTGGACACCCTGAAATAAAAAAACAGGGCTGAGCAAGAAGACTTCCAGAAGAATGACTCTCATTCAAGTCCCACCGTCCTTTAGGTGGGACTTTGTACATGGCAAGTGTTTAAAAAGGAATGAAAAACATCAAGATTTTAACCTAAACCCTCTACGTTTTTGGAGACTCAAATTAAAAGAGACACAGGTAATTGATGAGAAAAGTTATTTCAAAAGCTATTACATGCAGCCCCCTCCCTCCATTTACTCCTTTCCCGTTCTGTACCATTTCTTCCATCCGGCTAAACTGAGGTGGAGGTCCTGCTCCCATGTGTATGTGGTTGTGCATACCTGTAATATACCAAAAAAGTCACCGCTGCAGAGAAGACAGATGTGAGACTCAAAGATACCATCAAGAAAATGAAGAATCCAACTGGTAAATGGCTTTTTGCTTATAAACTAACAAGATCCCTTTTAAACTATCTCTGCTTCCTGTCAACGCCAGCATTTGGAAATTTGCTCCCATTGCCTGCCACCTTAATTCAGCAATAAAGCCTTAGAAAATGAAAAACATTTACTTCAGTAGAAAATAAAAGTTCAAATTTTCCCCACCAAATATTTCCCTGCACAGAATCTCTGGGAGGTTACAATTAGCACATTATATTATCAAACACAGTAAAAAAATCTCAGGCCCAAAGTTTCTAAGCAACAACTGGACAGTGAGGGATGTTCTGTAAACCTACTCTGGCCACCAAGGTCTCGCCTAGAAATTTGGGAAGAGATTCCCCTCTGGGTGAAAATGGCTCAGAAAAAAACAACAGGATTACATTCTCGAGACTGTCTTCCAGTGATAATAAGATATCAGTAGAAGGGTATACTTGATCCAAAGATCAATTCCAGGTTCAGTTGAGACCACACTGATTTTTGCTGTTCAAAAACCATGCACACCAGAGAAGGATGCCAAAACTCCCAGTTTACATGAGGATCTCCAACCATTAAGTTAAAATTAGATTTCAGAAATCATGGAAAAGATTCTTTGTCCTATCTAGCTGGAGGAAGATAAAGGATGGGCAAAATGGGTGGTAGATAGGTCCTAGTATCTAGAACTGTGCTGTCCAATGTGATATTCACTAGCCACACGAGGCTATTTAAATTTCAACTATTTAAAATTAAAAGTTCAGTTACTCAAGACACCCTGACCAAATTACAAGTATTCAAAAACACCATCATTACAGAAAGTACTTTTGGGTAGCCTGGCTCTAGAAGATTAAGGAAATTATAGAAGCTTTCCTTTCAAAGAGATTAGGAGATTCTCATCCAAATTCAAATGAGTAAGTTTCTGCCTTCAAACTTTAATCATTAGCTCAAATAATAAAAGCACTGCTTTCTTCTTCCAGTTTTCCACAGTGTGGTAAAGGAATTTGTATCCAGGAGCTTTTCTGTTTTGCTTCCCAATCCTTACCCAGAATGTTGCGGGGGGGGGGGGGGGGGGGCCAGAAAGAGAAGGAAGGGAGGGAGGGAGGGAGGAAGAAAGAGAAACATCAATGTGAGAGAAACATCAACTGGTTGCCTCCCATATGCACCCCCACTGGGGACTGAATCCACAACCTTTCAGTGTACAGGACAACACTCAAACTGAGCCACACTGCCAGGGCCAGGAGCTCATTATTGGTGACTGATCAGTTAATAGTAGGCAAAGTAGTAGGGTAGTCTCAGACAATAGATAAAACTGCTATGAGGTCCTTGGATGAATATACCTAGGAATCCACGTTTTTTGCAGTTAATGAAAACATAGATTATTTGTTAGACACCACACCTCTGAGAGAGATTAAATCCAATGCCCCTAAACCCAATGATGCAAAGAGAGAAAATCTAGTTATTAACCCTAAGGCACCTACCCCGAAGTTCACGTGGTTGCAGGAATGAAGGTTGTCCTGGATTCCAATTCTGTTCTGTTATATTTAGTTGTGCCACGTCTTGCTCAAGTCCACCTGTAGTAGAATCCACTGGAGCCTCCCAGTTCCCAGTCTTAGGAGGTGGAGGAGGAGTAGTTTCTGGAACTTGAGGTGCAGGGGTCAGCCCTTCAGGTGGAGGGGGCATCTCCTCTGCAACCTTGACTGCATCTCCAGCTTTGATTCTGGTTCTTCTTGCACGGGAATAGGATTTCTTTTCAATAGGCCTGTCAGGGGGCGGTGGTGCAGTGTCAGGAGCAGGAGCTGGTATCTCTGAGGGTGCCTCTTCCTTCTCAGGACTGCCAAGCACTTGAGCATCTGCTTCTGGAGATGGATCCCGAACAGGAGTCTGCTCCAGGCGCCGTGACCGGTAACTACTCTCATGTTTAACAGTCTCACCAGACCGGCCACCATGCTGTCCACCAGCCTCCATAGGCCTAAATCCAGCACGACCTTCCCTGAAGCTCCCAGATCGAGAGTAGTTCCTGGGAGCAGACATGCGGCCAGTACCTGCAGCTTTCCTGTTGATAAATGTCCTTGGTGGTAGGGTACCCCCAGGACCCTGGTGGCGATGGGGCTTGTTTGGCCGCTCACCAATCCAGCTTGGATCTCTTTGTGGAGGACTCCCAAACCTGAAAAAAATGGAACAGAAAAAGTCTAAACTGAAGGTCAGGAAGACGTCCCATATTCCTCATTCATTCAATTACTTTCTGGAATGGTATTTAAAAAAGCAGAGCCCGGCCAGGTATGGCTCAGTGGTTGAGCGTCAACCTAGGATCCAGGTGATCGGGGTTCAGTTCCTGGTCAGGGCACATGCCCAGGATGCCGGCTCGATCCCCAGTCGGGGGCGTGCAGGAGGCAGTCGACCAATGACTCTCTCATCATTGATGTTTCTATCTCTCTCTCTCCCTCTCCTTTCCTCTCTCTGAAATCAATAAAGATATATTTTAAAAAATGATAATAAAAAAATAAAAATAAAAAAGCAGAGTTCTTTCTACAATACCAATAGTTTAGGCTCCAAAATTTGCTCACCTAGGTTTCCTCATTCTTCGGGGTTTGATGTCATCAGGATTGTGAGCTGAACGGATGTCATATCCATAAAGAGCAATAAGCTCCTGTCGGGACTTTGGAGCCTGTTCATCTTCCCGGAACTTGTCATGCTCCCAACGACCCTCATCCTTCCACAGCTTTCGCTGACGCCCCTTGGGTCTGGATAAAACCAGGAAAAAGTGTCTTAGGTTGGAAGAATCTGTCAAGTAAAGATGTTCGTGAAACAAACAGCGTTGGGCAGGGAAACAGAAGAAACTTCATGTAGTCTTTCCATCTTTCCAGATTATACAAAACAGACCTCCCAAAAGCAAGAGTGAATCATAGCACCTCAGGGCTTGCTGGGCTCAACAGGAATAGACATAAGGAAAGATTTCACTTCAAACTACTTAATACCTTGGAAACATCTCTCTACTATATGGCAGCCTCTGCAAGTACTTCATATCCCAGAGGCCTTGAGCCTCAGATTAAGGAAGGCAGTGGAAGGGTAGGTGTGGATCCTAGCTGCTGCACCAGGAGTTGCCAAATATTCTAAGCTTTACTTTCCTCTTGTGTACAAGAGGTAATACTTACTTTAAAAATGTTATGAGTGGTAAGTGAAATAATACAGGTAAAGCATTCAGCAAAGTACCTAACATACAATAAACACTAAATAGCAGCAAGTGGCTGTTACCTGACTTCCTCCTCCTGAGTTTGTCCTCGAAGATCATGCTCAAAGAAGAGCCCTTTCCGGGGTATGTATGCTGGGTTCTTCCGGTCTTCATCATCATCCAAATGCTTGGGTAGTTTGTTCTCCACAGGCTCTGTGCTCTCCTGGAGGACAGATAAAGGGCTCCTTACTCCCTCCAAAGTTGAAAGCCCCTCTTCCAGTCCCAAAAGGGAGGTCTTTGGTGGGTACTGACCTGTCCATCCCCACTTTGCCTCTCTCCTGTCACAGTGCCTTTGGAGTCAGGCTTTTCTTCTCCCTTCTCTTCTTTTGCTGAATTAGCAGCATCATTAGCTTCAGATTTCAACTCCACTTTGGAATTTTCCTCTTCACTGTACTCTCCTTCTTCACCCTGAAAAAAGTTTCCCTGTCAGCTGTGGAGACAAGATCTGAAAGGTGCATTTTATTTTATTTTACTTACTTATTTTAAATTCTCATCAGAGAATATGTTTTTCATTGATTCCAGAGAGAGAGGAAGGAGGGAGAGGGAAAGGGAGGAAGGGAGGGAGGGAAGGAGGGAGTGAGGGAGAGAGAAAGAGAAACATCCATGTGAGAGAAACATCAAATGGTTGTCTCCTGTACATGCTCCAACCAACTTAGGGATCAAATCCACAACCTAGGTATATGCCCTAACCAGGAATTGAACCTGAAACCTTTTTTTGGTGTACAGGACAACACTCAACCAACTGAGGCACTCAGCCATGGCTGAAAGGTGCATTTTTAAAATTTCCATTCATTAGGAAAACATTTTCTAACAAACTTTACAATTAAAAGCAATCAATATTCTTCTAAGATTTCTAGAGGATAAGAGCACCGTAAAAATAAAATCACACAAAATACATCCACATATACATATGCTTATGTAAATCCACATAAGCTTTCTGGGAAGATATGCAACCAACTGTTAACAGTGGCAGCCTCTGGGGAAGGAGTCCAGGGAATATGAATGGGAGGCAGTAAAGTGCCTAGCATACAGAAGCAGCTTAATCTGTGTTGATTTCTTTCCCTCTCCATGAATTGTCTCTTAAACATGCAGTGCCTAATAACTATACTGTAACTCAAGTTGTGAATTTTCTCATCTCAAAATGGCTTAGAACAAAGATTCCCAATATTTTAGATTATGTGAACCCCCTTTTAGGATCTAAATTTTTCACAGACCTTGAGACAGCAGCTCAGTACAGTATCCACTAATAAAACATATAATGACAAACAACTACTATACATTCAATAATACTTTAAATTTAGCTGAGCTAGTAGATCTGCAAACTCCTCATAACTCCATGATTTCCCAAGGCATATTATCCTCAAGTTGAAAAATAGTGGCTTTGCCCTTGCCGGTGTGGCTGAATTGGTTAAGGGTCGTCCTGCACACCAAATGGTTGCCAGTTCCATTCCTGGTCAGGGCACATGCCCGGGTTGCAGGCTCAAACCGCAGTATGGGGTGTGCAGGAGGCAGCCAATTGAGGTTTCACTCTCACATCAATGTTTCTCTCTCTCTCCCTCTTACCACATCAAGATTAGATAATCCTGCTTGTGACAGAGTGGTGGGTCTGTCCACACAAAGGAGGGTCCTTAGGCTACCCTCTAAAAAGGGGCCACTAGGAAGGGTTAGGTAATAGGGGTGTGGCTAATTCTAGACAGGGAAAAAGGGCAGCTAAGGCTCATGCTAAGGGAATGGGATTTAGAAGAGTTACTCTCTTTTCTTGTCCTCCCAGGATTTGGGCCTAAGGAGGCAGAGCTATATAGGCTGGGGAGGTAGGTTTAGAGACCTGTGAGGCCACAAAGAAATGGGTTCGAGGGAAGGTGGTCTAGTCCCCAATGCTAGGATAACATGTCAGGGTACTAATACACCTCTGCCACCTGGTAAATATGTGCAGAACTGCTCTTATTCTCCAACTGGGTCTGACACCTGATCTGAACCAGACCCTTTTGTAACTAGACCCAGGCTGGCCTTAGGAATCGGATCAGAGACTCACTATGAGATTTCTGATGAAGCAAGAAGCTCTAAGTTCCTGCCCTTTCTTCAAATAGAGCTAAAGTCAGCCTGATTGGTCCAAACAAGCCAATTAATTCCTCTTCCCCATTCTTCCCTGTTCAGCATCTAGATATTTTGGCCTCTAAGTGTTTTTGGGTTATATTCTCAGAAAGGTGATACTGGTATGAAACCCAAAGAATTGAGGAAGACTGCTTGACCCCACCCACACTATGAAACTCAAGCATTTACCCAGAGCTTTTTAACAACTAAATACCCTTGATTCTTCCCATTTTCCCTCAATCATAAGAAGTTCTTCCTCTTCTTGAGATGGGGATAGGTGGGTGGTAGTCAGTTCTTTCTTTGCTCCTATGTTTCCTGCAGGTTCTAAAGCAAAAATTGCAAGAATCTTGCTTGGTGTGTATATGTGACCTTAAACACACACACACTGAATTCAAATATTTTAAAATAGTTTCAGCACGATCAGTAAACTTTGTTTTATGCTCCACCTCCTCTAGTCTGTGGTGGAATTTGTCAAATGAGGCAACTCTTTTATTCCAAATGAGAAACTAATTTTGTTTCCAGGGCAGGGTAGAAAGATACAAATGGCATAGTGCTGAGGAGACTCCAAATTAGTCAGTCTAGTCTAACTGAAGCCAAAGGCTACACTTAGGATCACAATGTTTTGGCTGAGGGATGACATCAAAACCCTTTTCCAGAGACAAACTCCCCTACTTTTGTTTCCACTACTTCAGTGAACACTCTTCCCAGCTCTAAAGCCTAACTCTCCCCTGAATCAACTGCTTCCCTAGCAGAATTCTCACTGTAGAGGTTTTAGCTCATTCTTCCACTCTCCACATATTTCAGATTAAGAGGTGGAATTGGTGTCTTCCTTGTTTTCAATGTCTCTTCCAGATCCAACTCTTCCAACCTCGTTTTAAACTCCTGCTCCTCTGGGGGCTCCTATCACCTGGCTATGCCTCTGCCTGGGCCCACCCTGTCATTCACTTTAAGACTTTAGCAATGAGTTCACAGTCCTCACCTCCACTTCAGGTATCCATTTCCATGGCCACACTCCAGACCAGTTTTATCTGTGTGGACGAAAAAAGGGGTTCTATGGAAAGAACCCTCACAGGGTGATCTGATTATAAATTTCTA
Source organism: Miniopterus natalensis (assembly GCF_054644295.1). NCBI lineage: Eukaryota > Metazoa > Chordata > Mammalia > Chiroptera > Miniopteridae > Miniopterus > Miniopterus natalensis. The sequence continues at coordinate 24,562,824 of NC_142097.1, forward strand.
ACTGAGCAGGTCATGGTGGGTAGTCATGCCTCAGCCCTATAACTTCTTTGGTAAAAGGCTTATCTTTTCCTTAAGTAAAAGCCCTGTCCATTGTTTCTGTACATCTAGGTTAGCACACCTTTGAATAAGCAAACACCCTCAAGAAAGCACAAAATCTTGTTAACTATCCTGTAATCCAACCCCTGCCTTGCTTTTTCCCACCTCCTTGTAATCTTCCTTACAGTCCCTCCTTCATTTCGAACGCATAAGAGAAGCTACAAAACTTATTCTCCAGAACATTTGAGATCTTGCTCCCAGGCATAATGTCACCAGTTTGGCTCAAATACTCCCAAAAATTCTCTATAGGTTTCAATGTTTCTTATGTCGACACCTGGAACTGCTATGCAGGTTTTAAAGTAAAACCTGCTCCACCTTTTTAAATCCTAAATTTAAATACCTTAGGTTTTTATAAAAACTGCCACACTTAAAAGAATGGAGTTAGACCCTTACCTCAACCCATACACAAAAGTTAACTCAAAATGGATCAAAGACCTAAATGTAAGAGCTAAAACTATAAAACCCTTAGAAGAAAATATAGGGGTTAAGCCCTGGCTGGATAGCTCAGTTGGTTAGAGCATCAACCTGATATACCAAGGTTGCAGGTTAGATTACCAGTCAGGGCACATACAAGAATCAACCAATGAATGTATAAATAAGTGGAACAACAAACTGATGTTTCTTTCTCTCTCCCCTCCTTTCCTCTCTCTCTCTAAAATCAATAAATAAAAATTAAACAAACATAGGGGTTAATCTTCATGACCTTGGTTTTGTTATGGATTCAGCAAAGGCTTCTTAGATATGACACCAAAAGCATAAATAACAAAAGAAAAAAACATACTTTACTTCATCAAAATTAAAACCTTACAGCCCTAGCCTGTGTGGCTCAGTGGTTAGAGTGTTGGCAGCACACTGAAGAGTCAAGAGTATTCAGGTCAAGGGCACATACCTGGGTTGCAAATTCAATCCCCAACCCAGTCGGGGAGCATGTGGGAGGCAACCAATCGATGCTCTCACATCAATGTTTCTCTCTCTCCTCTCTCTTCCTCTTCACCCTTCCTTTCCTCCCCCTTTCCACTCGCTCTAAAAAATCAATGGAAAAAATATTCTCCGGTGAGGATTAACAACAAAAATAAATAAAACTTTAAACCATCAAAAAAAATGAAAAAGACAACCAAGAGGATGGGAAGATGTTTGCAAATCATATATCTGATAAGGAATTTGTATCTAGACTATATAAAGAATTTGTAACTCAACAGTAAAAAGATTCCATTTAAAATGGACAAAGTGCCCTAGCAGGGTGGTTCAGTTTGTTCAAGCGTCGTCCCATACACCAAAAGGTTGCAGATTCAATTCCCAGGCACTGCACGTACAGGAGGCAACTGACTGATGTTTCTTTCACATCAATATTTCCCTCTCCCTCTCTCTAAAATCAATGAAAAACATATCCTCAGGTGAGGATTAAAAAAAAAGGACAAAGTATCTGAAGAGCCATTTCTCCAAGAAAGTACGCAAATTGGCTGATAAGCACAAGAAAAAATGCTCAACAAAATTAGTCATAAGGATAAAGCAAATTGAAATGAGATACCATTTCACACTTACGACTTGGAATAAAAAAATCAAGACAATAACAAGTGCTGTCTAGCATGTGGAGAAATTGGAATTCCCATACATTGTTTTTGGGAATGTAAACTGGTGCAGCTGCTTTGGAAAACAGTTTGGCAGTTTCTCAAACAATTAAACAGAGTTACCATATGACTCAGCAATTCCATTCCTAGGTACATACCCAAGAGAAATTAAACCATATATATACAAAAAATTTGTACACTAATGTTTATAGCAGCATTATTCATAACAAAAAATTAGAAACAACCCAAATGTCTATCAATGGATGAATGGGTAAACAAAATGTGGCATATCCATACAACGGAAATATTATTCAACCAGAAAAAGGAATGAAGTACTAATACATGCTATAATTTGAAAACATGCTAAGTGAAATAAGCCAGTCATAACAGTCCACACCTGATATGATTCCATTCATACGAAAGGCCAGAATAGGGAAATCTCTAGACACAGAAAGTAGACTTGTGGTTGCTTATTACCCCTGCTTAGGAACTAGGGGCAGGGGTGATAATTAAATACAGGGTTTCTTTCTGAGGTGATGAAAATGTTCTGAAACTGTAGTAATGTCCACATATATCTGTGAATACACTGAAAACCATATTAATTGTACTTTTTTTTTTAATCCTCACCTGAGGATACTTTTTTCCATTTCTTTTTAGAGAGAGTGGAAGGGAGAGAAAGAAACATCCATTGGTTGCCTCCCACACTAACCCCAACCAGGGCCGGGGCAATCAAGCCTGTAACCAAGGTATATATGCCTTTGGCTGGATTCAAACCAGGGACCCTTCAGTCCAACGCTCTAACCACTGAGCCAAATCGGTTAGGGCTAGAATTGTACCTTTTAAATGGATAAATTGCACAGCATGTCAATAAAGTGGTTTTACAAAACTCTGACTATTATTCCTGTTTTTACCCAGTTTTTCCCTTACCCTCGCACCTACAACTTGAGATATCCACTCCCTTGACCTTCCCATTTTCTCCCTATCAACTGGTCCTTTCCCACATTCACTTTCATCTCTCTAGATTCCATGGCCCATTCACTTCAATCACTACTAATAACTCTCAATTCCCTTGCCATTTCCATGTGCTCGGGACTGGGCCAACTCAAACATCTCCTTTCTCTAGGCCTATAATCAGACTACAGACCATCACTGAAAGGAATTTAAAAAAACTTCATGCATCAATGTCACCTCCAACCTCAGCTACCCAAAACCTCTTAGTCTCACAACTCTTACCTCGACTTTCCACCAACCTCTTTCTTCATGTCTTTCCTTCTATTTCTCAGAGAAAACAAAACAAAGAAGGGACCACCAGCTTCCTCCCCACATACCTTTCCTTCCCACCTCTCCATAATTACAATTAAAGACATTTTCCTTGTCACGTTCCTATTTCTTCTCACATATTCAGTCAAGAACACCAGTACACTTATTACCTACTCGCTCCCCTTTCTTCCCCTTTTACTAATTCTTTCAATCTTTAACCATACTTGATTCTCCAACTTTAAAAAATAACCACCAGCCTGGCCAGGCTCAGTGGTTGAGCATCAACCCTAAAATTCAGCAGATCGCAGTTCGATTCCCAGTCAGGGCACATGCCCAGGTTGTGGGCTGGATCCTCAGTAGTGGGTGTGCAGGAGGCAGCCAATCAATGATGACTCTCTCATCATTGATGTTTTACCTCTCCCTCTCCTTCTCCCTTCCTCTCTCTGAAATCAATAAAGATATATTTAAAAATGAAAACCAAACCCTCTTTTAACCTCATAGGCTTCTTTCTAGCTACATCTCTCTAGCCTCCCCTTCACAGTCAAGTTTCTTTAGGATTCTGGGAAAATGGCAGTAGCATAGTTTTTGCTCTCTTCAAATCTCCATATGAAATGAGAGCTTCTAGACAGCAAACTCAAAACCCGTCTAACAACATTTACAAAAAAACTAGGTTACAAGATATCCCCAAGACCCCAAAATATATGCACATAAAAAAGCACCAACAGCCACAGATAGGTGTCAGTGCCAGAGAAAGCAGAGAGAAGTAAATGGATCTGAGAATAGGAAAATTCTGAAATAATCAACAGGTATCCAATGGAAAGCAAAACAGAACAGTTGAAATTAGGAGGGATTTTATTGTCTCTGGTAGCATATAAGCATAAGGATCCTGTGATAAAGGAGGTCTGAATGGTGCTAGAACAGTCTAACCCTCTGAAATCTTGAAACTGACCTAGCTACCAGGGCTCCTTTCTAGGATAGGGTCCCACACTGAAGAGAAACTGTTGAGAAGAGAATCATATTGAGCAGAAGAGGGATTAAAAAAAAATGAAGGAAAAAGAAGGTCCAAAACAAGTTAGTAAGAGGAATAAAAGCAGAAAATCTCAAAAAGCAAGCCACTATATATTTCTTAACACTACAGAGAACAACAGAAAAGGGAGCTCCGTGAAGTTAGAAAAAGCTACCCTGAGGCACTTCTAAGAGATCAAAAATACTAATTTTACATAAAAATCAACATAAAAATATAAAGGTTAAATCCCATATATAATTATTATGAGAAAAAAAGAATAGCATTCCTACAGACAATAAAAGTATGCCAGAAAGACATGCACATTTATCAAAATTGTAACTTCTACTTCAAAATGAGCTAAAAGACATTAAGAAAATTACATAAGGCATGAAAGATCAGAATTAGAAAAAATAAAAAGTGAAATGAAACGACTCAGGAAGGCATTAGAAACTGAAGAAAATAATTTCAAATACAGTCTAAATGAGAAGGAATACAAAAGTGAATAAACACAATAATGCCATAAGAGAAATAAAAGGTGAAAAGAAAATATTTTAAAAATCATAAAGAGCCCTGACGAGCTCAGCAGTTAAGAGCATTGGCCCATGCACCAAAGGGTCTTGTGTTTGATTCTGGGTCAAGGGCATGTACCTGGATTGCAAGTTCAATCCCCAGCCCCCAGTCGGGTCGAGTGCGGGAGGAAACCAATGTCCCCCCACCCCTTCCATTCTCTCTAAAAGTCAATGGAAAGACTATCCTAGGGTGAGGATTAAAAAAAAAAAAAAAAAAGCCCTGGCCGGGTAGGTCAGCCGGTTTTAACATCATATCACTATGCCAAGGTTGTGGGTTTGATCCCATCAGGGTACCTACAAGAATCAACTAAAGAATGCATGAATAAGTGGAACAACAACAAAAAAAATCGATGTTTCTCTCTTTCCCTTCCTCTCTCTTTTTAAAATCAATTTTAAAAAAATAAAAAATAAGAAGATAAAAACGATTAGAAAGGCTAAATATTGGAGAGAGACAAAGAATACTTAGGAGATCCATGACATATTGTAGAGTAGCACATCTTGTAACTGTGAACACTGACCCAGAATGACCAATACCAAGAAAATTCTAACAGAATTACTGGACTTCTAGACAAAAACAGCAATTGACTTGTAAGGGAAAGAAAATTAAGTGATCATCAATTTTGCTCAAGATAAAATCTTTGGCTCACGCTGTTTCCATGAATCTGAAAATACCCATTAGGCGGGAAATACAAAGGACAGAGGAAGCACGCATTTGGTACCCAGCGATTAACACCTTACTTAACCCTATCCTCCAGCAGGATATTCCTATTCAATTCCTGTGACTACCTGAATGTTTGACTTCCTTACTTATAAGACTCCTAAATTTAGGAATTTTGTTAGTGTTCACTATTGCATCTTCAGGGCTTAATGGAAAGTCTAATAAGTAGTGACGAGCCTATAAGATTTATAGAATGAACCTTTGATCCACAATCCAATTCCTCCTATATATAACCCCATAACCCAAATTGAGAACTCAGGACTCCATTCACCAACTACAGGAAAGCCATTCTGATGCCATCACTAGTAGTTTATCCAATCAAAACAAGTAAGCTCGAGAAAGCTTGGCTTAGGAAAACTCCTAAAGATAAGAGAGAAAAAGCCCCATCTATAAGCAGGGATGTTTTTGACACAAAGCACTCAGAATCCTACCCTTTTAAGGTCCTCAGATACACCGGAAAAAAACACCCAACTAGCTGGCTTCACTACCCAGGCAGCATAAAATGAACTGCCATATGCTCTGTGAAGGGCTTCAGAATGTTCTCATTCGCTGATTTAGAACTTTATTTTCTTCAGATAGTTGGAAGCTAACTACTAACAATATAACACATGTGGCCTGAAGAGGCCTGAACCAAGTTTCCCTCACTCTAAATCAAGGGTGGGGAATGTCCAGCTCAGGAAATCATTTGGTGTGGCTCTGCCAAGGCAACTGCAGGAGGGACTCGAAATTCAGTAAATCTATGAGCTTTTTTCATAGCTAATTTTTAAGCTGATAATTTTGTATGGCCTGAGAACGATGTTATATTCAAATGGCCCTCAGCAGAAAAAAGGTTCCCCATCCCTGCTCTAAATGAACAAGACCTTTTGGTCCCTGGCTAGGTAGTTCAGTTGGTTAGAACATCACCCCAATAAGCCAAGGTTGTGGGTTTGATCCCCAGTCAGGGAACAAATGGGAATCAGCCAATGAATGAACAAACAAATGAAACAACAAACTGATGTTTCTCTCCATATATAAAATCAATTAAAAAAAATTTAAAAGACCTTTTGTAACAGTTTTTCAAAAGCATAAATGAAGAATGCACAAGAGTAACAAGTAGGTCATGGTACTTTTGAACCACAGGCATACACGTTTTAAAAATATATATACATGTATAGATACATATGTAATAAAATATATTTGCCAACCTACACCAAAGGAAAAAAACCTATCACACTCACTTCTGAGTCTTCTGCACTTTCATAATCCGAGAGAACAGCTGAAAAGAAAACAGAAATTTATAAAGAAAAAAGAAAGTAACAGAAATTATTGTAATTATACTTCCTGACTACTGCTTGCTGTGGGTCAGGCTAAAGATCCTTTAAATCTGATAACAACCTACGAAGTAAATAAAAGTATAGCCTCCACTTATAGGTGGGAAACAGGCTCAAAGAGTGACTTGCCTAAAAGCATACTGCTAAAACGTTATGCTCCTTTAGTACTATGCTATAAAGAGCCACTCTGTACCACCCTCCCCCAAAGCCCTAATATATGAGAGGCTGTCAGCTGCTGGAAATAGGTGACCGGAGTTTTGGGGCAAAAATTTCATCATGATGCTACTCACCATCGCCCTCGATGCCATCTTCACTCTCCTGAAGGGAAAGAGAAGACATAGGTTAGTTCTGTGATTTCCAGTGGGTGGAGAGCTAAAGACTCAATACAAAATGGTTAAAAAGGGAGATAAGGAATGGCACATCTTTAACAAGTAGAATCTGAGGGAGGTCAGGTCTCTTCACCTCCAGCCCCAGTTTCGGTCAATTCGCACAGACTCCGCACTCCTCCCAGAGACCCCCAACCCCTCCTCTTCCCTTGGGGCTCCGGAAGCAAACCGCAGAGACAGCAGTTCGATACTTCAACACAATAAGCCTCAGCATCTACCACCAACTCCCAGCCTCCCATCATCACCTAAACCTACCTCCCTGGGGCCCGCAGGCCACCCGCCCCAGCCCACTCCGCCCCACCCCGCCCGCGCGCACTCACACATTCAGACTCTTCAGCGCTCTTGGCCCCCCCGCTCTCCACCCGCCGCAGATGAAGGGCCCCGGCTCGGCCTCCGCGCTGGGAAGGCAGAGAACCGCTACCGCCGCCTCCCGTGCTACCGCTGCAGCCCCCGCCGCCCCGCGCCGGGGAACCGCCGCTGTCTGAGCCAGAAGCACCAGACTCTTCGTCCTCCGTGTCCTGCGAAGCGCGCTGCCGCCGCCGGTCCGCCATCTTACGGAGAACGGCCGCGGCCAGCCAGTTCCTTACGTACGCCCGTCGCAGGGGCTGCCGGGAGTCCAGAAAGCTAGTCCCAGCATGCTTCACGTGCGGCACTGACAGTCCGGCTTCTCGGGAGCCCGGGACTGGGGGCGGGTCTGGCGCGCTGCGGCACGTTTGCTGGCGAGCGGGATTACGTAATCGGTTACGTGAGGGGGCGTGGCACGTCCCCAGACTTCCCCAGGGTGGGCTCCGGGCGAGGGGATCTAGGTTTGGGCAGCCTCCTTAGGCTCCTGGCCCGGCCATCTTGGGCTTTCCGAGTGGTAGGCGTGGACCTGTCACAGCTTCACTGCGGCATTGGAGCTGTTTCATGGTTTTCTTTTTCAATTTCTCGTTTCTGCCTACGTTTGAAGCAAATCATTTTACTGCATTTGTTTGGTAAACTCACGAATCAAAGTAAACCTGTAAAGTAGTTGTGCTGCATCATCAGGTTTGCCACACCATCCCATTTTAAGCTAAAAGGCGAAGGAAAAACCGTGTTGTCTGCAGTGAAGCCCGAGGACTTACTGTTGCTGCATTTTCCCTGTGTTCTCATTTCCTCTTCCTTCTTCATGTGTCCTCTCCACCCCAGCCATCACCTCTCCCAAAGTGCAGGCTGGCATGATGCTAGTCTTGCCAAGATTTTAGAACTGATTTAAAAAGAAGAGATGATTAGGAACCGTCGTTGGTTCCCTATACTGATATGATTCCCTTGTTAACCAGATGAGGGGAATGCTTTGATTTTGGCAAGGCATTTGTCAGAAATGGAAAAAAAAATCAGTATGCCAGGTGGGGGAAAAGTAGGTTTATAGTTTTGAGTATGTGAAACAGTTTAGTCTTGTATTATTCTTTCTTAATTATTGTATTATTTTTCATACAAACAACTGTAAACCTTTTCCCCCACCCTCTATTTTCTTTGGACATACAAGACGTGTGAGCTAAGTTATTAGTGCACCTACAAGAGTACACCTTAATATACATATAGTAAAGGTCCCTGTGGCACAGCACAGGATTGTTGTAATATATTTACAAATTATATATGGTTAGAGTTCCTGATACTTATCAAATGTATAGGCAACATGAAACTAGAAGGCATTTTGAATGCCTTCTGAGAGAGAGAACCAGGATCCAAACAGATCTTAACTGGTTAAACAAGTGGCCAAATATGACAACTTGTAAATCCTGCTCCAAAAGCCAACTGCCCCAGTCCAAAATGGAGGATGTATGATTTGTTAAAATAAAAAAAAAAAAAAGACTTGAGGGTCTTATTGATCACAAGATAAATTGATGCAAATAAGGCTGCCAAGTTTACTGTCTAAGAAAAATGATAGTCTACCACTTTGCCTTTCAGTTGTTTGGTCTGGCTTCAATTTAAAAAAAAAAAAAAAGTTTTTATTGACGTCAGAGAGAGGAAGGAAGAGATAGAAACATCAATGATGAGAGTCATTGATCGGCAGCCTCCTGCATGCCCCCTACTGGGGATGGATCTCAGGGGCATGTGCCCTGACTGGAATCAACAACCACCTCCTGGTTCATAGGTTGACACTCAACCACTGAGCCACCCCAGCCAGGCTGGAGGACTCGATTTTCAAATGGACATGAGCAAATTGTTCACTCATACAGAAGGAACTGAAAAATTAAAAATTCTTTCTTTAAAAAATTTTATGTATTGGTTTATTTTGGACAGAGTTTTCAATTTCTTGTTGCACTTATTTATGCATTCATTGGTTGCTTCTTGTATGGGCTCGACTGGGGATCGAACCTGCAACCTTGGTGTATCAGGATGATGCTCTAACCAACTGAGCTACCCAGCCTGGGCCCTCAAGAATCCTTTCTTGCCCTGGTGGGGTGGCTCAGTTGGTTGGAGTGTCGTCTCATACACCAGAAGTTTGCAGATTCAGTTCCTGGTCTTTATCCCCAATCGGGGCACATATGGGAGGCAACCTATGGAAGTTTCTCACATTGATGTTTCTTTCTCCCTTTCTGTCTCTAAAAATAATAAAAACATATCCTTGGTGAGGATTTAAAAAAACAAAGAATCTTCTTTTGAGGAACAAGTGTAATTTCTGAATGTTTCCCATGAAGAGGAGAGTTGGGATAGTCACAGGAATCTTTCATCAGGGAACTATGAGGAAAAGGAATTGATCCTTCTTTTTCTTTCAGGAATTGATCTTTTTCATCACCCTGGAAGGCAAAGCAAGAACTCATGGGTTTGAGTTATAAGAAGTTAGGTTTTGTCAACGAGAAAGAATTTTCTAACATTTAGGGGGAAAAATATGGAAAAAAACGAAGTATTGAGCAGAATCTGGACTTCATTTATCTGGAATGTTGTCAAGGGGAAATCGTGTATTAGAGGTCAGACTAGATGACCTCTAAGGGCTTTTCAACTTAGAGGTTTTATTAATTTAGACACCAGGCACCAAATATTCTATAATCTCTTGTTTTTAAAGTTGCCAAATATGTGTAAGGAAGAATACAGGAAAAAGAGGGATGAAACATACATTGTGCTTATACACAAATGTAAGTGAATACCTTAATAAAAGGGAAAATGGTATGTTTTTCTATTTTGTGAAATAGATTTAAAATCTACAAGCAGAATTGTTTAATGCTTCCCAATAAAATAAATTGAAACAGAAGTTCAAAAATTAACAGCCACAATAGTTTATTTACAATTGAACTCTTTATAAGATATTTACAAGACAACCAATTTTACACATCAGAAATGGTATCAAAAGTATGAATTACAACACAGACAACAATATGAAATGGGCTTAAAACAAAGCTGAAGTGGACAGACAAGCAATTTCTCTTTTTAATTTATTAACACTAGCTTAAACTTTGTTAAAGAACGAAACAAAGAACTATGTTTTAGGAGAACTGCAGGGCCTTCAGTTGAAGACTGAATTTCACAGTGTTGTACCCCATGTAGGGAAAAAATAAGATGAATTTTCCCCCCACACTCTTAACACACTGTAATTTCACTCTTGGAACTTTGCTAATCTATTCTCCAAACTCCTAAACAAACCTCAGCATATCCAAATGAAAGAAGAATTGATCTAGAAGAGGGGTCAATAAAGTAAGAGGTTCTAGGTAGAGGGAGAACCAAGGAAATAGAATCCACTTAAGTCTGGCCAGATAGCACCTCACGGATTCCTCTTCATTTAGCTCAAGTTCAGAATCTGGAGAGTCCCTTGGGTAGGGCACAAACAAAAGATTAATTTGCTAACCCATATCCAAATTTGGGAATCCAACAAAAATACTGAAAATCAAGAAGAAACTCAGAGGAATCAAGGAACAAAGTAAAGAGACACTAATTGGTCTTTTTTCTTCTTGGGTACATTATAAAGAAACATAACATAGGTCAGAGTAAGAAAACCAGAAAGCTTGCCATGTTAAAACGATGGAAAACAGAAAATCTGGCCATTTTTCTAGAAATCCCCTTCCTCTTCTTAAGGTGTGAGATGAGAGCCCCTAGTGGAATAAGTCCTATTTCTCTCTACATTCTTGCAATGGAGTTCACAGCAGGTTCCCTGTGGAGAGCCCACTCTCCTAAACAGATGGAGTTACAAATGAAAACCCAAAGCCACACACACACACAAAAGGAGAAATAAGAGCAGCAAGATCATCCAAGAATACTACATGTGCTGCCGGAATAATTCTTTTAAAAGTCAAACCCAGGGAGCACAGATCAACATCTCACAAAAAGCTTTAGCAGTGGGAGGCCCCTGAGGAACTTTTCTTTTCTTCCCACAATGGTATCCCATTCTCTCATGCTCCACTGATGGGCCGGCCACACACCCTACATACCTTGGCTTCTCCTCTAAAAGTGCTAATAAGCTGGGGACATATTCTCTTCAAGGATAAAAGTCCCTATCTTCTAGGAGATTAGGTCCCTACTTGTTTTCACACAATAGTCCTGAAGACTAAAGAAAGGCAATTCCTATATATTTAAGACCAGAAGTCTTGACTCTGTTTTCCTTCCAGATAGTTACAGGGATCTTACACTGAGACCAAAGTGGCCTGGAGTGCTGGCCTGACATTTTTTAACAAAAGAGGTGTGTGTGGTACTGGTGGTGGGGAACCAAGATGGTACACATACAAATCTGATTTTACAACGTAAATAGAGAAGCTCATTAGGTATATCTGTTTGTTTCAAGATATAGACATTTGCCAGCCAAAGGAAGCACATATTTCCACATATACCCCCCACCCTCCCTAAATCTCTATCCCACCACCAAGAGCTCAGCTAAAAGGATAAAGCCCAACAAAGGAATACTTGAGAAGTGATGTGACACAAGGACATCTATACAGGTTCTGGCATGCCATCCCCAAATGTCAACTGCTTTCGTTTAGAGCCATAACTTGTCCAAAAGTAACCATCCCCATTCTCTTTTCCAAATATTTTATTTTTTGAGGGGTGGGGGAAGAAATTCAGTTACCCATTAAGTAAAAAAAAAAAAAAAAAGTTAAAAAAAAATCACAGCCAAACATCCCTTCCCACATCTCTATATCACAGAATAGTTTTAAGAGAACTGTCTTTTCAGACATTTATCTACAACTCTCCAATCTCTTCTACCCTGTGAAGATGACTTGTTTCATCACTTCACTTGTTATTCCTCATCTGGTCTTTAAGCTCGTGGTGAGGTTTTTGTTTTGTTTTGTTTTAGGGTAAAAACCACTATACTCAAACTATATGGAAGGGTATAACAGGGCAAGAAGAGTGCCATGCAGCACAGATCTAAAGGCAGGGGATGCTTTATCTTCCACAAGTGTAATGAAAGAGCCCTTTACCCCTTTAACATAGGCAAATGTATAGAAGCAGACCCTGGAAGCTTCCAAATCTGCCACCCTAGAGATTTAGCTTGAGAGCTCATTTCCCCAAAAGAGGAAAAGATATCCCAATCACTCTCTATAATTCACAATTAGCCCAATGAAAGAGTTTTTGTGAAATCAGAGTGAGGAAAACAAAACCAAGATCAAGGGAGTATGGAAGGGCATTATCAGTGAATAACATACATGAGGACACAGGTCACATATACAGGTCTCTGCCACTCTCTGGGAATGGCATGCTACAACTATCTGAAGACAGAAGGTTCTTGCCAGCACAGTCATTTCCTACACGTCCGGTGAGGTGTTTGCTTCTTCTGGATCTCCAACCTGCATCGGCTACGCTCATCCAACCAGGGCAGTTCAAAATTCCTGGCAAAAAAGGATAAGGAAATCAACTTCCAAGACTAGAGGGACTCAGTGTGGACATGAGAGTAATTCCAAAAAAGATACCATGTCCCTCACCACTCCTAGCCTTCAGTCAAAAAAGTCCCAAGTTTGGAATGTTTTTCCTGCCTCAAAGCCAGAGCAATATTACGCTATTAAAGTGATTGAATAATTTATTTCTAACTTAAAAAGCAATCCTCCTAACTCTGGGCTTGGGAATCTTACCACTGCAAAAGCTAGTTGCCCAGGTAGTCTTACTTCTGTCAAAGAACCATGGCTATCCCTAAGCTGCCTGTTCCACTTATATCTAGGCTTTCATGCAGTCTGAAGGGCGATGAAGTGCTGGCTATCTAGAGGGGACAGGAAAAAGAACACTTTATACTTACTGTGGAGTTAATTTTGGTAATGGTCGTCCAAATGCTACAACAGGCAAGAAGGGAGTAATCATCAAACTTTCAACTATGGAAGAAAGTCAAATGCAATCTAGTTAGTGACACGGATGAGAAATGGCTGTCAACTATACCTGCTCCAACATACTGTTCATTCATTCAGAACAAGTTGTAACCTGGAGCCTTGTGCCCTTTTTCTTCTTTAAAAGAAATCTACTCTTTTAGATAGACAAAACTTACCATCATCTGGCTCAGGGAAAAATGAGGTAACCTCAGGCTCAGATTCCTGAATTCCTTTCTTTTTATACATTCTGAGCTGCAGTCGCTGTAAAATTCTTTGTTCCCTGATCCTCTGAATATCCCATCTGGGAAAAACAAACCAGACAAACAAAACAAACAAACCCAACATTACTGAAAACCTTCTATATAAAAGCAATTTACACAATCCAGATGCTAGGGAGATCTTTGCTGACTGTTCTTGATTGGGGGTAGAGGGGTTGGGGTGGAGGATGTTAAAGAGAACTGCCTGCCTGGTTACAGAAGACTGTTTAGGGCTAGGAGTCCAAATCATGTGTTGGTGATCAAAGAGAGTGGAACTGAGAGGGCATATCCGAAGAAAAAGAGGCCAAACATTTTACCTACAACAACTACCACTTTAAACAAAGATACTCAACCAACTGGGAAGCTAGGAATTTAAGAGTGTTAAGAGCTCCAGGACTCTCCACAGTATGGATGAAAGAGAAGTCAGGGTCCTAGAGCTCAGTTGTTCCCAGGATAAACATCTCTAGCCTCACCTTTTCCTTCTCTTTTCATCCAGCTCCAGTTTTGCATGCCTCTTCGAAAACACACTGTCATCTAGGTTCTGTGTAAAGAACAGCAGCTGATAAGCTATTTATCACCATGTGACACACTAATTCATTTCCAGCTTCCAGGAAGGTAACATCTTTCATCTTCAGGTCCCACCTGAGTCTGTGAGTTCTATGCATATTATGGGAACCTTCTGGTAACAGAATCAACAAAACAAACATACTCCTTCCCCGACTCTCACCCTTGTAGAATCTCCAAATTTCAAAATCATTTCCATAACTTTCTAAAGTGAAAGTCATGTCAAACTGAAACAACACGTGAGACTGTCATAAACCCCCCATACTTTGTAAGAATCCGAGTTTAAAATAGATATCAAACTTTTAAGTCAAATGAGTTTGGAATATATAATTTTGTTGCTGAGTGGTGGTACATGCTAACTTTTCCACTTAACATGAACTCCAGCTTTGAACACTCCCTAGCTATTCATTTTTGAATAAATTACTTAACCACCCTGGACCTCAGTTTTCTCATCTATACAACAGAGCTGAAGTGGATAATCCTCAAGTAACCTTCTAGCTTTAAAGTTTTATTTAACCCAAACAGTTATTGTGATATATTCAAGTTATACTCCCATTTCTACTCTGTCTCTCACTCCTTCCCATTGAGAGGTCTTGGGTACCTACCTCCAAAAGGTCTGAAGGATTTGGGTCCCTTAGAGGCTCTACTGAGTGGTCCCTCCAAGAAGGAACTAGAAAAAAAAAAGAAAAAGAAAAAGGAAGGGAGGAGGGGTGGAACCACTCTTAAATCCAAGGTCACATAACCCTCCTACTATTCACTAGGACAAGAGGTCTCTCCCCAGTAAGACAAAGTTACCAAGTGATAGGAATCCATTCTATGGCCTCACCTGAAGCCATATTCAGTGTCCTCGCTATGGTATAAAAGAACCTAAAATGCCATTGCAGTCTGCCAAACACAGGATCACCAAAAAACCCTAAGCCAATACCTGACAATTCATATAATGGATGCTATTGTAGTTCCTGAAAAACAACTGAAATTTGTAGTCATTTTGAAGTCTACAGTGTAATCATACACCAAGGAGTCTCACTCTCCCACATCCAACTGACGGGGAATGCAGCTCCCGACCATCCACCATCCCACCAGCCCCCACCCCAGGCCCATCCAGCACAATTCCTATTCTACTCACCAGCCAAGACTGAAGTTTCTCCTGCAACACTTGATGGCATCAGACACCCTAAATAATGCAGGAAAGAAGAATCATCTCAGTGTAAAAAGAAAAAAAGCCCATACCCAAAATGGAGGAAAGGATCGTCACTGAAGCTCTCACTAGGAAGCCATTTGGTTTTTTTGAGTTGTTCTTTTGAGAGTTTCTCTCTGGGGGAGGGGAAGAGGGAACAACAGACAAAAGAAAAGAAAATAAGCCCACCACTTTTTTTTTTACACTGAGACGACTTCTTTTCTTCATTATTTAGGGTGGTTTCCCTGCAACAGTTGATGGCCAAGGATATCAAACCTTAAACTCAGAACATGGCAGGTGAGTAAAAGTTGACCCTATTTTTCAAATAAAAGATCAGTGTTCTCAAAACTTACATATGTAGTCTTCTTAAACAGCTCCCTCCTCCCTCCAAACAAACTACCTTGCTGGTCCAGCCTGAACAACATGCACAAAGACTTTGGCTTCCTTAGGATAAGCCATTGAGACTTCCTCTTGAGATAGGGCATCAAGAAGAAGGATTCACATGTTATTCACAACTCAGGCTCCTCAAAGGGCTGGGATTCCCCGCCAATCAGACTCCTTCTGTACTGCTATGCCCACAACCTCAGAGGTGCTTCGAATTTTCTGTACTAGGGCAGATAGGGTTTTCAAAAACAGCCAGTCACACAGAACAGCTCTGGACCAAGCTATTTCCCAATTCCGGATGGGAAGTTGCTTCATGGTTTCTCTTGTTACACAGCATTGCCATGGCTGCAAGGTTAACTTAAGGATGAACCTGTTCAACTGACTGAACCAACAAA
Source organism: Miniopterus natalensis (assembly GCF_054644295.1). NCBI lineage: Eukaryota > Metazoa > Chordata > Mammalia > Chiroptera > Miniopteridae > Miniopterus > Miniopterus natalensis. The sequence goes on from NC_142097.1 coordinate 24,578,756, forward strand.
AAACCTGAACCTAGATCAGGATCCTGGTCTATTTCATGTACACAAATGTGAGGCCTAATGAATTTTAGATAATTAAGAAGAGTAATCTATCTTCCCACTTAATTTTGTCACCAGAACAGCCTGACAAAGCCTGGAGAATGCTTGTATCTTATTGAATGGATTCCCATCCCCATCCCTGCTGGGGCAAGACAGTGGTAGAAACTCAGGGCTGCAGCTCTATCCAAGAAGGATTCCCCCACCATCACCCAGAGCATCCATAGTGACTGTCATAGACTAACATTACATAATTGAAGGCACATTGGTAACTGATTAATGTAGGAGATAGGGGGGCATATCTGTGTGGAAGCCATAAAGAAAAAAAGGGAATGAAGACCAAGGTCCCACACCCCACACCCTCCCCAAGCAGCTCAGATATCCCAAGATAGTCCTTATTGTTTGAAAAATAGTTTGTAGACCATTTTATTTAAATATATGAACAACCAATGGGCTACTGCAATCCAAGTAAACTCTTCACATTTAGAACCTTTGTGAAGTATAATAAGATAAAGTAAGACTCTTGGTCTTTGGCAGATTCCTCCTGCCCCCCAAGACCGGGACAAAGAGATACAGATAAATGTTTATATAGTTAAAGAGCGGAGGCCCAGGTGAAATTCCCCACCCCAAGCTGGCTCCCCAACCCAAAAATTATCATTGGCCCCTGAGAACACCCAAAGACCACCCTCCCAGGTTTCACACAATATCAATTGCAGGAACAGTCGTGCATGGCAAAGTATAAGTTCTATGCATTTCAAAGCACAGAAAACCCTTTTTTCAGAGGGCATGCAAGTTGCTGGAGATTACACCCCCAAGTCTGGTGCTCTTGTGATGAGCAACTTACTGGCAAACACATCTCCCAGTGTTGTAAGCAGGCAAATACATTGAGCACATTTTGCTGTAATTCCATCTATTTGCAATGCCTGCACAGTGTCTGTCTCTGGCTGTTAACTTACTCATTCTTGACAGAACTCTGCTTTATTGATTGCACTTTTTTAAAAATGCCAAAGGCATTTTCACACTTGTTAGCTTGACCGCCACCACTAGGGTATAAGAGCAAGTGTTCTCTATGCCTTACTTGCTACAGTCTCCTCCTTCTTTGGAGAGGATTCCCGTAATGGTAACGGTGATGGGGGAGGCTGGTGCCAACGACACAAATACATTTCTGTGGTGGAAAGGTACGGCAAATCTTCTATCTCACTTGAGAAGGCTTTCTCCTTGGGATGGATGCTGGGTCCCTTCTGGGGAGTGGAGAGTCTTGGTGGGGTGTCCACTGAAGACCGGGTCTTTTCTGGAGTTTCTTGGCTCCTCAATTCACGTTTACAAACAGTTTCAGATAAGGAACCACAAGGTTCCTCTTTAATGGGAGAGTGCTTAGGAGTTTTTGTTTTGACTTTTGAAAATTCAGGAGCCAGCTTTTTAACAGGAATCTTTCTTTCTGTACTTCCAAATGGGGATTTCCTATTAGATAGGGGAGAAAATATAATACAATTCATTGACTCTTGAATAAAATTTGATTTGATTTCATTTTGGGTAAGAGAACTAGCTTTTATTCAGGTATCTAAATGTCTAGGTTCATTTGGCATTCATGAGCAGGAACAGCCTCATGCTTAACAGTACATATAATAGGCTCTTAGTAAATGTTTACTGAACAAGTGAGTTTTCATGCTTAAAAACCTCTATAGTATCCTATTGCCTACTAAATCTAAAAAGGTCCCTACTTTATTCAGGATCCTTTAGCTAATATTAGGTGCCACTTACCCTGTGGTTTATTTCATTCCTGTCAACCAGAGACCAGTTTCTTATTCCCCCCTCCAATCCTATACCATGTTAGTTACAATCTCTATTTCTTTTTTCTTGCTATCTGCTGGCTCTCTTTCTCCCACCACTACCCCCTTCCTGCTACCTCACATTCCTAGAATGCCATCTCCTTTTCTTTTTACCAACCTAAATTCTATACTTTTTCAAGATCCATCTCCTTCTTAAAGTTTCACTATTCTAACTCAAAATAATCTTTAATACCCTTGAATCTTACAATAGTAGTCTTACTGTTGTCTATCTAGCATATGTTACTGCAGTTGAATTCTTAGTTTTAAAATTTATGCCATCCTCACAGCTAGACTAATCTCTCTGAGTCCAAGGACAGTTAGATCTTACTTTTTTATATTCACCAATACTTAACACAGTGAAGGAATTTAACACTTCCTAACTTGAAGTGACCTGCTATCTGCTATTGTTTTCTTTAAGAAACTCAGCTGTCACATTTGTTGCCCATTCTCTTTATGATGTACTCTGCATTCAGTAATTACTACTGTGACCAAAATGTTCCTAACAAACTTTTATAGCCTGCACAAGAATGTTTCAAGATACTTTCTCAACACAGAAGACCTCATAATTCAGAACATGGTTGTATTAAAACTAATTCATGAGTCCCCGTCCCCTACAGTCAGTCACTGAGAACAAGTGTCCTCAACATGTTCAGACAGCATAACAAAGTTATCAGCACACCTTTTGTGTCCCTTTCCACTCCGCCCACATGAAAAAGGCTTGGGAGGCAGAGTCTGGGATGTCTCAGAAAGCTCTGGCTGGCACTCCAGTTTAATTTTCTCAGATAGCTCGGTTTCCTCTCTCTCTTCAGTTTCATAGCCCTGAAACAGCTTATGCCTTTCTTTCTCGTTATCCTTCTTTACCAGCTGCATCCGCCTTTCCATACGTTCAATCCGAGCAAGGAGCTAAAAGAGAGTGGCAAAATGCAGACTTAAAGCACAAAAAATTAAATGCAGGTACTTAGCCCCATTCAGGAATCTGTATGGTCTTCTACCTCTTTCCATGGACCATAGCAATTCAACTTCTTTTTAATAGGCAGACATTAATCTAGTTTTCCTTAAACACAACAGAGAAGACAAGGTACATTGCTTAATTTTAGGGGCTAACCTAAATGGGTAGGGACATGGGGAAATTTGTAGTTCATTCTTGTGAAAGAAGATCCTCTTCATTGGGAGGGGCCACAACATGCCTTTTAAATGGCATGGTCTCTGCTATTGCTAACCATGTGGCTCCAAGTCAGTTTGGTAGTTTCCAGAATTAACCTTAGGTTCTTTTAGGAGGCCCTAGGGTTCTCCAAATCCTATCCTCTCTACTTCCACTCTAAAACACTATACTCAAAGGCAAAGTCCAAAGAGTACATTGAGAAGGAATTAAAAGCTCATACAGTCACAGTGCCAATAAGGATTGCAGTGTTATTTGAAAGGGGTCTGGGGGGTGGGGTGGGGGTTGTCACCTAAACAATGAACATTCAATTTGGAAGAATTATAATAGAAACCATTACCCATAAATCCCATCAATGGTGAAATATGCACATTGCTTTGCTGCTTTGCACTTAAGATAACAGAAGAAAATTATACCTATATATCTAAATATTGACTAAAAACAGTCTTTTAACTCTAAAGGGAAGACTACATAATCAAACAGAAAATGGAAGCCTATTATCACTAAAAACTTCACATTAAAATGTTCTGAGAAATGGTGCCAACTGTGCTACTTATACCCTATAATAAGAATTTTATTTGGGTTAGACAGTGATATTAATGTTGCCTCTGTTACATCTACTTAGCTGCCCAGATTTCAGTAGAGGCCAAACAACTGGAATAAGAGAAACAAGCTTAAGCAACACTAAGACTGCAATACACAACAGAAGCAGTGAATGCCAAGTTCAGACTGACACTCTATCCTTAACTCACCTCACTTTTCCTGCCTAGGAAAATCTGCAAAGAGGCCATTACCTCAGGAACCGAGCAGAAACCTCCACAATCAGCAGAGAGCCTCCCTGTCACCATACTCTCATTTCATCTCCTTCTGTTTTGATTCACAGCCTTAACCATGGTCTGTGGGTGACATTTCCTTGATTTCTTCTTCTGCTCCCCCCTCCAATGTAAGGATATGATGTGTTGTAATTACAGTACCATCACACCCCTAGACTGCAGTACAGTAGCTGAGCAGTGCCACCTCCATGTTGAGTAACTTCCACAAATCAACACCATGAGATATTTTAATGAGATCTGTCCCAGCTCCCATTCCACCTTGCAGAATGCATTCTCCAATAATACAGCCGCTGCCTAATGCAATTCCTTTGGAAGCAAACAAAATGAATAGCCCTCTGCTCCCTTGCTCACCCCATGGCACAAACCAAGAAAGAGAAAGAAAGAAAGAGAGAGAGAGAGAGTGGCTGCTGCAACCTTAACACAATTGTAGAAACCATGTTTATTTTTAGGCAGCTGTAAGGTATGCTAGCACAGTAATACCCCCATCACCACAGCTTTCCTGATATCTGAAGGAATATGTTTCAACACATAACGTGCCCTTAAGCCTATATAGTCACGCTGCTCAGAAGTTCAAAGAAATAATAAATGCCTTCCCTACTACTTTAAGATTCTAAAATATAGAGATTTTGGGGGGTGGGGGCTCTGCTTAACACATTTAATAAGCTTACTTTCCCCTGATGCCTTAAAATCTTCCGGCCTTAAACACTATTCTTATACAAGGCAGCTGGTCAGTGGGTCAGATTTTAGAACTGCTTCCTATTAAAAACTGTCTGAAATCAAAAGCAGTAATTCTCTTAATGTCATTTAAGAAAACTAAAATAGAATTCCACTGTGAATCACCTCTACCAATTAAAAGGCCTACCACTCTCCTATCCAAAGATGCTACAGCAGTGGTTAGAGCAACAGCTGCTATGTCCCTCTCCTCCAGAATGTATTTCTAACGCAAAAGCTCTTAATTTAACCCGTTCCATAAAGCCATCACATATGCATCCCACCTTTTCATTTTCAACCCTTCACAAATCAGGTCTTTTCCCACTCTAAACGTCTTTCCCACAAGTCTGGGGCTGTCATTTTAAATTAACCCTTTGGCATCTGCAACCTTCCCTCCCCACCCCTCTGGGAGGGTGCCCTTTAACCCTTCCTTCCAACCCAACGTGTCAGTGAGCCTAGCTCCCAAGCACCTGGCACCTAAGGTGTTCCTTTGCTGGTGGTCAACCTCCTTACCCCTAACCAAGGAATACCTTAACCTCTTACAGCCCCCTTGCCCTGAGCATGCGCACAACTCGCTCCTCGGCGCGACAGATTAACCCCTCGCGTACCGTGTCTCTCTCTGACTTCAGCTCCTCGATCTCCTTTTCCTTGGCCTGCAGCTGCTGTTGCTGCTGCTCGATGAGGTCCAATTGCAGCAGAAGTATCTGTTTGAGGCAGGCGGCCTGACTGGAGGCTCCCGAGCCGCCGCCACCCCCGAGAGGGCTCTTCCTCATACTCTTCCATCTGCCCTCGCTGGCCGCCAGGGTCCCGGCAGTGGCGGTGGGCGCGAGGGGTGGCGGCCCGGGCAGAGGTAGTGGTGGGGGTCCCGCCGGGTCCGAGGCTGTGGCAGCTGGGGGAGCCGCCCCACCCTTGTCCCCAGCCCAGGGCGTAGGCTCTTTGGCCGCCGCCACGAGAGAGCCGGTCTGAATGGGCAGCACCGCCTGATACTTGGGTCGGGGACTGCAGCCGGCTCCGGCTGCTGCTGGCTCCCCCCCAATGCCGGCTTGTTTGGTGGCCGGGGGCGGACAGGGCAAGGGCACCGAGCCGCCCCAGCTCTCTTCCTGCTGCCCGGGGGCCGCCCCGGCCGGGAGTAACAAGCCCCGGCCCTTGCCGCCGCAGCCGGCCGGAGAGGGCGCGGGACTCCCGCCCTGGGAGGAGGGCAGCGGAGGCCCCGGCTCCTTGAGCTTACGGTGCCGGGGGAGGAAGTGGGCTTCGGCCGCCCCGGGTTCGTCCTCGGGCCCGCCCAGCGCCGCAGCCCTCTCGTAGTCCAGTCGCTGCTCTGGGTTGCCGCCGGCAGGGGCCGCGGCCGTCTTGAACACTGCGGATCTCATGGTCATAGTGGTCCGGAGCAGCGCCGGGGACCGAGACTGAGGAGGGGGTGGGGAAGGGGCGAGGTGCGGGGGGTCGAGGACGGAGGAGGGGGAGGGGAGTTTGGCGGGCTCGCCTCAGCAGCGCGGCAGCAGGCCTCGGCTAGCGCGGCTCCTCCGGGGCCCGGGCGCCATCCCGCCGGCGTGCGGAGAAGTGGAGGCCGCGGCTGAGGCCCGCCGCCGGCCCATGGGGGCCTCGCCGCCGCCTCTGCTGCCGCCGCCGCCGCCTTCGCCTCAGAGGCAGGAGCTCGCACCGAGCCGCCCCCGAGCTCATCCCCGGAGCTCGCTTCGGCCCCCCCTGGCCCGGCCGGGCCCGCCTCGTCTCCCCACCCCACACCCCCCCTTCCCCGCCCCGGCCCCCCGCCCCGGAGCTCGCCTCAGCCGCCCCGAGCCTCCATTTCCCCCCCGCTCCTCCTCAGGAGGGGGTGGGAGGGATGGGTCCGCCCAAAGCCCTCCTACTCCGGGAGGGGATCTGTCGCCTCCCTCGGGGGTCTCCGCGGCTCGGGGTCCCCTCCCCCCACAGTCACCCCGGGCGCCTCAGCGTTTCCCTTTAAAAAAACGGAGCCGCTCGTAGCCGCCACCGCCGCAGCCGCTGTCGACCGGAGGGCGCATGCGCTGGGAGGGCAGCGGGCGGGAGCTAACCGGGAGCAGAGAGGAGGGAGGCGGGCCGCGCTATTGTGAAAGGGGCTGCTGCCGCCGCCGCCGCCGCCGCCGCCGCCGCCGCGAGGGGGGCGGGGAGCGGGGCGCAGGAGGCCGGCCAGGGGAGGCTGGGGATCAGGGGCGAGGACCGAGGAGCCCGCGGAGGAGCGGGGTGAAGGTGGGCTGCCGGAGGAGGGAAGAAAGGGCGAGGGCGGCGACGGTGGATGGGGAATGCAGAGGCTCCCAGGGAAAAAGGAGCGCAAGAGAATGGGGCTGAGAGGAAGGAAGGGGGCTGCGGGAGGCAGAGGTGCCCTTCGTGGACGTAGACCCATCGCCCCGCGTACCGGGCCTGCGCTCGGCGGCCCTTTCCCCGGGCTGGCGGCCCCTGCAGCCCTGCAAGCCTTCTGGACCAAAATCAGGCTTCAGCCTCCTCTTGGAGCCTCTGGGTGTTTCCTGGGGTAGAATTCTAACCCGCCGCCCCCTCCACTCCCCGTTAGCCCCACACTGGTATGGGAGAAAATGAAGTCCTTTGTCTCTGAGGGATCAAGACCAGAAACCGACGAACCTCTAGTTCCCAGAGGGGGTAAAATCCATGATGTCTGCCCCCGAGGGAGTTTGCCACAACCTCCCTGGAATGAGTATTGCCAGCTACCAACAGTTCTTTCCCAACGGCCAACTCCCCAGCCTTCTTGTCACTTCTAGCCTCTTCTGGAGGTTCATGAAGGGCTCTAGCAAAGGAAATCTCAGAAGGGATTTTTACTTTTACTGGGAATAGGAATACTTAAGGGTATTCAGCTATACTGAGCAGTTCTTCCTATATCTCATTGTACATTTCGTGTGTGTGTGTGTGTGTGTGTGTGTGTGTGTGTGTTAATTTCCAGGTACCTTTAGCCAGTAAGTCTTTACAGAATTCCTCGTGGCAAAACTTATAGTTTTAGTTGATTGTTTTTCTTTTCTGATGACATATATATATATTTTCAATCCATATGGAGATAAAGATGACTAACATTCTTGGCCTAATGTGAAAATCTCTAATTAAAACTATGTCTCTGCCTCGTTTGCCCAAAGCATGAAGCACTGGAACACTGGAAATTTAAACAAATGGGTGTGAATGTGTTAAGAAGCCAAGAGAGCCCCAGCCCTCTTCCACCAGACTCTGTGGCCTCAGGTCTGCAAGGGAAGTATTGGGATTAGGGATATCAATGAAGGGGGATGTGGCAGGAGGTGATCTCATGGTGATCTCTCCCATTTCAAAACTTTCAATACCATCTCTACACTAACAACTCCCAAATTTATATCTTCTTCCTGGACTCATCCCCTAACTTCAAAATCATATATCCAACTACCTAAGAGACATATCCACTTAGATGTCTAACAGGCATTTCAAACTTACACTCCTGAATTTCCCCCACCCAAATCCTGCTTTTTCTTCAGCCTTCTTCTCTTTCTTTCCAATCAGTCTTCAGTCCCATTGGCCTTCAAACTATGTATCCAGAATCACATACCTTCAAAACACCTCCACAACCTTGGTCTAGGCCATAACCATATCTTACTTTTTTATTGCAGTACCCTTGTAATTAGTCTCTCAGTTTCAACCTTTGCCTCCCCCTACTTAAATCTGTTCTCAACACAGCAGCCATAGTGATCCTGAAGGAGATTTTTCCTCTGCTCAAAACTCATGGCTTCCCATCTTACTTGGAGTAAAAATAAAATCATCATTAGTATGGCCTATATAGGATCTGGCTCCCTGGTACTGCTTTCTAACTTGCACTCCTACTGCTTCCCCCTTCTTTACTCCTCCCCTGCCACACTCACCTCTTAGCTGTTTTTCAAACACACCTGGCATATGTCTGCTTAGGTCTTTTCACTTGTTTCCTCCACCTGGATCACTCCTTCAGATATCCTCTCTCACTCTAAATATCTTTTCATCAGATCTTCTCTGGCCACCCTATATAATTTCACAACCCTCCTCCAAAATCCCTCTCCCCTTTTCTGCTTTATTTTAATTCATAGTACTTACTACCATCTAACATGTAATTTACCTTGTTTATCATCTTGTCCCACTAGAATGTAAACTTCATGTTTTGTTCAATGCTGTATCCTCAGCACCTAGAACCATACCTGGCACAAAGTAGGCACTTAATGAATATTCAGTAAATGAGTGAGCTGTTTAGTTATATTAAAGAGAAAGCATCTACCCTTGACCTTTACCTTGGTTGAGAGTGACAATCATAACAATATAGTATAAGAAATAGTGAAACCTATGGGAGAATAAAGTTGTCTAGGAGCACAGAGAAGAACGAACATACTATCTTGGAAGGAATTGAGGAAATGAAAACCGAGGTGGGTCTTAAAGATTGAGACAATAGGAGGACATTTCAGACAGATGAGAACATTGTGAAGGCATGGGATAAAAATGTATTGGAGTAAATGGGAGAAGTTGGCTGGCGTTTAGCTTGGATAGTGGGGAGTAGAGAGGATAATACAGTCAAGTGGGTTGAGACCAAACTAGTAAGGTCAGAAGGCCCAGTTAAGGAATGGATAATTTGCCCAGCCAGCATGGCTCAAAGGTTGAGCATCAAACTATGATCCAGGAGACAGAGATTTGATTCCTGGTCAGAGCACATGCCTGGGTTGCTGGCTGGATCCCCAGTAGGGGGCGTGCTGGAGGCAGCCAATCAATGACTCTCCTCATTGATGTTTCTAACTTTCCTTCTCCCTTCCTCTCTCTGAAATCAATAAAAACATAAAAAAAAAAAAAAAGGAATGGATAATTTATCAGCCAAGGTGTACCATCAAAGGATATCCAGCACAGTGTGGGATGTTCAGATTTGTGTTTCTGAAAGCTAACTTCAATATTTGTATCTATGCACTGAATGCAGGAGCCACCTTAAGGGCTGTTAGTGCAGGTGTGATGATGATGAAGAACAGTTAATCGAAGGTACTAGTGGTATGGGGAATGGCAGGTTAAGAGCAAAGGCTCTGGTGTGAAACGAACTGCAAGCAACAATCATAGTTCTACCATTATTGGCTATGTGTTATTTAACCTCTACCTCAGTTTCCTCATCCGCAAAATGATAGTAGTACTTTAGCACACAGGATTATTACGGGGATTAAAGGGATAATCCATGTCATGTAAAGTGTTTATCGTAGTGTGTGACGCCAGGTAATGCTAAGAATGTAGTTATCACATTATTATTAATTTGTCAAATTTGTTGATCAATAGAGTGGGGAGGGGGAGAAGAAGGACTTTGTGGTCAAGATTTCTAAGGCCAGACAGAGATGGCAATTCCATGAACGAATTGCATGTTTTCTTCCTCACTAGACCAAGTGTGGGCTTAGACTGGCATCATCACCATTGCCTGGGAACTTGTTAGAAATGCAAATTCTCAGGCCCCACTCTAGACCTAATGAATCAGAAACTCTAGGGTGGGACTCAGTCGTCTGTTTTAACAAGCTCTCCAGGTGATTCTGATGCACCTCAAGTTTGAAAACCATTGCTTTGGAATCTATACCAGGGGTTGGCCAACCTATTCTTAAAAACCCAGGTAGTAAATACTTTGGGCTTTGACAGCCCTGGGGTCTCCTGCACTATTCAACTTTGCCATTGTAGCAAAAAGAAATGTGAATGAATGAGTGTGGCTGATGATAAGTAATTAAGGTACTAGTGGTATGGCAATAGAGGGAGTGACAGGTGGGAGACTCAATGGTTAAAAGCAAAGGCTCTGGTGTGAGACCAAGCAGCAATCACAGTCCCACCATTTCATAAAATTGTATTTAGGAATACTGAAATTTGGATTTCATGTAATTTTCATGTGTCATGAAATACTATTCTATATTTTTTTCAACTATTTAAAAATTCTGAGCTTATTCTTAGCCTTGTGGCACATACAAAAAGGGACATCGGGCCAGATTTGGCACACAAGCTATAGTTTGCCTTCCACTGGTCTAGAGACCAATAGACCAAACTGGAGCCAATCTTCAACAAAATGGGAGGAGGCTGGCACTATATAGTACCCATGTAAATCAATGCAAGGTGGCCTGGGACTGTTATTTATTCTGAGGTTATATGCTTCCTATTTTGTGTGCATTAAAATGTACTTTCTTTTGTGAAATGATGGTAATAGTAAATAGCAACTAGTGGAGATAGTTTTTTAATGTCCTTACTTGGCAAAATAAAAAGCTGGCAATCTTACATCAGTCCCCCACTTTTAATTTCTTTTCTGGAGACTTTTACAGCTCTGAAATACAAGTCTAGGATTTCACTGCTCCAGACAAAGTAAACATGCTTCCTCCCCAAAGCCAAAAGGCTGGAATTTTGGGATTGGAAGTCTGATCTTGATCTCGATTCACAGGATGAGGTGGATAATCCACCCAAAAAATGAAACCTGGGAAGAGAAGCTCTTCTAGGAAGGGAAGAGAATTCTTGCTTCCAAACCATTAGGTTTTAAGCTGTGGTAATCCCTGAACTAAAACATACAAGAGCACTAGGCAGCCAAGAGTCAAGTCCAAGGAGGAGAAAGAGGAGCTGCTAGCTGTTGAGAGAACCTAGGAAACTGGTAGGACCCATAAATCAAGTTCCTAAACAATTCTCTGCCTATTTCATTTCTAATGGGATAATGGTCATTCCCTTTTGCCCTCTGGCTAAGGGTGCAGATGGAGTTAAAGCAACAACACATTTACCATTCCCCTAGGGCTTTTGGAATGGTGGAATTCCCTTTCTCCGACCTACATTCTTTGAAGGGAATCCCTATGGTATGAAAACAGTATGTAGCAAGCCCTTTTATCTGTCTGGTCTTCGTTTCCCCAGCCCCAAAAGAAAATTGAAATATATTATCCACAAGTCTCCTTCCAGCTCAGAGACTATGAAGCTGTGTTTTCCTGCTAACAGTGAGGCAGAACTAGGTAGTAAAAAGAGGAGGCTTATTTTGGCTTTTTCCCAGGGAGAGAGGATTCATCTGGGCGGCTTCCTGAGGCTTTTGGAAAGGTAAATAAAGACTGGGATTGCGTGGCTGGCATTAGCCCAGCCCTACATGGCACCAAAATGAGACCACGGCTGGAGAGGCCACTTTTCCCTTCTTCGGGAGACGGGGGGAGGGGGAACCAACATGGAGCCACAGAGGTTTCCGGCTCCGAAGCTCGGCCCCCGCTGCAGAACTCTTTCTTGCAAACATCCTGCCCTGCATTCCAGGCATCCACAAGCAGGATGCTCATATGCCGTTCCCCTTCTCCCTTCTGCTAGGCCTCTCTGAGGGCAGGACACACCCTCTCTGCTGATTTTTTTTTTTTTTAATCACAACTCAAATTTGGGTATTTTTCTTCCTTTACCAGCCCCGCCAAAACTTTCAGTGAGCTCCGCCCAGTCCACGTGGCCCTCCCTTCCCCGTCCCAGCAAACCCTGCGAGAACCCCCCACCCCCAGCACGTGACCAATTGTTATGTTTCCTTCCTGGGGCTCCCCTATCGCTGGCACCAACTAACAACTGAACAAAAGTGCCCCCTTCAGGGTGAATGTGGAGCAGCAGCCTGGGGGGAGAGGAAATTTGATTGAGGGCTGGAGTACAATAGGGGAACATGGGTGCTTCTGTTTAAAAATGATTTCATATCCACATAGCCCCCGGGTTAATAACATTAAGGATCACACAAAAGATGAGGCAAATTCAAAAGAAGGGATATCATAAAAAAAAAAACTACTTTGGCCCTGGCAGTGGAAGCTCAGTTGGTTAGAGCATCCTCCTGATAAACCAAGGTTGCAGGTTTGATCCCCAGTCGAGGGACATACAAGAATCAAATGAATGCATAAATAAGTGGAACAAGAAAATCAATGTTTCTCTCAAATCAATAAAAAAATGAAAAGAAAGAAAACTACTTTGGGGTAGAGCTGGATAAAGTGTTAATCCCTAGTTACAAAGTTGGTTACCCCTACTCCACCTCCATTTCCCATTGAGTTCTTCAGGATGTTGGCAGAGCGAGCACTTTGAGATCCTCAGATACCAGACAAAAACCAAGAGTTCTTTAATTAGGAGCTGAATATTGGGAACATGGCCTCTCCTAGAGTGAGTATTCTGTTTTTTGCCTCCTTCACTACTTCCCCTTCCCCCAGCAGCACGAAGTAGTTCTCCCTCTGTGGGATCACACTCCTGAAGCTGACATAAATTATTTCCAAAACGGAGTCTCCTCCTCTTTCAGCATTGGGAACATTTGCCCTGGATGGGAAGAACCCCAGGAGATCTTGTTGGAGGAAGGGGGAGTGGGCAGGGCAGCAAAAATTAGTCCAGTGGGAAGGCTTGATGTACAGAACAAGGGGACTAACGAGGAAAAGCTAAAAAATAGGTCAAGTGAAGCCAAACAGGGGAAACTGGTTTCCTTGGGAAAAATTTGGACCTAGGCTTTGTCCATTTTCCTCTCCATTCCTTTTGCCCACATGAGATGTGGGGTTGAGAGACTGGGTAGAGAACTGGGGTGATGGAAGGTATGTGGTTGGAGGCTGACTGGGAGAAAGAGTTCTATACCAGTCAATGCTCAGAAAAGGAAGGGTAAGGAAGGGATTTAAAATCAGAATGATCCTTGGGCCATTTATCCCTCCAGAGTCATAGAAGTCATGAATAATAGGTAACCCAAGAGTTACAAATCTTGGGGTGCAAGAAGGGAACCTCACTGTAGCCAAGAAGCATGCTACCTCTGGGCATGTTCCACATTTGTGGAAGGAAATGGGAGGGGTCCTAGGGCAAATAGGAAACCCGTGTTCTATTTTCCAGGGAAATAGCCCAAAAGGGATCAAACTAGAACGTTAAGGACTAGGGAAGACATTTGCTTTCCTATAACTCAGCATCTGTCAGCGCTCCCATTATCAGGTGCTATTTCCAGAGCCCTGGGCCTAGGGGAAGAAAGGGAGGGCCCCTGGTGGAGAGACAGGGAGACCCGAAGGGCTCCTCCCTCAGCCCAGCTGCAGTTCCACATATTCACCACTCGGGGGCTCCCGAGCTCAACCACAGCTCCAGAGTGAGGGAGGGAGAGAGCGAGGGAATCTCTAGAGGACAGTGTGGGACGTCAGTAATGACCCTGAGCAGAGAGGTGACCTAGGGGTCATCTGCTCTGAAACTGCAGGCCCTTCTTGTGGCCGTTGGGAAGTACCCAGCCTCCACTTTCTCTCTAAAAGAGACTCGAGACAGAGAACGAGCTCCCCACCTCTTACCCTCACCCTCTTCTCTTCGGTCATTTCCTCCTCTGCGCGTTTCCTTCCCCTCCCCCATCCTCTCGGTGGGAACACCACCACCATCCCCCCCAGCCTGTCAAGAGTCCTGAGGAATGCTCTCACCCTGGCTGGGTGCCAAGCTGTGGACTTCCTGGGCTTTGGGGTGGGGTTTGGCTGAGGGGAAGCCCTTTGAACGGGAGAGCCACCCTTTGCACAGCTTGCTCACCAGCTCAAGCTCATTTCTCTCTCCCTCTCTCTCTCTTTCTGTCTCTCTCTCTCTCTCTCACACACACACACACACACACACACACACACACACACACACAAAAGGCTCATCTATTATTCTCTGTCACCACCACCTAATTTCCTACCCCCACAATAGGATTTCCTTGCCAGGGCAAAACATCCACAATCTGGAGGCAGTGGGCATCCTAAACACTGTGGTTCATAGAGAAAAGGCACCTATTTCAGGACCTGCCTTCCCTGTTCCAGAATGCCCGTAGCTAGGAGAGGTTCAGCTGCCAGGGTCCAGAGGTAGGGGTTTATAAATGGTAATTTGGTTCTGGAGTTCCTTGTAGATCCTTTTCCAGAACCCCTGGGTTTAAGGAAGTACATGCGACCCTATATAGTAAAGCCTGGGAATGGATTTCTGCATATCTGACCACCTCTACTCATCCTCCAAGAAATAAATAAGCTGAAATCTGAACGCATTGGTCCATATCAAGCCCAAGGAAACCTTTTCAGCCAGCTTCAGCAGACTGGATTCAGCTGCAGCAGGGGTGGATTCAGCAAGAATAGGGAGCAGCAGACTCCCAAATCTAATGAATAGACACCAGGCCTGTCAGAGACCTCTGGCACCTATGCCAGGGGTTGTGCTCAGAAATGTTTTTGCGTTCGGGGGTTAGAGAGTCTCCTGATATCATCCACAAACGACCAAGTGAGAACTCAGTCCTGTGGCGCCTGCCCTCTGCCTTGCCATTTCTTCCTGCCCCTTTTGAAACTGAGGCCCCTTATGACTCTCATTAAATTAGTTTTAAATCCTAAAAATCCTCTCTCTCTCTCTCTCTCTCCCCCAACCCCGCCCCAGACCTAGCCTTTCCCCTGAATAATCAGCAGCCCTCGAGGCAGCAGAACAGTAGTCCAGATCTGACCAATGATCACACAGTCTGGACCTCTAGCAGGCTAAAGATAACATCTTGACCTAAGTTGTTATGTTTCAGTTCCTGAGCCCTAAGGTGGAGCTATTCTCTGGCTACTTTCCCATGGAATTGGACAGAGCGATGCTGGAAAAGACCTCAAAACTGTCCTTAAGACCTGAAGAAATTATTTATTACCCTTACTCTACCTCCAACCAATCAGTTCCCAGCACAACCCCTAACCCACCTGTCTTGTGATTTTGCCCTATGTAATCTGTAACCTACATGCCATTTTTTGAGCTTTAGCTCCCCATTCTTCTGGGTGGTACCATTCATCAATAAAATAGCCAACATTTCTCCACTGCAATTCTCGATGTTTAGTGTTCAGCTCTGCTGGCGCCAGGTGGGTGAACTCTTTCTTGTCTATAACACTTTTGCAGGCTGCCTTCCTGACATCATCTGTAGATCTGTGCCAGATTCCCAAGTTCCTATCGTGAGACCTCAGCCCCCACACCCTGGACCTGGGGAGAGCTGATGTAGGTCACTGCAGCTGAGCCTGCAGGGATGTCTGCTCCTTGAGCCCAGAGCCTTTCAGGCAGAGAGGAAACCTTGCAGAGAAGCAAAAGAAAGGGCATTTTGAGACTCAGAGGAAAGCATGTTCCTCAAAAAATGAAGCAGGGAGATGCCAGGAGTCAACTGGTCACACTGAGCTCCTGAGAGGCTGCATGTGATAGAGGAGGGAAGGCCAGAGGAAAGGGGTTGAGAAAGTCTCCCTCCCTGGCTTCCTCTGCCCCTCCCTAAACCCACCAACACCCCATTCCATCCATGCCCACCCTTGTTCTGTTTGCTTGTGTCGGGGAACCCTTCTGATCCCCAGTTCTCCAATCACTTAGTTCTCTAGGCTCAGGTTTCATTCTCAGGAGCCTTTGTGATTTGCCTTAGAGACCCTCTGCTTCTTCTGGTCACAGTTTCTGGGTCTCAGGAAGCTGGAACAGGCCGGGATTGTCCCCACCCTCCCCAATTGAAAGAGTTTTTCCTGCTTGTTGTCTGTTAAACTCATTTTGTGGGGTACTTCCAACCCTCTGGGACCTCATTCCTATTCTTGGCTCTCCCTACCCCTGCCTCGGAGATCCCAGGGACTGTGTGTGTTGCTCATATTCTTTTAGTTGTGCACGGGGAGTCGAGGACCTACGGCTGCAACTAGCTTGGGATCCCCGTAGCCAGCAAAAATAGAGAAGGGACCAATTTCTATTTCCAGTCTCAAAACCATTTAAACCCCAATCAATTGCTCTAATAGAGGCCTCGGGGCAGAAAGAAAAGTAGGTAAGATGGAGAAAGGATAAACAATTACAATCCGAGCCTTCTTTCCCCTTATTCTCCCCCCAATCCCTTCCCTTCCTCTTCCAGATCCCTGCTATTCCTCTTCCCACTGCTCATTCGCCCTCATTTCCAGACTCCTTGCACATGGTAGGTAGGCACTCAATAAATGCTTTTTACACTGAGTCTAACTGTATCTGGTTATGCGCGCTGGTCGAACTTTTAAAATTTTTTTAATTGATTTGAGAGAGAGAGAGAGAAAAAAATTTTTTGAGAGAGAAACATTGAACGGTTGCCTCTCACGAGTCCCCACCCAGGGATCGAACCCAAACTCGCAACCTGGAATCCAAAACCTGGGTATGTGCCCTCACCAGGGATCGAACCTGTACTCGATGACCCTCCAACCAACTGAGCCACACCGACCAGCGCTCTCTGGCCAGACTCTAAGAGGAAGCAGCACAAAAGGGGAAGGTGGACTCTCCAGATCCTGGGTTAATTCTCCTAGGGGACTGACTGCCAGGGAACAAATGGTTCTCAGACTTCAACAGGCATCAAAATCACCTGGAGGGCTCCTTAAAACAGACTGCTAGGCTCTACTGCTGAGTTTCTGATTCAATGGGGCCTGAGAATTTACATTTCTAATAGGTTATCATTTGAGGCTGACCCTACTACTAATTCTGGGACCACCATTTTAGGGAACCTCAGCTTCTCACCCCAACGCTCACCACGGAGGCCTAGCTGGTTCCAATTTTAAACAGTTTAGGAGGAAGAAACAGGTGAGACTTGGAAACATGTGACTCCTGCTCAGCCCTCCACCCCAACAAGTACAGGGATCTAAGAAAGGTAGGGCAAGGACGAGCAGAAGTCAGTCTCCCGCTAATTACCCGTTCTCTTTTTAAATAGTCCATTGACTCCATCCTTATTGAAAGTCACTTCCCAAAAACATGTTTTGCAGCAGCAAGGGAGCACTAGGAATTTCCTGTGGCGAGGCAGCCCCAGAGTGGGGAGGGAGAGGCAGTGCTGAGCGAGCGCCTTCCCTTGGCTCGGGCAGGGCCACGTGCCCCACCCCCTCGCTTGCACATGTCTCCGCCGCCACCGCCAGCAGCAGCCGGGCTGTTTATGAGCGAGTTGTTGTGGTAGAAATGGAGCAGGCTGCACATGCCCAGCCCATGTGACCCCGGCAGCCCGCGTGAGCCTCCAGCCAGCACAAACACACTGGGCCCTGGCCTCTGCTGGCCAGAGAAACAGGAGGAAAGATGGGGAAGGAGTGAAGGGCACTGGGTGCCCTTCTCCTCCTTTCCTGGCGCTTTATCCTGCCACTGTCTCCTTTTGTCTCTCCTGAGCCACCAGGGGAGCAAACACCCAGGAAAGAAACATGGTTTCTCCAAGCAGTCTCTTCCCAGGCAGCCCCTTGGCATTTATACAACCCAGAGCCCTAGGTCCCAAATGAACAAAGGGCCTTCCCAAGCCAAGAGCACAGAATGGTCCAGGCCAGCCCTCGAGAAATAATGTGCTAATGTCAGCATGGAGCCAAGACTTGGTTTCCCTGCATCCTGGGCTCCCCAAATAAGACTGCCTTGTCCCTTCTTTGTAGGAAGGAGGACACCATACAGAGATGCAGCAAGTGCCACTCCAGGATTAGAACAAGGAGAGTTCAGGGATCTGTGGGGTCAGGGACACGAAGCAAGGGTTCTTTCTGCAGCAGTGGTCTGTGGAGTTAGTGGACAGGAAGGAGAAAGTCCTTCTGCCAACTGGGGATAGGGAGGAGCTGAGGGTAGGGTGGGGGGAGGGGGGAGGAGATCTGGAAGAACTTCACACTAACCCCAGTCCAGCTGGAGAACAAACATGGGTGCAAAAGGCAAGTTCAGCCTCCATCCCTCATGCAAGTGTCCCCTCCCACCCGTCTGGCCCTCCCAGCCCCATGGAATCCTTCTCTCAGCACTCTAACCTCAGACCCCCACTTCCAGCCCTCTGTTTCAGCCCCCTGCCCATGACCCTATTTCTAAGCAGCAGTGCCTCTTACTGAGATGTGAGACTGTGCTGGAGTCAGGCGGACAGTAGGTTAGCAGGAACAACAAATGAAATGAGCACGACCCACATTTCCTCATGGCATCAAAACTTCACAGATCCTGCATTGCAGAGCTAGCGCTTTTTTTTTTTTTTTTTTAAATCTCCGCTGGGCCCCTACACACGTCTGCATTTTTGCAACCAGCACAATTTTTTTTTTTTTTCTTCAGGGTGCAAATGTGCATTCTAATGAGACAAAGCTCCTTCCTGTGGCATTGAAAATCTCTTTGGCAAATTGCTTCTCCCCCTCCCCCCCAATTTAGAAGAAGGGGAGGGATCCCAAATTTGTCTCTCTCTCCTTCCCCCTCCCTCCTCCCCCAAGATACTGCAGTCTTTCCAACCCAACTAACAGCTGCAGACCAGGGGAGAGGGATGAGAGGAGGGAAAATTAGCCTTGTTCTTTCTTTCCATGCAGGCTGAGCTGGCGGGGCTGGGGTTCTTTTTTTCCTGGGCAGCCCATCGCACCCCCCTTCCCTCTCCATCCCAGCCAGTGTTTATGTAAGCCTCCCAGAAGCTACACAAGGCCCCTTACGCCTGCCCAGGCCATGACTCCTCCTAGGTCCATCCTGCTCACGAGGCCTGTCATGAGCCTCTGGCCTCCCCAAGCAGCTGCATGGAGATCTGCAGAGGCCCAGGGATTGGGGAGAGGGTTTGAGACAGATCTTGGGGTAAGGAATGGAAAAGGAGGCAGGCACACAGGTCCTCCCCACCATACACACTCCCCACACACATTCTCCTGCACCTCAGTCCTACAAAGACTCAAGGACAGCCAATGGGCAGGTGCAGGGACCTAGAAGATGACACCACCAGTAGGCTCCAGCAGCAGCAACATAGCAATGTTGGACACGATGGCCTTGGCATAGCATGTGCTGGATGCCGCTGCCCCCCAACCCAGGAAGGAAGCCCATGCCAGAAAGAGGGCAATCTGGGTGTCAGTCTGCCACTGCCAAGGACAGTCCATGCCACCTCCTGGACCCTGTGATGTAGGTGGGATCCTAGGCTCTGAGAAGTGGACCCTTCTTCAGGTTCACCAAAGGATCTGCTGAAGAAGCATTAGCTCAGGATGGTAGGGGGCTTTTGAAGGTCTGTTTTTAGAGGTACACATCTCTCAGGCAGGTGACTGGGGAAGTGGGGTGTTGTTTCCTTAGGGCTTTTTACGCAACTTCTGCCTGTCCTTGGTGGCCTTCAACACTCACTGAACCAATCCATTCTTAATACATCCCTTGGAAGGAGAGACTATAGATCTTTAAACGTCCGGGACCTACCTGCCCCTCTGCCCTCACCACCAGCTGCAGATCCCAAAGTCTGGGAGAGAAGAGAGTTCAGATCCCGGCTTCAGCCACCTCTGTAGCAGTCTATATGGAAGTTTGTTTGTCACATCCTATGCTGGCCCCCTTCTACCTTTACAATCAGACCAGGGAAAGGTGAGAGGGCGAGAGGAAGGAGTTTAGGGAAGGGAAAATGTGGTTGGAATTAAAAGAGAGATTCTGGGAAGCTGAGGTATTGTGGGGGCAGGAGCAAGGAGTGCTTCAGGCTTCTCTTCTTGGGGACACACCTCACTTCCAAGCACCATCATTGCTTAGGAAACCAGGATGAGCCTGCTGCTCAGACATTCCATGGGAAGTAATCATTCTCTTCAGGAAGGGCAGTCTTGCTGGTGGAAAGAGTTTTATCCTCAGACCTGGGGTTGAATTCCCATTCGCCATTTTCTTTGTGCCGTTCATAGTGATAGTTCCAAGAGATAGCTGGGAAAGTGTTAGCCTCTCCAATAATCTTCATCATCTATGCCATCCTTTGATGTGACATCTCTTTTTTTATAACCCTTTAAAAAATTGATTTTAGACAGGGAGGGAGAGAGAGAGAGACAGAAATGTCAATTTGTTGTTCTATTTAGTTGTGCATTCATTGGTTGCTTCTTGTATGTACCCTGACCAGAGATCGAACCCACAACCTTGGTGTATCAGGATGACACTCTAAGCATCTGAGCTACCCAGCCATGCGATGTGACATCTTCTTAATCTTTTTCTTTTTTTTAAATCCTCACCTGAGGATACTTTTTCCACTATTTTTCAGAGAGAGTGGGAAGGAGGGAGGGAAGAGGAGGGAGAGAGAGAGAGAGAGAAACATCCATGTGAGAGGGACACATCGATTAGTTGCCTCCCGCACACACCCCGACCAGGGCCAAGGATTGAGCCTGCAACAGAGGTATGTGCCCTTCGTGAAAACTGAACCTGGGACCCTTCAGTCCGCAGGTCAACGCTCTAACCACTGAGCAAAGCTGGCTAGGGCACATCTTCTTAATCCTAAGTAAAATGTTATGCAAATACACTTCCAGACAAATTGCCTAGTCTCTGGAGCATTCAGGGCAAGTTAATCAAAGTCTCTAAGTCTCTGATTCCCCATCTCTAAAATAAGAATGAGACCTACAGCATAGGGTTGTTGTGGATATTAACTGAGGTAATGTATGTAATGCACTTAGCACAGTATCTGACATACAGTTGGCACTTAATACATAATTATTTCCTTTCCTAGGAAAAGGGAGTAGTGAGGTAGAGAAAGAATTTGAGACAAAACATTTCTATGGAACCCAGCTCTGAATCATGCCTCACTCTGTCTCCTTCTCCCCCAAATAACAAATTAGCTCAGACTTTGACCCTTCCCAAGACATCAAGGTTCTGGGAGGGTTAGGGCAAACTAGCTGGCCTTTCAGAGAACCAGCAAAGGGTCTAGGAAGGCTGGTTCCCTGATTCTAGGACATCCCCAGGGTTTCTGTCCCAGGTTGTCCCAGGTTTGCATCACCTGGGCAGGCAGGTTTTCCCCGGGGGCAATGGTTTGCTTGGTGAGAAAGGAGGGGGAAGGGAAGGTACCTACTGAAGCTTGACCTGGTTTCCAGCAAGGACCCACCCTCAGTCAGTCAGTCAGTGTTGCCCCAAGATTTAGGACACCCAGGATTTGCACAGGGCGTTACCCTGTTACCTAGAACAACCTACTGACAAGAAGAATAGAAATTGGATCAAACACATACATCCACACACACTCACGCCATTCACACTTACACACCCACATATATGGTCTCTCACTCACAATCATACGATCACACACACACTCTCTGGCCAGGGCTTAAGAGCTCTCAATCTCTTGCCTTTTTTACTCTATCTCTGCTGTCCTTCCCAGTCCAAAGAAATACAGGAGAATTAAAGACATATTTGGAAATGCACACACAGGCACAGGATACAACCCTGCCCCTAAATGGTAAGGTCAGTCCCCAGAATCCCAGACTCTGAGGAATCTGAGTAGAAGTGTGTGCAACATGGAGCCAGAGCTGTGCCTTGCTGTGCCAAGTCTTGGATGTGTATCCATTCCACACAGTTCCAATCTGAATACTGTTTATTAAGGGTCCAGTTCTTTCTTGGGCTGAACTTGGTTATGGGAGGAATGGTATGTGCGTGCGTGTGTGTGTGTGTGTGTGTGTGTGTGTGTGTGTGTGTGTGTATAGAAGTGAAGTGGAATGTCCAGCTGGCAGGAGAGATGGGAGGCTGTGTTGAGATGCACCTGTTGTCTGAAGGTCAAGGTTGAGGTCAAAGAGAGGCTAAAGCTAGGTTCTACCCCAGGTCCCCAAAGGCCAGACAACCCAGCCTTTTCTCCCTCCCTTTGGTGGCTCTGGGTCCCATAGTCTCTTTCCTTATTCCAGCAGCTGTTCGCAGAGAGAGGAACAGGGTGGATAGACTAGAAGCTTCTGGAGCCAAGGGAGAGTCCTGCCTCTCATTATTCTGTAGCCTCTCCAATTGTAGAAGGAAGATCCCAAAATTACTTCTTTGTCAGGGAGAAAAGGAGAGCCCTCTAACAAGTGCAGAGGAAGGAGGGAGCAGAGGTAATCCCCATCCTTTGCCTCCTCCTTCCCAGCCTCCACCTTCATACCTCACAGGGATTGCAAAACAACCCAGCTTCTTGCCAAGTTTAGGCTGACTGAATTTCAGCTCTAGCTGCCTCTGCTTCCTCCTCCCTCTCGCTTGTTGCAAACTCAGGGAGGGAGCCTTGACCCCTGGACCTCCCCCCCTACAGGGATAAACACCAGCAAGTAGAACAGAGGGTGGGTCGGATCACCAAAGCAGCAAACAGAGCTATAGGCCTTAGGGAGGATCTAAGGCAACTAAAGGGAGTGTGCCAGGGGTGGTGCTGGGGCTCGTGGAGAGCTAGAGGTCATGCCAAGGGCCCTAACTTCGAGTCCAGCCCTGTTAGATCCTTGGGCTGTGGCCCTGGCTCTGATGGAGAGTCAGAAAGTGGGCACAGAGAGCATGCAGAGCCAGACATGGCAGCTCACCTCCCAGCTTTCCCTCCAGAGCCCAGGGGGAGGAGGGAGAGGAGGTGGAGGCCGAGTTCTGAACCAAGTTTTCCTGAAAAGCTTCTTTCCTTGTTTGTCCTAGCCCCTCCCAGTCCCTCCCACGCTCTGCTGGAGCTTCCCAGCCCTGGGCCAAAGGGCCAGGGCAGGACAAGGAAGAGCCCACTGCCTTCTCTCTCCCACTTTCCTTGGGGGCTGCAGAACAAAGCTAAAGCCCCAGCCATTCTAGGGTGCCCATTCTAGGGAGCCCATCTACTGGGAGTCAAAGTCTACTGGGAGTCAAAGTCTACTGGGATCAGTGGTCAAGCCAGCGGCCCAGCTGCCACTCCTTCAGGCAACCTCACAGTCCTCTCAGCTTACTCACTTCCTTACTGCCCAGCTATTTTCTTCCTTGGTGCCCACACTCTTTTTCTCTACCTCTTTGGCGGCTGTCATGCTTCTAGGCACCCATCAATGCTGCCCCAGGAGCTGCCTGTGAACAAGTGGAGAAGGGGGGAAAAAATCTCCGTAGAATCACTGGGACTGAGGAGGAATTAGCAGGAAGCAGCAGGTGGCCCAGGTTCACTTCGCTGCTTCAAGGGGCTCTTAATCTCTCCCCACAACCCAAGTCCTCAAACAGGATAGACCTCTACGTGAGACTTGTTTTTATCAATGGGACAATGCTGCTTTGAAGGGAGATGCTGGTTGTTCCTAACCCCCGTTCAGTGTTGCACTTGCACATCTGCTGATCTCCCAATGTTTTAGGGTGGGGAGATGAAACTAGCAATGGATGTCTGATCTTGGGCCAGTCACTTCTGAGCCTCACTTTCCTCATTAGTAAAGGAGGAAGGGTAAGATACTCTTAACCCTGGGTGTTCCCTTCTGAGTTACCTTCTGTGGAATCCACAAGTTACCATCAAGCACTGGGGGTGGTGGGAGTGGGGGTGTCACTGTGCTTCCAGGCCCCTGCCTTACCTCTGGCCTCATTACTTTAGGACCTCAAAGCACTTTCACCATAAAGTTTCCCTCCCTTGTCCTTTTTATTCCACAAAGGGAAATTACTCATCCCAAAGTCACCTCAAATGGGTGGGATGGGGAGTCCCTAGGGACATCCTCACCCCTGTAGCAATTCCTTTCCCTGGGGGTGCTTTCCCTAAGAGAAGTAGAAGACACATTTCCTTTTGGTCTTAGGACTTAGCCCTGCAGCAGAAGTTCAGCTTAGGCTACTGATTCCGGGGATATCTCCCTTCTCCCCGTGTCACCAGTAACCTCAAGGGGAGGTCAGTTCTGCAATCACGTGAAGCCCTCACGTTTGCAAGGTTTGCAGAAAAGGCCTATTAGCTTTGATCTCCCAGGGAGCAGCGAAGCTTGCCAGTCCCTCCCCAAGAATTCACATGCCTCTGCCATACAGGCTTTCCAAACACGCCACCCAGACTCTTCAGCACACCCCACCCACCCCGCTCTCAGCTCCTCCCCCGTCCCAGCAAGAGCTTTTGCAAGGCAGAAAGGGGTAAATATACGCCGTCCGCCTACTTTACCAGTGGACTACAAATCCCGGCAGCCTGAGCGTTACGCAGGCGCACGGAGCTCAACGTGCCTGCTGCTGGAAAAGTGTGTCACTGGGGCACGAGGCGCTCCCTGGGATCACATGGTACCTGCTCCAGTGCCGCGTGCGGCCGGGAACCCTGGGTTGCTGGCGCCTGCGCAGAGCCCTCTGTCCCAGGGAAAAAAGGCTGGGGCAAAAGGCGCCTGAGATTGGCAGAGTGAAATATTGCTGCTGAGGGAACGTAGCAGGGCACACGTCTCGCTTCTTTGCGCCTGGGTGCCCCGTTTCTCCCCATAATCTACTTCCTGACTGCAACCTCTCTCTCTGGGACTTTTGCACCGGGAGTTCCAGATTCGCTATCCTGCAGCGCTGCGGAGCCTTGGAGCAGTGGCACCGGGTGCACTGCGGAGACCCGACCCTCCTTGCTACCTACCTTCTAGCCAGAACTACTGCAGGCTAATTCCCTCCGGCCCCTTTCCCCCACACTCTCTCTGCTCTTCCCATGCAAAGCAGACTTCCGTTGCCTCAGCGTCCTCCCCCTCTGCAGGGCTGCAGTCCGGCCACCCCAAGACCTTGCTGCAGGGTGCCTCCACTCCCCACCCTCAGCCAGTGCCCAGGGGGAGACAGCGGCAATTGCAACCTCCAGTTTGTGTCAAGGTCCGGTTTGAATGACCTCTCTCAGCCGGTGAAGACATGACGACCCTGGACTCCAACAACAACACAGGTACTGAGATTACTATCATCATCCTTTCTTTGTCACTGTCTGCTCACTTCCATCTATGTCTGATAACAAGAGGAACTTTGTAAGGGACTGGGGACTCCCTCTGCCCGGGGATTTGCTAGCGTAATGGGGACTATAAGCTGGAATTTCAAGAGAGGGACCTTTTTGACCTGGGATTGTGCCCAGAGACGCTCTACCACCACCCCTCAGTCCTAAAGCTCTGTTTAAACTAAAGGACTGGGATCCCGTGCCGGTGGAAATGGAGAGCGGGTATGTGTGGTGAGATGAATTGTTTAGAGGGAGTGGGAGCTTTGGAGCACAGCTCCTAAACACCCCCATTTGTCCGCCCCCTGCGGCTGTGGCATGCCTGGCCTTCTCAGAAAGAAGGCCCCCTCCTTCCTCTCTTCCTCTTCTCCTAGTTTCCGCAGGCTGGAAGGAACCTGAGAAGCAGTGGGGTGATGGGGACTCCAAGACAGGAGGGGCTGGGGGAATAGGTCAGGTCTCACTGGGAAATCCTCAGTGACAGTAGGGAGCGGCACTTGAGGAGCTAGGAGAGTGGCGCTGGGCCCCAGGGACGACACCCACAGTGTCCGGGTAGCCCAGAGGGCTCACATGGCTGCGGAGCCGGGCCCACGTGCTGCGTTTGTTTTCATTCAGCAGAAGCCGTGGCCGCCACTTCATTGGTCGTTGCCTCCCAGCCCTGTTACATAATGAGCTCCGCCCCCTGGTCGCCTAGGCAACGCGTGTTCCCTTTTCTCCTCCCCTCAGTAATCCCCGCCCATCTCGCGTTTGCTGCCCAGCCCAGGACCGGGACCCGGGGAGGGGCGGGACGGGACGGAGGTGGGGCTGCTGCTCCGGATTGACGGGAAGCGGAGTGGGCGGGCCCTCCAGTTCCGGGGTTCCTCGTTGGGTAGCCACGTGCGAGAGGCACACGTGGAGCTGGGACGTGAGGCCGGCTGAGGGCTGGGCTCCCGCCCCGCCCCGCCCCGCCCGGCCCTGCCGAGATCTGGGTGAAGTTGGGCTGACTCACCGCCCCCGCCTGCCTCCTTTTCCTGTCCGCCTGCCCGGGTCCCCCCTCCTCCCCTTCACCAAAGCAGAATAAGATGGAGCCATCCCTGACCTCGATTGGCCTCATGTTTACACTTCTCAAAGGAACCTCACGTTTAGCCACCCTTCTCCTTTTCTCTTTATTCTGTTTGCACCTATTCACTGTATTGCCGTTAGACTCAGCTCCACATTTAGTTCTTTCTGTACCCCAAGCATCTCTTTCTTTAGTCCTGCAAACATTATCTAACTCCCCACCCCACCAAACAAGCAGCAGTTTGCTTCCTAAGGACTTCCCCAAAACAACTACATTCCAGAATAATAGCTGAAAGGATATTAGCCTCTCTCATCCTTTTGTTTGTTTTTACGGATAGGAAAACTGAGACCCAGAGAAGGGACTTGATTTTCTCTAGGTTACAAATCAATTTGGTGGTGATAGATCTAGAACTAGACTCGTTTGAGCATGCCCCTCACTTCCAGGTTAGAAGGAAGCCTCTTTGATGAGTCTTCTCTTGGGGGATGGGTGAACTAGGTCAGGTTCATTTACCACCAAATAAATACCCCATCCCCCCTCGTAAGCTTTGAAACTGTAGGAGCTGATCTGTTGTGCAACTATTTTACAGGGAGCTGGGTTCACCCTGACCAACCTTGAGCTATTTTAGGGTTGCCCTGCCCAGCTTAGTGTGTGTCAGTGGGTGAGCAAGACATGTGCCTCTGGAGACACAGTAGTTCGGCCTGTGTTGGCTCACACGTGTCCTGGGATCCTCCCTTCTCTCACCCCGCCTACGGCAGGCCAAACTAGGTGCTTGGCAAAGGTGTGGCAGGCAGGTCACCTTTTTCTCCTGCTGATACCACGGGAACATGGCCACCTGGTTAGCAATGTAATCAGAGGGCCAAAGTCCTGGAGTGGCCAGAGAGCCAAGGTCGTTGTCACCGGGCTGAGATCTGGAAGGGGGAATTCCAAAGCCCTAGGCAGGACAATTTGTCCTTCACATTCACCTCCTGCAATTTGTACTGCTAAGTCTTTCCTGGGCTCAGAGGGAGAGTCCACTCAGACTCTCACGTTTGGAGGCCAGGGGAACCAGACTGGGCAGGTTTGGTACCTTCAGTACTTTCGTAGAATACATCTTCCAGTTTGCGGGGAATGTGACTTTTATTCCTCACATTCCCACACTCTCCTCACTCACTGTTGGCTAGCTGCCCCTCCATGGCCTCATCCCTGGAATGGTCTTGCTAGTAAAATCAGCAGCTGTTTATTTTGGAAGACTGGGCCTTATGAATGGGTCTCAGCTGCTCATCCCATCCTTAGGTCTGCTCTGACAACTAAGTCAGTATTCCCAAGGAAGGCATCCAGGGCAGGGGGGCACATACATGATATGCCCACAGGGGTCATGCCTATAGGGAGGTACCTCACACCCAAGGCAGAAGCAGATTGTACCCTGCGAAAGGTCATGATTGTTGGTGGCTATGCCATATCAAGTATGTGTTGGGGAGTTACTTATTGTGGCTCTTCTGAGGTTCCACATGGTTAACTTCTGAGTATCCAGCAGTGTGTGGAGGAGACAGTGGGTGATGAGCAGGGTGGTGCCCTAAGACCATACATATATGGCAGCTGACATCCCCTTTCCTTGTGTTCTACTGCCAGGTGGCGTCATCACCTACATTGGCTCCAGTGGCTCTTCCCCGAGCCGCACCAGCCCTGAGTCCCTCTACAGTGACAGCTCGAATGGAAGCTTCCAGTCCCTGACCCAAGGCTGCCCCACCTACTTCCCACCATCACCCACTGGCTCCCTCACCCAGGACCCAGCTCGCTCCTTTGGGAGTATTCCACCCAGCTTGAGTGATGGTGGTTCTCCTTCATCTTCCTCCTCCTCTTCTTCCTCCTCCTTTTATAATGGGAGCCCCCCAGGGGGTCTACAAGTGGCCCTGGAAGACAGCAGCCGAGTGTCCCCCAGCAAGAGCACCAGCAACATCACCAGTGAGTACATTTCCAGATGATCTGGGGGAAAGGAAGGCAGCCAGACCTAGGTTGGAAGTTGGTGTCCATGTGAAACAGTTATTCCCAGGGCCTACCCTGGCCTTGGAAATTTCTCCTAGAGTTGCATCAGCTGTCTGATCATTTGAGTGCCCCCTAGATACTGGGGCTCCTCCTTAGTTCCCCCCCAGAATCTCCAGCCCAGAAAACTTCCATCTCTTGCCACTCAGACAGCCCTCCTGCTCACTTGCTGCCCCTCTCTTCCTGCAGAGCTCAATGGCATGGTGCTACTGTGTAAAGTGTGTGGAGACGTTGCCTCAGGCTTCCACTATGGTGTACATGCCTGTGAGGGCTGTAAGGTGAGCCAGGTTGGGGGTAAGGGCAGGGGCAGGTGATCCGCTCCCCCAGAACACATAGGTGTGGCCTCGATGGAGATGCTCACTAGTTCCCCCTGCCTTCCAGGGCTTTTTCCGTCGGAGCATCCAGCAGAACATCCAGTACAAAAGGTGTCTGAAAAATGAGAACTGCTCCATCGTCCGCATCAATCGCAACCGCTGCCAGCAGTGTCGCTTCAAGAAGTGTCTCTCCGTGGGCATGTCCCGAGATGGTAAGGCAACACTGTTGCCCCTTGAGCATCCCCACATTCCTTCCTTCCATCCAAAGTTTCTGAATTAATCCCTCCCTTTAAAAAGTCCCAAACTGAGATACCTCATACCATGAGTCTCATTTGCATAGGGGATACCCATACTTCATCCTCTTGGGTAAACAGTTCTTTCCCATTAGTCCCTCTGGTCACCTCCCCCGCAAAATCCCTACTGGGAAAACCCCATCCATAGCTGTGGTCTTGCTGGTTTTAGTTTTGATGTGGAACCCCAAGCCCTTAGGGTCTTGCCCTTTCAGGAGGAAGGAAGAGAAGGATGTGAGTGTGTATGAGAACTTCCTGACACTGCTCTCATCCTGTCACAGCTGTGCGTTTTGGGCGCATCCCCAAACGAGAGAAGCAGCGGATGCTGGCTGAGATGCAGAGCGCCATGAACCTGGCCAACAACCAGTTGAGCAGCCAGTGCTCAATGGAGACCTCGCCCGCTCAGCACCCGACCCCAGGCCCCATGGGCCCCTCACCACCCCCAGCTCCAGCCCCCTCACCCCTGGTGGGCTTCTCCCAGTTCCCACAACAGCTGACACCTCCCCGATCTCCAAGTCCTGAGCCCAAAGTGGAAGATGTGATATCCCAGGTGGCGCGGGCCCACCGAGAGATCTTCACCTATGCCCATGATAAGCTGGGCACCTCACCTGGCAACTTCAATGACAACCATGCATCGGCCAGCCCTCCGGCCACCACCCCACATTGCTGGGAAAGTCAAGGCTGCCCGCCTGTTCCCAATGACAATAACATCATGGCTGCCCAACGTCATAACGAGGCCCTGAACGGTTTACACCAGGCTCCCTCCTCCTACCCTCCCACCTGGCCCCCTGGCCCTGCCCACCACAGCTGCCACCAACCCAATAGCAATGGGCACCGTCTATGCCCCACCCACGTGTACCCAGCCCCAGAAGGCGAAGCACCTGCCAACAGTCTGTGGCAGGGCAACTCCAAGAACGTTCTGCTGGTGAGGGCACCGGGGGTAAGGTGGGCAGGGGGCCTAGAATGGATTTAGCATAGGGCAGCCTGGTGTGCCTGGAGGCTAACACAAGGATATCCTCTTCCCAGGGGAGGATGCTTAGCCCTGTAGCAAGGGCTCTGCCTAGGAATCCCTGATCTCTACCTGGCACACTGATCGCTACTTTACCTGAAAGACCCATCCTTCAGGGCCACAGCCTCTCACCCAGAATCTAGGGCCCACGCCTGCGGGGGGAGCTCATCTGAGCTAGCCTGGCTGATACTCCCCTCCCCAAATCCCTTCCTCCTCCAGGCGTGTCCGATGAATATGTACCCGCATGGATGCAGTGGGCGAACCGTGCAAGAGATCTGGGAGGATTTCTCCATGAGTTTCACACCCGCTGTGCGGGAGGTGGTGGAGTTTGCTAAGCACATCCCAGGCTTCCGTGATCTTTCTCAGCATGACCAGGTCACTCTGCTTAAGGCTGGCACCTTTGAGGTGAGTGACCCTTTGTGCTCCCTGCTCTTGACCTTGGGAAGCATCCAGCAGAAAGGCTTGGTGACTGGGCCAGACAGCAGCTCTGAAAGGCTTTGGAATCCCAGTACCTTTGTCCTTATAGACTATGACCGACGAGGAGGGGGCAGAATGCCTCTCCTTCCTCAGGATGGCTGGGACTTACGTCTTCTCAGCTGGAGTCTAATCACATCCCAGTGTCTTAAAATAACACTTTAGGGCACATTGCTACCCCCATTCTAGGCCTGAGCAAATTGATTTTGGTAAAGTGACTTGCCCAAGGTCATAGGTAGTGACTAAGTTGTGACTCCGATTTAGGCCTGTTGGATTCCAAAGCTAGTGGGATGTTCCCCATCCTCCCACCTGGTCCCCCACTTCCCTTTACCCACTCAGAAACTATCCCTACTCTTTACTGAGAAATCTAGTTAAACCCTTCAGAAAATTTTAGGGGTGATTTGGCAAGTGCTCCTGCCACCTCACCCAGGACGACTGTCCCTGCTTTAGGTGCTGATGGTGCGCTTTGCATCGCTGTTCAACGTGAAGGACCAGACAGTGATGTTCCTGAGTCGCACCACCTACAGCCTGCAGGAGCTCAGTGCCATGGGCATGGGAGACCTGCTCAATGCCATGTTTGACTTCAGCGAGAAGCTCAACTCCTTAGCGCTTACTGAGGAGGAGCTGGGCCTCTTCACCGCGGTGGTGCTTGTCTCTGCAGGTAGGTCAAGCTTTCGCCTGAGCCTGACCCCGGGGGAGGAGGCGGACGCAGTTCAATTGAACACACCTTTTATGGAGTACCTACTCTATGCCAGGCCCTGCACTGGGCACTGGCGATACAGACATGATTCAAACACAGTCTAGCTTAGGAGACAGACTCATGCCCGACTAATTATAAAACAGTGAATAAGTGTCACAGTAGAAGCATGAACCAAGGGCTTAGGGAGCACACACAACTATTTCTGCCTGGGGAGCTGGGGAAGGAGGTGACATTTGAGTGGGGCCTCAAAGGACAAGATATTGCCAGGCAGAGGTGGGGGGGGGAGTGGAGGGCAGGGAGGGCAAGGGCATTCAAGCGGAGGGAACTATAGAGCAAAAAGCAAAGGGGCCTGGATATGTTCGGCCTGTTTAGGGAAGGAGAGTGGCCTTGTGAGATAGGAGGTGCCCAGCCCTGCTGAGCCCATGCTCCCAGCTCTCAGGTACCTCCTGCTCTGGGGCAGAGGCCTGGGAGGAGGAGTTATGCTTCCCTCCTCCTTCCCCTGGGCCCTCTGAGGGGCTTCAGGGAGAGGCTGCATTGCCCGCCACGTCCTCCTGGCAGACCTCCTCCTGGCACACCTCGGGTTCCTCCTGGCACACCTCGGGTTCCTCCTGGCAGGCCTCCGGTTCCTCGTCAGAGGAGCTCAGGGAGCTTGTCTCACTGCTGTCGTCTTCTCCACAGACCGCTCGGGAATGGAGAATTCCGCTTCGGTGGAGCAGCTCCAGGAGACGCTGCTGCGGGCTCTTCGGGCTCTGGTGCTGAAGAACCGGCCCTTGGAGACTTCCCGCTTCACCAAGCTGCTGCTCAAGCTGCCGGACCTGCGGACCCTGAACAACATGCATTCCGAGAAGCTGCTGTCCTTCCGGGTGGACGCCCAGTGACCCGCCCGGCCGGCCTTCTGCCGCTGCCCCCTTGTACAGAATCGAACTCTGCACTTCTCTCTCCTTTACGAGACGAAAAGGAAAAGCAAACCAGAATCTTATTTATATTGTTATAAAATATTCCAAGATGAGCCTCTGGCCCCCCTGAGCCTTCTTGTAAATACCTGCCTCCCTCCCCCATCACTGAACCTCCCATCCTCCCCTATTTAAACCACTCTCTCCCCTCTAATTCTCTAGCCCCCCAATTTGTTCTATTCCTGTCTCAAATCCAATAGTTCACAGCTGAGCTGGCTTCTGTGGTGTGTGCTCGTTGGGGGGTGGGGTGGGGTGGAAATAATGCCAAGGCTGGGGGCACACCTCTCCATCTGGTCAGTTTGTGGGGTGGGTACTCTGCCAGCAGATGGGAGGATACAGGGAAACAGCACGCAAGTCTAAGGGGGGGCGCCCAAGGGGGTTATTTTCATCATATATTTATTACATAAATATATAGTAAAATAGACGAGCAACAATTACCATAAAAATATCTTTCTTTAAAATCCTGACCCAAAACACAACGGGGTGAAAAATCGCACATAACAGACATACTGATTGTCAATGTGGGGCAGGAGTAGGAGCCCCCCAAGTCACTCCTACTGGCCCCACCCCTGGGGAAGGGAACTACCTCCTTCCCTGTTTCTGGCCACAACCCCCCTCCCCCCACCCCCAGCACCAGCTTCTCATACATTCAGTAGCGCCTCCAGGGAAGTGTCCCCCTCCCCCCACCCAGGAGTTCCCAGGGCAGGAATTACTGTCCCCCTTATGGACGGTGTCAATGTCACCCGCCCTGCCCTCTCCCAGCCCTGTAGACCCGCCACTAGGAGAAGGCGTAGGGGCTCTTCCACCCCCACCCTCCCCAAGTCTGAGCAGGGAGGAGGCTGGATGAGGTATGTGTGTTATGAGTGATAGGATGGGGAATACTGAGATGGAGAGGCGGGTGGTGGGGGTGGGGTAGTGGTCATGGCTCTGGCACCCCCTTGTCCTGGCCTGGACCCCTCACTCTATTCTCAGCAGCCCCTCCTCCCACCAATACTGCACCTGCTGCCCCACCCTGCCTGCCCTAGTGCCCCGGGCCAATACTGGGGGAGGCATGCTAAGCACCCACATCAAGGCCATCCCCCTCATTAGCACCAATGGCCCCCAGGAGAGGGCCCTGTCCCCCACTTCCAAAGCAGGGACTGGGACAGCTACCTCTCTAGAGCAGGTTTGTGGCACTCCTGAGTCCCCCTCAACTCCTCCCCCACCACGTGTACTCACACACACATTCATGTAGAGAAATGCACACATACATCCCACATCACTGAGAGTGGGGGGGAAGGGTCGGGGAGGAGTGGGGGATCACAGCTCATATGACTGGGAAGGCTACGGGGATTCCCAAGTGCCTGTAAGAGGCCAAGCCTCTTTAAGGCCTTTTCTCCACCATGTCCATGGTTGAGAATGGGGACTGAGGGGTAGAGATGGGGCTAGAGGGATGGGGGAGACAGCAGACAGGTCAGGAATTCCACTGGGCCCCCAGGGGTAGGAAGAGGGTACAAGAGGGCTTGCCTATAGGACAGGAGGAATACAGGAATCAGAGCCCCAGGAGAGAAAGAGGGAGAGACAAAGACAGCACGTGCAATCCACGTGCCCAAGGGGGCGGGGCAGGCACACACACAGGTGACAGGTGATGCTCTTCCAGGCCCTCCCCTCTGTCAGAACACCTGAACAGCAGGGGAAGGACATGCCCTAATGGGCAGCATAGCATTGCCTTGTGTGTATGTGTGTGTGTGTGTGTGTGTGTGTATGTGTGTGTGTGTGTAGGGGGCTGTGGCAGGCTGAGGGTCAGGGTGGGGTGGCAGGTTCCCCACTGCTTAAGACATTTTTGCCCCCATAGTGCAAAGCGCAGGAAGCCCTGGCACCCCTGCCCCCCTGCCCCATTCCCCATGGCTTCCGGGGGCATCTATGTCCACCCATCCATCCCTGCCGACATGCAGCCCTGAGCCCAGGGCCCTCTGGTCTGCTCTGTCCCTCCCCATCCTCCCCTTGCCCCACCCATGGGAGAGCTACCTCCTCTGTCCCTCTCCCCTGCAAAGTGGGCTATAGGCAAAGGGAGGAAGAGGAGGGCAGCTCACCCAAATGCAGACCAATAGAGCACTCCTCACCAGGAAGGTGGGAGGTGGCTCAAGCCAAAGTCCCTGAATTAGAGAAAAGAGGGGAAATGGGTCCTAGAGGCAGAGGGGCGGCTGGCCTAAAGAGCTTCAAAGAAAAAAAGAGGAGCACCAACCGCCCCCTTCCCCTGGGCCCCAACTAAGTGCTATTAATATGAGCATCCCATTCCTTGGTGCCTGCCCGCCCAGAGTCTGGGTTAGAGCGCTGAAGTGGGAACAGGGAAGGAGGAGGGCAGAGGTTAGAGAGAGCCCAGAAGACATATGGGAAACAGAGTCCTAAGGGGGTGGAGGCTCTGGGAGAAGCTCGAGTGCACACCCTCCTCGCCCCTAGTGCAGAGCATCTGGATTGGAGCTAATACTGCAGGATGTGAGGAGGGCGGGAGCTTGAGCCACAGTTTTTCCTGTGTGGGTGCCAAGGTGCAGAAGGAGTGGGGGGTGGGGACAAGGAGAGGCCCCTGGGGCTGGGCACTTGAAAGGGGAGCTGTGTGGGCAGCAGGGCAGGCTGGTGAGGGGCCAGCTGGCATCCAGCGTGAGAGGTAGATGGAACTCAGCGGGCACGAGTGGCAGAGAGCAGAGGAAGTACTTGGGTGGGGGTGCCAAAGGGGCACAGAGGAAGGGGCAAGGCAAGGGGTGGGTGGCCAGGACCCTGTTGTGTTAACTCACAGCTCTGATCGGCAGCCCTACCTTTAGGGACCTTGTGTGGGGGGCAGTTCTTTCTGATTTGGGGGGGAGGAGGGGTAGCTCTCAAAGTGCATGGGGGTGGTAGGGGGGTCCTCCCCTCTGGCCAGCCTCAGTTAATAACTTAATATTATCTCTCTCTCTCTCTATCAATCGCTCGCTCTCTCTTTTTTTCTTTTTCTCTCTGTCTAGTTTTTCTTCATTTATCTTCTCCCCTTGCCTGGTTTCCAAAGTGCAGTTAGAATGACTATAATTTTTAACCTCCTGGGAGGAGCCAAGCCAAGCCCTTCTTTGCACCCAGGCATCCGGGGAAGCAGAGAGGCCCTTAGCCTGGAGGGGAAATCTAGGCCAAGGAACTAGATGGGGGACTCTCTCTCATGTGTGTATGTGTGTGTAGGGGGTGAGTTGAGGGCATCTTCCCCCACCCCACATTCCTGTCCCCTACAGTCAAGATGGCTTGTCCCCTCTTAGTTCTCCCGCCCTTCCCCTACCTTCTTAGAGGACGGGGTCCTGGGAACTGCAGGACACGGTCCCTCCCAGCCTCCCACACTGTCCTTTTCATAGCAAGTTCATTTGTTTGCCCTGTCCCAGGGCTGGAGGTTCTGAGGAGGAGGGACGGGGTAGTGCGGGTGTGTGGGGGAGCTGAATCTATCCGAGGATGAGAGGAAGGAGAGAAGAGGTGTGGGGGTCTCCCTCAGCCCCCAGCTCTGCCCCTTCTCTCCAGGCTCCTCCCCACCAGCTCCGCACACCCTCTGGCCGCCTGAGGCTTTAGACTTCCTGATCCTCAAAGACCTCGAGGAAGAGTGGGGGGAAGAGTTCGGTGGGGCACTCGACTTTCATGTGGAGGAAGCGGCTGGCGTGGCAGGCCCCGATCATGCGGAGGTCAGTCACCTTCATCAGCAGCTTGGGCCAGAAGTGCGGAATGTTGTGTTTGCGGTGGTTGACGTAGTGCTCGAACGCCAGCAGGTACGCCTCCTGACTCTTCTCGATCTTGTCCACACACAGCAGGCCCGAGCGGTCTGTGGGAAAGGAGAGGCATGAGGGTGAGTGGGTGAAGGGAGACACAGGGGAGAGGAGAGGGGCAGTGAGTGGAGAAAAACACACTGTGGGGGGCGCGTGTGTAGGAGGAAGGACGCCAGGGCATGGGAGGGAGACTGAAGGGACCATGAGTGAAGGGATAAGCAAAGAGGACAGAGGGACAGAGAGGTGAGAAGAAAGGACTCAGAGACAGGACAGGACTGGGGGCGCAGAAGGGCTGGTGGTCAGAGAGGTGGGGTGGGAATAAGGGTAGGGAGGGGACGAGGGGACAGAGAGAGGACATGGGGCAAAGATGGGAAAGGAGCGGAAGAGGCATCCGGAGGCAAGAGATGGGCCTGAGGAACAGAACAGAGGAAGGATGGGTGACAGAGCAGGGGCCAGGGGACAGAGGATGGGCCCGGGGGCCAGGGGTGGCCTGGATGACAGAGGTAAGCTGGTGGGACACAGAAGTGGGCTTGGGGGCGGCAGAGAAGCTGGAGCAGAGAGAGACCAGGATTAAGGAAGGAAGAGAACAGCCCTCCCAGCCAACCAGCAGGTACCTGTTGACATCAGCAGCACGGCCTGCAG
The DNA here is from genome assembly GCF_054644295.1 of Miniopterus natalensis. Taxonomy (NCBI): domain Eukaryota; kingdom Metazoa; phylum Chordata; class Mammalia; order Chiroptera; family Miniopteridae; genus Miniopterus; species Miniopterus natalensis. The sequence continues at coordinate 24,614,896 of NC_142097.1, forward strand.
TAGAGCCACTTCCGTGTCGTCCAGGTTAAAGGCAGAGAGTGACTTGCCCAATTCAAAGATGGCGTCGGAGACTACGCCCAGGCCGCCGTTCTTGAGCTGCTCCCGCTTGACAGCCATCTCCCCGCTGAGCGTCAGGGTGTCGCTCTCGGGGTCATAGCGGACAGCAGCCCGCAGGGACATGATCTCCATGCAGCACCCCTTCAGGAGGATGATCTGGTCTTCGCAAGGCAGCTGTGAAGCGGCAGGGCCACAGGAACACTCAGCACGCCCCGCCCCAAGAGCGGCCCCTGTGGATGCCCCCTGGGAACTTGGAGGCCACCCCTGGCCTCAGCCAGTAACGTGTACTGTGAACGGCTAACCTTGAGTTGGGCCACAGACATGCCCTATTCCGTGAAACCTCACAATTGTCCTATCCTATCTCCATCCCCACTACAGATGAGGAAACCGAGATACAAGGGACTTAGGAAACACAGCCAAGGTCACACAGCTGGAATGGCAGCCTGTCCCGTTAGTGTTTTTTAAGGTGAGAACTTCCCAGCTGCCTAGAGTTGGGATGGCTATGGAGACTTGTGGGGGAGAGGGGCTGGGGGGTGCTGCGGAAACTGGGCACTTGGAGCCTACTGGTTCCTTAGGGATCAGGTAGCCCGGAGTGAGCGTGTGTGTGCGTGTGCGCGCGCGCTGGGTGTTTATTGACCTAAAGGAATCGTTCCCTGTCAAGAGAAGAAACTCACATGAGCATGTGCTGGGACTGAGTGACCTGGGGAGCAGGTGTAGGTTTCCCTCCAGTTTGTCACCATGTCTCCCCTCCCATCTGCCACTCACCTCGGAGAACATGGGCAGTTTTTTGGCAAAGTCCACCACACGGGTGATGGCCGGGGTGATGATCTTGGTAAACTCACTGAAGGCCTCTAGGTCTACCTTGTCTCCGTCCGGCATGGAGACGATGGGTGACTGGCCAATGTCATCCGGCTAGAGGGAGAGATGGGGGTCAGTAGGGGTTGCAGACCCCTTTCAACCGGAGGCTCCCTGCCCACCAGGGGGAGCTCCAAGGCAGCTTGGGGAAGAGGGGCCACCATACCTAGGACTGCTATGTCCCAGGCCTAAGGCTTCTCCTTCACCTTGGAGCAGAGAACAGACCAGAGCCAGAGCTCCAAGTCTGCTAATAATAACAGTGATCATAACAGTAACAGAAGTAATGTCATAATAGAAGCTATGTTTACTGAGTATTTAATATGTGGCCAGGCATTAGGCCACATGTTTTACATATATTATCTCATTTAATCCTCACCTCAACCCTATAAAGATGTTATAATTATCTCCATTTCACAGATGAAGAAACTGAGGCACAGGGCAGCTAACTAATAAGCCCAAGGTCACATGACTAATAAGTGGTAGAACCAGGCAGTCTGATTCCTGACCATTACACACACAACTGCTTGGTATCAGAGCCTGTGTGCTTAACAGCACACTATTCCACCCACTGGCACACTCCACTAGGAACCAGACTGCCCGTTTCCTGCCTCCCCCCACCATATACAACCAACTATCCATCTCTCAAGCTGACTATTCACTTAGACTCAGTTTTGCCAGGGCCTAACACAATGCCTGGCACCCAGAAGGTGCCCCCAAATACTGTTACATGACTGTGTCCTCACCCTCTCCTCCTAGTCACTGTGGGCAAAGAAAAGAGGAGAGGTCAGCCCTGCTGGAAATTCAATGAGGAAGGCAAGGCCCTATCCTCACGTAGCTCCTAATTGGGTGGAATAGGCAGGACCCAGGCAACAGTCACACATATACAAGTGTACAAATCAAAACCACCAAGGTGTGGGGAGTATCAGCTTTGTGTTAGAATAAACTAAGAGGGCTTCCTGGAGGAGGCAAGACACTGAGCTAGCTCTCCTCTCCCTGGCACCTGGCTGCCACTCACCCCCATCTCCCTCTGCTTACCAGGAACTTCCGCCTCTGCTTCCAATGGCTGCCCTGGGCATTTGTGCTCCGATGGGCCTCCGTGGCAACATGGATCAGATCCCACTCCTCGGGAGTGGGCTCTGGTCGCTGCTGCAGTGATCGGATCATCTCTTCCTTCCGCCGCCGCTCCCGGTTCTGCTCAATCAGCTTGCGCTTGGCCACTCGCTTCGAGTCATCTAGAACCACTGTCAACAACAGGAAGACATGTGCCCATTGCATGGCACTCTCTACAACTCTCTCAGAAAGTACTCTTCCCAGTGTACAAGTTAGGGAAACTGAGGGCCAGAGAGGTTGAGCAGACTTCCAAATCACCTAGCAGCTGGGTGGCACAACCTGGATCATGATGATCACTGGGACATCAACTCCAATTGGGGTTGATCCAGAGGCATAGCAGGTTCTGGTCTAAAGGGTTATGGTGACAGCAGTTACCAGAAGACCCTGCCACCCAATCCCTAGGCAATGAAAGATATCCTCTCTCACCCAGAAGTAGCGTGTCCTCTCTGGCAGTCAGGAACACTGTGCTAGGGTGGAGTGCTCAGGACTTCTTTCTACCCAACAACTCCCTCTAAGGCCTGGAGTGGTGAAAGGCAGGTAAGCACTGGGGCTCATGCGCAGGACCCAGAGAGGAATGCTCTGTTTCCTGTTCCCCAGGGATAAGGGCACCAGGGACCAAGATTCTGAACATTCAGCCCGGCCAGGTGTGGCTCAGCAGTTGAGCATCGACCTAGGATCCAGGAGATCACGGTTTGATTCCCGGTCAGGGCACATGCCCGGGTTGTAGGCTCGATCCCCAATTGGGGGTGTGGAGGAGGCAGCCAATGAATGACTCTCTCTCATCAGCGATGTTTCTATCTCTCTCTCCCTCTCCCTTCCTCTCTCTGACCTCAATAAAGGTATATTTTTAAAAAATATTCTCAACATTCATTCCTCCATCAGCCTGACCTGCATTGTGACTCTGCCCTCTGGGCCCTAAGGGTACCCTGGAAAGGAGCTACCATATCTGAATTCACCCCACCCCCAGCCACCAGGCCTGACTCCCCCCACCCATCCCCTTACAGTCCATGGCCATGCCCACGGCGATGCACTTCTTAAAGCGGCACAGCTGGCACTGGTTGCGGGTGATCTTATCAATGACGCAGCAGCTGTCATATTTGCAGGAGTAGGTGGGATGAAGGTTCTTCTGGATTGTGCGGCGAAAGAAGCCCTGGGGTGGGAGGGAGATGGAGCATGTTGTGATGGTCACCTTCCCTTCCTGAACTAACCATGCAGTTTGCTGGGAGGTGGGGGATTAGCGAGGGAACCTGACATACTCCTGACACAGCAGGATCACTGGGCTCTGCAAGGACTTAGAAGGACCTTAGGAACAACATATGCCCTCAGATCCCCTGGCAGCTTAAGGGTGGGGGTACATGGGTAGGGAGGGAGGCAGAGGTAGGGATGATGACTGAAGTACAGAGATCTGAGTCTGAGTAATAGCAGCATCAGCAGTCCAGTGGATACCTGATTTCCACCTTGCTAAAAACACTGACCCCAAAACTATTCTCATACATGCTGCCTGTTGCCCATGCAGGTGGAATTCATGAAACAGGGCGAGGGAGTGTCAAAATAAGGCATGTATATGAATTCTAGTAGCTTTAAAACAAGATTTTCAGTTTTATATATCACACTGAATGCTCACTACTTAATAAGCCTTTTCTTTGAGGCATCACATTTAACACTCATGCCAACCCCACAGAGTAGGAGCTGCCCCATCTCCATTTTGCTGACTAGAAAACGGAAGCTTGAAGAGATTTAGCAATTTGTCCAAAGTCGCTTAATTTGCTTAAATTGCCCAAATGGCTAAATGGGCATCAGAGCCAGAACTGGTCTGAGGTATGGGACACCCAAGGTCTGAGCTCTCAGATTCTGGAGTGCATTAAAGTCATGTAGGGTGCTTACCAAAAATACAGATTCCTGGGCCTCACTCTAGGCCTACAACATCAGACTCCCTAAGGGTGCAGTCAGGCATCTGTCCTTTTGAGGTACTCTTCTGGAACTCAGGTGTCCTTAAGGGTGAGGATCCTTGGTCTAGGTCACACTGCTTGTATTGCTTCCAAGACACTGCTATGGGACTTTAAGTCCCTGGTGGTCTTGGTTTGGTTGGCACCAAGAAAGAAAGGAACTCGAAGCCTTAATATATTTTTAAATATTTCTGTTTCTTGGAAGGTTTACATTTTCAGGAGGTGATGATCCCAGAAAAACCATGCAGGTTGAAATGTCCAAAGTGAAATCTAATTAAGCCTCCCCAAGTTTATGACCTTGTCCCCTTTGCTCAGGGTGACCCTGCCATCCTCTTTTCCTCTGGACCTTACCATACTCCCAGCACTGGTTCTCACTCTTTCAGGTGCAATGGAAGCAACTGGGGGACTTGTTTCAAGGCAGATTCCTGGGCTCCACCATAAAAGGTTCTGCTTGGGTAGGGTTGGGATGAGGCCTGGGGATCTGCATTTAACTAGTATTGCAGGTGGCCCACAGACCACATTTTGAAAAACACTGATGTTGGTTTCAACTGATGTCTGTCTCTCTCTGGTAGGCTGTGAGCAGCTTGAGGACAGAGCATATACTATACTCCTCACACCTAATACACCGAGTGGATGAATGATGGTTGACATTTACTAAGTGCTTCTTTTGTGTCTGTCACTGTTTTAAATACTCTATGTGAATGATCTCATTTAATTCTCCCAACAACTCTATGAATTAGGGAGGACGATTAACCCCATTTTATAGTGAAGAAACCGAGGCTCAGGTATATTAGGCATCTTATCTATAAGAGGCAGAGCAGGGGTTATGAATGAACAAATGAATGAATGAATAAGAGAAAAGATGATGTGACAGGTGGGCTTTAGGTTACATGTTTATAGAGCCATTTGTTGTGCTGGGTGCTGAGGGCCTTACAAGGAGTGAGATGGGGGCTCAGGTGGTGGGGGAGGGGCAGGAGCTGGCTGGTCCATACCTTGCAGCCCTCACAAGTGATGCAGCGGTAGTGATAACCGGTTGCCTTGTCCCCACACACGACACACTGCTCGTCTTTGTCCAGGTAACTAGGGATATACCCTGGGAGGGAGGAAGGGAGGCAGGCAGGCAGGCATGGCTTGGGTCCCTAGCAGAGAGGCTCTAACACTTTCTGCATCCCCCAACTTTTCCTTCCTGGCCCATCCCCTAGCCCAGCCTCCCTGAAGGGTAGAATCCTAGAGACACATCAGAGGTTATTTGTCCATCCCCCTTCCCTAATATGGCAAATCCCAGAGTTCTTCTGCTTGCCCATTCAGGGTTTTCCTCTTGCTGCCCCCAAGGGGCAGGGGATGCAGGAGGAGAAGCAATGTCAGCACTCATCTCAGGGGAATAGAACCCCTCAGCCCTTCAGCCCAGGCCCTGATTCTGGGGTGGGGTGGGGGTGTCAGGCAAGGGGGTTATGGGAGAAGGGAAGAAGCCCTTTCTGACCTAATCCATCTTCAAAACTAGAGCATGCCCACATCACCCATCTCACCTCCACACAAGTCCATCCCAAGCCCTCCAGGAGGCTCGCCCCATGGAACACAGGAGCTGCTGGTACATGCCCAGGCTCCAGAAGAGCCCTGGTCTGGTTTGGTGGGATTCAGGGCAGGGAGGAAGGGCGCACGCAGCCAGGCTCACCTGACATGCTGGTTTTCAGGGAACATTGGCCGTTCTTTCTTTTTCGCTTTCCATCTGGTGACCTGGCACTGGAGGGAGGCAAAGTGGGCAGAATCACAGAGCAGTCTTTGGGCAGCCCCTTCTCATCCAATAGGCTTATGTAAGCCCCCAGGCCCGACTCTCTGCGTCTCATGTCCTCACTCTACCTCCCACCCCCAAGTCAGCTGACAAAAGTAAGAAGGGTCCAGCTATCTAGAAGCTTTAGGGAGAGAGATAAGGGGCTTGGCTGGGGCACAAGCATGTTCTAGGGCTCAAACACACATGCACACACACAAGCATTATAGAACCTTAAACACCCATAATCTACAAGATATCCACATATTTAAGCATTCAGTATATGACACATGCAGAATCTGCAGGACATGCTTCGAGTTATATAATCTTTAAAACACACACACACACACACACACACACACACACGTGCAACGTAAGACCACTAAATGTGAATAACTATGCAGCCTTCAGGATACACCCAAGCATGGTAAATAAGCACCAGAATTTACATATCTATGCAACTTTCAGAGTATTCTCAAATGTGTTATATGACCTCTAGGATATGCCCATATGTTACACAACCCTCTGGACAGACACCTAATAATACCACCCTCCTTCCCCCCAGTAAACATGATTTCCAGGTCACACACACATGCTAAATAACCACAGTGACTGAAAACATATAGTGCCTAGCAACTAGAACACAGAACCAAGAATATGAGAAGAGGAAAGGAATTCCAGAGTCACCCTGTCCATGTTATCCATTTAACAGAGCAGCAGAGACCCCATTCGTGCTTGGTGACACTGTGCACTGAAATCAGCCAGGACAAGGAACCCAAGCCCCTTCATGCAAGGTATTAGCAAGCCACAGCCACTGCACATATATGTCACCAGCCTCTCCACACACATGTTACATAACCTCAGCACACACAGGTTGCATAAGCCTTCCACATGCATGCACAGATTGTATAACCTCCCACACCCACCCTGTGTGTGGCATGTTGCAGGGCCCTCCCCTGATGCAGTTCCCAACATACTGACACACTGACCTTGGCCAGGGTCATAGTCAAAGACAGCTCTGTGCTCCACTCTCCCTGGGAGCTAACCCTGTCTGAGTTCTACAATGTTGGTAAGGTCAGATCTCCCTCCCCCCTCCATAAGGGAAGGGTGTGGGGGAACTCTGAGCCACCAAGGCCCCAGTTGAGCTGCCAGTCTTCAGCAATTATTAGCTTTACAGACTCTGGGTGCAGTCCCAGGGACAGCCACAAGGTGGCGCAAGGACTTGGGGAGGGGAGGGTGACGGGGTGGGGGGTGATACAGCTCTGGGGGACCGGGAACCAGGATTCCAGTCTTACTCAGGTTAGGAGCAGACTCTTCCAGATTCACGAAGTCTGGGCAGGGAGGTACGAAGGTTGCCAGTGAAAGCTATGCAGTGATATGCCAAATCTTTTTCAGAGCCCCCCCCTGGGGTGAGGCTTTGGGGAGGGGAAACTCCAGATGCCCTACCCAACTGACAGCCCCACTGGCTTCCCCCACCCCTCCGGAGACCCAGTCTTGGGCCCCAGGGCTTTGCCTGGCCAGGCCTCTGGCCTCCTGGCTCAGGATCCGGTCTCCTAGGCAACAGCCACTGTGCTCCCCAGAACAACCCATCCCCCACCCTCTCCCTGGCCCTAGACACAGGCTGTACCCAGCTCCAGGGGCACCATGCCAACTGGCACAAAGTTCTGTGCCACTTGGAGTTAATGGGAGAGGCAGAGACCCTTTGGGCTCCTCAAGGGTAATGTAGATCACAGGTAGCCCATTCCCAGCAGTGTGTGTGGGGCTGATGCCTCCTCCACGTGTGAGCAAAACCTTCACATTTGGCATTCACTTCCACTTCCTGGGAGGAGCCCCATGGCAGTGCCCGCCCTTGCCCATGAACAAGGAAGAGCTTGTGGGGCTCCCAAAAGTTTCCAAATATAAGCGTGGGCTACGACCAACAGTTACTGGTGCATGTGCCCTGAACTGTAATGTCACATGCACTATGGCTGTGGACTACACACTGGCGGAGATGTGAACAGGCTGGCAGGGAGAGGAGGTAAACGGCAAGACTGTTTGCATTCCACATGCTCAGGTGAAGACGGCTGAGAGGACACTGGGAGCATTTGAGCCTACCCAGTACTGTCAAGGGAGGGGACACATGCCTGTTTCGTGTAATTTCTCTGCTCTGTATCACTTCCCCACTCCAAAATGGGCATCTCTCCTCCAGGTGCCTAATTCCCTGTCACGTGTGAACATGACCTCATCTCCTGGGCAAAGGTAGGCAGCAGGCTTGCTGGCCTTGAGTCCATTCCCCCAAAGGCCCAAGCTCAGCTCTGTTTTGCCCAGCCAGATGACCATGCCTGCCACCTAGGAGTTGGCACAATCTAGTTGCCAGACCCATTACCTGTTCTCCTCTGGGTCTGACCCACACTCCACCTTGCTTGGCTTCTGTTCCATTCACTTCAATTCCATCCAGGATGCCTTCCAGCACGCCAAGAGACTCGGGTGGGCACACTGGCCCCCCCGGCACGCCCACAGACCACCCACCCCCCGCCACCCAGGCCTAGGGCACAGCACCCATGGTGCCCGCCTCAGCACGTGGCCTTTCACACCATGCCCTGCACCCCAATGGGGGTGGGCGGTGAGATGGGCCAGGGAGTGGCAGGTGGTAGTGTTGGGGGGAAAGCTGGGTCTGTGGAAGAGTCCTGGGCTGGGGGAGTAGCTTCGGAGTCTTGTCCTGTCCAGAGGTCCCTGCAAAGAGAGGAGAGAGGAAGGGATAAGATGGCACCATGGTGTATAGGAGTCCTTTGGTGGCAACATTTTGGGCTCTTGGGGCTCATAACAAGATGGTGGTGGGCATGGAGGGCAGGCACAGGGAGAGAACCAGGATAACCCCTCAGATCAACAGGTTTTAGCAGGCAAATCTGGAGATCCATATCCTAAGCCCCAGACACTGAAAGGGATGGAGGGAAAGAATGAGATCATCCATGTGCCATGTCTCAGTCCTCACATTCAATCAAGTACCTGGCCCTCTAACAAGTGTCTATTAAACACTAGCTATTGTCACCACCCATCTAGCCAAGTTTTTATAAAACTCACCATACTATCGGGCAAGAGGGGACCAAAGATGAGCAATTTTCAGCCCAGGCATGGGGGGTACTTGTGAAGGAAGGGAAGGGTATAGGCATGGGGGCAGGGATCATGAATGCCCACCTGAGTGCCTTAATGGAGAGAGATACTGAAAACCGTGGGGAGCTGACCTCCCCCACTGCTGGCCAAGTTATGACTCTTCAACCCTGGCCTCCCAAGGACTCCACAGCTGTCCACAGAAGGCCCCAAATCACACTTCTCAGTCTGAGGACCAGACATTCCAACTGGTTTAGCTGAGTTGTCACCAACCACGGGAAGGGGGAAGGAAACAAGCGTGTGCTAACTAAATAGATAATATGCGTCCTCCAAAGTGGGCAGCAGAACTTCACAGATGAGAAAACTGAGTCTCAGAAAGCTTGGTAATTCACTCAAGTTCACAAAGCTAGTGAGCAGGTGGCTCAGGGATTAAAACCTTGAAGCCTGGCTTGAATGCTAGCCTTGTTTCAATATCTGGGGTCCAGGACAGCACCAACCTGGGCCCACCATTCCCTCCACACTGCACCTCTGACCATAGGCTCCAGACCTGAGGCTTACTATCTGCACACACAGGCAGGTGTGGGCATGCTCAAGGGGGCCAAAGGGTGCAGCTCCCAACACACAACCTTCATCAAGTAGCTGCGGCACCAGAGACCTCGCCCCTGGGCCCTCCGCCTCACCCCCAGGAACTGATAAGGAGCCAGAGTAGGAGGGGAATGTGAGATAAGTCAGGCCATTGGGCAGGGCAGGACAGTGGGACAGGGCCTCTGCACTCAGGTGAGCCCTCAGTGTAGGGAGTGTGGCAGGAGGACAGAAGGGTGGCTCATTCTGCCTCTGATACCCCCACAGACCAGGACTGGGCACTGGGGGCTGGACAGGAGACTGGGGGGGTTGAGAGCGGGGAGCCTTAGCCCAGAGAGCCGTCAAGAAAGTAGGTCAAGTTTTTCTTGGCTTGTGGAGAAATTCCTGTTATAAATTTATAATGGCGTAGCCAGCCCTAAGGGGTGGAGGTGGGGGGAGAAGTAGGAGTGGGTGGGGATGCCCAGAGACTGGGCACTGGGGCCTGCTGCTCTCAGCCAGAGCAGTGAGGAGTAGGGGGCCAGGGCAGTTGTGGGGTTAGGCTGGACAATAGAGGGCTATTTTCTGTCGCCCGTTTCCAACAAGGCTTCCTTGGGTCTGTCTGCCTGCATCTGAATGTCTCTCTCTCTCTGGGTGTCTCCCCATCTCCCCCCCAGGCTGTGCCTCGGTGCTTGGCACACCCTGGCTGCGGTGCTGCCCCCGCCTGTCTCCTGCCCACCTGGCATGCTGCCACCACTTGTTTACAGAGGCTGGAAAAATCCACTCGCCAGCAGGAGGCCCAAGTGCCCCTGGGGAGGGGAGGAGGCAGGCACAGGAGTGGGCATGCTGAGAGAGGGGCAGCCCTGGGGAGCAGGCCCTGGGGGCAGACGAAGAGGCTAGGGTGTGTGCAAATGGGTGTTAGCAGCTGTGGGCCAGGCCAGGCAGAGAACACCAACAGCAGCCACATGCCCCAGGCCATAGCTCTGGAGGACCCCCTCCTCCCTCACCCCTGCCTATGCCAGTTGCTACAGGGCACACCTGGGGCAGAGCCAACCTAAGCGACCATGTTTATTTTCCCATCCCCCTCCCCTGCCCAGTCTTAACTCCAAATGTGTCTGGGCACTGCCAAGGGCTTGCACGTGCTCACTGTGGAAGGGGAAGGATCCCCCTTTGCCCCATCTCTGTGCTGAGCTGAACGGTTCCCTAGTGCCTATCAGTGCAACCCAGGCTACACTGAGCCCCTGGCAGTGGGCAGAGGAGAAAGGCACTGTCCTCACTGCTTAGGGCACTTTCACCTGGCACCTAGCAAGAAGCTAGAAGCCCTGGGGATTCTTTGTCATCCCTCAAGGGACACACCTGGGGCACAGAGCAAGCAGAGGGCCCAGCATTCAGGGAAGCACATACCACATGAGCCTGTGTTAGCTGTGGGCAGAGAAAGGTCAGGGGGGAAAGGTGGGTGAGGCAGGGATACCCACCCTGAAGGGCAGCCTCTCTCCCCTCTTCCTGAGTCCTGCTTAATTCCCCCAGCTCCTTCCTTGCACATGCCCTGCAGAGGTGAGGCTCAGCCCCAAGGAGGCAGAGGGGGTGGAGCTATTTGGTTCTGAGACTAGGCTGGACAGTCGGACAGCAAGACCCACCTGTCAGCTGGCCTGGCCACCCACTCCCTGTTTGTCAGATAAGAGCTGCGGGGTAGCAGTGTGGGCAAGGTGCCCGTGGAGGGGGAAGCATTTCATTAAGCTTAAGTGCTTCTGCAATGGGGGGACAAAGACAAGCGCCCAATGCGGCATCCACAGGCACCATGCCAGGTTCCCACTGCCAGACTGTCCCACTCCACAATCCTGAGGACCCAAGAGATTTTCCCAAAGGACTCCTGGGGCTGCCAGAGGGGAGTCTGCCCCCACAATCTAGCCCCTAATTCTATACTCAATACTCTCCTGGGTGTCTGTTCTTGGCTTTGGCCCCACCTGTCTGGAGCCCCTAAACTTTGTCCTTAATGCTCTAAAGGAAGCCCAGCCCTCCTCCTTGCCAACCACAGAGGGAAAGACACACTCATAGAGATGGGGCCCCGAAAAGGGGAGAAAGAGGAGGAAGACAGGGGTAGAAGAGAGGATGGGGGGAGAGGGGAAGAAAGATGAGGAGGGGTAAGAACAAAGAGCTGGGCGGGGGGTGTGCTTATGAAGTATAGGGAAAGGAAGAAAGGCGGCAATGAGATGGGCTTAGGGTGGGGGAGAAAGGGATGGGGGGGAGAGGGGTGAGGTAGAGAGGACAGATACGGGGAGGAGAGACAAATGGAGGGGGAGACAAAGACAGAAAGGTAACAAAGAAAGATGGGTGGGGGGGGTTGATTCAGGCCCTGCCTAAGTCCCACCCCATGGAGGCTGGGGGAGGGGGAGTAGAAATGGTTTCCACGGTGACAGCTGGTTCTTGGTGGCCTGGCATGTGGGCTATTAATAGTGCTGTGGGTAGGTTCACACCTCCCTCTCCCCTTCCCCTTTGCCTGCTGCTAGGGTTGGGGGAGATACTATCCTCCCCCACCCCACCCCCGTCTCCTAATGATCTGGCATTGATGCCATGACCCTATACCATGGGAGTCAAGAAGGGTGATGCTAAGGGGCCCAGGTGGCTACTGAAGCCCAAACATACACACAGGCATGCACAGGCAAACACAGGCATCTGTGTGCAGACACAGCCGCCCATGCCAGCGTGGGCTCCCATGGGCAGCCACAAGCACCAACATCCCCTGGGAGTCTGGCTATGGTGGAAGCTGGAGTAGCAACCCAAGCCCCCACAATGAGGGTAGATGCCCCTCAGGGCTGGGACCTCTTTTTCCTTTCCCAGATCCCCCCTGTTCCATTCTCAGGTATGGACTGAGCAGGACTGCCCCACCCAACTCACTATTATCCTAGTGCCAGGAAAGAGAGGAGTGAAGGCGGGAAGGAAGGTACTATTTGGCAGGTGTGAGATGGCAGAGGAATACACAGACACAGGCACCAGCTTGGCAAGTGGGAGGGAGGAGGGGAGGAAGAGAGGGAAGGAGGGAGGAAGGGAGGGAGGGAGGGAGGGAGGGAGGGAGGGAGGGAGGCAGGCCAAGGAGGCAATACTCCTTGGTAGGCTGTCTCTAGGCACCCATGAGATGGGATTCTGGAGCTTAAGGGCAGTGACCCTTAAGTCTGATTTCGTAGCCACTGTGAGACCCTGGAGGCTAGAGAATGGGAGATGGGGGGGGGGGAGGGTTGGATCAACAAAGGATCCTCTCCCCCAAAAGAATAGAACAGGAAACTCCCCCCTGTAGGTCAGAGACAGAAGGACATAAACAGCAGCCTTGACTTGGGCCAGATGCCCAGTATTAACATCAAAGACTGTGCTTCCCCCCAACATAACCTCACCCACCTGCTGCTCTCCTCTCCCTCCTCCTAACTCAGCCCAGCTCCAGTCAGGCATCAAGGTGGGTGCCCAGGTCTAGAGGTCACCCCCATCCCCCATGCCCAGCTCCTTCCCTGCCAATCCATAGAACTTTGTGTCCCCTGACCCAATTCCCCTCAGGAATGGAGGTGGGAAATGCAAGTAGCCAAGAGAGCAGAGCTAGGAGCACCCCTAGCTGGGCATGGCACATTCTCCCCACCCTCCCCCCAGCAGGCAGGGGTAATTGGAGCTGGGCGCTGGGGCAGCTGAAGGCTGGAGGCATGAATGTCACAGGGCCAAAGCGCTCACTGCAGATGGTATCATGGGCAAAGGGCTTGGGGTCCTCCCTTCCCCACTCCCCTTTTCCAAGGAGAGAGGAAGAGGCCATAGAGAGGAACTGTCCCCAAGCCCTGAGGAACACAGCCCGGGAAGGAAGGAAATGGACGAAGGGAAAGGCAGGGATGTTCTTCTCCCAGGCACCCCAGGGAGGTGGAAGCTAGCCCCCACTGAGGGAGGGAGGGAGAGAGAGACAGAGGAAGAGAGAGAGGAGGGAGGGAGAGGGGGAAAGAGAAGGCGGAGAGGGAGGAGAAGAGGGAGGGTAGAAATGGGGAGAGAGAGAGAGATTAAAAAATGTGTGTGTGCATGCGCGCGCGTGCGCCTACACCCGGGCACAGGAGCATGCAGTTGAGTCTCAGGCACACACACGGACACGTGCAGACACACACACTCACCCCGCATGCGCAGAGCGGCGGCTCCGGTACTGTTCCACAGATATTCAGAGCCCTGCCCAGCCCACACATGCACAAAACACACACACATGGATGTGCACAACACACCCACTCGCTGATGTGTACAAAAATGCCAATAGCCACCAAAACTCATCCAGTTTCCCTTTCCCCGCCCACGTGCCTGGGTAAAAGAGAAAATGAAACAGGCAGCAAAAGCTCTTTGAGCCAAGAGCTCATCTTTTCCTTGCAAGAGGAAGAAGAGGTGGGCTGAGGGCTTGGTCCAGTCTTGCTGAACTTTGCTACTTCTGGAGGGTGTTGCTGTGCCTTTGGCCCTAATCTTTAACTCCAGTCACTAGTCCCCAGACTGAATGCTTACCCCCAAGGCCAGGGAGCAGTGGTAGCATTTTCTGGGCACCAGTAAGTACCATCTTGCTCCCCTTGTCTACCCGGAGAACTACTGACCCCTCCCTCTGGACCACCGCACACAAAAGGCAAACAAAAGTGAGTTCCCCTTCGGCAGCCTGGCCTTAGCCTGCCAGGGAAGAGGACAGCACCATATGCCTGAAAACCATATGCCCTCCACCACACGCCAGCCCCAGATGCCTCCGTGAGAGACGAGAACTGTCTCTGGCTCCAGTGGCAAGTGTATCCCCACCACCCTGGAGTATGCCAGGCCCTGGGAGGACAGGAGAATCCACAGGCATTGTTTACCATGCCACAGTGCAACAGGGATTGAACGCAGGTGTCATCTCATGGTATGTTATTTACCCTCACTCCGAGTGAGGTAGGCATCATTGTTTCAAGATGATGAAAACCCGGGCCCAAAATCAGCAACTGGTGGATGGCAAAACGCAGCTGCCAACTCCCAGGCAGTGCTCTTTCTTCTGTGTTCATGCTTCCCTCCCCCCACCAAGATCTACAAAAGTCCCCCAAGCACCTTTGCCAGCATGAGAACTAGATTTGAGACTGGCTCCTCAGTGCCCCACCATAGAGCAACCCACATTGTCCTTGCTGCATCTTGAAGGGGAAGGGCTGAATAAAAGGGATTTGGAGCCCTGGCCCAGTAGCTCAGGTGGTTAGAGCATGGTTCTATTATGCCAAGATTGCAGGTTCGATCCCTGGTCAAGGCACATATAAGAATCAACCAATGAATGCATAAATAAATGGAACAACAAATCTCTCTCTCACTCTCTATCAAATATCAATAAATAAATTTTTTAAAAAGGGGATTTGGAGGTGATAAGAGGCTTACCACCAGCTTCACAGAGGGAGAAGGTAACCTAGGACAGACCCTGGATCTCACGGCACCATGGCTACCACACCGATCCTTACTCAGTGCCACCACTGTTCACACTAATGCCCCCTCTATGCAGGGTTGGGGAATCTGGTGTCTGTCAGCCAGGGTTGGGTCCTGGTTCATTAGTCAATGATAGGTAGCTGGGTTGCTGGGTCCCCAGGAGAGAGGAAGGGTGCTATACTCTACAAGTATGAAGGGTTAGGGACCGGAGCCTGCTTTCCTTGTTATTCCCCATCCCCCTCACTCCCAGTGCTCAGACTTGTCCCAACAGAGATGCAGTGATACCCAAACATTCATGCATGTGCCCCTAACTGGGGAGGTGTGTCCCAGGCTAAGATGCCAAGGGCTCCTTTTAAGAAGCAGCTAAAAGGTGAGGTTCAGAGGAGCTCCAGGTTGCAAAAACTTGTGGAGGAGAAAATGGTGACATAAAGGCTAAGGAGTCTAGAGATTAGGGATCCACTATGCTCCCCACCCCACCCCCATCTCATTCCTGCTCCTGCGATGTCTAGGAGCTCCAGTTCTCCACCAAGCTTCTCTAAGACATCCAGGGGACCCCAGACCCACAGGCTTCCTCCTTACAACAACTAACACATACAGTGCTGTTATGCATCAGGCCCTTTTTAAAGCATTTTATATATTCTAAATCCTCTGATCCTCAAAAAGCTGAATGAAGTATTATCATCTCCAATTTATAGATAATGCAAGGGATAGGTTAAATCACTTGCCCAAGGTTATACAACCAGCAAGTGGCATAGCTGGGACTCAAACCCAGGTAATCTAGCTCTCCAAAAGTCCATGCTCTTAACAATTATAGGATATTACCTGCTAGAGGAATGATAGCTTGGTCTTTCACCCAGCTATCAAGTCCCTGTGATCAAGTCTCAGTTTCCCCTTCTGTAGCAGCCCATGGATTCTCTATGGTAGAATCACTACCAGTGCTTCCTCACCCAAACAGGCCACAGCTAGAGGGGAGCAAAGCAGAAATGCTTCATGTCCCATGTTCAGATTCACTCTCTGGAAGAGTTGCCCATTCTGCAGCCCTGGGCTGGAGCCTGCACTCATGGGACAGGGCTTACTCAGCCCTGCACATAGTCTGGGCAGCTGTACCCTGAGAAACACACTCTGAAGCTGGGCAAAGAGGACACAGCTGTTGGGCATCTCTGAGGTGGGTCTCAGCTGCCAGGGGTGTGGAGAAAGGCCATTGCAGGTCCTGCCAACTCCTGCCACTGCCCATGGAGTGAGTCTCTTCCAGTGGGTGAGTGTGGTGGGGAGCTCCTCATTGGCTTGGTTGGAGCTAACCTGCTATGGCGTGCACACCCAGGGTTTCTACTCATCTGGTGTCTCCTGGCTGAGCCTGCCAGCCCAAGAGGTCAGCATGGGCAGTAGGTGACCCCCTTCCCTACGCCCCATTCCCAGCCCCCAAAACTTGCTGGCCTGCAGCTGCAGCATTAAGGAAGCGCAGGATGTCCTGAGCAGCCAGCTGAGCCCCCTGCCCCCCCACCCCAACCTCTCCATGACCCCAGAGGCAGGGCAGGCAGGGACTGAGGGGCGGGGTTTCAGTATTAACAACCGGAAAACTATGAAGAACATCAATGCCAGTTCCCAGCTCTGAGAAAGGAGGTTGTGGCAAAAACAGACAAGAACAGGGGTAGACGGGAGTAGTGACAGGGTGAGAGTTACAGTCTGGCAGAGAAACAAGGAGAGGGAATCAGACACAGCAAGACAGAGCAACAGAGAGAGGGCGTTAGAGAGAAATTCCAAGTCAAAAATACACATCACTCACCCAGACACTCACCAGCATACAGCCTCCTAAGGAAGGCTTCCAAGTTTAGACAGGAGGGCAGAGGTGGAAAAAGGGGCCAGACTCAGAGTGAGAGGCAGGAACTCAGCTGGGGGAGACTGAACCACCCCAGCAAAGGCTCAGACAAAGGATCCCGGCAGGGACAGCTAGATCCCCTCCCCATTTGCTTTTAGGGTGGGGAGACAGACCCTAGAATCTCCTTCCCCCAGCAGCCAGGATAATCCCAGCTGCTGGAAGTCACTGGACACTGCTTCAGGCCCATGACTCGGCCCTCTGGAACCCCCCTGCCCCTACTCTCTTTGCTCTAGTTTCTCTGTCCCTCAAAAAAAAAAAAAAAAAAAAAAGGCAAGAAAAGGAGAAAAAAAAAAAAGCTGAGCCTTGAGGAAGACAACAGAAAAAAGCTTAAGGGAAAAAGTCCATGACTATGTGTGCATCTAGGGGTATGCCTGACTGCACAGTTAACAGTGTATGTGTGTCTGAGGTTGTCTAGACACAACTGTTGGTGTGGACCTGAGCCTTGTGAATGCTTTCTGCACCTGAGTCCCTGGGACTGTGTGCAAATGAGTGCACCTGTGTCTGGAGTTCCCACAGTCAATCAATTAACAAGTATTTACAGAGCACTTCCTGTGCTAGGCTCTGGGTGGGATCCTGAGCTCTTGGGAGTGTTTCTGCCAGGTCTCATGCTCACCACCTAGCAGGGTGGGATGGCAAGCAATAGAGACCTAGAATGTTATCTCGAATGTATGTCTTGCACCATTGTGCAGGAAAGTCTTTTCACACAAACAAATTTAATTTTTTTGGGAGCAGGGGTTTTGCTGTATGCAGAACCTCAGCAATCCACAGTAGGGAGTCCAAGAAAATACTTGTTGCTAAATTGTGTATACATGTGTTGATGTGTAACCGCGTTTGAGTTTGAGTGACAGCCACTGTCACGGCAGGGGATGATGCCTGTGTGCATGTGTGTGCCTGTGAGTGACAGGGTCTTTTGTAATGTGCGGCTGTGTGCAATTGCCTTGTGTTCATGCATGCATGCGATAGTGACTTTTTGTGTGGGTTACAGCGACTCCTCTTTGCCCCTGTGTGTGACAGTATCTCCGTGTGACCCTGTGTGTGGGTATGTGCACGGGTAGGTTTCCCGTGGGTGTGTCCCACCCCTCTGAGCTCCCCAGGGCAGCAGCAGCCTGCCTCTTCCCTTGTCCCCATGTGGGTGTGTCCAGCAGCTCCTGTCCTTGAGTCTGCCTGGGTGTCCCTGGGTGTGCATGTGGCTGTCTGTGTGAGCATATCTCAGTGTCTGCATGTCACATTTGCTCCCACCCTCATCTTGGACAACAGCCCTGTTCATTCCTTCCCCCTCCTGGGGCCAGAGCCATCACTGAGAGGTGGGTTCCCATCCCACTGGGTTTCCTACTGGGACCTCCACCCTGGAAGCGGTGGCTCTCTCCATTGCTTCCCGGCCCCAGGCCTTTCTTTCACACTGGACAAGGGAGGGCCCCAGGCAGAGAAGGGGCACCCGAGGAGACACGTTGCAAGGGGAGGAAAAAAGGGGGGGGGCATGCACAACACAGGTCCACTCCTCCCTCTTTTCTCCAACCACCCTAGCTTGCAACTCTCCTAATCATCTTGGGACCCTCAAATACACTCCTCCCACCCCCAGCCACGTTTTTTGCAATTAGGAGTGTTGCAACCAGAGAGCCATGCTCAATTGGGGAGGCGGGTTAAGTTGGGGGGGGGACTTCCCCTCCCGGGGCTCGTGCAAGCCCACCCCCCCCCACCCCACTATTACTGCCCTCCGCAGCTGGAGGCAGCTTTGCAAAGGCCACTCCGCCTCGGCCTCACAGGCTAGAGGTGGGGGCTGGGGGGGCAGGCCTCCGGCGCACCGTAAACAAACCGCGGCGCGGCGGGCGGGGGCGCTCGGGCGGCCGGCAGCGGTGCCGGGCCCGGGCCCGGGAATGCGCAGCAGACTGGCCGGACAGAGGCCAGGCGGGCCCTCGAGGGGGAGGCCTGGACGCCATCTCCGTTGGCAAACCCCGGGGCCCACCGACCTCCCAGCAACACCTCCCTTCTCAAGGGCGTAAGTTGCAAGCTCCCGGGCTGTGACAGGGTCACCGGGGCGTCGGGGCAGGCTGAGGCTGGCAGTGGGAACCCCCCGGGCGCCCCCAGACCGCCGGGGAGCTGGCCACAGAGCCCCGCGGCTTTGCATAATCAATCGCGATGTATTTGCATATTAATGCCCCCTCGCTCCCTCCCCCTTACCTCGGCGTGGCGCGCTGGACCTAGCTGGGCAGCGACGCGGGGTCTCAGCGCCCCGTGCGGGGGGCGTCCATGGGGGGCCGGTAGGGCCCGGGCCGCCCGCCTCCTGCGCCCGGGTGTGAGTGCGAGTGAGCGCGGGGGGGCGGGGGGCGAGTGTGGCGGCCCCGCGGCTCCTCCGGCAGAGGCGGCGGCCGCTCTGGCTCCGCCCTTCCCCGCCCCGCTCCGGCTGGGGCTCTCGCTCGCGCGCCGGCCAGCTCGCGGCTGCTCCCTGCAGGCCGCCTCGCCGCCGCCCGCCTCGCCCCCCGCTCCCTGCCGCGCCCCGGGACCCGGGCCAGCCAGCCGACCGGCCGCCCCTCGCCCGCCCCCGCCCCCGCCCCCGTCCCGCTCGGACTCGCCCTCCCCACTCCACGGCAGCAGTGCTACTTGGTGACATATTTTGAAAAACATGTCATTTAAAAAATAGTCTTTGCTTGCTGAAAAAATGGGAGGTTTTGGGGTTTGCACCGTGGGGATGGAGAAGGGAATAGCTATCGACGAGCCGCCTGCACCTTACAAGCAGGGATAAAGGTTGAATACCAGACCCTTGGAGGTGCAGAGCTTGTCTCCGCGTTCGGGTCCCCTGCCAGTAACTCACTGTGTGACCTTGAGCAATCACCCCCGCTCTTGGGGCAGAGCTCCCTCAACCTGAAAATGCCAGGGTTGAGCAGGTGGCCCCTTAGGCCCTTTTAACTTCAACCATCTTATGTGTTTAATCCTTTTGGAGGTTTATTTGCCATTACCTCCCTTCCCCTCTCATTTCTAAGATCCACTGCCTCCCCTTTCACATGTCGCCCTCTTCCAACACTGGCTCTTTCTATTCACTGTCACCAGCCATTTCCTCAACTCTCTGGCTCCCTTGCTGAGCTGAGGAGGGGGCAAGACTTGCCCTACTCCCTCAACTCTCAGCTCACAGAGGTGGTGTTTCCTATCGTGTATGCCCCCACCAAAACCCAAATGGTCCAAGGGCCAATCGAAGGAGGAGGGCAGGCTGCATAAAAATGGATTCCCTTCCCCACCCCAGCGGTCTCCACCATTTAGCCCCACCACCCATTCACACACACACACACACACACACACACACACACACACACACCTGCATTCATGGACATAAAACCAACCCAGTGACGCCAGAGCCCCTTTCATCTTGGGATCTCCCTGCACCAGGCAGAGCTCTAATTACTCCAGCACCCCCCTGGCCCCGCCGGTTCCCCTGCTGTCATTAGCCCAGTTTTACCAGCGGGGGCCATAGCCTTCCCACGGCTTTCAGGGCGGGGCACTGTCTCCAGAGTCTGCTCTTGGAGGGGTGTGTGTGTTAAGGATGGCTCTTCTACTAATCACCCAGTTTACGCTGGAAAAAAAAAATCACTTGCTAAGTGTGGGGTTCTGACCAACAGCCTATAGGAGTTGGGCTGCCCTGGCTCATCTTAGTCTCGGCCACCTGCATCCTAGGCTTTGTTGCAGCCACCTCTCTTACGGGGGCATTGGAGTTTGCAATGTATGGGAGAGGGGAGGGTACCTCTCTTGGGACCACCCTGGAATCCTGGGGATGAAACCCTTGGGCTGCAGAGTGGAGAGGTGGTGATGAGGGGTGTGCAGTGGGTGAAGGTAGCCTGCAGTGTGCAGTCGTGGCAGCTGCAGTGGGGAATCAAGGCTGCAGTGTGCAGAATCAGCATGCAGTCAGTGAACCTGGGGGTTCAGCATGGGCTTGCAGTGGACATGCAACAGCTGCAGTGTGGAGCAGGAGGCCGCATTGAGCAGTCAGAGCAGTGTGCAGCGTGAGGTGAACTGAGCAGAGCTGTCTGACGTCGACACCATCTCCTTGGTGATCAGGTCTGGCTGAAACCCTTTGGAGCAAGGCTTCTGTGTGCAGTGTTCAGGGTGCATGCTCTACCCTGTGTGGAAATAGTCTCTTGGGATAGGGCTGCCCAAGGAGTTGGGAGAGAGTCCTAAAGCATGGGTTACATTTATGAGATAAGCTACATTTATACTCTGCATCTATCGGGCAGAAACCGGAGGCAATGGAGAGGTTTAGCAGAGACCTGGATTAGGGAAGGGTTGCAGAATCAAGAGGGGGAAGATGCAATTGCTGTGGTTTTGTCTCCCCTCCACTCTGGCTTCCCCCACCACATCTCTCTATGATGAAAGGCCTTAAAGATATTGGGCGAGGGAAACTTTTTGAAATTGTAGACCCAGAGCCATAGAAAACAGGGTGCTTCCTGATCCACCTTTTCCCCCCCTCAGGGGCAGAGTGGGGCGCCTTGAACTCAAAGACAAGAGTTCACCATTCCTACTTTCTCCTTACCTCTCTCCCTTCCTTTGGCTCCCAATATGGCCTGCTAACCGACCAGGGCAAGGGCAAAATGAAGGGCACACTGCCTCCAAGGCAGGCATCTTCTCAGATGCCAGGATCCAGCCCAGGGCTGGGCTTATAGCCCCTGCCCCTGTGTTGTGTCATCGCCCTTTCCACCCCACTCACCCTGCCTACCCTCAATTCCTGAAGCTTGCTCTTCTCCGAGTCATTTCATCTCCGGGCTCCCGTTCTCTCCTTATCATGAAACCCCTACCCGCCTGTCTCTTCCCATCCCCCACCTTTGCTTCAGGACTGAGTCAAGGGGGAGAGAAGGAGGGTGGGGCACAAGTGATGAAGGATAGAGACCCTCCAAGGGGATTTGCCTGGCAGTCCCTTCCCTCTTAGATTTTGGTTGCCATGGAGGCAGCAGGAACAGCCTGTTCCCTGCGCTACAGTGGCAGCAGCTATACCCAGGCTCCTCCCTCTTTTCTTTCTTCCCTCCCTCACAGACTGTTGCTAGGAAGCACCCCAAGATTTCTTGAGCCTCTCACCGATATAAACTAAGGATCCAGATATCTTTATGAAGAGCTTCCACCAAAAGCCTTGAAGCCAAGACCCCACAAGGCATCCTCCACCCCTGCTAAGAAGCTGCAGGCTGTTTGGGGGAACAGGAGATAGGCCCTCTACCAGCCTGCCCTGGGATGAGCTCTGTGTCTTGGGCCTCAGCAGTTCCCCTCCCCCACCTCATCCTGACCTTCTGGACTCTGGGTGACGGCAGCAAATGATGAGGCGTCCAGCAGAGACCCCTTGACTCTGCAGACACAGCCCAACTTTGGGGGAGTTGAAAGACCACTAACTAAAAGAACCTGAAACCCAGGTGTTTCTTGACCCCGAGTAATCTTTCAAATCAAGAAAAGAAAGGAAAGAAAGAGGCGACAGTTTCTGGGAGCTGGAAATCATGGGGCAGAGAGGAGAGACTGGGAAATTAGCAAACAATCATCTTGCTAGAAGTAAAGTGGGGCATCAATCACCTTTTTCCCATCAGGTGCCCTGCTATGGGTCACAAACAAGGGAGGCAGAGAAGGGATTCTGGCCAGGCTGAGCCTTGCTTTTGATAGCTGAGACAAGAAGTGAAAAAAGCAGCTTATGCCTTCTCCAGGTTGTCTTTCAGAGTTTCTCCTGCTTTTTATTCATTTGACACTTTTATTTTTTTACTTCTTTTTTTAAGAGAGAGGAAGGGGGGGAGAGAGAGAGAGAGATGTGAAAAGCATTGATCGCCTGCCTCCCATACACACCCTGACCGGGAATTGAACCTGCAACCTGGGTCTGTGCCCTGACCAGGAATCGAACCCACCACCTTTTGGTGTACAGAATGATGCTCCAATCAGTTGAGCCATACCGACCAAGACAACACTTTTTTTTATTGTGCCAGGTATTGGATCCCCTAAAGTTCTGGGCTTCTGGTTTTACTTCCATACAGAACCCCCTCATCCTGCCTTTGCCAGGAGGAGAGAGGAGGGGTCGGGGGCAGTCTCCTTTGTCATGGAGTTTGGTCTTACCATGCTGCAACCCTCTCCCTTCAGTTAAAGGCTGGTGTGGAGGCCAAGAGTCTAGAGCGGCTCCCTGGACCTGGCTGGAGGGGCAGTGCAAAGGAATGGCAGGCTGGCCTCCATTCCCTGCCACTGTCCAGGCCTCGGGATCATAGCACCTCTCTCCTCTACACTGAGAGTGTGGAGAGGGAAGGCCTCCTTCAGGATGTGAGAGAGGAAACACTGGGAGGATGGTTCAGATTCTGCCTTTCAAATTCTGTTCTGGTTGGTCTCTTTCTGGATGTCCTGTGAGGTCAATTGGGAAGACAGAGACAGAGAACTGCGGGGGATCCAGGAGCTGTCCTGGGGTGGGCCCACCATGTAGGTCTCTCCCCCCATCCTCCATCTCCCATATAGGTAGAAAGCAGGCATTTTGATGCAGGGACTGGTGAGGACAGGGAACTGGTTTGGAGCCAGCTGTGTATGGATATGTGGGAAGGGCTCTCTTTTTTCTCCCATCCACCTGCTGCCAATTAACTCCCCAGAGTGGGGGGACCCAGGCAAATTTCTGAAAGGAAATATTCCATTAAGGGAGGGGAATGTCTGTTTCCCTCTGTGCCTTATATGCTCACCAAGTATTTCAGTGTTTTGGGGTCTAGACTCATCCCTTTTCCTTATACTTCTTTCTAGCCTAGATAAGGAATGTCCTTGTCCCCTTGGGCACCCAAAACCCTGCTCCTCACAGCCTCCTACCCCACCCCAAGCCCCCATTCTGGCCTAGCTCCTTTTCTGTCATTGCTCCAGTGTTGCCATGTCACTCTGCCTGGCTGGCCTCCACCTGCCCCTCCTCTCTCCAGCCAGACCCCTTCCCCAACCAAATGAGCCAGTATGATGCAGAGGTTGGGGCTCAGGGCTAAGAGAGCAGAGGTGAGAGCTTAGCCTTTATCAGTGCTGAGGGAGAAGAAACAGACAGCAAAAGAAAGTGGAGCAATAGGGGTTTTTGAGAGGGGCTGTGTGAGGGGAGGGTTTCCTTGTATACCCCAAGGGGATGTCAGCATTTCTTCTCTCACATGTTGGAGGATTATCATGGAGTCCTGTCCTGTGATGGGGAACCCAGAAAGCTTGTGGGTCCTGTGATGTGGAGAAAAGAGGTGATGTATGGGAAAGCTGTCTCTGATATTTACAGAGGAGGAGTCAGGAGCAACAAGTAGAGATGCTGAAGATAGCCCTTGCCCAGAACTAAAGGGGTCCTATGCTCCCTTAGGAGCCCAACCTTTGGGGACACCCTACCAAGCCTAGAGGAAGGGCTGCTGATGAGGGGCGAGGGGACAGGGAAGGCAGATGGCCTGACTACAAAAGCCACCTTGCGACTGTGAAGTAGGAAGGAGCCCCTCCCCCCCCTTCAGATCTGCCAGGCTTCCTGCCAGAGTGAAGTGGTTTGAGTTCAGAGTATTACTATCCTCAGGGCCCAAGTATTCCCCACTTCCATGTGGACTGGGCCCAACACCCACTAACTCAGTCAGGAGCAGTCACAAAGTTGACAGTTTCTCTCCCAGAGGGGCAGTTTGGGTTCTGAGGGATGGGAAAGGAGCTACAGTATCCAGGAATGGCTGGGGGGCGGGGGGGGGGGGGGGGGGCTTGGCTGCAGTAACAGGAAAGGAATGAGAGGAGGGGAGCAGGCAGAGGTAGAGTGAGGGGCCTGGGAGAGGAAGGGATTCCAGGTACAGGAAAGACTGCAGAGGAACTGGGTTTGTGGCCATCTCAAGTGTGTGTGTGTGTATGGCTGGGGGTGTTCTGGAGGTTAAGTGTGAGGAGTCTGTGTTCTCCCTCCTTCCTGCTTTGGAAGCTTTGGCTAAACATATTTGGCAGTTGTTCTGTATAAACACTGTTCCTCAATGGTATCACTTGGGCAGGCACAAAAGGGAGCAGAATGGAGGGGGTGTGGGTGGGCGTATTGGGGGGTAGAAAGGCCTGAAGCAGTAATGACCTTAGGGGGATGTGATCTGGCCCTCCTCCAGCTGCACTCTCCCCTTGGGAACAGGAGTCCCTGTCTCCCAGTTTAGACTATGTTCCAGATACTCAGGATACTGTTATTTCTTGTCCTAAGGGCCACAAGTTTGCTTCCAGAGACTGAGTGGGCTGCTCTCCCAGATTCATTTCTCTGAGGACTGATTTGCCACTGAAAGGGTGATCGAAGAGTGCTTGTTGGAGAATATGGATGAAGCTTGGACTCATGGATTAGGATATCAAGCTCCTCAGGGTATGAGATGGGGAGCTGAAAATGAGTGGCAGGACACTGGCTGGGGCTTCCATGTTTAGTCTTGTCCTTGGTTGTAAACGTTAGGGACAACCTGTTCACAGGATGGCAAGGATGACGGCTGTGTGTAGGGAGACTCAGACATTGGAACCAGTAGTGGGTAGCATTTGCTTTTGGGCTTCTCACTGAGGGGGAAAGAAGGGCCAATGCCTGAAGCCGTGGACATAATTATCTACAATATGGTTCCATAGGATAAGCGAGACATCACATTGTTGTTAATAAGCTTTTTTTAAAGAATAGTTTTAGATATATAGGAAAAAATTTGAAGATAAGTAGAGGGTCCCTTTACACTCCAAGCCCAATTTTCCCCTTTCTGTTAACATCTTATTACAATTGTTACAATTGTAACATTATTGATACAATTGATACATTATTATTTACCAATGTCCATGCCTCATTCAGATTTCTGTTTCTCCTAATGTGCCTTTTCTGTCTCAGGATCACATCCAGGCTACCGAGTTACATTTAGTTATCATGTCCCCTAAGGCCCTCTTGGCTAGGACAGTTTCTCAGACTTTCCTTATTTTTGATAACCTTAACCTCAGTTCTCTCCTTACTTTCCTCCTACTGCTCCCTATATTCAAGCAGCCTGCAAAGCCACGAGGTTCTGGGAGTACTGCCAGATATGGGGGTGAAGTGGTGATGTGTGTAACGGCCGAAGCCTCAATGTGGCCTCTGGAACACAAGTGTGGAAATGAGAAGAACTTTGGTAAACCCAGAGGTTTAGGAAATAATAATTAAAAAAAAAAAAAAAAAAAGCCAGGAAAGATGAAACATATTGCTAAACGAACACCATACTCTTGCTGTGCCTACAAACTAGCGGATAATGAAGGCGTGGCAGAATATTTAAATGATGGGCCGTAGTGACGTCACTGGGCGACGCCCGATTGCGAACGGCCTTTCGAGAGCCCTCCCCCTCCCACCTAAGACTCCCTGTGCTGCCTCAGCTCCTGCAAGTCCTATCTTAAAGGAGAGAAACGATGCGGGCTGACTGCTCGTCTTCTGCGGCAGCTCAGTCCGAGGAACTACAGTTCCCAGAAGACATCACGGCGTGACCTGTCTCGTGCTGCATTGGTTCGTGTATGTTGCTCCTAGCCAATAGAAAACTAGCTCTTTGAAAAGTGCCAAAATGGCGGTACCTAGGACTTAGAACGAAGTTGTCCGGTAGGCTTAATTTGGGGAGGTGGTGGATGAAAAGGATATAGGGAATTATAGTTTCAGGGTTGGGGAAGGTGGAGGAAATGGGGGTGTGTCTAGATTTGGGGTGGTAGTGCCTGTTGAGGGACGGAGCCAGAGCTAAGGGGAAAATGAGGCAACCAGAACTGGCTTAACCCTTTGATGGCCTCTTGACTCTTTGTATTAAGCCTCTCTGACACCCTCTTTAGTGGTCCAGTTTAAGAAAGGGTAGTTCAGGAGGGAAAAACCTGACAGGATCGTTACCAACCCCCCACCCCTTTTTTCCCTTTTCAGTTCCTCTGTCTCCCTTAAATCTTCCTGTAGCGTCTCCACTTCATTGAACTCTGCCCTCACCGGTTCTTTCCCTTAGAATCTCCTCTCCCCTTCTCTAGCTCGATTCCCACCTCACAGCTGACCTCCACCGGCCCGGCTTCCTCAGAGTGAAATCATGAAGGTGGTGAACCTGAAGCAAGCCATTTTGCAAGCCTGGAAGGAGCGATGGAGTGACTACCAGTGGGCAATCAACATGAAGAAATTCTTTCCCAAAGGAGCCACCTGGGACATTCTCAACCTAGCAGGTCTCAAGTGAAGTAGGAAGGAAGGATGGTAGGGCTAAACCCGGAAACGTTGTAACCACACAGTTTTCCTTTGTTACCCCCCTTGCAGAAGCGCTACTGGAGCAGGCCATGATTGGACCTTCCCCCAATCCTCTCATCCTGTCCTACCTGAAGTATGCCATTAGTTCTCAGGTAAACTGCCGCACCTATTCCGAAGAGTGAGGGTTTGCAGGTAAAAGACTTGGAGTATAGTTGTCAGCTCATGTACTGTCTAGGTGAATTTGTTTGAATATATCACTTCCCTGAGCCTCAGTTTTCTCATGAAAAGAATAATACTTCATTGGTTGTAATGAATATTACATCAACTTATTCTACAATAAGTATTCACGAATGTTTGTTATGTGCCAGACAGTGCTCTAGGCCCCGGGGATATGGCTGTAAACAAGATCTGATCCCAGCACCCAAAGAATTTAGTGGGTAATAACAGATTAAATAAGCAGTCAGTCACAGAATAGGCTTATGATATCGGCTAGGACAGAGTACTATGGGAGTACATGGAAGGGGCACCTAATCTATTATGAGCAATCAGAGGGGATGTGATATTTAAACCAAGACATGAATGTTGAGTAGGAGTTAGCCAGGCAGATGATGAAACTGTACAAACAGAGAGAAAAGCATATGCAAAGGCTGGGAGACAAGAATTACATGATATTTAGGAGCTGAAAATAATTTTGCATGGCTAGAGCAGCAGTCTTCATTTCAGGACCTTTTATGCTTTTAAAAATTATTGAGACTCCCACAGAACTTTTGTTTATATGTGATGTCTATTCATATTTACCATTTTTGAATGATAAAACTGAGAAGTTTAAAAATATGTATTTAAAATTAACAAAAAATAAATCCATTACATGTTAATATACATAACAGTTTAATAAGAAATAACAAAAGCAATTTAGTGAGGAAAGGGGCATTGTTTTACATTTTTGCAAGTTTCTTTAATGTCTGGCTCAATAGAAGACAGCTGCATTCTCTTATCTGCTTCTGCATTCAGTTGTTGCAGTAGGCTATTTTGATTCAAGTATATGAAGAAAATCTGGCCGCACACATCAGATACTTTGAAAAGGAAAGACTTTTTTTTAATTAATCCTCACCTGACAACATTTTTTTCATTGATTTTTAGAGAGAGTGGAAGGGGGGGAGAGGGAGGGAGGGAGGGAGGGAGAACATCGATTGGTTGCCTCCAGCATGTGCCCCCACTGGGGCGGAAGATCCAACCACAACCTGGTGACCCAACCGGGAATCAAACCGTCAACCTTTAAGTGCACAGGACGACACCCAACTGACCTGCATCTTGCATCAGCCAGGGCAATAAAAATATTTTTTAAAAAAAAAGATGAATTCACGAACAATTTAGGAAGTGGCATTGAGAGGATTTGGTGATTTACTGGAGGAGAAGCATGAAAGAGAGGAAGGAATCCAAGCTAGTGTCTAGGTTTCTGGTTTGGAGGACTGGATGAATGATGGGATGGTAAGAAGACAATAGGAATAAAGTAGTGTTGTTAGGGTTGGGATGCAGATGAGGGCTGGAGATGGCATGCTTGATTTTGGCCTTGTTACATTTAAGATGCCTCTGTGAGCTATCAAAGAGAAGATACTCAATAGGCAGTTGAACATGTCTGGAACTCAGAAGGAGAGGCCTAGATGAGAGCTATTGATTTAGGAGTCATCATCTGCAGATGGTAATTGAAACTATGGGCATGGGTGAGATTGCCCAGAGAGTGTGGAGAGTAAGCAAGGAAGGGAGTGACCCAAGTCAAATTCCTGAGGAACCAGTCACATTTAAGGAACACACACACAAAAAGAATTCCTTATAGGAGTCTGAAAAGAACAGGCCAGCGGGAAGAGAAGAAAAGAAAAGCAAGAGAGGGTGGTATTAAGAAAAGCCCTGTGAGGAAGGAGAGGACTGAGGAATGAGGAGGTGTTTCCTGGTGTTAGATGCTGCTGGGAAGTCATTGAGATCAGAACTGAAAACTGTCCATGGGGTTTAACAACAAGAGTTTGCTGATGAGCTTAATGAGAGGATTCATGCAGCGGGAAGAACAGAAGTGATTGGAGTGGGTTGAATTGCCAGTGGGAGATGGGGAGGTAGACACAGTGAGTATAGAGAACTCTTATGCCTGTGAAAAGCAGAAGAGAGGGTGATGGTTAATTGGAGTTGTAGGATCTGTGGGAAGTTCCTTTAAAAACAGAATAATCTTGAGATCTGTAAACACAGATGGGAAAAGCAAGAGGGATAAAGAGGCTGAAGTAACAGTGCGAGAGAAATAAATATACATGAAAGACCTTCGTGACTTACAAAGTGCTATGCAAAATTAGTCATTTATTTTCCCTTCAGAGTCAAGAGGCTCTTTGGTCCAGTGCTGTGTTTGTAGAGGGCACTTAGGAGCAGTTGGGGTGTTGAATATGAAGAGCAGAAGAGACTAGAGAGCAGCTGTGGGTCAGTTTTGGCTGGCTGTGTGCAGTGGGCCGCATAGACAGTCTCCAGCCTTGGGCTGGTGGTAGTTTAGAGCTCCTATATTGATAGATAGATTAAGACTGGAATAGGTTAAATCCTGCTGTGTGAAACACCATGTGGAAAGTATTTTTAGGTCTCTAGAGTAGAAGCGCTTTATTAATACTGTTAGCAAAAACTTAGTGAACAGAATTCTGAATTTGGAGACTATATAAACATAACTAATGACACCCCTCAGAACATACAGAATTGGGGATGTCTCTTCTAGTAGTTTGGAGTCCGTTTCTAGTGGGAACATCCAGCTCCCCCTTCAGGTTGGTATCCAACAAGATTCAGTTTTCTGCCAAGCTCTTGCTATGGGGACATCAGTTATAAATAAACAAACACTTGCCTGGAACGTTATGGTCATCCTGCCCAGGCAGGCACCCAACTCTCTGATCACTGTCAGACACTAGCATTGGCTTCACAGTATGTCCTGCTGAGAGTGGCACTAAGCACTAATTGTGTATTTAAGTCTTCTGTGTATTTTGCACCTGTTTATCCAAGAATATTAGTTAAAGATGTCGGAGAGCAGTCTGTTCACATGAGGGGGAGATTAGACATGGAAGGCATCGCCATGCATGTAAAATTCACCATACTGAGGTCATCGAGGCTAACTTAGCTTTCTTCTTAAATCTTTGGAAAGTTCTATTTTTCTAGTGAAGACAACCCACGAGGCAGGTAATTAATTATCTCGACAGTTTCTGTCGGATTCTTCTTTTTAATTTGGTGTATTTTGCCATTGATTTTAACTAAACGATTATGACTATTTCCTATAGTGTTACTCATATTTTATCAGCATGCTATGTTACGATTTTTTTAGAATATGACAACTTAAAAGACTTTCTGTAGGGTTTAATTTCATTCAGGACAAATTATTTCTCTTGAACTGTATCTCTGATCTTATGGTGATAAATAGGTTTTACTAATAGAAATTTGTTTTAAGGTAAATTTTTCCCCAGAATGTTAGTTACTAGAATTCATCAATCCAAAGCAATAAAAAGTTACGGAGGACCTACCACCTGCTGGCCCCAGGCTAGAGAAACAGATATACATTTATCACTATTTCTGTTCTCAGGAAGTTCACTCTTCAGGTGGAATTTTCCAAAACATATTTTGGAAATACTAGTTAAATGTAATCCTTGGTCAAATGAATTTGAAAAATTGCTTGTTTCATCTCCAGTCATCTGAGAGATTCTCATTTTATACAAGTATATTGTGGTTCAGAGAAGTCCTACAGTAAAAAAGCTCTGTACTGAAAGAACCCTTACTTCAGAGAAAGCTTTTTTTATTTTTTATGATTGTTTTTTAATCCTCACCCGAGGATATTTTTTCCATTGCTTTTCAGAGAGAGTGGGAGGGGTAGAGAGAGAGAGAGGGAGGGAGGAGAGAAAGAGAGAAAGAGACACATCAATTGGTTGCCTTCTGCACGTGCCCTGAACTGAGCGAGGGTTCAATCCTGCAACCGAGGTACATGCCCTTGACTGGAATCGAACCCAGGACCCTTCAGGCCTTGGGGTGATGCTCTAACCACTGAGAAAACCAGCTAGGCTAAAGAAAGCTCTTTATATATATTTAATCCAGGGTTTCTCAAATTCATGTCACAGAGAAGCTCTGTCTTTGTGTGTGTGTGTGTGTGTGTGTGTGTGTGTGTGTGTGTGTGTGTGTGTGTGTGTGTGTGTGTGTGTGTGTGTGTGTGTGTGTGTGTGTGTGTGTGTGTGTGTGTGTGTGTGTGTGTGTGTGTGTGTGTGTGTGTGTGTGTGTGTGTGTGTGTGTGTGTGTGTGTGTGTGTGTGTGTGTGTGTAAACTTTCTTAACATCTTCAGGAACCTATTAACAACATCATCCAGTAGAACTTTCTACAGTGATAGAAATGTTCTGTGTCTGCATTGTCTAATATAGTAGCCTTTAGCCACATGTGGCTATTGAGTGCTTG
Source organism: Miniopterus natalensis (assembly GCF_054644295.1). Lineage (NCBI taxonomy): Eukaryota > Metazoa > Chordata > Mammalia > Chiroptera > Miniopteridae > Miniopterus > Miniopterus natalensis. The sequence continues at coordinate 24,646,146 of NC_142097.1, forward strand.
AAATGGCAAGTGTGACTAAGGAACTGAATTTTAAATTTTGTTTAACTTTAAAAAGTCACACGTGACTAGTGGCATCCCTATTGGACAGTGTAGCTTTAGAAGCTACTTTGGGAAATGCTGATCTAAGGGTGTGTTTTTACATATTCATTCTACAAACATTATCAACAAGTTCATGGGTCACCAAGTAAAAGTGTCCTTGTCCTCAAGGAGCTCCTAGTTGAGCGGGGGCAGCAGGCACCAGCTGTGCATGATGGGCATAAGGGGATTACTTGGAGCACAGAGGAAGGATTTCAGGTTTGAGTGGGAGGTTGGAGTTGATCAGAGAAGGTGTCTTGGAGGAGTCCTAGAGAACTTACTCGAAAAATGAGTAAGAGTGTGCTTAATCAAATTCACTACCTATTTCAAGGTGCAGTTACTACCTAGTCACTGCAGGAAATGTATGCTTGTCTCCAGTTCTTGTCCAAATAAAATTACTCTTGATAGAAGTTGTAGGAGTAAAGGAACATAACCTACTCTTGCCCACTATTGTATCCACTGTCAGTCAGTTAAACCTTATATATAGTGGACAGTGAAACAGGCACCCTTGAATCCCCCCAAATCATCTTCTGAATGGGTTTATGCTTATGGTGTCATTTGCAGTGAGTCTGATAGAAGGAGGAATGGAGACAGTGCCTAGTGTTACTGCCTCTCTTTGAATGGGTTGAGGAAGGCCTCTTGAAGGGGTTGAGGTTTTAGGAGAGCTGCAGCAACTTTAAGTATCAGCGTTTGTTCCTCTCAACTGTGGGACACTAGCTGTCTAAACTTTTTCTTTCTTCTTTCCCTCCAGATGGTGTCCTACTCCTCTGTCCTCACAGCTATCAGTAAGGTATGACCATAGCCACTCACAAGCTAGGTGGAGGCAGGGGAATAGAGATATGGTAGTGATGGAGGGGGTCCTACCTCCTTGACTACTCTAATCATGTGACCACTGAAGCTAGACAGGCAGCACATGATGCCTCTGGCTGGCATTGCTGCCTTTCACTGAAGGGAGGAGTATCCTGGGAAGCAGGAACTGGCAATTAGGAGCCAGTTTCCAGTGTTGAAACGATGCCCACTCTGAAACCTGAGGTGGGAGGAAAGATGAGCAGGAATCCTGAGTGTCCCATCTGCCCCATGTGTGAGACCAAGGGTCCACTGCGACATTCTGTAGCATCACCACTGTTCTTTCCACAGTTTGATGACTTTTCCCGGGACTTGTGTGTCCAGGCTTTGCTAGATATCATGGACATGTTTTGTGACCGACTGAGGTAATGGCAGGGGTGAGGGGCTCACAACCTCCAGCATTAGCTTAGTATAAAGGTGAAGCTCCAAGTATATAGACTGAGCCCAACTCTGGCTTCCTACACTTCTTCCCTCCTGCTCACCCACACCCACCCATCCTGCCCATTCCCGTCTTTTTTACTTATTCCTTAGGACAAAAATGCCCCTTCTCGATTTGGAGTAGCTCATTTGAAATCATGTCCAGTGGAAGCCAACAGGGCTGTCTTCCCCAGGACTTTGCTAGCTTCCCAACTCTCTTCCCTAGTAGGGGAGTGCCAGGCACTCTGGGGAACATTGGTGTGGGTCAGATTTCAGCCTTTGGAGCAGATACAGATTTTGCATCCTTTCCTGTAGCTGTCATGGCAAAGCGGAGGAGTGCATCGGGCTGTGCCGGGCCCTTCTCAGCACCCTCCACTGGCTGCTGCGCTGCACTGCAGCCTCTGCAGAGCGGCTCCAGGAGGGGCTGGAGGCTGGCACTCCAGCTGCTGGGGAGAAGCAGCTTGCCATGTGCCTGCAGCGCCTGGAGAAGACCCTCAGCAGCACCAAGAACAGAGCCCTGCTCCACATCGCCAAACTAGAGGAGGCCTGTATGTCCCCTCGTTCCCCTGAGCCCCACCTGCCACTGCTCCCATATCCGGTTCTTTGAGAGGGGAGAGGCAGGATGGCATCCCACTTCTTTCCAGGAGGATCTGAAATCATCCCACTTCCTTTTTTTTCTCCCCATAAGCATTGCATACATCCCAGGGACTTGGGCAGGGTGGCACCCGAGCCAATCAACCAACAGGTATTTACTGAGCATTATTGTATGCCCAGCACTGTGCCAGGTGCTGGGGGTGGGGGGTGGGGGGCTACCGAAGGAGCATGTGGCAGGGTCCGTGCCCTCAACCAGTATACATGCTAGTGGGGAGCAAGACTAGTGTGTAATATACATGGAAACAATTAGAGGACAAGGCAAGCACATGATCCATCCTTGTGTTTGTCTCCATGTTATTGATCACCTGAAAAACAAATGACTCTTGTGTTTGAGCATTGCCTAAAATGTCCTTTAAACATGAATACCTGTCTGCTCTCAGGCCTACTGTGCCATACACCTCTTGACTCAAGTGTACATGTTAAACGTTGGAATTCTTTAGAGCCTGAGGTCAGACAGATCACCTGTGGGAGGGACGATTCTGATATTCTGGACATGGGCCCGAAGGCCACAGTCTTGCAGTTGCTTGGGACCACCTAAGGATCTCTTGTTCTCCAATATTGAGATTGTCAGAATAGGTTATCTCCAGGTCTTCAAGACCTGGCTGAAGAAGTTGTTATAGGATTAGTATATTTATTATTTCTCAAAATATGTTTTATTGTCTGTGAAAAGTACGGAAAAGTGACCACTATGTAAAAATGGGCTATCTTGACAGTTTCTTACCTATCTTGAACACTTTACAAATGTTTATTGACTGAAAATGAATGATTATTTAACTTAATTTCAATGGGTCTCAGGTCATTTTGTTTTGTGTTTTCCCCTATGCTAATGGGCTAGTTGGTGCCATTTCATCATTTGACCCTCTGGAATTGTAACTAGCATAAGTGACTTATAATTATGTGCTAAATCATGCGGTATAGACTGTGAGTTCAGGCATTTAGGAGAGATCAGTGGATTGGACCAGTTGGGTAAGTTGTTAGAGGAGCTGGGGCTTGAACAGAGGCTTGAAGGATAGTGAAGAGTTGGAGAGGTGAAGATGAGTAGGAGGGATTTTGGAAGAGAGGGCAGCTAGAGCAAAGGCCAGATGGGAGTGGAAGAACACAGAAGGCCATGTAGGAGTCCAGCTTGACCGAGTTGGAGAATGTTGGCTACTTGCTGGCACACTCCTGAAGTGATCTATGGCTGCCTCCTTGTTCCACCACTGGACTTCCCTCCCCTCCCCCCTTATTCCCCCTCCCCTACCTCTCTACCACTGCCTTTGTTAGGACTGAGCCAGTTTCTAAAGTCAGCTGCACGCATCCCCTAGAAGTCAGGCTTCTGGGAATACTTTCTAGAGGCTTCACTGTTTGTTTGCACCCTCTATGTAGAAACAGCGCATGCTGCCCCCAGGCCCCCAGCCTCCATGTCACCCTCAGGGAAGTCTCCCTGCGTGGTTTTGTGGGCCCAAGGGGTGCCAAAGTCGAGGAGTTTGGGCCACTTTTTCCGTCTCCTCTGTTTCCCATCATATTTCTGCATTTCCTTTTCTCCACCAGCCTCCTGGACAGCTATTGAACATTCTCTCTTGAAGCTTGGGGAGATCCTGGCCAATCTCAGCAACCCCCAACTCCGGAGCCAAGCTGAGCAGTGTGGCACACTCATTAGGAGGTACCCAGCTCCCAGAGTGATTGTGGTGAAGGGAGAGGTGAAAAGCCCTGGCTGGGGGTGGGATCATGTGGCACCTGACCCCAACCCTTCTGCTCTCACCTGCTCTCCAACTCTTCCTAGCTCACCAACACCATCCCCTGTGTATCTGTCCCCTCAGCATCCCCATGATGCTGTCTGTGCACTCCGAGCAGCTGAACAAAACTGGCTTCCCCACAGTCCATGCGCTGGTCCTGCTCGAGGGCACCATGAACCTGACAGGCGAGACACAGCCTCTGGTGGAACAGCTGATGATGGTGAAACGCATGCAGGTGGGAGGGCCAGAGCTGCTTCTCTATCCCCAAGGCGGCTGGCCATTTGGGGGCAGGAGGGAGGATTCTTCTGGGAGAAATACAGGGTTTCTCCTATTCATGGTGGAAAGTGAATCCCAGTCCTGTATGGTTCTGCCATCTCATCTGACTTCCCTGGTTCTCATGGTCCTGCGTTTCACAGTCTCTGACCCAGCCTGATCCCCTGGGGCCTGCAGACGGTGAAGGGGGATTTGGGGCCCCCTCTAATGCCTCACCCTTGGATCTTCCTGCAGCATATCCCCACCCCACTTTTTGTTCTGGAGATCTGGAAAGCTTGCCTCGTGGGGCTCATCGAGTCTCCTGAGGGTACAGAGGAGCTCAAGTGGACAGCTTTCACCTTCCTCAAGGTACCTTGGAGCAGCAGGAGGGCCAGTGTAGGAATGGTCCTTGGGAAAAGCAGCGACACTCTGGACCTTTGCTCCGTGTTTCTCCCTGCTGGTGTTGCTGGCTTCATGCCCATCCTGCCAGGTCCCCCAGCACTAGTTCACATTGATTATTTTCTCTCAGAGTCCCAGGGCCATATTTAGCCCAGTTGGCAGGCTCTGCTGGTTCTTAGCACACAGATGCTCTTTAGCTCAGTCTTCAGCCAGATTGGTGTAGGGTAGTTACGGGAGCCGGGGAAGTGGGCTGCTGTCTTTGAAGTGGGAGTTCCACTTTTGTTCATGGCATTTCTTCATCAAGCCAGGAGAAGTGAGGGGTCCCTTTGTCCTGTAGGCTTAGGGCACCAGGCCTTGGGTACCTGTCAGCTTTCTGATTTGGCTCCTAGAATGCTTTCACTTTCAGGGCAAGAGTATTCCATCTTTCTGCCTAGAGCAGGGGGCTGGAGGGGGTGCCTTTAATTCTGGGTGAATGAGAAGAACTTGTGCTTCCTGTCCCCCGCCTCATCCTCTAGATCCCACAGGTTTTGGTGAAGTTGAAGAAATACTCTCATGGCGACAAGGTGAGTAGAAGAAATGAGACGGAGGGGGGCATGGGAGCAGGTAGATCCTTGTTTCCGCCCTGGAGAAGCAATAGCAAGGGAAGGGTCACTTAACCTAGCAGTAGTGTGTCCTTGTGCCTGGGGGAAGGAAAGTGTGTATGTACCTGAGCATCTGTGTGCACCACACGTGTGCACCACATCTCCAGACAGAAGACAGCCAGGGCTTTCAGGAGGCAAGGTTGCCTAGATTGATCAGGGCCTGGGTGGCCATGTGGGACAGTGACCCATACTTCTCCCCATCTAGTCACCAAAAGCCAGTAGTGGGCATGGCCAACTGTAGGCTTTTATATCCAACGGTGTCCTTAGGAGCCTGCATTGCAGGCTGTGGGTGGGGAAGGGGACCTAGAAGCCAGATGGCAGTTTCTGGCTCTTTGTAGGACTTTACTGAAGATGTCAACTGTGCTTTTGAGTTCCTGCTGAAGCTCACACCCTTGCTGGACAAAGCTGACCAGCGCTGCAAGTACGGACTCCCTGCTTCACTCTACTGGGAAGTGTCCTGTGCTCTTCCACAGCTCTTCCTTAACAGATAAGCCTCAAAGGATGGTCTGATTGTCCGCTCCCCTTGGCAGGAGCAGGAGGCAACAGCCCCTTAATTGCTGAGTGCCCGAGCCCCTCCACCATCCACCCTCCACCTTTCCTCTGGCACTCCAAACATTCTTCATCCTGAAGGGGGGAGGATCCTGGGCTGGGACCCATTGATCCTGCCCCTCAAGAATCCCTGCTCTATGCCCAGTCCCCTCATCATCTCTTTCCCTCACAGCTGTGACTTTACAGACTTCCTTCTTCAAGAGTGTAGGAAGCAGGGGCTTCTGTCTGAAGCCAGTGTGAACAACCTTATGGCCAAGCGGTAAGTGTAAGCTCCCTCAGGCTACCAGGTGCCTTTTTCCCTCCTGACTAGAGTTTGGGTTGCGGGTGACTGAGACCAGGCCTATGTTTCCCAGGAACAGGAGACACTGATCCCTGCAGACTAGGGTTTTGCCCAATTAAGTACTGTACTTTAACTCTCAGCCTCCTTTGTGATCAAGGTTAAAATCTTAAAATTTCCTCCAATCTTTTTTTTATTTTTAATTTAATTTTATTTTTTTCCTCCTCCAATCTTAAATGAACTTTCAAAATAGATATAATGACCAATGGCAAATTAAAGCTATTGCAGTATTGGATACACTTCCATAAATGTCGCTGTGACACCAAAGGTTCTCCTTTGCTTCCCACCTTCTCTGTGCCTCTGCTTCTGGGACTGGACTAGGAGCATGTCAGGAATTTATCTCTATTTCTCTTCTCTTCCCTTGGCCAACTGGTTATGGCCACAGCGCAGCAGACCGAGAGCATGCACCCCAGCAGAAATCGGGAGAAAATGCCAACATCCAGCCCAATCCTGGGCTGATCCTCCGAGCGGAGCCCACTGTTACCAACATCCTCAAGGTGAGTGTGCCCTTCCCTTGCCTCCAAGGTCACCTCTTCCCTCCTTCCAGTTTTCCCTCTACTTCCAGATAAATAAGCAGAGGCTATAGACCTCTCTCTCTTTTCTGGCTTTTATACATAGTTACTTTGGAAGTAGAGGAAGGGGGAAGGCAAGGGAAGCCGCCATTGAAAACTAACATTTATTGAGCATCACTTGTAAGCCAGGCACTGTGGTAGGTGCTTTCATTTAGCTCGTCTGGTGCAGAAACAATGGAGAATTTCACAGCAGTGACCTTGCCTGTCCCAGCCCTACCACCATTGTTCGTTTAGTTGAGAGGGATGGTTTAGAGAGCAAGGATAAGATTTTAGAAACAGTTTTCCAGGTTGGAATCAGAAAGACGTAGATTAAGTTGCAGGTCATGGTGTACCATTTAATGGAGACGTACAGAGAGAGAGACTGTGGCTAGGCGGTATCTGGGGGGGTCTTCAGTGTTCTTCAGGACTTGATTTCCTGTCGTGTCCCCAGACGATGGATGCAGACCACTCCAAGTCCCCGGAGGGGCTGCTGGGGGTCCTGGGCCACATGCTGTCTGGGAAGAGTCTGGACTTGTTGCTGGCTGCAGCCGCTGCCACTGGGAAGCTTAAGTCCTTCGCCCGGAAATTCATCAAGTAAGGAAGGCCGAGCTCCTGACCAGGGCCGGGGAGGTATATCTGAAGGAGGAAGTAGCAGGCCCTGGGGCCCTGGGGTCTGGGTCTCCCAGGATGCTCAGTTCAAGGCAGAGCATCCCAGCTGGAGACCTGGGAGAAGGGCTGTCTCTTTGGACATGGAACCTTTTTGCTCTTCAGCTGAGAATGAAGTAGAGGCGTTTGAGGAGGGGACAAGGCATTGAATAGTTAGTGTGGAGGGATTCCGTGTGTGCCTAGTCATTAATCAGGGGCTCGCAAATTCTGTTGACTTTTTTTTGTTTTGTTAACCTGGAATTTGATATATAGCACATTGTTCTATTCAGCAAGCCATTCTCTAGGCCTTGGAAATCTTTAAAAATAGAGTTCTTTTTTCTGTAGCAGTAGTGTTCAATTTAAGTTTAACCTGTAACTCGGACTCTAGTGCCTGCCTCTCTGAGTGGGTGTAGTCCGCCAACCCCAGCTATTGCTCCACCCTTGCCCTGGTTGATGGGGCCTGTCTCCATTCCCTCCACAGCTTGAATGAATTCACGACACATGGCAGTGAAGAAAGCAGTAAGTCAACTCTGTGTACCCCCAGGCCTGGTTGGCACTGAAAGATGGGTGTGGAGGGAGAGCTCGAGAGGCAAGAGGATGCCTTTGTGCACCCTGGGAGGCTCTTTTCCCCCTGAGTGATAACTGATGAAGCCTTTGGGGAGACTTGAAAGAGGGTAATGCTGGGAAAAGGGTTCTTCTGCAACCACCCCTTTGTCTCTCCCTCCCCCTTAGGATTTGGTTCGATATTGGGGGGAGGGAGGGTATCAGGAGTCTTTGATTCCAAGGAAGGAATGATGTTCCAATTGAGACTCAAGAAAAGGATTCTGAGCCTCAGAGCTTTGAAGGAGACACCTGATCTCTGACCTTCCTTGAGATGAATCCTGATTCCCTCGTGACCCAGACAAGGGCTTTGGGCCCCTGCCCTGGGCTGCAGGGTCAGCCTTCTCATCCTTCACAGCCAAATCTGCCTCCGTTCGAGCCCTGCTCTTTGACATCTCCTTCCTCATGCTGTGCCACGTGGCCCAGACCTATGGCTCAGAGGTGAGTAAAAGGAGAGCAGGCAGGATTAGGGGCACTAAATGTGTGAGGCAAAGGGGAAGGGAACAACCAGTATCTCTCCCCAGTGTCATCCCTTACTCCCCTGCCACCCTCCCAGCCCTGTTAGGCACCCAAGCCCATTAGTTCTGAATGAAGAAATCAGGTTCCCACCCAGAGAAGTTAATAGTTGCCCTCCCTCCTGGTCACATCCCAAGTCCTTCAGTGTCATATTCCTGACCACTAGGTGGCAGCATAGCCCTCATCTTTCTCCTTTAGCTAATTTGTCCCCAATTTTTCAGGTGGGGAAGGGAGAAACAAAGTGGGGCAGGAAACAGATGCAGGGCGCTATGCCCTCCCCACTCGGCTAGTGACTCTCTCCTCTTTTCCCAGGTGATTCTGTCTGAGTCAAGCACAGGAGCAGAGGTGCCCTTCTTCGAGACCTGGATACAGACCTGCATGCCTGAGGAGGGCAAAATCTTGAATCCTGACCACCCCTGCTTCCGGCCGGACTCCACCAAAGTGGAGTCTCTGGTGGCCCTGCTCAACAACTCCTCAGAGATGAAGCTGGTGTCAGTGCATGGGTGCCCACTCCAAGGGTGGCGGTGGGGGCAGTGCCAAGTCCCTCTCTCTCAGCCCATCCCTCATTCCCCTGTGGTGATTTCTCTCCTCCCCCCCCCCCCCAGGCAGATGAATTGGCACGAAGCCTGTCTCAGCATTTCAGCCGCCATCTTGGAAATCCTCAATGCCTGGGAGAATGGGGTACTAGCCTTCGAGTCTATACAGGTAGCCCCACCTTTCCAGTAGCCTTCTCTCTTCCCTGGGACACAGAGCCAGTTTTTGATAGATTGTTATAATTCCTGAGAACAAGAACACCCTTAATCCAGAAACTCATGTTTGGATGTTGATCTTCCTTGTAATCCTAGTCTTAGCCACTCCCTCCCACCCAGGTAACTGGGAAAGTCAAACTTGTGGTGAAAAGAGGTGTGGAATGTGGCCCAGGGCTCCAACTGCTGCGTTTAGCTGCCTGTAGAGGCTGGGGAAAGTGATAGCCAGGGAGGGGGAGATAATGGCCCTAGTCACGCTTTTCCCCTCTCTCAGAAAATCACAGATAATATCAAGGGAAAAGTATGCAGTCTGGCAGTGTGTGCTGTGGCTTGGCTTGTGGCCCACGTGCGGATGCTGGGGCTGGATGAGCGTGAGAAGTCGCTGCAAATGATCCGCCAGCTGGCAGGGCCACTGTATAGTGAGAACACCCTGCAATTCTACAATGAGAGGTCAGTAACCTGGCCCCTCCCTCTGGAACTCTGCAGGTCTGTCGTGAGAAGCCTCCACCTCCAGTAACCGATATCTAACCCCTCTTCTCTTACCTTCACAAACATGCTGCTCGCTCACTCACTTCCTCCCTCGCTCACATTCTTATTCACGTATTCACTCACTGACTCAGCAACATTTTCGTGTGTGTCTTATCCGGCACCTGCCATGTCCCAGAAATATAGACCCCAAAGAACTATGACTCCTGCTCTCAAAGATGTCAAGTTCTGTAGAACTAGCTTGCCAGAAGAACAAAGTGATTCTCTTAGCTGTGTCACTGTCTAGAAACTGTGAACCCATCTGTAGATTTTATAGGCCTTGGTCCTGCCCACTGCCTGACCCCCCACCTGGCTATCTTTTGTGACATTTTTCTGCCTAGACTTTTCATGGGCTTACAGAACCTCCCTGGTGACTTCGGCCATGTTGAGTTCAGTGGTGGTGGTTCATTCACCCATCCAATAAGCTTTTTTTTAAAAAAATTATGATAAAAATACATAACATGAAGTCTACCATCTTAACCATTTTTTATTGATTTATTTTGGAGAGAGAGAAAGGGAGAGAAAGAGAGCAAAGCATCAATTTATAGTTTCACTTTTTCATGCATTCATTGGTGGCTTCTAGGAACTGAATCCACAACATTGGTGTATCAGGATGACACTACTCAGCTGATCTGCCTGGCCAGGGCCCATTTGTAACCATATTTAAGTGTACAGTTCAGTAGTGTTAACATATTCACATTGTTGTGAAGCAGATCTCTGTCTTGTAAATCTGAAACTGTACCCATTAAGTGACAACTCACCTCCAACTTTTTGTAACCACCATTCTGCTTTGTTTCTATGAGTTTGACTACTTTGATAACCCATGTAAGTGGAGTCATGCAGTATTTGTCTTTTTGTGACTGGCATATCTTACTTAGCATAATATCCCCAAGGTTTATGCACGTTGTAGAACATGTCAGAATTTCCTTCCTTTTTAAGGCTGAATAATATTCCATTATACGTATGTACCATATTTGTGTATCCATTTACTAGTCAATGGACACTTGGTGTTTATCGCCTTTTAGCTATTGTGAACAGTGGTGTTATGAACACAGGCATGAACCAATCGATAAGTTTTGAGTGGTGACACATCAGGTAGCCATCAGCATGCCTGATAAGGGGAAGTGGGAAACTGAGTTGAAATGAGGTAGGGAAGGGCCTACGAAATCTTACCTGTTTTTCCCTTGTCTCTTTTCCTTCTTTTCTTCCCTCATCATCCTCCCTTCACAAGTAATGGAGTGTTTGCTCTCATGTAATTCATTCTAAGCACCCTGACTCCTGTCTGGGTGAGGAATGGTGGGAAATCTCTGGTTTCATCATGCAGGTAGAAGTGTCTCTGAAAGTCAGAGGGACTTTCCCAGAGCCACCCAGCATTCCAGGAACAGTTAGCTCTCAGACCCAGGTCTGTATTCACAGTTGAAGACTCTTCATGAGAAAATTCCTGGATACACTTATATTTGCCCAGCTACCAAGGGCCGGGAAGAGTCCTGTGGGGCAGCCCTTGGGAAGTAACAGTTTACATTGGTAGGAGGCCAAGGCTGGGCACGCCCCCCTTCCCCCCCAAGCACTCAGCCCAGAGGGAAGTGATTGTTCTTACTTATGCCAGAGGGTTGGCAGGGCCAGGCCTGGGGGATGGGGGAAGTTGGAGAGAGAGAAAATATGAATATATTGCTAGATAGCCTGGGAAAGAAAGCAATCCCCCCCCCCCCCAATAGGCTTTGTGCCCAGCAGGTGAGATTCCTGCCAGGAGCAGGACTGGTAGGGTCAGGCCTGCTAGGGGGCTGCAACTTCCTCTTGTCTCCTCCCTTAACATAGAATGGGGTTAATACCCCAGGAATGTTTCCATAAACCAACTCCTTAGAAATGTCTGGCCTGGGTGTTTCCTTCCCTCCCCACCCCAGCTCTTGAACCCAGTGTTGTCTGAGCCTCAGGTTCTCTCCTCCTCCCCCAGGGTGGTGATCATGAGCTCCATCCTGGAGCACATGTGTGCTGATGTGTTGCAGCAGACAGCCACACAGATCAAGTTCCCGTCCACGGGCATGGACACAATGCCCTACTGGAACCTGCTGCCCCCTAAGCGACCCATCAAGGAGGTGCTGACAAACATATTTGCCAGGGTGCTGGAGAAGGGATGGGTGGACAGTCGCTCCATCCACATCTTTGACACCTTGCTGCACATGGGAGGCGTCTACTGGTTCTGCAACAACCTGATTAAGGTACTTGGGGTGGGGTGGGGTATTGGGTGTAGGCCAGACACACGGCCAGCTGGGGGAGCAGGTATCCTCAGACTCCAGGAGACATCTGAGGAACTACCTGATGGGACCAAACTTGGTCCCATCCTCTGACTTCCCAGCACTCAACTGCCTCAGCTGGGCCTATCTGAGGGGCCTCTTAAATGCTGCGAGAAGATTCCTTGGAATAGAGGTTGGTCCTCACTTCAGGAGCTCCTGGACTCTGAGGGGAGCTGCCTCCTCAGGTAGCTCTTGCCAGAGGCTCTGAAGCAGAGGAAGGGATGGAGCAGCAGCTGGGGCTCTCTGTGTGCTCTCTCAGAGAGCCCCACGGCCCTCAGCTCCTAAATCTCCCCTCACTTGCCCCCTTAGGAGCTGTTGAAGGAGACCCGGAAGGAGCACACGCTGCGGGCAGTGGAGCTGCTGTACTCCATCTTCTGTCTAGACATGCAGCAGGTGACACTGGTCCTGCTGGGCCACATCCTGCCTGGCCTGCTCACCGACTCCTCCAAGTGGCACAGCCTCATGGACCCCCCTGGCACTGCACTCGCCAAGTAGGAGTCTTCAAAGCCTCAAGTCCCCATAACCCTGAGTCAGTCACCCTTACCTGGGGTCACCCAGGAATCTGGGCTGTGGGGAGGACCTGTCAGATGGGGCCTGATCACCATGGGCACAGAAGCCCCCCTTTGAGTCCCTCTAATTTTACTTCTTTTCCTGGAACCCTCTGCCAGGCTGGCTGTCTGGTGTGCCCTCAGTTCCTATTCTTCCCACAAGGGACAGGCATCTTCCCGCCAAAAGAAGAGACACCGTGAAGACATCGAGGTAAGGGACCCCTCAGTTCACTTGCTCATATGTTTGTTCAGCAGACATTTCCTTAGCCTTTTCTGGTAAGAGGCTCCCCCCCAGGCAAAGGCCATCAGGCATGATCCTTGCCCCTAGGAGGCCTGGTGCTCACACCTCTGCAGGTGTCCCCAGAGGTTGGAGCGGTGAGGAGGGGGCTGGGATGCAGAGGGAAGAGGGCCCCACTGGAGATGCTAAGGCCTGTGGGGACTTGGCTCTTCCCCACTCTGATCTGAACTCCAGACCTCTTCCCTGATGACAGTGAGTTTCTCACCCCTAGGATTATATCAGCCTCTTCCCTTTGGATGACATGCAGCCCTCAAAGCTGATGCGACTCTTGAGCTCCAATGAGGAAGATGCCAACATCCTTTCCAGTCCTGGTGAGTATGTGGACAGGGCTGGGCAGCCTACTTCCTTTCCTGGGAACCCAGTCTTGCCTAAACTGTTCTACGCTAGTCCCCATTGCAGGCATCTTTGCTGGCTGGTCAGAGAGGGCCTGGCAAGAGCCTTCCCCATTTTGTCTCCTATGGGTGCTGCTGTTTCCCACCCCAGAGACCAAAGATTGCTGTGGCGCTCTCCCTAAGGGCTGAAGCTCTTCCAGTCCCAGGGGCACACTGTTGTCTCCTCCCCACCCCTTACCACAAGGTGGAGGGAAGGACAAGCTACCCAAGTGAGTTCACTGCCTTGAGCACAGTCTGTGCCATTGACTCACCAGCTCTGACCTTCCTTCCCCTGAAACAGACCCTGAGGCCTGGAGCAGGCCTGGGCTGGGACTTGGGGCTGCTCCCCACTCTTCCTGCCTGAAGAGTACCCCTCCCCCACCTGACTTCCCTAGATATTGTTACCTCTCCCTGCCCAGGGCTCCTTCTGTGGCACTTAAATTTTCCTGTTTCCAGAGATTTCTCCTGAGCCTGGACATTTCTCTGAGGCCTTTTAGGGACTAGGGAACCAATTCTGCACTTGAGCAGAGGATCAGAGGATAGATGCTCAGTCTGCCACCTACAAACCCTATGACCTTTGGCTTACTTAGCGTCTCTGAATCTCAGTTTCTTCATTTCTTTGTTTGTACTACAGAGATATGAGGATTAAGCAGCTTAGTGTCCTAGTCCATGTACAGCCCGCAGAGGCACCTGGCACCCAGTGGTGCTTACCAATATTAGTTCTTCTGTCTACTTTCCTTAGGGGGATCTCTGTATTCGGGGCCCCTCTGTGATTCTGGATCCAAAGACCTTCTCTGGGTGGGCCCTGCACGCCTGATGGGTGAGGGCTTCCCTGGGAAAGGAAGTGTGAATGCTGGAGGCCTTTTCTTTAGTGTTCCCTCTACTTGGCCCCACAGCTGACCGGTCCATGAGCAGCTCCTTGTCAGCCTCCCAGCTCCACACAGTTAACATGAGAGACCCGCTGAACCGAGTCCTGGGTGAGTCCTCCCACCCCTGTTCCTGAAATGGGGGTTTAGGCCTCATCAGCTGGAAGGGAGCCTCCTGGTGCCCCCCCACCACATCTCCCCACCTCTGTCCTCCATCTCCCCTACCTGCTAGGTCTCCTGTCTCCCCCAGGCTCCCATTTAGTGCCTCTTCCGACTCACCCCCAATTTTCTTTTTACATTTTCTCTTTCTTAGAAAAATGTATCTTTATTGTTGAAAGTATTACAGATATCCCATTTTCTCCCATTGATCTCCTCTACCCCACATCCACCCCACACCCCACATTTCCCCTTTGCCATCCCCATCTTGGGAGGCACTCCTACACTGCTTCCTTTTCCCTTTCCAGCCCCTCTTCTCCCAGAGTCTAACCTCTCCTCAGGCCCACCTCATGGAATTCTTTCCATTCTCCTCACATCCCACACAGCCAACCTATTCCTGCTCATTGCCTCCATCCTGGGGTCTCGGACTGCTGGCCCCCACACGCAGTTTGTGCAGTGGTTCATGGAGGAGTGTGTGGACTGCCTGGAGCAGGGCAGCCGAGGCAGCATCTTGCAGTTCATGCCCTTTACCACAGTGAGTACTTCACGCCTGGGGGGGGGCTGGCCCCACCCGCTAGATCAGATGGGGTCGGCAAGTCCAGGCAGAGGTTGGGGTTCAGTGGTGAGCCCTCAGAGTAGGGAGGGGGCCTCCTTCCTCCCAAGACATCACACCCACAATGAGGAAGCCCCAGTGAGCAGCTGTCTGTCTGTCTGTGGCAGGTATCAGAACTGGTGAAAGTGTCAGCCATGTCCAGCCCCAAGGTGGTTCTGGCCATCACGGACCTCAGCCTGCCCCTGGGCCGCCAGGTGGCTGCCAAAGCCATTGCTGCCCTCTGAGGAGCTTAGGGGTGGCTGCAGGGACCCCGTTGGGAGGGTCCCAGCCCCAGGCTCCTCTGAAGGGAACAGTGAGGAAAGATGAGGCATCATTGCTCATATCCACATGATGTAAGAGCCCTTTGCTGATTTCCAGATCTTTCCCCTGTCCCTGACTTCTGACCATTAAGATGTATCGCCGTTGTTTTCTTTCATAATTTCCTCTTCCCACTGCCAGTACCTTATGAGTGTGAGCAGCCTGACTCCCTACCTCAGGACGGTCTCACCACCACATCCCTCCTGTGCACCCTGCCTCCTTCCACTAGATTTACCTGAGGGACTTTATAGGGCAGAGTGTATATGTATGTATATGTGTATTTAAAAAACATTTGGTAACACATGAAGGACGTTCACGTCAGCTCACTTGTAAATAAAGATCCTGTGGATCCTTTTGTAAGTGCTGTTGATGCCTTTGTCAGAACTATGTCTTTTCCTTGGAATCCGGTTTGCCATGGCCCCAGGAGAGGCTCATCTTGGAGCGGAGGGAGGGAGGGAGGGAGGGAGGGAGGGAGGGAGGGAGGGAGGGAGGGAGGGAGGGAGGGAAAGGGGAACAGAGGAGGGCTGGCATTGGGGTCCGTGTTTGTCCACTCATCAGGGCAGGGAGGGCAGTGGGAGAGGCCTCCCTTCCTCAGACTCCTGTGGGGTGATAGTGAGTCAACACTGGCCTGCTGCCTACCCCCACCCTCAAAAGTCAGACTCTGAAAGGGTGAGGTTTTGGGTAAAGGCCCCACTGGCATTGGGTAGAGGGTCCTGTTCTGATGCTCCCCAACCAGACCAGCCCCTCCCAGAGTCTGACTAGCCTTGAGTTTGATCTGTCCCCCAGAAGAGCACGGGGGCGGGGCGGGGGGGGGAAGAGGGGAGTGAGGGGCAGGAGCTCTGTTTAACCCTGCCTTGCCTGTGCCATGCACCTCCAAGACAAGAGGAAGGACCCTGAGCCACACAGCTGGGAAGCCCAGCCTGGCTCAGCCAGACCCTGCTTTCCAAGTAGCCACATGCAGAAGGGAAGTGATGGAGGATAAGGGTGGGGAAGCCTTGGGAGGGGAACTGGGGACTGGTTGGTCAGCTGGACCTCCCTGGGTCTGGTGGAGTTACCTGGGCACCACACATGCACCTTGAGTGAGGGCACAGAGAGGTGTGCCTGGTGTGAAGCAGCCCCTGCATCTCCACGTGTCACCCCCTCCTGAGCTGTGAGCTCAGCCTTTTCAGCCCATGTGCTGAGACTAGCAGGAGAGCAGCCTGCTGGCATGAGAGCAGAGGCAGAGCTGGGCAAGGGAGAGACGTGCAGAGCCTGGAATTTCAGTTCTGACCCAAGTTGTCCCCTTGACTCAGCTTCCTGATCTGTACAAGGCACGTCTCATTCTATGATCACCTGTGATCACCTGTGATCGTAGATGGGCTAGAGAAGATGGTAAACTGACTGGCCCTGTGCAAATGTTCAATGCGTCTGGACTGCTGAGGTTCTCCCCCAACTCCACACTCTCCTCTCGTGGTAACAGTGGCCCATCTGCCTCCTGTCTTCCCCACTAGGCTGTGGCTACATGAGGGTAGGACCATGCCTGCCTCGTGCCCTGTTGTGTCCCTAGCACTTAGCCCAGCGTCTGCACGGAGGAGGTATAAGATACATACATGCTAAAGGAATGAATGTTGAGGACCCAGAGGACTGCCCCCTTCCTCCCTGCACCACCTCTTCCCCTCCCTCTGCCCTTGATCACCATTCAACTCCCTGCCCCCCAGCCCATGGCCAGGCACCAAGAAGGAGGAAAGACATTTACTAGAAACAAACATTTTATTAAAATGAAGTTTGGCTACAATTAGAAAGTAGAGGCAGAGAATGAACAATTGAGCTTCCCTCTCACCCATCACATAATCCCTGTCATCTTTTCCCACCCGCATTTCCAGTCCCCACCCAGCAAGGCAGATACGTGACCATCTGCCCAACCCTAAAAGGAGTCAGAATACTGACCCTGGTGGGGTGGTGTCAAAAGCCTATGGGTGTCTCTATAGGGCATCCAGAAAAAATGAGAGACACCCCATGGCTATCAAAACATACCCAAAAAATCTTAAAAATTAGATTTCCCAACAAATTTGTGGGACCCCAGAGTCAAGCCTCCCAGCTCTGGCTGCCTCTGCTGGGCTTCATGCCTGTGGGGAAGGGACATGGGAGGAAGCAAGGCCTGGCATTCACAAGCCAAGCTGAGGCCAGAGTGAGGGAGGGATACGAGGACCCAGCTGGGGAACACTGCTGTTTAAATATTAAACAGGGCTGTCTTGTCTCCCACATGGGAGATTTCCTGATGCTTCCAAGGGTCCCAAGTTGGGTACCCTCAGGTCGGGAGTTCACTGCAGGTCTTCACAGTGCCCACTATAGTCACAGGAGTTAATACTTGGTATTTACCTACCTACCTCCCAGTCCAGGGGACAGGAAGACAGGAGCTTTTTCTCTCTGCTACAGACAGGAGAGTAAAACATGGAGGTGGAGGCAGGGGCCCAGGAATCTGAGGCTCCTTTCCTGTTCCCTGTCTTTAAATATTAGGTTTAAATAAACATAAATATTAAATAGAGATAAATACATTGGGTGGGTAGGGTTTTGCTCAGGGCTCAGCAACGTAGCGCAGGACACGATAGGCCAGCTCCAGGAAGTTCTGCAGGTTGGAGGCAACCAGTACACCTCCTGCCCTGCGCTGGAAGGCCGAGGTGAACATTGGCACAGTGCTCTGGGTTGCCTGCACAGCAGGGGCCATCCCCAGGTCTTCCATCTGTGGGGGAGAAGACAAGATCAGCAATCAGGCCCCCATGAGTGGGTGTGGTTATCGCAGATGAGGCAGATCCCATGGTTAAGACAGGGCCAGGACCTGAACCCAGGTGTGTTCTGAGGGCCCGTGATGTGATCCCAATACTGCCCTCAACTAGGGTGTGTGTGGGAGGGCCAGCAGCAAGAGGGTCCTGGGTTGGGGGTGGCAGCTCCCTACATTCAGCCCCTCACCCCCCAGAATGCTCCCACCAACCCCTAAAGAACTTCCAGGACCCCCAGGCTTCCAGCATGACCTTTAGGGACCTGCTGGGTCTGCGTCCCCAACACATGCCTCTCCCAACTGAGGCTCACCTGCTGCCAGATGTTGGTGGCAAAGTCGGTGATGTCCAGCTGAAGCATGTCCAAGGTGGGGGCTAACTCGGGGGAGATTCCTGCCAGGGCCTGCAGGAGGCCCTGGTAGAGGAAGAGGCCACTGTGGAGTTGTCTCAGGCAGCCCGTCTGGGGGAGATGGAGTAGGAGAGTTAGGGGGTGCTGCCTGGGATGTTCCCCTCAGGGCCCCAGCTTGGAGCCTGGAGGTGGGTGCGGAGCTTCCAGATCATCCTTCCCTCCCTCCCCCCTCCCTCCTCTCCTCTAGATACTTACCAGCTGCAGGGCCTGGCTGGAACAACTGCCCAGGGGAACCTGGGGGATGCCCAGAGAGTGACTGAGCAGCACCAGCTCCTCGGGGTGGCACAGCTTGTGGGTAGCACACTGGGGATGAGAAAAATGTTGAGTGCAGGGGAATTGATAGGACCAAGCTCTTCCTTCCCATCTCTCTGAGGTCTTCCTCTCCCTCCATGTCCTGCCAGGCTCCTCAGCCCCATTCTGCCCTCCACTTCCATCCCAGCCAGCCCCTCCCAGCACAGTCCCCAAGAGGTCCTCTTCCCCCAGTTTCTTCCCAGCCGTTCGGGGCTCCTCTTCTCCTAACCTTTCTTCCATTTCCCCGTTCCTCTCCTCTCTCCTGCTCCTTCCTGATGTCTCCCCCATGCTTCCCTTCCCCTCCCTCAGCTCTCCACTCTGGGTCCTCTTTCCTCTACACCCGCTGGGCAGCATCTGGGTCCCCTCCCTGTCTTTCCACCAGCCTCTCTCACTCACCAGCCTCTCCTGCACGACCACGACATCAGCCTGGATTTTTCTAACTTGCTCTAAGCACTTGAGCAGGAAGGTCTGGGGCAGGTTGCTGGCAGGGCGCAGGGGAGTGGCTTCTTGCACTGTCCAAAGTGCACTGTGCCAGAATAGCAGCTGAAGGGCTGGGAGCAGATGGGAGGGGCACTCAGAAGACATGCTCTCCACCCCCACCAGGGTCCCTTTCTTGAGACTAAGGACCGCCAGCCCCAGGGCCACTCCGACCTCCCTTGCATGCCCCAGGCAGGCAGCTCCCGGATCCTGGGCAGGGACACTCACCCATCAGCTTCATGGGGCTCTGGACTGCAGGCTCAAGAGGGTCTGGGTGGGTCTGCAGGCTCAGGGCTCTGTCAGGGACCAGCTCCAGAGGGCCTTTATACGGAAGCCCATGAAGGCCTGGGAGGAAATTACCTGAGACTAAGGCTTAGTAATAACTTCCCAGGATTTATGCAAATTTAGTGTCCAGGACAATGCAGGGGGGTTGAGACAAAAAGCTGTTTGCGAAAGTTTTGTGAAATTGTGGAATCTCTGATTCTTCTTTGACGTAGTGCCCCCCCTCAAACTCTCTCCCTCCCCCTCAGCCCCACCCAGGCCTGAATTGCCCCAGGGTGTTTGAACAGAACCATTGAACAAAGGCCGAGCCTCCAGATAAAAGCCTTGGAGGCTGGAGTGGGGTCAGACGGAGCGGGGATAGGCAGACCTCCAGGCGGCCCCGCCCTCTCCCCCCTGGCAGATCTGTGGGGCAGCTCCCTTTGCCACTTTCCCTTGGGATAATCAAGCCCCCTACTCCCTGCCCCCAAATTCTGAGAGGAAAGAAGCTAGTTGCCCCCATTCCTACCCCCAAACTCCCACGAGGCTGCCTTCCTGAGTGCTCTCCTGAGGGGCCAGAGGCCTGGGATCGGGACATTAGGGTCTTGCCTCCTGTCCCACCACACAATTTGATGGCCATCATCCCAGATTCCTGTCCTGAATTGGTTAGCTGGGAACTCCCCAATCCCCCCCATGACTCATTCCTTTAAGCCCCTGGAATCCTGGCAGAGACCAGAGGAAACCGGATGTCTGTCCCGAATGAAGCAAGACCCTTGGAGGCTCTTGGTTCACCTAACCCTGCCCTTCCTCCTCCTACACTCCCCCTCCCAGGACAGCGTCCCAGGGCTTTGGAGTTGGGGGTCTGGGACAAGTGGCTTCCCAGGCCAGGTTCACTGCCAGCCAGAGTGTTTGTGCTGTCCTGGGGTGGAGAAAGGCTGGGGGTGAAAAAGAAGAAACTGCCCCGCTTTGAATCCTCAAACGGTGCAATGTTGGTACTGGAAGGAACCTTGGAGTCTATTCCAACCCTGTGAACTGGGCAGAGAGGGAAGTGCCTCGTCCAAGGTCACGGGGAGCAGAGTGAGAGTTATACCCCAGGTCTCTGCCTCTGGCTGGGGAGCTTTCCTCAGGCCGCGGGGCCTGCGCAGGGCAGTCTGACTAACTGCACCCGAGGCTGTCAGTTTTCCAGTTTACTCTGGGATATGCCTGGGAACAGAGGCATCTATTTTCACCTGAGGAGTGGGTGTGTCTCTTTGGATGAGGCCATTTCTGGGGCAGGGGTGCCCCCTGGTGGTCGTAGCTGACAGGGTCTTCACCTGTGTTCTGTGCACATCCTGCCTCCGGTCCCCTGTCCTTGGCGGAGGACATTGGCCCCCTACTCCACTTTCAAGTAGGCATTTTGCCACCTTGCGCTGCCTGAATGCAGCTTTGGCTCACTTCTGTGGAGCAGAGGGCTGGATTTAACAACTGTGGAGGGCAGGAAATTCACATCAACAAACGACCCCTAAAACCTCCGGAGAACTCAACCTGCCTTAGACATTGTGTGGGTGAGCAGAGCACTCTCCATATATTATCAATGCATTCCTTTCAATAAGCCTATAAGGAGGGAACTAGAACCATTTTCCCTTTTACAGGAGACAAATCTGACCTCAGAGAGCTTAAGTAACATGCTAAGGAGCAGAACACAGAACCCAGGTCTGCCCTGGGTCGAAGTCTTAAACTTTTTTTTTTTTTTTTAAATATATCTTTATTCATTTCAGAGAGAGGAAGGGAGAGGGAGAGAGAGGGAAAAACATCAATGATGAGAGAGTCATTGACCGGCTGCCTCCTGCACGCCCCCCACTGGGGATCCAGCCCATAACCCTGCATGTGCCCCGACAGGGAATCGAACCGTGACCTCCTGGATCCTAGGTGGATGCTCAACCTCTGAGCCATGCCCGGCTGGGCCAAAGTCTTAAACTCTTAACCATCGACTCCCTTAACCAATGTTTGGCCTTCCTCAGGCCAGCTCTAGACCCAGACTTTTATCTTCATCTACAGTCCAAGTGTGTCAAATGTTTGGTTCAGAAAAATATGTGAATTCTAACAAGGGTGGCCAGAGTGTGAAAGGCTTCACAATCATGACTAAAGAAAACAGGAACAGAAGGGCTTGTGTGTGGTCTCAGAGCTAGGAGGGGGACAGGGAGAGGGGGCCACAGCCAGTGTTTTCAGCTCACCAGAAAGAGCTTTCTTTTCTTCTTTTTTTTAATCCTCACTTGAGGATAGTTTTTCATTGCTTTTCAGAGAGAGTGGGAGGGAGAGAGAGACAGGGAGAGACAGAGAAAGAAACATCGATGTGAGAGAGACACATCAATTGGTTGCCTCCCGCACGGCACCCTGGCCGGGGCCCGGGATCGAGCCTGTACCTGAGGCACATGCCCTTGGTCAGAATTAGACCCGGGACCCTTCAGTCCACAGGCCAATGCTCTAACCACTGAACCAAACCAGCGAGGGTGGCAAGAGCTTTCTAATGGTCTGAGATGCTGGAGCGGGCTGCTTCCAGAGGAAGAGCCTTCCCGGGAAGTGCCATAGCATCCATCCCGTAGGGAGGAAATCTGAATGTTGGCTGCTAATGATATGTCAGGCACCTTCCATTATCCTTCTGTCATTTCATCTTCTCAACCAAGCTGTGCTTTTTCTCCTTATAGACAAGGGCTGGCCTCAGAGAAACGAAGGGCCTTGCCCAAGATCACAGTGAGTGGCAGAGCCGGGCAGGATTTGCTTCCCAAGCCTCTGTGGCTCCCATTACATTCCCTGCCTGTTCTTGGGCAATGGCTCAATCCAGACTTCTGCCCAACTCAGGAGAGAATAAAGAGCAGGCAGAGGAGAGAGAGCAAGAGCTTGTTACTGGCCACGGCGCACACAGGCTGAGCTAGACCAAAGGGATCTCCTGGGAAAGGGTCTGGCTCCAGAGACCCCCAGTTACCCACCCTCCAGCTTTCCAAAGGCTTTCCCAGGCATTTCTCAATGTCCAGAACTGGTCAGCAACTTCCCCTCACACTTGCTGTTTCAGTCTGGCCCTGGGCTTGGAGCATCTTCATGCGGGCTCCGGGGTAACTCATTTGTTGCAGATTTAGCCAGTGGGCCAAGATACGTACACCCTGAGTTAAGAATGGGTTTTCCATTTTTAAATGGTTGGGGGGGAATCAAAAGTATATTTCATAACATGTACAATCATATAAATTCAAACCCCAGTGCTCATAGATGATGTGTTTACATGTTATTTACAGCCACTTTCAAGAAGGGCGGAAGTGAGTGATTGTGACAGGCCATATGGCTCACAAGCCTAAAAATGTATTATCTGGCCCTTTAAGAAAGTTTGCAAACTGTGTACACAGTGATGTGTGCAAGGAGACCGGCAGAGATGTCCTCTGCAGCATGGCTTATAATAATAAACAGATGCTCGCCGATGGGAATGGCTAAACAAATTGTGTTCCATTCACGCCACGTATGCCTCCCTGCAGCCCACCGACTGAAACTCCACGAGGAAAGGAGTTTGGTTTATCCCACTGAATTCTCAATGCCTGGATTAGACCTCAAAACCAAGATTGAGTGAAAAGAGCAAGTTACTTTCATGTGATACATCATTTACAAAGACTTAAAGACTCAAAACAATGCTATATTTTGTAGTAAAGGTATAAAAACATAAGCTGGAAGGCTACACACTGAATTCATCATGGCTGCCTCTAGGGGAGGAAGCTAAGGGCCTAGGAAATGAACCAGGTGGCCTTCCAATTCATCTGCAGTGTTTTTTCTTGGATTAAAAACAGGACACAATAACAAAATGTTAACATTTATTAAACTTGCGTGGAAAGCACATGGGTATTGGTTATGTTGTTCTTTGTATTTCTCTGTAGTTTTCCTATTAAAAAAACAAAACTGGAAGATGGAGAACACACCAAGCTCTCCAAGCATAAAAATGACACTATGCTTCTCCTGGAAAAGAAAGCCAAGCCGATGGGGATGAGTTACAAGAAAGTTCCAGACAGTTGAGTAGACAGAACATGGTCAAGGTGAGCAAGGACCAGGAAATTATGACAAATGACTCCAAGTCTCTGTAACAGGGTGATACCCTCTACAATCCGTTACCAAGCAAGAAAGGGTCTGAGGCACTTTGGGCCTGGTGCAGACTTTAAGATTTATAAACAATTATAAGGTTGGGCATCATCAGGAATAATTTTAATTACAATGAGACACGAAATGCATGTAAGAAAGAGCCTCAGGCAGCTGTACCTGTCCCCTTATCAGATACTCAGAAAGTCACTTTTAGAGGTCAGGTAAAGTGGCCAAGGGCTAGGAGCCCAGGAAGCCCCCTCTAGCCTCCCCTCAACTGTGCTCAGTGAGGAGCCCATCCCCCATCCCATAAAGGCCAAATGAGAAAACCCTGCTCTCAACCGGCTGTAGCCCAGAGGGAGACCCTCCTCTCCTCTGCAGACCTCACCTGAAGGCCACACTCTTGCTTTTCTTTGATGCTCTCAAAGTCTAGATTCCTAATTTTAGAGCCAGGTCACTGAATTGAATCCTGATAGACGTGGGAAAGGAGCCTGAGAGGTTTAGTGATGTGCCCAATATTTGAGAGCCAGTTAGATTTGAAGCAGAGTAAACTCAGGCCCTTCTGACCCCAGCTGTCTCTTCGCCCTGCCCTTTGCTTCATCTCCAGCTGCATGGTCCTAACTACCCCTGCGGAGTACTCAAGACCAGGAATAAGACCCCGGGCTGTAATACTGCAGGTGTGAGAGCCAATTACAGTAATTAACTGATGCACAAAGAGCTTTGGAGAATTTTTTATTGTTTAAAAATCATAATTGAAGCTTCAAAAACATACAATCCGACCCATGTCCCAATTCAAGCCCCCTACTCCCTGGAGGAGAGCACAGGTCTTTTCCCTCCCACCTTGCGGCCCACACCACTAGCCAGGACCCTGCCCTGGGAGGCTACCTGCCCACTCTCTGGCCCACTGTGTGCTAAGTCACGGGCTGGGGAGGGGCCCTGGGGTGAGGTGGGGGTGGCTGGCTCTCTACATCCCCCACCTCCACCCCCACAATACGCAGTCTGTGAGCTGTGCGTGGGAAAAGGGGCCAGTTCCCTGGGCAGGGGACCCCAAAGGGGGAAAGAGAAAGAGCCAGTCCCCACTCACCCCACCCCTCCCCAGCCCCCCAGCTCAAGGGAAGCTGTCATCATCATCTTCTGCCATCTCCTTGGCAAACTCCAAATCTTGCTGCTCTCGCTCACGCCGTTCCTGGGGAGAGAGACAGGGTGAGAGCTGTGCTGCCGAGGATGAGTCGGGCTCCCACTCAGTGCTCTGCCCAGCCGGACACCCCCCAGGCCAGGAACTGCCAAAGCTTCACAGCTGCCCCACCTTCCAGAAACCTCCCTCTTCCCTTTCTGTAGCAAGTTCTATCTTCGGTCATACCCACAGCAGAAGGCAGCTTACCTCTGCGGACTCCAAGTCCTTGTTGTATGATTTGGGAGGAAACCTCATGGCCTGAAGCAGAATAGAGAGGAACAAGATGAAGTGGAGCCATTAACTTAACACATTTATTGTGCTCCTTCTGTCTACCAGGCACCAAGATACGAGTAAGGCAGGCTATTCAGTCTCCAGTTGAGTGTGGTGGGGGAGCCAGGAATGGAAATGAATTATTGCAATACTGTGCGGTAAATGCTGGAAAGAGAATTAGGAGCCTCTGGAGGTATGAAAGACTGATCCCTGGACTGGGCAGGCAGGGGAACGGCAGCGAGGAGGAATGGCTGGACCGTGGGAATGGAGGAAAAGCAGTCCGGGCAGAGGATTCAAGGTGTGAAGTGGTCTGGCCTGAATTCTGAGTTCAGTGGGGGTGCAGCAGGGGTGGGGGTGGGAAGAAGGAAAGGGGGATAGGGAATGAAGGGGAGGTAACAGTGGGGAGTGAGGCTGGAGACACGGGACAGATCACAAGGCCTTGTGTGTCTTGGAGCATGGCGTTTGCCCAACTGTAAGCAAGGCAGCGATATCCCTGGCTTCCACAGGGAAGGAGGAGACCAGGAAAAAATATGGAAACCAAACAGTCCCTGCACCCAACTCGGGCCTGACACAGGACAAGTGCTCAGTAGCCTTTGTAGAACTAGATACCAGCCCTGCCTTTTACACAACTCAGACTTCACTAAGTGCCTTAAGACAGTGATTTTATTTAATCTGGTCAATCCTGCGAAGCAGGCAGGGCAGGTAATATCTCACTACCACTTTCACAGATGGACAGAGCCTCAGAGAAGGCAAATAACTCCAATTTGGAACCAAATCTAGAACCTCAGACTCCAAATCTCTGTCCTCCTTGGCTACTAGACTCCTTAAAAGCAATAGAGCCCGGCCAGGCTCAGCAGTTGAGCACTGACCTAGGATCCAGGAGATCGCAGTTCGATTCCCAGTTGAGGCACATGCCCCGGTTGCGGGCTTGATCCCCAGTCAGGGGTGTGCAGGAGGCAGCCGATCGATGACTCTCTCATCACTGATGTTTCTATCTATCTCTCTCCCTTCCTCTCTCTGAAATCAATACAGATATATTAAAAAAAAAAAAAAAAGGCAATAGAAGGTGCTACAGTCCCACAAGCAAAGTTCTTTGCCCCCTGGGACTCGCTGCCCTGACAGTGATTTTACAGATTTGGGAACTGGGCCCCAAATCATGCCAATCTTCTCTGAGGAACCCACGTGTGTAGGGTGGACAGACATGTTGCTGCCCAGCCGGAGCCTGCAGCCAAGCACTTCTCACCTTGACAGACATGTTGTGGATGTCGAGGCAGAAGGAGATGCGCTGGTGGAAGGCGAGCTGGGGCTCTCGGGTGGAATAGATATCAATCATCTCCTTGGACTGCACGTAGCCCTTCTCATGGTTGATGCTGGCCTCAATGACGCCGTCCCGGATGGCCTGCAGACACCCAAAGGGAGGAAAAGTCACCAAAGAGCCCATCCTCTAAGTCCTAGAACATCTTATTCCATCTCTGACTTCCTTACACTCTCATACATTCTCCCACAAACACACGTACTCTCTGGTAGCTTCCTGGATTCACTGCAAGACTGGTAGCCCTGAAAAGACAGTGCTACTGCTTTACCTATTCCCCTCCTTGGCCAAATTCCTCCCACTCCCATCCTCTGAAATAAGGCAGGAAGGTGACAACTGCAGTCCCTGAACCAGCCCCACCTTGGCAACAATGAACTCTGCATCTTCTGGACTATCCAGCTGCAGCTTCTGGGCGATGTCAGCCAGGGAGATCCGGGAGTAGGAGAGGCTGATCATGCGCACACCTGGGAGAGAAAGGAGTGGTGGGGTAGGCAGAGCACAGACCCTTCACTGCCCATGACGACCCACCCACAGGGTTGTCCCTGTCCCTTGGAGAAGCCCAATCTGGGTCCTGCTCTTCCAGCAGCCCCTCAGACTCTGATTCATACTTTTTTTTTTTTTAAACACATATTTACTGATTTCAGAGAGAGGAAAGGAAGGGGGAAAGAGATAGAAACATCAATGATGAGAGTGTCATTGATCGGCTGCCTAGCCTGCAACCCGGGCATGTACCCTGACCGGGAATCGAACCCCAGTCTCCTGGATCCTAGGTTGATGCTTAACCGCTGAGCCACGCCCGGCAGGACCATACCTGTCTTAATGACGTTGTGCCGTAGTCGGATGATTAGGGTGTAGGTCCCATCTGCTTGAAACTTCTCCCCAAACTGATCCAGGACCTGGTTGAACTTGGCTAGGTTTCCTGTCCTGACAGCTTCAGGGGGAGAGGATTGGATCAAATGATGCACATGGGCATATACATCAGAGGCCACAGTGCCAGGGAGTCTGGCAAGCGCTGGGAGGGGGACTGGCCTTACCTTGGGTCAGAAGGAAATAGGGCATGAGTGAGCGCTTGAGAGACGGCTGACGGAACTGCAGCCGGTCCGGGATCTCCCCCAGCAACAGCTCCACCACAATAAGAAGCTTGTGCACCTGGCAGAGTGTGACACAGGAACACAGTGGGCAGGGAGTCCCACCAGGTGGAAGAGAATGAAATGGGGCTTCAATTCAGTCAGATATCCTGGGAAATGGGGACAGTGGCACTGTGATTAGGCTCATGGAGAGAGGAAAAGTCCCTGAACCTATGCTGGGCAGGGAATCAAGGCTCTACCTGTGGAGCCAGGTACTGGGAATATCTGACCCTTTGACTGCACTTAGCCCCACATGTCACTTCACCTGGCCAGTCAGCACATACTGCTCTTAAGTGGCAGTGCTCTAAAGAATAGGCCAGGCCAGATGGGCAGGTGCAATGGCTCAGAAACAGTGAGGAAATAGGGTCCAGACCCAGGGGGTGGAATTTGAGTCAACTGAAGATGCTGGTTAGGGAGGTGGATGTTACTGTAGAGAAGAGTTGAACAACGTGTAGAACTAGAGTCTGGGTAGAGGCAGAAGCACAGGAAAGGGGCCTGGCACAACGTCAGTGAATGAGCCATGTATGGATATAGAAAGCTGGCTGGAAAATTGGGCCCTTCCTCCTTCATAAAACCACGAGGTATTTCTGAATAGTGCCTATTATGGATTTAGCACCGTGCAAGGAAAACCACAGTGGAGGGGATGACGCCCAGTAAGAAAGGAGCTTTCTATCAAGCAGGAGGGACAGGAACACAGACAGCTAAATCATGTGATAGCAAGTGTCACGAGGAAGGTAAGGGGTTAAAATGGGTGGTGGGTGACATGCGCACACCTGGGCAAGGACTCTTCACCCTCCACATAGCCCATGAGGCTGCCCTGTCCCTGGGAATAACCTATGAGTGCGGGGAAACCCATGGAAATTGTAGCAGTTAACATACGCCTGTAAGATTCTGATGAAGCAAAAAAAGGAGGGAGGATGTCTCAGTCAAGGGAACGGGTTGGAAAAGAGGCAGGCAGGTGTGATGGCACACCTCGGGGGAGTTCGGGGGCTCTCAGGAGAGACGACTGGGCCAGTCTTGGGATGCGCTGTTTGAATACCAGGCTGAGTTCTGAGTTGACAGACAGAATGCTAGTCTTTATTCACTAGCTAGGAAATGCTGAGCAACTGAGTCCTTGGCTTTCTTATCCCTAAAATGGGCACGATAATAACAACAGTAATACCTGGCTGCCTACCTCACGAGACAGGATATTCTGCTGGGCAGGCAATGGGGAGCAATGCAAACTTCCTGGGCAGGGCAAAGACGGGCACGGAGCTCTGCTTAGCCAGGCGGTTGTGTGGAAGCTGGATTAGTGGAGGGGAGAGTGATGGCCAGAAATGTCAATGGCTCAAACAAGGGCACTGACAGTATCAGAGAGGAGACAAATACAGAAGACTTAGTGATGGGGAAGATGGGGCGGGGAGGAGTCTGAGGTGATACTCAGGATCCTGTCTTGACCGATGGATCGGGAGAACAGAAGGAAAACTGGTCAATGGGCAACCAGAGGGGTTTATTTTGGACAAGCTGAGTGAAGCGTCAGTGAGTATCTGTATAGGATATGTGGTGGGAGTTGGATTTGTAGGTCTGATGTTCATAAGAGGAGCCAGAATTAATATTATGGACTGATCTGTAAGCCCCCAAATCTGAAGAGGTAATTAAGGTAAAATGAGGTCATATGAGGGGGCCCTAGCCCAATGATTGGTGTCCTTATAAAAAGAGATTAAAATACAGGCAAATGCAGAGGGAAGACCATCTGAAGATGTTAGAAGATGACCATCTACAAGCAAAAGAAAGGCCCTCCAAGAAATCTAACCATACTGACACCCTTATTTTGGACTTCTGGCCTCCAGAACTGTGATGAAATGCATTTCTGTTCAGGCCCCAGGCTGGTTTCCCGGTTAGAGCAGCCTGAGCAGACTAAGACAGCAACGGACTCTGGTGATGCACCATGAAGGTCAGAGTTGAGCTATGAAAGCAGTAAGACCACCCAAGGAGAGTATGTGGGTTTTACTATGGATGAATAAGCTTCCAGAGTGTTCGTCTATGAACTCCACTTTACAGCTGACGTCTCCCTTCACCTGTTCTCACCTTCCCCATTGTTACTTAAACCCGGCTTCTCTGTCTGTGCTCTTCACCCTCTTTCTTCCTGTCTCTTCCAAGGCCTTCACCCATCACCTATTTGCTCAAGTCTCTCTGGGTGGGAAGTTCCCCCAATTCTGCTTCTTTCTGTCTCAAGCGACTGTCCCATCTCTTTCCTGCTTCCTCACCAACAGTTCACCAGCCAAAGACCCCACTCCAGCTCTCTCTGCTCCTTCCTGCCACCTGGCTTCACCAAAGAGAACTTGGAAACCTTGTTCATCCATAATGAAATCTGGTTTGAAAACACTGCTTTACCCTTCGACACCTATCCCCAGTATGTGGAAACAGCCTATGTGTTAATCACTTGTAGTTTTAGTTGTTTTTAGAAAGACCTTTAGTGTATGCCCAATATTGTAAGCAATCTAACATGCTGCACATGTACTGCATGTCTCTGAAAAGTCATTCCTTTCTGTGAAATTCTTCCCATCTTTCAGAAACCAAATACAATTTAACATTTTTCTTTAAGATCTCTTTAATTATTTGACCAAAACCAAACTTTCCTTTCTGAGCACAAACAAACCACATCTCCTGCTACACTGACCTAATCATTGTGTACTTTTAATCTCTTCTCTTTCAAGGACACTAGGATGTGGATATTGTTGATTTCGTGTTAAGGTGGGAACAAAGACCTGTAGTTGGGAAAGCTGGGGCCAAATCTGGCTATTAGGCCCTCAAGCCTTCTGAGTCAAAGTTCTTTATGTATCTCTTTGAGGGCAAATACAATTTCTTATCCCTCTTTTTTATTCCTTACAGTGTCTTAACACCAAGGCCAGCACTCAAATAAAATAAAACACAAACAACCCTTGGTGACTGACAGTTCAAGGGGCGGGGGGCAAGGTTTATCTCCACCTGAATCAGCCAGCCTTCTGGAGACAACACAGCTCCCACATGGGCACAGAAGGGAACAGGTAAGAGTCTGAGATTTATCAACAACCTATGCCCATGCCTGGAATGACCATAAGGAGTGCTGGGGAACTGGGGACACTCTGAACATAAACTGCCAGAGGTGCAGGTGGCATCTACTTCATGTGCCCTGAGCAATGCTGTGCACAGACACCTGATGCAACCTTTTAGACGGTGAAGATGAAGGAGGCCTTCCCTGGCCCCTACATAGGGAGAACTAAAGTGTTATCAGAGGAGTAAGTGGCAGAGGGAGGAGAGTTGTTGCTCACAGTCTGTTTGAAGCCGACAGCTGTGTGCTGAGGGGCCTTGCGAAGGGCATTGGTCATTGTCCTCCGGGCCTCCGAGTATTCCAACTGGATGGCTTTGATCCGCCCTGGGTGTAGAGAAGGGAAGCGTAGATCAAGAGAATGGCCCCATCCAAACCTCCTCGCAAACCAGAGTGCCAAATGTGTCTCTGTGCACCAAGGGCACCCCATTTTTAGAACATTTGCGTGAAGTAAGCCTGAGGCACCTTCTGACTCGGGGGGTGGGCCCCCTGCTCACCTGTGTAGTAGAGGTACCTTGCCCACTCATTGTTGTTGGCCTGCTCAGGGAACACGGACTTGGACACCAGCTTCTCAGCCTGGTCGTACAAGCTGTAGTGTAGGTAGTTCCGCAGCAGGAGGTTCAGCAAGGTGGCCTGCCCATCTGGGTCGTGCCGAAGGGTGGCTGTCCGGAGCCGAGCATGCAAGAAGCTTCAAGGGGGAAAGGAAAAAAAAAAGTCAAAGGTCTCAAATAACAACTCTTCAAACTGCTTTTGACCTCTCCATTCTCTCTCAATTCCTAAAAATGTGATACAAACTGCTTTTCTGATTATTCAGAGTATTTAATGAACTATTCTAGGTCCACAAAAAGGACAGAACTCTGCTCTCAGGGAGTCTGCATTCTAGTGGGGGAGACAGAAATTCTTTGTTTAAGATAATTAAACAAAGACTTGAAAGAGGTAGGGGGAGGAGCTTTCTTGGCAGACTAGAAGCAGTAAGTGTAAAGACTCTGAAGAGGCCTGGCCGGCATGGCTCAGTGGTTCAACATCGACCTATGAACCAGGAGGTCACGGTTCAATTCCCAGTGAGGGACATGCCTGGGGTGTGGGCTTGATCCCCAGCAGGGGGCATGCAGGAGGCAGCCAATCAATGACTCTCTCATCACTGATGTTTCTATTTCTCCCTCTCCTTTCCTCTCCCTGAAAAATCAATAGAAATATATTTAAAAAAGAAAAAAAAGACTCTGAGGAAAAGTGTGTCAGAACATGTTGGGTCATGAGGACTTTGGCTTTTCCTCAAGGGAAACGGGGAGACACTGCAGGTTTTAAGTAGAGGAAATGTTTTCCAGCCTGTCATTCCACTCTTGATCTACCAATCAGTCTTCGCTTGATGTGGGGTGAAGGGAAGAAACTGGGGGGTGGGACAGTTCTTAACAGCCCTGCAGTCACCTCCATTTCTTCATCTAATATCAATCTCTCTCTCAACCCCTCACCTGGGGGGGCATGCTAACCACTGCCCCATTTCCTGCCTGGCACTTTACATCTACCAGCTTATCCCTCTCTGCAAGTCCACAGCTGTGGTAGTGACTGACTACATCTCCGACCCAAAAGGCCGAGAGGGAGACCCTTGGCAACCTGTACCTGCGCACCACATCCAGCTTGTCTAGGAACTCATAGACCCGGGCGTGGTAATAGTAACACTTTGCAGCCAAAAGGTCCAGGGCCCGGCGGTTCTGAGTGCTGATCTTCTGCATCAGATCGTCAGAGATCTTCTGTGCCTGGAGGGGCAGCCAAAAGAGAATTAAGTGGTAGTTTTTCAAAAAGTTAAACACAGAGCCATCGTAAGAGCCACTGAGCAATTTCCCTCCTAGGCACATATCCAAGAGAACTGGAAACATCTGTTTGGATAAATACTTGTACACAATGTTCATAGCAGCATTATTAATAACCAAAAAGTGGAAACAACCCAAGTGTCCACCACCTGATGAACAGATAAACAAAATGTGCTATATCCATACAATGGAACATCATTCAGCCTTAAAAATGGAGTAGAGATACATGCTACAACATGGATAAACCTAGGAAACATTATGCTAAGTGAAAGAAGCCAGACACAAAAGGCCATTTATACAATTGCATTTATATGAAAATGCTCAGAGTAGGAAAATCCATGAGACGGATTAGTGCTTGCCAGGGGCTGGGGAGAGGGAAATATAGGGAGTGACTACTAATAGGTGTAGTGTTTCTTTTTGGGGTGATTAAACTGCTCTGGAATTGGATAGTGATAATTGCACATTGTTGTGAATATACCAAAACCCACAGAATTGTATACTTTAAAGGGAGTGAATTGTACCCAAGAAACAACTAGTTTTAAGAAAAGGAAAAAAATCCCAGGGAATTCAGGAGTGGGACCTGTCATTTCTTGAGTGTGCTCTTGGGACAGTGGCTATGACTGACAAATAAGCAGGCCCCAAGTGGAGGAAGTAGTGAACTGTAATATAATATCCAAAATGGAGTTGTTCAGTTCCATAATAAGAGCTGCTATTTGCCCTGGCCAGTGTGGCTCAGCTGGTGGAGTGCTGTCCTGTGCACAGAAAGGTTGCTGGTTTGATTCCAGATCAGGGCACATACTTAGGTTGCAGGTTCAATCCCCAGTTGGCTGTGGTGTGTACGGGAGGCAACCAAGCAATGTTTCTCTCTCTCTCTCTCTCCCTCCCCGCTTTCTAAAATCAGTAAAACATATCCTCGGGTGAGAATTAAAAAAAAAAAAGAGCTGCTATATTTATTAAAATATTGTGAAAACTTTACTACATACAGATCTTTGTGCTAATTACTTTTGAACACATTATTTTATTTAATACCAACAATAATCTTGTAAATTGGGTATCGTTTCCCCCACTTTACATACAACTAGGAAAAGTTAATTTACCTAAGGTACAGCTAGGATTTGAACCCAGGTCTTTCTGTCTCCAAATCTCCTACTTTTCCCAAAAGACCCACTATTTGGTATTGTGCTGCAGCCAGGCATGTAGAATGACCATTGCGAGCCCTTTCCCTTGGTGCCTAGCAGGAGTTGGGTCTTCCCTGGCTGTGGGGTTCGGTGCATTCCCACTGAGGAAAGAGTCTAGGGGATGGCTAATAACCCAGGGATTATCTCCACTTTTTTACCACAGGCAATCTATCCTGAAAAACACCCCACTGCTTGGGACATGTGAATCAGTCTCACTGGTTCTAGATACCTCTTTGTAGCGCTTGCTGTTCATCAGGAAGATGACCACAAGAAGTTGTAGATAGGCTTCCACTTCAGGCAGGAGGGGTGCCGAGGCAGCTTTTCCTGTTCGGGGACGGAACTGTAAATCAGCTTCTGTGTCCATGGGCTAGGAGGGGACATGAGTTACCGTGGAAAAGCTCAGTCAGATCACAAATTTATTAAGCATTCGCTATGTATTTCAACAAATACTGAATGCCTAATATGTGCCAAGATTTTTCTAGGTGCTGAGAATAAAAAATTAAAGAAGACAGTCTCTTTCTAGAGTGAGTCAAGGAGGTTGGCAATACCATACCATACAACAGAAAAGAGGGTTACAGGAGTGTAATGGACAATTTTACAGAATGTAGTGGGGACAGAAAGGATGATGTAGGACCCCTCATAGAGCCTAGAATCTAAGGGGAGAGATTAAACCACTGCACCTGGAACTACTACAAACTCTATCAGACAGGGTTTAATATAGTGATACAATTTTAGAGATGAGATCAAGAATAATGGGACAAAAAACTTTTTCGTGGGAACAAAAGAAATTTGGGGGAAATGGACTTATACATAGTACTTATTTTCAGATCTATCACCAGAACTGGAATAAGGTGAACAGCTGAAAAAGTGATCATGTTGGGTGAATTTAGGGGTATAAAGGTTAAAATCCATTGGGGGAGGGGGCTTTTCCCCTTTCCCTGACAATAAACTCTTCATCATTCCAACTCTTCATCAGGCAATTTCCTGAGCTTCCACAGCTACGGAACAACTGTAAGTATATAGGATTTTAGGGGGATGGAGGTGGCTGAAGGGTCAGTGAGGTCTGAGGGGGCAGGACCTGGCATGTGCTGAATGATAAGGAGGACTTTACAGCAGAAAAGGAAAAGGAGAGGTCTCTCCTGGCACAGACACCACTCTATCAAACTACCTTCATTCTAAGAGCTTTATACATATTCCTCCCCTGCCATTGCCCCCAAAATCTGTTCATCACATTTAACAAATGAAGAAAATAACGCAGAAGGTTAGGTCACTTGCTCAAGTCCCACAGGTACCAAGTGGTAGAGGCTGGATCCAAATTCAACTCTACTTCCAAACCCTGTGCTCTTAACCACTGTTTTATATGTCCCCCATAGTGAACCTCAGAGGCAAAGAGGTGGTGGCAACTTCTCCTAGGACAGTGGAGATGTCATCCAATTGGAGGAGAGGGTCTGTGTTGGGGGGTAGTAGGAAATGAGTTTGGTTGGAAGGTTCCTGATTCCCAGTTCCTTTCCCCGACTCAGAAGAATGACACTACAGGGCAGAAGGATGGTTCCCTTGTCCACGGGCAATGATCATTAAAATGGGCTGCAGGTCACAAGACAGACCTTCAGGATGCACCTGACCCACTCACCTCTTCCAGAAAGGATAGCAAGAAGTCTCGAGTGGCATTATTTGAGGTGAAGAATCCATGCACAGCCTTATATAGAACATAGTGGTTGAGGCGGCGCGACGTGGAAGGCAGCATCCGCAGGGCCCTCAGTACATAGCGAGGCTCCTTGCCGGAAACTGCCTTCTCCAGCTGTCTCACATGCTCCTTGATGTCTGCGGAGGACCAGAGGAGGAAAAAATGTTACTTCCAACTCCTTCCATTCTCCCCTACCCCCGCAGACAAGTAGTTCTAGGGAGCCTCTTACAACAGGGTAGGATGTGGCCAGTTACCTCTTTTGCCCTAACAGGGTTAAGCAATACTTATGGATGCCATACAGTAATTTTAAGACATCACCAAGAGCCAAAAAATAAAATAAATAAATAAAATAAAATAAACAAAGCTGGGGTGGGGGAAAGGGTAGAGGGTGACAGAAACAGGAAGCAAAGAAATGATGAGAAACAAAACAAACACATGGATATTTATCAGATCTCTAAATAGGAAAAGACTTTCTAAATGTAAACAATGGGAGAAATCACACATACATAAGAGTGATGAAATCAACAAAAGAAAAATACCTGCAACAAATGTGACCAAAGATTCATATTCTTATTCTACAAAGACCTTGTATAAATGATTTAAGATAAATATGAGGTGAACAGGACATTTCTGCTGGTATACTTTAAACAGTACAGTTTTCCTGGACAACACCTATCCAAATAAAAACATTTACCCTTTCGACTCAGGCACACAGAGATTCTATACTGAAGAAAAAAATTATAGGGGTAGATTAAACACTTGGGCACAAAGATGATTGCTGCATAGCTATTTATAAGAATAAGAAACTGGAAACAACTTAACTGTCCGATAAGGGAATGCAACCAATTAGTAGTTTCTTCGTTACCTTTGTATATTCAGCACAGGCTGCCTGGGTCACATTAATGATAGAATTATAATATTTATGGAGGGTTTACTATGTGTTCCTCGTGTGCTAGGCACAGTTGTAAGCATCCTCATCTTCACAACAACCCAATGAAATAGATGCTATTACTCTTGTGACAGAGATGAAACTAATTCTAGAGCTTGTATTCTTAGCCACTATATCAGGTATTCAATAAATGTTTCTGAAATAAATCGAATGCCATGTTTGTGGATATGTCAAATAAAAGCACACCAGATCATCTGTATTAAGTTATGCCTGTTCCAAACTGGACACATAACTTGATCTCAATTACAGGAGAGCAGCTTAAAAATTCATAGGAACAAATGTTAACCATGGTTGATTTTTTCACCCTGCTATACTTTAGACATCTCACATTTTCCAAAATTTCTACAATGAACATGAATTACTTTATAATAAGAAAATGAAGTATTCATAAGAGACATGTACACACCCCGTAGGTAATGCTGAGCGGCACCCTTGCCACCGGCTATCATTATTTTGGGTAAAAAGATCTTTATTAGATGCTGATCCTGTTACCCAACCTATTCAGAGTAGGCGCTGATGCAGTCAGCCCTATCGTATCCTCAAAAACAGCACCCAGAAGCATACCTTGGCTTATCTCAATGTTTTTGAGCTAGCTTCTCATGCACGTAAGCAGGGAGAAAACCCAAGAAGTAGTCCAGTCCCACTTGATCCAGAACTAGGCAGATAGCAACAGGCTCAGAGTGGGAAGCTCTTACTCTACCCACTCCAAACAAGGACAGGATGCTCTAAGTAGGAAAGGTGAAATGTGAACCTGGAGGAACAAGAGGAGGGTAGGAAACTGGGAACAGGCACCTAGGAGAAAAGAAATGCGGGGATTGGGGTATAGTTTAGATTGAGGGAGAGTGTTAGGAACTCAAACAAAGATGATCCCTAAGAAGTTGAAAGCGTGTAATGTGTTTAAAACCTTTAGAAACAAGAGTAGGAATAAGGGCTTGAAGGGAAAGGAGGGAAAAAAAAGATGGGACCGTTTGGGTAACTTAATTACAGAAACAAGGAAGCAAGATACTAGGTAGAAAGGGCTCTTTCAGGGGAGTTTGCTAAAGGCAGCTAAGACAACAGAAACCTTTGTACACACAACTCAGGGGTCAGTATTCTGCGCCTTCCTGACCCCCTTTACACACAAACACAAACACCGGCTTCTAGGGGGACCAGTGAATATCGGGCGCGATAGAATCAGCCCGGCAGGACGTAAATGGGAGTTGGTCAGCGGGGAGGACCAAGAGGGAGTCACCGACAGGGAGAGACTAGTTCTAGATGCAATCCCGGGGGTTGGGAGGAGGTGTGCGGCAAGGGGAGTCCGAGCCTGGCCTAACTGGGGCTGGGGTTAGCAGCGTCAGGGTAGTGGGGCCGGGAAATTGGGGGGGGGGGGGTGATCCCTAGGAACCGGGGACGGTGGAGGCTACGCTGGGGTCCCAAGAAGAAGCTGGATCACCCGGGGCGCTGTCACCCGTGATCGTGGCACGTCCCCGGCCCAGGCTCTCGTACCCTCCAAGGTGACGGTGTCCAGCTCTCGCTGTGAATGCTCGGCCGGCGTCGCCGTCTTCCCGTCAGCCTCCCCGGTTGACCCGCCACCCGCCGCCGCCTCCTCTTTCATCTCCACATCCTGGGGGGCCGGGGGCGCCGGCGGTTCCTGTTCCCCTCCGCCCGGCGGCGGCTTCGCCTTGTCCGCGCCGCGGCGCCGCGCCGAGCCCTCCTGCTTCATGGCACACGGGGTCGCGGCCTAGTCCGGGGACCGAGGCCGGCGCCTCGCGTGAATTCTCGCAACAGAGAGCAGGAACCGAGCCGGGCCTGCACACGAGCGCGGGGTAGCGACGGGCCGCACGATGACGGAGCAGCAGCAAACCCCTTCCCACCGCTGGGCCTGCTGGGAAGCGCCAGGCCGAGTGGGCCGAAGGCCGAGTCCAGAAAGGCGAAAGGAATCAACAGCCGAGGTGCAGGATGGGGGAGGATCTTGGAGGAAGGAGAGGGGAGGAGCCTGTACGGGTTTGCGGGGCGTTCTTTGCCGTATTGGGGTTGATGGTAGGTTCCTCCGGCGTGCATTTCTGTGCATGTCCACGAGAGGTCCCCACAGGCTCCAGTCTGGGTTTCCGCAGACTCAGCGCTTCAACCAGCGTGGAGTAGGCGGGGCCTAGGGGAGCGCAGGGCGTGATGACATCACGAGTTGCCGGGCGGGTTGCTGCCCAGACTCTATTTGTCTCCGCTGAGTCGCCTGCGGGATACGCGCGGCTCACCCTCAACGGCTGCCCGGTGCATCCCGCGCGGGGGAAGAAAAGAAGCTGCGAAAGAGGGATGTGGAACTAGGCTGTTGGGCTTAAAATAAAACCGAACTATGGGATTCAGCTTTCCTTGTCAGATTTTAGCTAGTGCTGAAAAAAAGGCATAAAAATCTCTGCAGCCTGAGAGTGTGGATAGGGGCAGAGTGCATTTGGGTACAATCGCTGCAGTTTAATAAAGTTTAGGGGTCTACGTATGGCCCAGGGCTGGCGCATTGGGGGGCGCCGTGGCCGAGTACAGCTGCAGAATGCAGCGTGCTGGAAGCTGTGCTTCGGACTGCCGGGTATTGTGAGGCCTTCGGAAAGAAGGTAGGAGCCTTTATTGGCAGAGGCTTCAGGGAGTCCTTTTTGGGGCGCCTGTATGCATCCAGACAGACACTGTAGTGAGATAGGGACCAGAATAATAGTGTACCTAAGGGGAGCCTGAGAATCCCCCAGGGGAAGGAAATTGGACCATAAATCCTGTCCACGTATTTTACAAAGGAATCCTCCAGTGATTCTGCAGGAGGACACATGTTCCAACTTCCTAAGACAAAACCAAAACCCCCTCCCCTCTTGGAACTTTTATCTCTTCCATAAATAGAAGTCCTGAGTTTTAGACCAGCTCAGACCCCACAGGACAATCTAGCTCTGTTGTAAGGTCCTAGAGGGCAGAGAATATATTTTGACTATATTTTTTATATTTATGTATATAAAAAATTCTTTAAAAAATTTATTGATTGATTTTAGAGAGGAAAGGAGAGAGAGAAACATTAATTTGTTGTTCCACTTATTTATGCATTCATTGGTTGATTCTTGTATGTGCCCTGACTGGGGACTGAACCGGCAACCTTGGTGTATCAAGACAATGCACTAACAAACTGAGCTACCTGGCCAGGGCTTGTATTGCCCTTTTCATACTATTGCACCAAGTAGCTCCTTGCACCAAACAGTCACTTCCTAAATGGAAAAATGTATGCTCCAGTTTCAGGGAATGTGCCTTGACCAATTCTTCCCTAACTATCCCCCTTCCCCTTCCGGTTGGGGAATGGATAACAGGGCTTTTGAATCATCCCTGGGATAAACTCATTAAAGCCGCTTCATAACACCATATCTGTAACCGAAGGTGGGCGAGAATGGTAAAAGGAGAAAACAGATGAGCTTTGTTGTTCATCTTTATGAAGTTACCCTTCTGGATAGTTAAGGTGTTAGCTCATCTCTTTATTATGTTTACATCACAAGAGAAAAACAATCACGTCAGCAGATAACTACTCAGTATGTCCTTGAGCAATATGATGAGACCTTAGAAGATGCCCCAGAATGGCGGAGGATGGCTTAACACCAAGTCTTTGGCAGTTGGTCATGAATTCTTGGTGAGTGAGGGGGTGGCTAAGAAGGGGAAGAGTCTGACTCCTGCAGCCAAAAACCTTGGAGAAATTATTCCACCCATAAAGCTATTTTAAAAGAGATTGGTAAAAGATATTAAAACAAAGCTTTAGGCAGAGGAGGATGGTATAAACCTAGCAGTTTTATGAGATTGCAATATCCGTATTAGCAGGTCCATGTGCCAAGCCTACCCATACCACTTCCTCCCACAACCACCCTGAACTGAGAGCAGAAGAGGAAAGGGTGAAATCAGAAGGTAATAGCACAATTTCTTTTAAAAAGTTTTGAGTCAGTCTTATTCTTGAGTATCTTATTTCCCCCCAAAAGACTTATCTGTATTTTAAAAATATTTATTTATTTATTTATTTTTAGAGAGAGAGAGAGAGAGAGAAAAACATCGATTTGTTGTTCCATTTATTTATTCATTCATTGGTTGATTTTTGTGTGTGCCCTGACTGGGGATCAAACTTGAAACCTTGGCATATTGTGACGATTCTCTAACCAACTGAGCTACCTGGCCAGAACCTATCTGCATTTTTTTATTCAATAAAATTGTAAGTTGTCTTACTCTTGTTTGGGGTTTGTACACTGTATCTCTAGGTCTTTGTCTTTCCCAATCCCTCAACCCAAGTCCAGAGGACTCCAAAGGCTCCCCTTCGAAGACAAGCTGCGTTGACGATATTCTCACTTTAGAATCTAAATTCCACATTCTGTACCTTCATAGTTCTTCTCTGAGTATTTTGCAGCTGGCCCGGGGACAGTATAATAGTATTCATGTATATATGAGCTGTATGTGGTATGATAATGTCTATTTTTTTTTCTGTCACAAGTTAAGGATTTCCTTATGACAGATTCTTTAAAGAAAAACACCAAAAGACATTTCGTCCAAGTGAAATATTTCCCATTAATTCCAGTAAAGCTTGATTTTTAAAAGCACAAGAGGGAGGGATTGGGATAGGAAATTAATTAATTTTGGTTTTGCTGAAATGGTACATAATTTTAAAAATTTGAGTGTTTCTACTTTCAGAGAACTTAAGCATCAGCAGATGGGCTTAGCGGGTTGCAGAGCTGCAGGGGCAGGGGGAGATATAGAGTTGGACAAGTGGAAATTGGTTATCTTGGGGGATCAGCTAGGGTTTCCATCATCCTCAGCTCGGTGGCTCTGAAATGCCCTTGGATGTTAAGGACACAGCACAATGAGGTAGGCAAGGCATTAGGGAAGCAGGAAGCAGATGGAAAAGGCAAGTTAGGAGGCCTTGGTCAGCAGCTGCAGGAAGGAGAGGCCAGCGTAAAGGGCACAGAGGTGGGGGAGGGTGTCTGGATCCCACGTGTACTGGGGGCCTGATCTCTGCACCTCCAGGCCGCTCAGCCCCACTAGGGCCTCTGTGAGGGTCAGTTCCTCTTCCCCAAGGGAGGAGAGCAGGTCAGGTTGCAGATGGAAAACACCCTCTTTATCCTGTAGAAAATTCTGTTCCATTGTGCTCTCCACCTGGAAGGAACCAAAATAGAGTGAAAAAAAAAACTGGAAACCTCTTTTCCTTTCTCCTAACTCATAAAAACTACAAAGTTGCCTACCTTTTTCTTATTATTACTCCTTGCATTACATTATCATTATATTACAACTCCATCTGGGTTTTGTTTTTTTTACACTGATTTTAGAAAGGAAAGTAGAGAGAGAGAGAGAGAGAGAGAGAAACATAGATGTGAGAGAAAAACATCAATCAGTGTGCCCTGACCAGGGATCAAACCCACCACCTTTTGGTGTACGGAATGATGCTCCAACCAACAGAACCGCACCGTCCAGGGCCCATCTGGGCCTTTTAACAACTCTGTACAGTGGGCAGCGCATTTCTTTTTTAGCCCCATTTTACAGAGGAGTGAATTGAGACTCAGAGATATTAGAAGATTTTCTCACAGCACTTGGCTAGGGCTGAGCAAAACCAGAGTTTTCTGTCTTTTCTCCCAAAATCAGGTTGAAAAACCCAGAAATGTACTCTTCTATCTCTAGTCGTGAAATAGCAAAAAGGAAGAAACATGGAGAGAAATAAGACGTGAGCATGAGCTCCTGGGAAAAAACAGAGGCCCTCTAGGGTGACAGCATCAGGCTAACTTTGTATCTTGTCACTGGTTCATAGCTGACTCCCTCCCAGACTCCCCCAGGTATCTGCTGTTTATTCTTACAAGCTTTAGTTGCACAGGTAGGATCTTTTTCTCCATGGATTTTATCAGCAGCTTCTGTTGGGCTTCGCTTAATTCTGGAGAAAAAAGCAGAGAAAGAGATGTGCTTTGTTGGTGCAAAGGGGACTACAGACTCCAAATGGGTACACTTCCAGCCTTCCAGCATTAATGAATTCACCCATTCACTCATGACTGAATGCCTGCTCTGAGGCAGGCACTTTTGTTGGGTATGTTAGGTAAAAATGTACTCCCCTCACCCAAGGAACTTGCAGTCTAGAGGAGAAAACAAAGGAACGTGAAACACAGTACGCAGTGTTAAGGGAGCCATAGCTGAGGGGTCTACTTGGTCTTGCCATTTGACGGGGGACTTCTTAAGAGAACAAACATCTCAGCTTATGCCTGAAGGACCAGGGAGTTCTTATAAGTAGGGGAATGTTTCATGCAGAGCAAAGAGGATTCAGAGGCAAGATCAGAAGATGTTGCCCTCTGAAATTAAAGCTCACAAATATCGATAAAAAAGTGATGAGTTTAGCTATATGTAGAAGTTTTAAGTAAAAGGTCAATAAAACCAGGGTTATCTCAACCTCTATTAGCAAGACTAGGCTATCTTCTCAGACTATCCAGGGTGACCAAGTGAATCTTTAGGAATGAAACCAATTTTTTTTTTTTTTTTACTATATCTTTATTGATTTCAGAGAGAGGATGTGAGAGGGAGAGAGAGGTAGAAACATCAATGATGAGAAAGTCGTCATTGATCAGCTGCCTCCTGCACTCCCCCTGCTGGGGACCAAGCCTGCAACCTGGGCATGTGCCCTGACCAGGAATCAAACCTCGATCTCCTGGATCCTAGGTTAATGCTCAACCACTGAGCCATGCTGGCCGGGTGAAACCAATATTTTTAAATGTAGATATAGCCCCATTGGCATGGCTCAGTGGTTGTTTCTATCTTTCTCTCTTCCTCTCTCTGAAATCAATAAAGACATATTTTAAAAAAATAAAAATAAAAATAAAATAAAATAAAATGTAGATATAAACTACAGTGGCGCCTTGGTTTTTGAACAGCTCGTTGAGGAACATTTTGGTTTATGAACGCTGTAAACCTGGGAGTAAATGCTTCGGTTCTCAAACACGCCTCGGAAGTGGAACATGCCACGCGGCTTCCGCCGAGGGCGAAATCCCGAGGCCTGGCTGTCGGCTGTGGATCCCTCGGTTTTTTAACGGTTCAGAGCCTGAACGGTCTTCCGGAACAGATCACATTCGGAAACCGAGGCACCACTGTACCTAATTGTGCTATAATTTGCCCGCATTCATTCACTGACTTATTCATTCGAACATTTGAGAATTCACTCAGTGATTCATTCCTATCACCGAAAGGGCATATAAATGAAGACCTCACTCCTTACTTACCTGTTAGGGCTCCAAGGAAATAGAGGACAGCGCCCATAACCTCCTTTGATATGAGGACATCTTTGGGGAGTGCCTCCAGTGTCACTTCATGTCCTTTGTCTAGGGCCCCTTCAAGCTGTGGGGAGAGGTGGGTGACTATTTAAGATAACACAAGTAAGGGGCCTAGCATGGTGTCTGGCACATAACCCCTTGAAATGTGTAAACTTTCTCCCATTTCCTTATTTCTTTTTTAAGGTATCAAGTGCTGAAAATATTGGACTCCTGGGTTCCTGAGCCTCGCATTCTGGAAAGGAAAGTTCCAGCTCCCCTCCAA
Source organism: Miniopterus natalensis (assembly GCF_054644295.1). NCBI lineage: Eukaryota > Metazoa > Chordata > Mammalia > Chiroptera > Miniopteridae > Miniopterus > Miniopterus natalensis. Next base: position 24,689,436 of record NC_142097.1, read on the forward strand.
GAGAGGGCCCTGCTGGCCTGCTACCTCCCTCTGTCCATCGGGAAGGAGCGTGGGCCTTGGGGGAATCTGCACTGTTTGCCCTTCTCCAGAGGGACAAGGGAGTAGCTGTGGTCTGGCAGCCTGGGGGGCACTTGGCCAGCCTTGGGGAAGGCATCTGCTGTCGAGTCCCCTGGCCATTGACCACCTTCTGCCATGTCAGATCCCCCACCAGCTGCACCTGCACCCAAAACCTCCCTTCTCCCACACCCGCCCCGCTTCCACGGGGACCTCACCGTGAGCTCCAGGTCTTGTAGCTCCCCTTTCTTTCCCAGAAGTTTGCTGAGGGAGGTGAGCAGGGAGCTTTGTCCCACACGGCTCAGTGTCTCCAATGCTCGGGTCTCTCGTTGGATCTCTTCTTTTAGTGTCTCGAAGTCCTCGTGCATCTCCCCTATGGGGACAGTAAATGTGGCAAACAAATGGCTCTCTACCTGGCACCCTCCCCATTCAGCCAGCATTCTCCCTGCAGGCTCCTTCACACAGCCCTTCTAAGGTCCCCGTGCTCTGCTCCCAGCTTGAGCATGGCCTTTCTTTTCTCTTGACCAAGGAATGCAATTATGAAGTGATCCGTCAGCTCTGACTTGAGGTGTGTGTGGGGGGGCAGTTAGGGGCGAGAAGAGGGCCAGGATCCACGTTACCATCGAAGCCAGCACTGCATCCTCTCTGAGCTCCCAGCCCCATCATGGGTCAGCAGACAGGTGACTTCCCCTTTTCTAAGACTGGCTAAGAGCTGAGAAGGGAGGTCTATTTCCCCTTCTCATGAGTTAGCTGACAAAGACGAATGACTCTGGCGCCAGAGTGAAGGCCTGGATGGGACTGCTTCGGAGATCCGTGGGTCTATACCCAGGGATGTGGGTGGATCAGAGGCGGCTTGAACCCTGGCCTGACCCTCTAGGGACCTGGCATCTTAGAAATATGTCCAGCCTGCTTTGGAGAGAGTGGCTTCCTGGCAGCGCACCAGTGCCTAGGACCTGGGACTCAGCATTTGTCTCCCCCTCCTCCACCCCAGTGCTTTTCCACTGCTTCCATGGCAAAGTCTTGGGAGAAACTCACAAAGTTCCTTACCAGCATCAGCTCCCTGGATGACTGAGGGGGGAAAAAAACAATGATAAGAATGTAATCCTCCCAAACAGTAGCCATACCCAGGTGATGAGACATTAATACCCAGCCAGCTTAAGGATACTCTTGCCCCATTCATGGGAGGCAGGAATGGGTCAGGAGAAAAGCTAATGCAATGGGAAAAGGGCCCCTGGATTGAGCTGTCAACACTGTGAGTCAGCTGTTCCCACCCCTGGTGCTGGGCAGTGGAGCTGCAGATGTGCGTGTCACAGGTTATAGCTACTAAGGCCCTCGAGGACAGAGGTCTGAGGCATCAGGCCACCTGGGCATCTTGTCCAGAGACTTTCCCTTTCCACTGCTTTTCCCTAAGCTATTGGAATCTCTGCCACGTTTCAGGGACAATTGTTTGCTGAGACCCTTTGGGAACATGGCAGAAGGGAAGAAAAAAGACCTGAAATTTTTCCCTAGCCGGTTTGGCTCAGTGATTAGAGCGTCGGCCCATTGAGTGAACGGTATGGGGTTCGATTCTAGCCCAGGGCACGTACCTCGGTTGCAGGGCCCTGGTTGGGGTGTGAGCGGGAGGCAACCAATCACTGTGTCTCTCTCACATAGATTTTTTTCTCTCTCTCTCTCTCCCTTCCACTCTCTCTGAAAAGCAATGGAAAAAATATCCGCAGGTGAGGATTAAAAAATAAAAAATAAAAAACTGGAGTTTTAAAGTTACAGTGAAAGGACAGGAAACACTTACGGAGGAACTTCTCTTCTGGCTTTCCTGAAGACAGAAACAATGCACATATGTCAGCATGAAACCTATTCGTGCCTTTTTATCTAGAGCAGTAGTCAAGGCAGCTTTATCAGTGATCATTGTAAAAACACATGGAGACTATGTTAGCTCATCTGCCCCCACAATCTGGGAACACACACTGCCTCCATGTCTTATTTCTGCTTCCAATTGTGCCTTTCGGTTTCTCTGTCTCTCTTGGGTGGTATTCATATGCCTTTGTCTGTCTTTCCTAAAGTTGAGGACAGGTATTTTTAGAGACTTAGAAAACAAAACCAGGGGCTCCTGGTGGGCATTAGGTATGTATGTGCTATTAGAGGGCGCAGGACTGTAGCAGATAACGTCAGGGGTAGGGCAGAAGATGGGAGCCAGGAAGCAATGTCACTTACCTCCGGGCGGGAAGGTTTGCATGTTATCATTGCAGATATGTGGGATTTCTGTAAGGGAGCAAGAGAGGAAAGAGCAGGACCTTAATATAGCTCCCCCACCTTTCTTTCTCTAGTCTCAAGTCTATGGGCTCTGCTAAGGGCTGGGACCCTGCCCTCAAATGCCTCCCTCTCTATTCCTAGAAGTAGCCCTTTCTTCCTCTGTAAATCCTTTCCTGTGATAACAGTATTTTCTCTCTCGCATTCGAGTACTGGTGTCTGTGTCTGTTTCCTCCATTGCCCACAGACTTCTTGAAGCAGAGGCTGATTGTTCTCTGTGCCCCCTTCCCCCAGCTAACACAGTGCCTAGCACACAGGAGACGCTCAGAACCAGGAGTCCCTTCACTCTCTCTCCAGAGCAACCCCTGCTGTTCTGTTCCCTGCAGTTGGACCACAATACAACACACTCCTTCACTAATTCCCTGACATTGCCACAAGAGGGGACCTTATTATTGGTGCAGGTAATTCTTATCTTGAGGGGAGAACATGCTGGTGTCTGCTCACCCCACTCATCTTCGCCTTTGACCATCAGCTGTCTCACTCGAAAGGCCAGGATGCAGCCTTTGGGGATGGTTACAGCCTCCTTGTGGTTTATGGATCCCTAGGATTAAACAGTGAAGATTTGTGAATCTGCAGAGATCCTAAGTATGAGACGTTGGAAATGGGGGGTGAGGGTGCAAGTGAAGGGCCAGGCCTGGTTGCCTTTCCACCTGGTCCAGACTCTATGGAGTGAGCTCCAAAGCTCTTCTGCTCATTTCCACTGATGGTCCCTCTAATGATCTGTATCTCTCTTCCTGGTTCAGACACATGAAGGAACTGGGCCGACCTGCTCCATCACCTGCCTGGGCATCCTTGTCCCACCTTAGTGCTTCCATCCAGGCCCTGGTTCCTTCTTCCTCTTTGCCATCTGTCCCTTGCTCACCTCCTTCAAGAAAAGTTCCATGACTAACTCCTACTCCTAGTTCCAACTCATCCTTTGAATATTTATACAAAACAGGTAGAAGTATGTAGAGCATTACTTATTTACATGGGATTTTCCAAGCTTGTGTTCTCTGGGCTTTAACCTATATGTCTCCTCCATGAGACTGAGAACTCTCTGAGAGTAAGGATGGCTCTCCTGTAGATTGGGAGCACCATGAGGGAATACCCATGACTGTGAGTTTCCCTTTCTCTGACTGTTCCCTGTGGCACATGGCACAGGGATCTGCCACACTGGGTGCCATTGACCGTAGACAGGGTTTGTGTCTGGCCAGCAGGGGACTGGATCTTGAAGAGCTGGGAGGAAGAGTGGATCTTTTATAGTATCCTGGGTGGGCGCTGATGGGACAAAGTCAATGTAGCCTCTGTGGAGAGGCTGAATGTGAGCGTGTGTGTGTGTGTGTTTGAACCAAACCTGTAGCCCCAAAGGGGCGAAGAATGGGAGAGAGAAGACACCCTCTGCCTTGCCGGCTCTCTCCAGAGTGACCTCCTGCACGGTCTCCACCACCTCCATCACCACATACAGGTTCTCCCCTCGCTCTCGCATCTCCTTCAGGAATGGGTGCTCTGCTGCCAGCTTCCTGTGCAGGAGAAACATGAGGGAATCACCCAGAACTTCTCCCTTCCTGGGAGTCAGAATGACCTCCCACTCACCAAACTCAAACCCTCTCTAACTCTGCTCAACATTGGACCCTGCTGTCCAAACCCTCCGTGGGATGCTGTCTTCTGGCTTCTGATCACCCTGTGCCACTTGGTTCTGCTCCTGCCTTTCTGGCCTCTCAATCCTGTCAATTCTGCCTGTGTCTCATTCTCTTGTTTAATTGGTTTCCCTAAAATTTTATGCTCTCCAAGATTCTGTTCTCAGTCCTCTGCTGTCTGAATTCCCTCCAACAGCTTCTCCCTATTCCTATAATTTTAATTTTTATGTGGCTGACCACCACATATGTGTCTGTCCCTTGACTTCTCTCCTGAATTCCAGACTCTCATTTCCAAATACCTTTAAAATTTTTAAAAATTGAGAACTCATTGACACATAACATTGTATTAGTTTTAGGTGTATGATATAATGATTTGATATATGTATATATTGAGAAGTGATTACCACAATGAGTTTAGTTAACATCCGTCACCACACATAATTACAAATATCTTTTTTTTCTTGTGATGAGAATTTTTAAGATCCAGTCTCTTAGCAATTTTCAAATATAGAATACAGCGTGCTTATCTATAGTCCCTCCAAGTACCTATTGAATACTCTCACCTGTTGTCTCAGTGGAGAGACAAACTCAAAACATCCAAAAGGAACTCACAATCTTTCTTGCCAAATATTCTACTAAACTTGGTCTTTCTATTTTGTCATCACTTGGGTCAAATATCAAAGTCATCTTGGTTTTTTTATTCTTCTATATTTAATTTATTTATTTATTTTAATAAAAATTATATATATTTAAGATGTACAACATATTTTGGTTAGATATACATAGAAAAATGATTACTATAGTCAAGCTATCCATCTCACAGTTACCATTTTTGTGTGTGTAGTAAGAGCACCTGCAATCTACTCTTAGCAAATTTCCAGGATACAATATAGAATTATTAACTATAGTCCTCATGCTGTACATTAGATCTCTGTGAGAGATCTTTGACAAGACCCATTCCCTTACCCTGTAGTCAGCTGCCAGGTCCAGTCCATTCTGCTGCACCAGAGGCCTTGCATCCATTCTTCCCTCATGGTTCTGACTGCGTCTCCCAGCTCAGTTCCTCATTTTACATCTCTGATGGGCAGTGGAACAGTCTCGCCCTCTCTGTCTGTTTCAAACCCCTGTCCCTTGTGCTCTAACTGACACACTTCCTCCATCTGGCCAGACTGATCATGACATACATCAGAGCATTGTCAGGGTCCCTCTGGTGCCTATAGCCTAGTTGCATCTCTTTGACCAGGCACCTGGGTCTCGCATGATCTGGGCCCACCTTACGTCTCCCACTGCTCCACTCATACCTCTTCTGCTCCTGCCAAACTGGCTAGTCATGGTCCCTAAAGGTTTTGAGATTTCTTACCCGTGCGCCTTAGTAATGCCCTTCTTCTGGCCCTGGATGCCCAATTTATGCTTATCTTTCAAGGTCTAGATCATGGGCTATGTCCTCTGTGAAGTCTGTCCTCATTTCCTCAGCCAAAAGTCTCCCTGACCTGCCATAAAACTCAGACAAACCCCTCCTATAGCACTCATCCGTTTTTGCCTTGGATTCTAGTTACTGTCGCACACTTTTCATACATTCCTAGATCTCAAGGTTCTTGGATCAAGATGTTCTAGTGCACTCTAGCACCTAGCAGCGTGCTTTGCACTCAGTAAAGCTATATAAATTTTACTGGATGACTTTCCAAGCACCCCAGTCCATCCTTCCTGCCTCTCCAGCCCCCACCTGCTTCTTTCAACCACTACTTAACTACTTAAAAGTCAGTTCCTCTGTCAAACCAAACATCTGAGGTCCCCAATATTGGCATGGCATCTGCCACACCCCTTGTGCTCTTGGGGCAGCAATCCCAAGGGCTGCCTCATGTGTGTATGGGGCCAGGCTTGAGGCTTCATTTATGGAAGCAGAATGCTGTGCTCAAGCTGCAGTGGGGAGCAGTTTAGACTCTTTTCCTTTATAGTGTATTTCACGGAGTCTTAAGGTAGGAAGGAACCCTTGAGATTTTCATCCAACCCTATCATTTTTCAGGAAACAAAACTGAGGTCCCAAGAGGAGAAGTGACTTTTCCAAGGTCACAAAGCAAGTTCATGTGAACACACTCATCCTCATATGTGTGTGACAGGTGGGGAGGTGGTATCAGAGGTAGTGGAAGGACACAGGGGAGTGGTTAGAAAATGGCCTGAAGGCACCTGTAGGCAAGAAGCGTCATCTTGAAGAGCTCCCCAGTGGTGACCTTTAACTCTGTGATCAAGACACCCTTTCCATGCAACACCCTCCCCCATCCTGGTAGCCCCCCAGCGCTGCCAACTCTCACCTCTCCTGATGCAAGGTCTCCAGGGCCTTGGGAGCCACACTGAGTGTCTGGACCTCCAGGGTGCTGCTCCGAGACAGCCCTGCAGCCCCGCTCACTTTGACCGTCTTTGGCACATCCACCTGTCCCTCCACTCGGGCATCCAGCATATTCTTAAAGGCAAAGTTCCCAGAGTCTGTTGGATCTGCAGGAAGGAGAAGACAAAAGGGGCTGGGCTGAGAGGCATCCCTCTGTCTTCCCCCACCTCCTGTGAGAACTTTGGATTAGATGACACCACATCTGGGCAGAGGAGCTTCAGGGTCCTCCTCATAGGCCGATGCCTGCGCCCATCCCTCAGTAACCAACCCCACGCCGAGGCTGACCTGAGGGTGAGCTGCCAGGTTCCAGCACATCCAGGAGGCTGTAGTCGGTGTGCACGTACCGGGCGCCCCAGAAGAGCGTGCTCTTTCTCTTCCTCAGCACCAGGCAGAAGGGGTGGAAGCGCTTGAAGTCTATGAGGCTGTCAAGGGGCGTAAGGTCCCCTCGAGGGTTTAGCTGTCGGGTCAGGGCCCGGGTGACATTTTCAAACATGGTCATTGTCTCTGTGGGGGAAGGGAGACAGGAGAGTGACAAGTTGGGAGACCCGGACATGGCAAGGCCCTTGCAGAGAGAGATCATCCTTAGGATGCCTAGCTTCTCAGAATGTCTAAGTTGAAAGGAACCCAAGGATTCTTCATTTTATGATGTGGAAATGAGGCCTCCAGAGCTGAGACAACTTGCCCAAAGCCACAAGGCTGGCTAGAGAAGCCAGCCAGCCCTGCCCTTTCTTTGTCAAGGGCTCTTTTCTCACTCCACACACATTTTCTTCACAGACTTGGAGCCTGGCTGGAGCGTTTCGTTAGTGACGGAAGGAAAGCTTCTCTCACAGGGCTACCGCATCTTCCTAGAGAACTGTGACAACCAGGACTAGGGACGCCAGGGGAGGGAGGCAGCCACCACTGGTGCCAAGAGCCTGAGATGGTAGTTGCCCTGTTTGGGGGGTTGAGGTCGCTTCCCTGCACCCGCACTTCCCTTGTGCCCTCCTCCTGGCTCCTGGGTGTGGGTGGACCCACTGCCGTCCAGGTCTTTCCCAGCAGATTCAGGCTTTTCACTGCTCTTTGCCTTTGTTCCCTCCCTGCTAACGATACCTCCCCTCCAATCCAAAGAATCCTTAGTTACCTTTTAAAGCTCAATTCACGTCACCTCCTCTGTGATCACTTCCCTCACCCTTTCAGACAGCTAGTGACTCCACCTCATATGCCCAAGTCAGGTGTCTTTCTGAAACACCTGCAACTTCATGCTGTTATCATCGGTTCACCTGACTCTCTCACCTACTAGGCTGTGACCTCCCAGAGGGAAGGAAATGGCTCTTAGTCATCCCTGTAGCATCAGCACCAGGCACAGTGCCTGGAGCAGACTTGGAGCTTGGCAAGTGTGTGGAAAGAATGAATGAACAGACGAATGAATGTGGCCCTGGGAGACATACGCTGCGGTGTGAGGGCCCTGAAGAACATGGGGCCTGCAAGAGCCTGAAGGTCACACTCTTGGGTCTCTGTCTTGAGGTTCAAGTCCAGGTGCTCTGGCTGGGTGGCCAGGTGGCAGAGCCACATCATCTCCGTGGGTGGAAGGGGATATACCAGCTGGTCTGGAACTGCCTCCTCTCCCCTGTAGGCTCCTCAGAGAATCAGGGAAGCACTAGGCAGTGCACGCATGTATGGGGCTCTCCTGCCAGTCACATGAGCTTTCCTCATTCCTAGGAGGGCCAAGATGGGACAGGACAAACTCCTGGGGCCAGCCAGACTCACCTGGGAGGGGCTCAGACCACTGCAGTCTCCTTACCAGAGAGGTTCTCACAGAGCCACCTCTCCCTTCACTCTCCAAGGCCAATTGGGCACCTACCCTATTGGGCTCTCGGGGACTCCAAGGCCCTTCTTGACCCACCCATGTTCTTGTTCATCCCTAGAACACCCCCTGCCTTCTCCACTGTCACCGCGCTCTTACCAGGGAGTGGTGCTAGGTCCTGTCCGGCAGCTGGAGCTGGGGTGAGGGCTCAGGACTTGGTCTGTAGGTTGAGATAGTGACTGTCTCTGACCAGGTCAGGCTGCTGCTTTATGCCTCTGTGGACGTAAGGAGGTAGGCCTGCCCCACTGACCCCACCCCCCTGCCCCTCCACTTCCGGGAGAACAGCATCAACCTGTTCCGCATGGGCCCTGCCCCAGGCCCCGGGCCCTGGCCTTCTGAGGGCTGAGGGGGTGGGGAGCTGCCAGGCAGGTGCCAGCGTGGGTTGGGGGACCAAGGGCAAGAGACAGGTGGCAACTGAAGGTTAATTTGATGGGCTGAGAGGAGAGGAAAGGAAGGAAGGCACCTTTGGGAGAGAAGCAGTGGAAGTTGGTGTGTGTGTGTGTGTGTGTGTGTGTGTGGAGATGAGGAAAGGCATCTTTGTTTTGCTATTGTCATGGTCATCAGGAAGCATCTAGTATTTATGATGAGACCTTGGGGGTGTGATAAGTGGATAAGAAACCCTGTGTGTTTGCAGATTCCAGCGTAAAGGGGAGCAGCTGAAGAGTGGCCCCAGTGAGCTAGCATGTCACTACCTGACTCCATTTGTTTTAGCTCCATACACATATCCACGGCACTGCTAGAAGCATATGTCTGTGTAGGCAGAGATGGTTTTCTGTTGTTCTGTGTTCAGCATCTCTGTTCCTCAAGGAGCACTGCATGTACACATACACACATATATAGGCAGAGGCATATGGAGTTAGTGGAAAACCCCAAACGCATGTCTGCTGTGGGAATGTAGACATCCCACTATAGGTCACTCAGGCCCTGCTCTTACCTTAAGTCCCTGCTGGGAAGGAATTTTAAAGGGGAATTTGCACACATGTGAGGTCTCCAGATGACAATTCAAGACATTTACAGGCCAGGCTCCTATAGTGGTGGCTATGTTTCCATGTATGTGAGCATGTATAACCTGAATACAACTGAGCATTCACGCTCTCACCTGGAGGTCCTTCTCAGTATCACGCATCAAAAATGAAATGAAACCCTGAAAGCCATGAACAGTAAGTGAGGTCTTTACTGGAGGTTTTCTTGAGAGGATGGTGATAAATGGGGAGATTAGGCCACATCACACTCAATAAAACTCTCTAAAAACTTACTCTACCTCTGTAGCAAAGCCTCATTCAATGTGGCAGCTCCTCCTAAATCTCCCTTCTTTATATCTTAAAACAAAACAAGACCTTGCCCCTGCTGAGTCTCTGGTCCCTGCCCCCTATCTTTTAGCTCACCTCCCTTCCCATCCACCCCAGGCCCTTCTCGTGCAGCTTTCTAATACTTTCTCCTTCCATAACCCTAATCATTACCTTAACCAAACATCCCTCCTCCTTAGGAGAGGCAGAGGTGGGATTTTGAACAAGTGGGAAGATTGTCACTTGTCATTTGGTTCCTTTCACATGTGCACATGTATGCAGAAATGTGTCTTTTGTGTAATATCCTTTCCATCTCTATGTTTTCCTGGATTTCTGCCTCTTCCTCTCTGTATCTCTCTCTCTTTTTTTTTTTTAAATGTGTTTTTATTGATTTTAGAGAGAAAGGAAGGGAGAGGAAGAGAGAGAGAGAGATAAACATTGATTGGCTGCCTCCTGCACACTCCCTACTGGGGATCAAGCCTGCATCCCAGGTATTTGCTCTGACCGGGAATTGAACCAGCAACCTCTTGGGCAATGAGGCAACACTCAAACACCTGAGTCACACTGGCCAGGGCTCTCTGTCTCTCTGTCTCTTTTTTTAAGATTTAAAAATTGATGAGAGAGAGCGAGAGAGAGAGACAGTGAGAGATGTGAGAGCAAAACATTGATCAGCTGCCTCCTACACCTGCCCCCCCATCCCCATCTGGAATTGAGCCCACAGCCTGGGCATGTGCCCTGACGGGGAATCAAACTGGCAACATTTTGGTACATGGAACAACACCCAACCAGCTGAGCGACACCAGCCAGGGCTGTATCTCTTAATCAGTACATTGATATATATAGTCCTGGGCTGTGCAATCTCCCATCCCTTAGTCAGCTCCATAGGAGGCAGCCCCACTCCCAACCCTCGTTCCAGCCCACCATTGCCTCAGTCAGACGTTTGCGAGTGTTTTTCTGGTGTCCACTCTCCTCCCACTGGCTGCAGGCCAAGATTTCCAGTCTAACTCTTCCTCTAAAGATCTAGAGAACAGTGGTTTCAGGAAGTGATACATGTACCTGCTCTCTCTGAGATGGACCCCCAAAGTCCATCTAGCCAGCTCTCCCTCCTCTGGCCCAGGAATCTTGCTCCTTTTATTTCTCTTGCCCTCATTCACTCTGACCTCTACAGGCCTGTCTTCATTTTCCTGGTCCCATCCCCACCCCACCCTTGACACATTGAACCATCCCTCAAATTGCCTAATGGCGTTCCTAGCAGCAGGCTTTGAGGGTTCAAAGCAGAGAGAAAAAATATGGGCTTGTGGGGTCAGCCAGGTTAAAGGTCTTGTGCTTTGGAATAAAAGTATCCATGTCAGGCTTGCCCCTGTGCTGCTTCTCCCACCCACACAGGTTACTTTGTTTTTTATTCTTAGGGAAAGTCCACAGAATCCCTTTAGGGTCCAGAGGCTCTTTCTCCTTAGAGTCCTGGTTTATGTTCTGGTGAATCTTGGACATGTTTTAAGTTGCGCTGGAAGATACTTAAGTTTGACTAATATGTAAGAATTCTTTAGGTCCATTAAAAGTGACTTAGCTGAAACAGGAGGCTGAATGGTGCACCCGGCTGATGCAGTGACAGGCTTTGCTCTCCATCTCCCTCTAGTGGTCAATCAAGGGAGGTAATGGACCATAACACCCGGGAGGTGTGCTTCAAGCTTGTGGTTTGTGTGTCTTGCTAGACCAGGGGGATCCAGGAAGGGAATTAACTCAGGAGAGGAGGCCTCAGCCACCTGTTCGCTGGGAACCTGAATGTCTCTCTGATCCACAGAATGCTCTGCATACACCGCAGACGGACACAGATACTGGGACGGGATGTTATTTCCTTACCCATTTTCTTTTTTATTATTGTTGATTTTCTATTCAACAGGGGGCCAAAGAGGAAAGAGAGAGGGGTAGTCTACTGGAGTTCAGGAGGGTGGAAGGCACTGATCCTGGCAAGAACAGGAAGAAGCTGGCAGTTATGAGAGAGCAGGTTCAGGAACGTGCCTGTAGGATATTGAGCCCACGTGTAGGATGTGGGATGGCTGGAGCATTTGGGGGAAGTTGCTCTTCGCACAGACATACTTCTCGATCTTCTCTGAGTAAAAGGAGATGGAATAGTGAGGGAGGAAAAAAGGCTGGAAAGGAGGCTTGACTGGTGGACAGGCAGGAAGAATACTCCCCAAGGTCGTTGAATTTTATATCTCCCGTGGGAGGTTGGAAGTTTTGGGGTACAGCCTGCATATTGTGATCTGTACTTCCATAAATGAACTATACTTATTTTCTGAACAGAGTAAAACCCCAGGATTCCTTTCTTATCTTCCTAAATACCCAAATTACCTTTGGAGCCCACGATATCTCCAAACTCCTTGCTGAGCAGACACTGTTCATTGTCTTGTGACACTTATTCAACTTGAAGTTGTGCTGAAGAACTGAAGGGATAAACGTACTTGTTCAGCACGAAGCAAGTCAAACACAGCATCAAACTTCAAGATGTCGGTCCTCAGCTCTCCACTGACAGTCCCCTTACCCATCAGGTTGAAGATGCAGCTGCAGTTGGTGCTGGAGCTCCTGTCCACTTCATGGCTTTGCTTCTCAGCTGTGATTGCTAGGCCCTCCTGAGAGAACAAAAACAGCCCCCATATCCTTGTTAAAGAGACAGGGTCCCAGATGGAGGTTTTTAAGTTCCAAGAGCACTTGGGGCTTAAGTGCCTCTCCATTTCACCCTGCCAAGGGTGCCTCCCCCAGACCCCTGCCAAGCCCCACTGTGCTTTCCCTAGCCCTGGTTAGGGATAGCCAGGTGTCGTTGCCTGGTGCCTGAAGGAAGGAGAGGGTGGCATAGAAGGCTCAGAGTGATCACAGGGCATTAGGCACCCACATATAGAGGAGTCCATTCCCGTGTATATCAAGGTCGCAGAGTCCCACCAGGGCCTGGATCACCTTCAGCTTCTCGTCCCAGAAGCCTCTGACCAGTTTGAAGTAAACACAGAAGGGAACTGCCTCCCCCTGGAGGAAATTCTGGTCCAGGATGGTCTCCATCTGCACAGTAGAGAATAAACATCACAGGGTGCTTCGCATTTTGGGAGCCACCAACTTCAGAGGTGGTGGTCTGCAGTGAAAATGTGAATTTCAGCCCTTTCCCCCCACCCTTGACCTCTCTGCCCATTAGTTCTAGAGTGGGGCAGAAATGAGCATGGATTAAGAATGTGGAGACCTGAGTTCTGTAGAGGCTCTGCTAGGAGCCTGCAGGGTGGCCCTAGAGAAGCGCCTCCTGCTCTCTGGACCGAAGGGCTCATCCGTGAGTGAGGAAGTGGAGCTGGGTGAGCTCCCGCGCCCCCTCTAGTGGTCAAACTCAACATTACCTTAGCTGTCATTCCTTGCACCTATCCTGCCACCCTCAGACACCTCACCCCCTCTGCCTGCTGGGGAAGGAACCCCTTCTCCATGGACCTGGCAAGCAGCTGCTATTGCTCCCCATTCAGGTCTGCAGTGGGTAAAGAAAAGGCGACAGAGGGAGGGACAAGGGCATACTCTCTCTCCCTCTGGTGGGCAGAGGGTTGTAATGCAGCTCTGGTAGCTGGAGCTAATGCGTGTGTGTATGTGTGGCGGGGGAGGGGGGTTAGCAGATTCACTCTTCCCACTCCAGGAGAACATGAGAGAAGATTCCTGGAAAGATATCTTCCTCTTTCTTTTAGGAAAAATAGACGGGGAGTAGGTGGGCTTGCACCTTTTGTCTTTTCCTTGGAGGAGGGGACAACAGGTCTTGGACTCTGACTCCCTCTGCCTGTAGCTCAGTACCAGAGCCAGCTTTACAGGCATGCAACCGGTCAAGCTGCAGATGGCTCCAAGCTTGGTTGAATGCTATGCTGTTGTGAATAATTCTTAATAATTTTTAAACACGGAGCCCTGGGTTTTCATCTTGCACAGGAACCCATTGATTATGTTGCAGGTCCTGCTTGTTACCATTGGGCCTAACCCACTAGGCCAGTCAGTCCCATCAGGGACTGACCCCATCCTCACTGCTGACCTCACCCCCGGGAGAGCCCCCACTGGTAGCGGATGAACCCAGCCAGGACGAGGTTGGGTGTGCTAGAAGTCTCCTGCAGTCATTCGAGGACTGAGTCCCCGGCCTTAGCTCTCGGACTCCCTGAACCACTGGCTCTTTAATATCTAGGGCCTGATGCTTGGCAGAGAGATAGGGAGTGATCGGCTAGCTACACCTGCAGTTAGAGAGAAAAAGAACTCCCTAAGGTGGGGGAGCAGGTCTCCTAGTTCAGAGTGGGGGTTCCAAGTCTCTCCCTCAGCCTAAAGAAGACTCCCTCCAGTGGACGCGTGGGCTGAAATCTCATTCACGAGGAGGTCGGTCAGGCCCCATCCGGCCACACTCAGCCCCAGGACGACCCAGCTCCGCCCCCAGCTGTCTGGAGCCGGGCCTTTCGCTTCCTTAGTCCTGTCACCACCACAAGCGCCCTGCCTCTGGCACTCACAGTCTGTCCCTCACCACTTCAGCCCCCCCTCGGTCTCCCCAACTCCACCCCAGGCGACCCCACCCAGCCCCCAGCCGTCCCTCCTCTCATCTTGAAGTTCCTATGGTCAACACTCAGCCTCCCCAACTCCCAGTCATGGCCATGTCCTGCCAAAGTCTGAGGGACCCCTCTGCATCCCACCCACCATCTCCCTTAGTTTGGGAGAAGGAGCTCTGGACTTGACTTCCTCACTTTACCTGTTTCTTTCCTTTGCTGGAGATGAGGGTCTTTGTGTCTCTCTTGCCTTGCAACACTTGATCCATCCTTTCCCAACCCCCAACACATCATGGGGTGGAGAAGGGGAGAAGAGTCGACTCCTTCAGCTTCTCTTGCCTTGGGAGGGGAACAATGCTGAGGTTTTGGATATTCAGGGAGTTTTGACACTTGTCACAGACCCTGACAGGGGTGCAGTCATGGTGATCTTGGAGTCCTCTGCTGCTTCTGTGGGACAGACACACACCTCTGCTTGTTCCCACACATCTGTCACAGGAAACCTTCCCTGACTGACTCTGCATGATAATTTGCCCTGACCCCCAAAGCGAGTGAGAATTGAGGGCTGGCTTCAGGCATTAGTTTTACTAGGAGGACTTGAGGTTTGGGCTTCTTTTAGCATTTTAAAAGAAGCTATTAATTGTTATAAGTGCAGAAGTAAGTATTGTGACTTAGAGAAATGAAACTAGATTCCAGGTAGCTGAGGCAGGTGTGTGGGTTGGTGGTGGTGATAGAACATTACACAGGGACAGAGAGACAAACACCGAGGACTGCGATGTGCTGACACCAAGTGCTGGAAACTCCAGAGCCATCTTCACCTAACCAAAAGGCGATCACTCCCAAGACAGACTGGGCTTGTTCTGCATGGCCCCGGGGCAGATCTTGGACTCCGCGGAGGAAGGAACAAGGAGGTAGGCCAGGTAGAAAGAGCGTCTTCCAACAATTGTTCCACTGCATTTGCTTCTGCCCTGATAGAAGGGAAACTTTCTCAAATACATCTCTTCCTCCCTGTCCCTGAGAGTGGATACCGAGATTTCACCTTTTTTGCAGGTAACTCATAGTCAATGTGATTAATATTATGCATTTTGCCAAGCCAAGAGGCCCCTTTAAGGCAGAGGAAATCATTTGTCCACACAGGGCAATTTAGAAAACACTGAAGGCCCTACTGCAATGCTTTTTGAGTTCTTGTAAATACTTTTAATGATGTCCCTACCTGCTGTCATTTCTCTCTGCTGTCATTCTGTCTGTAATACACTTTTTGCTACTCCAGATATACTGCTTCTAACTTGTAGGCAGGAAACCACAGTTCCAAAATTATTAGAACCCTATATAAGGTAAGATTTTAAAAATGGGTAAAATAAATGGGTTCTGAGTAAGTGTTCTTGTGAACAAAGTACATGAACCTTAGTCAGTGTTTGCTTTAGATAACCCTTCTGGGCTCACATGGGCCCTATGTGCACCTTGCCACCCTGGCTGTCAGCACTGATACACTGACCTGTCAGGTCCCCAAGGATGGGCACCATGGCTTTCTCACCTTTGTGTCTGCAGTGCCTGTCACATAGTAGTAACTCAATAAATGCTTGTCGAGTGCATGAGTAGCCTGGGGGCGGCATCTGTTTGGGCAGGTTGGACGCCTTGCTCTGCTTTGTTTGCCACATTTCTGGTTTGGGGAAACATTCCTCCCAGGCAGGCGAGGTTGCTGGTGGTAGAGCCCCAGAGAGAAGTAAACCTGTTTCTAGTTGGAACTCCCCTTAGTCTAAAGGGAAAGCACCGTCCCTCCCCTTGGGATAAGCTGCCTGGGTTGCTTGTGGTTTTGATGCTGATATCCCTCACTCGGTAGGAAAGCTCAACATTGCACTTAACTGTCTGCACAAGAACCCAAGACAGGAAGGGCGGGGCTGTGCCCCACCCTGTTGCTCCTTAGCTGCCTCCCTCAGCTCCCTGGGGCTCCGTCTGCCCTCTATTCACTTCCTTTCAAAGAGGGCGAGGCTTTGTAGGTGCTTTAGTTTCTGTGTCTGGGATATGTCTGGGTCTCATTGGGTTCAGAGTCCCTCAAGGAGAAAGAAACCTCTTTCTTTCTTTAGTTTGGGAGTTTCCTGAGACTTAGGTTCATATCGCTTCTCCTTTGACTGGGGGTTCCCTGTGGCAGTGTCTGCTTTCTCCACTACTTCACAGGGCAGGAAGAAGCTGGTGGTGGGAGGGCTGAGAAAGGGGCTTCTTTCTTCCCATCTTTACTCACAGCCTGCTGGCTCCAGGATGCTGCATGGGGAGGACAAGCTGGGGCCTGCCTTAGGCCTCCCAGTTCGTGCCTCAGAGCTGGACCAGGAGTGTGGCTGGACTCTCCTGGCACCTGGAAACTTTGTTCCTGGCTCCAACACATCTTGGTAGGAGAGGTTGGTCTTGATGAGTGCGGCCCACTCTTCCTCTGTATGTACCAGGCAGATGGGCCATAAGCAGGCAGCAAAAATGAGGCCGTGTGGCTGCCTTGCCAGGGCCCCAGAGGCATCTTGGAACCTGGGTCCTCTGATCCCTGGTCCCTGGCAGAGATAAGGATGGGGGTGAAACCAGTTATGCCACCCTTTTCTGCCTGCCCAGTGGACAAGTACAACCCACAGGTCAGGGTGCTAAAGGAAGGAGGGGTTCGGTGACTGTTGTTCCAGGTGGGAGCGTCTCTGAGCCTGTGGAGGCCCCGCTTTGTCCAGTCTCCTGTGATGGGCTGAGCTGGAGTTACGGCTCCTGAAGCTCTCATCCCACCAAGTTCTGACTCAGGGACCCCAACTGGCTGGGGTGAAGAGGTGTATCCCTGGAGATGGGAGCCAATGAAACATCTCCCCTGCCCCTTCCCCAAGCCTCTGTTTGTCTTCTCTCTTCCTTTCTACCTGTCCTTGCTCCAGAGAGGGAAAGGTATTTGAGCCAGAGAGGACCTAGGGGGATAACTGGTAGAAGGTTTATTAGTCAGTGCTCCAGGAACCCTCCTGATCAGGACTCCAGGCAAAGCTGCCCTCCTTGGATCCTGCCCCATCCTGAGTGCACCTCAGAGATTTGGGGATAAGTGTCAGGGTAAGGGAGCTAACTCTCTGCAGACCTTAAAGGTTCAGTCTCTGCTGCTCAGGATGACAGGGATTTGAATGAGACTCCAGGAATGGGCACCAATGGCAGAGACACAGGGCCCCACCTGTTCCCCCACCCTTCCACCTCCACAGATCCACACAGTCTGTTTCCCAGAACCCACAGGGACGTGGCCCAGCCTGATTCCAGTAGGGGGTGGGTGAGCCGAGTGGGGCAGACTCAGAGAGTGGCAGGGGAGGGACTGATGGAGGGTTTGATAGGAATGGGCCGGGGTTCCAAGGCCCAGACCAGGGTGTGGCTGGGGTAGACGGTCAAAGTTGCAGCCTGAACTTTCCCACACCCTAGTTCCTTCCCTTATCCCTGAGCATCCCTAGAAGTGAGGAGGCTCATATCTCCTGAGAAAAGAGAATGAGTGGGGTGTCCCAGGTTTTTCTGACATGAATCAAATTGAGGCTCCCTGGATGATATGAGAGCTCAGTCTTAAATTGGTGGGAAGAGCCTGAGGGATGGAGAAAGGAGTGGGGGAGAGGGATTGGAAAGGAGACAGGGACATCAGGATGGGTCAGAGGGACCGGGGGAGGTGAAGGATTCTTCTTTGCTGCTCCTTGAGTGGACACCCAGTCTGCCCCAGGCTCTTCCCCAACCTGGGTGGAACCCTGGTTCAGTGGTTCTTATCTTCAGTTTCTATTGGGGCTCCTACAAGCTTTCCCAAAGCAGCTGTTTCCTCCTTGGAGTCCACATGGGCGGATCACTCTACATGGGGGCAAAGGACAGGCTGTGTTGACCTCTCTGGGCCCCTTGAGAAGCCTGTTTGGTGATAGGGATATCTCATATAGCCCCCTGCTTCAGCCAACTTGGTCTCCACCCTCTTACCCCCTGCCAGGAATTCTTTCATTAACTTTGAGCACTAGTAGTTTCTCCTACCCCCTGCTCAGATTCCTGCTGAGAGAAAAGAAGATTGCCAGAGGGTAATAGCTTCCTCTCCCTTTGCTTCTTATGTCCCCCCAGCAAGCTGGAGACTGCCAGCTGATGCCTGATGCCCAGACTCTGCCCTCCTCCCCTCCTCTCCTTTCTCCAGGCCCCCTCCATTCCCCATCCTTCCAGCTTGTCATCATTAATTCATAGGCCCTGGCATTTCCAGCAGTTAGACTCTAGTGTCAGGAGCTGAGTGTCTAGTGCCAGGTAGGAAGGGAGAGAGGAGCTGGTACCCACCCCATCAGGAGCACCCACCAACAAAGGGTGAAGGTCTCAGCACCCTCCCCCTCCTCATTGCTAGGCCACATGTGTTCAAGAATTTGAACAATAAAAAAAAGAATCAAAAGCATTAATAAAAGTGACTTTACTGAGTTGTTCTGGGGTGATGTTCTGGGGGTGGGGAACCTTCTGATTCTCCCCACCCCTGCGCCCAGCTCTCCAATGAGTGACCCATCCCTAGCTCCCCAAGAGAAAGAGTTCAGGAACCCTTCAGTATATAAAGGAGGGAGCAGAAAGATAGGGAGTCTCTGGAAAAGGAAGAAGGGGGCCTTAAGCCAGGGGTTCCCCCAAAAAGATCAAGGGAGAAGAGCCTGGGGCCGAGAGAGAGGCAGAAGTGAGGGGGGAGCCTCTCAGTAGAGGCGGGAGAGAGGAGGAGCCCACAGGGTCCTTCTCAGTGTGACCACACCCTAACTAACTTCCCGCCCTCACCTCCAGCTTGGTGCCTCCAACCCTTCGCCCCCTTTGCTCCCTGTTTCAACCCCAAGGTAGGCCTTGCTGCTGCTCAGGCCCTCCGCGTTGTTTTATACCTTCCTTGCCTTTGAGCACTGCCTTTCAGCCAGGGTCCTCCCTCTTCTGCCCAAGGCCCTTCTCATTCTCGGAGTCAGTTCAAACACCCATGCAGGGAAGCCTCTGAGGTCAGCTTGGCCAGGCAGAGGCTCCCTCCCTCATGCGCCCACCGCTGTGGGCTCCGACCTCCGGGCTGGTGCACTCGCCGCCTACATTCTTGTTCTGTCGTCCCCCGCCACTGCGGACTCGGGAGCTTTGAATCTTGCACAATCTGGGCCCCAAGTAGGCACCAAAAACTCCAGGCACCAATAATGGTGTTGGTAGGGGAGACAGAGGAGGAAGGAGGTGCAATTTGGGGGACCGGATGGGGCTGCAGAGGAGGCAGAGGGGGTGGGAGGGAAAGAGGAGGGGGCCTGGTCCTCAGACCATTGTGCTGACGGTGGAGGAGTCTTCCGAACGCATAGGCACCTCAGGGGCCTTCTTGAGGGGGCGTCGGGTCTCATCCCGATTCTGCCACACATAGTGGACCAGATAAGCCACCACCAGTGCCAGCCAGCCCCCCATGGTGACCAGCAGGGCCACGTCTGTGCTCCGCCGGGCACCACCCCGCCCAGTCCCACACAGCTCTTCCTCCCCTGCCAGCGACAGAAACTCCTGCCCCACGAGGTCTGGTGGGGCTCCTGGGCCACACACGATGCCTGTCCCAGTGCCCGGTGCCAGCCTCACCTGTCTGAGAACCTCCTGGAGGGCACAGTCACAGAGCCATGGGTTGGCAGACAGGTTCACTTGGATCTGCAGCCCCATGAAGGCCTCCACAGGCACTGAAGCCAGCTGGTTGGCAGAGAGGTCGAGGTGCCGCAGTGTGCCCGCCAGGCCTTGGAAAGCAGCCCCTGAGAGGTGGGCAAGGACATTATGGGACAGATCCAGCTCCTCCAGAACAAGCAGGTGCTGGAAGGCACCAGCTGGCACCGATGCCAGTCGGTTGGCATCCAGGTAGAGCTTGCGGGTGTCGTTGGGGATGCCAGTGGGCACGGCACTCAGACCTGCCTGGCTGCAGCGGAAGGTCCGCTCACCAGCTTCCTCTGCTATGTAGCAGCCCTGGGGAGGTACCGGGGGGCTGGGCATGGTAACCCCTGTGCCCATCACCAGCAACAGTGACAGGAGGTGACTGGCTGGTGGGAGCATGGCCACAGATTGGCATAGTCCTGGAATGGAGTAGGATCTGGGGAAGAGAAAGTTCCATAAAGAAATAGTGAGCCAAGAGAATTCCATTCCCCACTGCCAGCTCCCTCTTCCTGAGGGCTCCCTGGGGAGTCTCTTTGGACTGGGGACCCTCCTTTGGGGGATCTCTCAGGCCTGGGTGACTTTTTGCTTCATCTTTGGGGTTTAGGGCTCCTCATTCAGGCCCTTTGGGTAAAAGATCCCCTGGGCCTGAGACTCTTCTAGGGTCTCTCTGATTCTGGAGGGCTAATCTATGAAGTCTCTTGGGCCAAGGCCCTGTTGTCATGCTGAGCCTGGGGGCTTCTAAGTTTCTGCTTCTGCCCATGTATTGATCTTCCTCACTGGAATAAAGTCTTTTTCCACCAACTTACCTGGGTGGCTGCCAGGTGGGCCAGGTGGGCACCAGAGGGCCAGTTGGCACTAGTGTGAAGAATACAAAGAGGACAGATCAGTAATAGGACTTCAGGGCATCCAACTAGGCTAGGTGACTAAGGTCCCACCTCTATGCCCATCCACCCCTTTTCCTGGAGCATCCACCTCTCTGCCTGCCCCAGCTTTGTCTTCTCCACCCCACCCCTTCCTGCCCTGTCCTCTCCCTCCTCCAGGCCTCTCACCTCTGTTGGTGGGAGAGCCTTCTCCTGGGCTGCCCTCTCCCCGGAAGTAGCCTCCCTGCTGCTTTGCTCTGGAGACCCACTTCCTTCTCTAGAAGCCCTGCTTGCTCATAGCTGCTAGAAGGTGGAGGCTGGGACCCAAGAGTATTGGGTTTCCTGGCATGTGACTCGAGGCCCCAGGTATCAGATACCTGAGCCATGGCCTGGCCAGACGATGTCAAGGGAGGGCAGATCCTGGACCCTGATGAACTCTGCCTGGGGAGACCAGGCGCCAATTCCATTCCCTCCCTCAGGTTCCCCTCCCAAGGCCTGCCGCTGTCATCTTCCATTCCTCCTCTCTCAGCTGGGGAGGAGACTCTTGCAGCACTTCTTTCCCTTGCCCAGAGCCTGGCTTGGCAGGCCTGTGGGGCAGAACCAGGTGAGCTTGATCTCACATCCATTGCTTCCAGCTCCCCCCAACTCTATCCCTTCCCCCACTCTCCTTCTCTGCCTTCCTACTGCACCCTGTAGCACCTTCTTCCCTGGTGTGCAAACTTGGCTCTGCCTTTTCCTTAGAAAGCTTGTCTCTCTCTGGAGGACTTCATCTCCTGGCTCCTCACAGGGTGCCCAGCCCTCTTGCCTGGCAGGGACTACTATGGTTCAATTTTAGTTTGTTCTCTGCACTGTTGGTAGATGGCCCCTCTAGGATTTGGAAGGGGTTCTTCAAGGTGCCTAATGTCTGATACGGTTGCCTACAAGTTTTCCTGTTGATTTTATGTTCTGGATTGGCACTGACTCAGGTCCCCTCAGTTTGCTGGGGCATTAGGTTCCAAAGTTGGTACTTTTAACTCTGTTTCATGCTCAAGAACCAAGGAAGGCTGGGACAATATTCCCCAGGGCCTCTTGATCCCACCCATCATTTGCAGCCCAAGCCACCATGTTACACCGCCCCCTCCTAATGTTCACTGGGTAGTGAAAGAGAGGGGTTTTGCAAAGACGTGCACAGAGGAGGCTGAGGTCAGATGCTGTGGAGGCCTCTCTGAGAAGGAAAACCTTGCTGGATTTTGTAAGAGACTGTGGGTGACCAGGCTCAGACACAATTGCAGGACCCAGTGCAAAATGAAAATGTGGGGTCCCTTGTTCAAAGACTGTTTTGAATGTCAAGATAGAGCAGTGGATGGCAGAACCAGGGACAGGGCTCTTCTGAGCACAAGGTGTGGCGCCCTGGGCAATGGCACAGGTCACATGCCTACGAAGCTGGCCCTGTGCAGGTGACCTTTGAACAAGCAGTGTCAGAAGCGTAACAGGGGCCAGGATCAGATGGTAGCATACTGGATATCATCTCTGGGGATGTACTGACCACTGACTCATTCTTGTGACATCTACAGGGCATTCCTCACACTCACATTTGTTCAAGGAATCAGTTAAGATACATTTTCTGCACTTGGGCAGGAGAAGCGAAACATTTGTCTGTGGGGTGCTTGTTTGTTAGACCAGGCACTGTGCCAGTGAGTAAATACTACAGTGTCCGTTTTGGGATTGTAGCTGCACATGGAAAAGAAAGCATGTGGAATACAACCCCTCCCACTGCTCTTCTCTCACACAGGGCCGGGTGGTTAGCTAAGGCATAAGAGCTGAGCCTGGCTCTTGATGGAGAGAGCTGCCTCCTTTTCAGATTAAGGTGGTTGCCAAAAAGTGTGGGACTGGGGTGCCCAGCACAGCACCTGAAGGAGAGGCAGAGGTCTGTGCATATAGGAGAGGCCATCCGGAGCATGGATGTGGTTAACTGAGGGAGGCTAAGTGTGGTGCTCAGTAGAAAAGGGAGACCCGAGAGGAAGGAAGAGCCACACTTAGCATGGTGCCCAGGACAGGCTGAGGGTTGACAAGGTTGGAGCAGAAATTCTTCTCTGCCATTCATTCATTCATTCATTCATTCATTCATTCATTCATTCAGTGAGGATTTCCGGGGAGCCCCATGTTTCAAACACTGGGCTTGTCGAAGGGTATACAGACAACTGTTTTTTGTGTGTGTTTTTTAATTTAAAAATATATCTTTATTGATTTCAGAGAGAAGAAGAGAGACGGAGAGAGAGATAGAAACATCAATGATGAGAGAGTGGCCATTGATCAGCTGCCTCCTTCATGACCCCGGGAATGTGCCCTGACCGGGAATCGAACCACGGTCTCCTGGATCCTAGGCCAATGCTCAACTGCTGAGCCAGGCCTTGCGGGGCCAGACAACTGTTCTTAAGAGCCTAGCTCTGTAGCTGTGGTTAACCCAGTCTGCACATTAGAATCACTGGGGGAGCTTCCAAAAATTAGTTATGCCTGGGCTTCACCTGGACCAATTAAATTAAAATTTCTGTGGATGGGGTCTAGGCATTGGTATTTTTCAAACCCTCCCCAGGTATCTTTAATGTGCAGGCTGAGTTGAGAACTGCCGGTCTAGGGGAGACATGGACATGTCGATACATGTCTCCATGATGCCTTAATGCGATGTCTGCCATAACTGATGTGCGTACAGGAGCTCTGAAGTTCAGAGATAATGTCATTGTGGCAGAATCTGTTGGTATTGTAGGGGAGGCAACATTTTACCTCCACCCTCCTAGAGCTTTCCAGCCAGGCCTGAGAATTAAACTGACATAAAACAGATTAACGGGCGAAAAGCATACATATTTACATAAGTTTTCCATGACATGGGAGCCCTCATAAGAAAACGAAGACCCAAAGAAGTGGAAAAACATAAATACTTTTGTCCTAGGTTGAATAAAGAGAGGCAATTGTAACCAAAATATACAAGGGAAAAGTAACCAAAATATACGAGGAGGCCAGAGGAAGATTAGAATTGTTTTAACAAGGTCTGTTTGTGCAGAGTTCTCTCGGCTTTGACTCCTTATTGAAGAATGTGTCTTTTCTCCCAGTACAGGGCGAGCACCTTTCACATGGCAGTTTCTGTCTTCTCTTTTCTGGAATAAAATGGGAGATTGGAATGCCCTTCTGGTGTCTGTTGTTTTTTTATGTTCCTTTAGCTCAAAATAATCCTTATGCCTAAGTGGCATATTTTGGGGTGGCCTATTCTGTCACCCTTCAGTATCCATTCCTTATCTCCTTCCTTGATGACACATACTGATTTGGGAGTAGCAATGTACTCAGTCTGTCATGACAGAGTCTGATTGGTCCTTTCAGTTTATTAGAAATCCTGGCCTTAGCTGGTTTGCTCAGTGGTTAGAGCCTCAGCCTGCAGACCCTAGGGTCCCAGGTTCAATTTCCGCCACGGGCACGTGCCTCAGTTGCAGGCTCGATCCTTAGCTGGGTCAGGGTGAGTGTGAGAGGAAACCAATTGATGTGTTTCTCTCACATTGATGTTTCTCTCTCTCTCTCAAAAATATCATCGAGTGAAGATAAAAATAAGTAAATAAATTAAAATTTTAAAAAAGAAATCCTGTTGCCCACTTTTCCCAGTCACCATTGCAGTTGTGGTGGCCCAATTCTGATCAATAATATATAAGTGGAAGTCTACTCAAGAGGTTTTTGGGACAGTCTTTGATTCCTTTTCCCTACTGCTTTCTCCTGGCTTTGGACACGAAGGGTCAACTATGGCCATCTGTGACCTTGGGGCAATAAAGCAGGAAGGAAAGGTCAAGAGCATCATGGAGACATTGGCCTGGATATCACTGAATCACTCAACCAACACCAGCAACCGTCTACCTCTGGACTCATTAAAAATAAATCCCTGCTTCAGTGCTTTCTAAACTTGGCTGCACATTAGAATGTGGGAGGTTTTGAAAACTACTGATATCTGGGTCCACCATAGAGATTCCGATTAAATGAACCTGGCATGTTTCTGGGAATGGACTTTTAAAACTTCCTTAGGCAATTCTAATAGCACTCTGGGGGCAGAATTATTCCTTTGCTTGTGTTTTCTGTTGCTTTCAGATGAGATCATTCTTATCTGGTACGACTAACTTTTCCAGGATAACAGGGAAGGAGTGACATTTGAGCTGGGTGGTTAAGGCTGAGTTCCTCGGCTGGAACAGCAGAGTAAGTGCAGGAGCAAGGGAGCATGAGAAGGCCTGGCCTCTCCTAGATTGTAGAGTGGAGGAGTGGTGGCAAAGGCTATGGTTAAACTGGAAAGGGACCAGATCCTTGTGGCCTTGTATACCCTGTAAGAATTGGGACTTGGTTTAGTAGCTGATGGATAGAAGGGTTTTAAAATTAGCTTTGATATTTGGGTCACTTTGCTGGCTGTGTGGAGAATGTATTGGTGGAAGAAAGACCAGTTACTACGACAGTCCAGGTGGGAGATGCAGGGCCTGAGTGGAAGCCATGGTGTGGGACTGAAGGAGCCATGAGCTGGGTGTTCCATCCTTTGCAACGGCCTGCGGGGTGCATAGGAAAACTCACAGGCCAGGCTCAAGACCATCCGAGATTTGTGCCATTGGGTACATCCTTCCCCAAATACCTTAGGCCTTTGGTTCTCTGGACCTCATCGTCTCTGAGATCCCTTAATGCCTGATGTTCAATGTATCTATGATGGTGGGGCAGGGAAGAGGCTGAGGCATGGCAGGACCTGGCTCCCAAGTTCAGGGCCCAGGAAAGTGGGCCTCTCAGGTCTCCGCCCTGGGTGGGCTGAATCACAGTTTCTCCCTTCAAGGGCAATAACTGTATGCCCAAAGGTGTGACCTTGAAGGGAAGAAATTCAGCAGGCCTTCAGGCCCCTGCCCGCCTGATGTTGGAAGCCCCCATGTTCAGCCTAGGTAGAGGCGGATAGTTGAAAGGAAAGGAGGAGGGCTAGCTACTTTATCTGTCATGTCAGCCAGGGACCCATCTAGTGCCAGTGTCCTGGGCAGTTTAGGCACGAGGGGCAGTAAAGGGCTCTGCTATTCTTGTTCCTTGTGGAAAATGGCAAAGCGTGTACACACCTCCTGCTTCCAGCCTTGGATGTACTCTCTCAATTGTTCAATGCACATCTCCTGGGCTTCTTAGGTATTGGGGATGCAGAGAGAAGTGAAACATCCCCCAGAAAATGCGGGAAGATGGACGTGGGCACAAATACAGCCACCTGATAGCCTAGGGGAGGGCTCTAGCTGAGGTGTCAGCAGGGGTCAGAGAAGCCCAAAGGATGAAGGAGTGGACGCTGCTGGGACGGTTGGGGAAGGCTTCACAGAGAAGGTGACAGGTGAGCTAGGCCTGGAGGAACGACTAGGAGTCTACCAGATGGAAAAGAATCGGAGGAGAAGCATCATAGGTGAGGTAAGAGCAAGAAAGAGCAAGGTGTGTTCTGAGAGTGGAGCTCAGTGCAGCGCTAGTCTGGGATGTGTGGGTGAGTTACCCCCTCCGGCTAACATTTACTGAGAATCCACCATGTGCAGGAAATGCAGCTGAGTAAGACACGGAGCAAGCACCCTATCAGGGGGAGTGGGTGTGTAATCGATAACTTAAATATAGCACCCTCAGGGCAGGAAAAAGTCTTTACAAGGCACCTATGGAAACATAAGGGACACCCAGGACTGGGGTAGCCAGGAATGGTTTTTTGGGAGAAATGCTACTTCCCAGCTGTGTGGCCTTGGGTAAAATCTTTACACTCTCTGGACTGCAGTTTTCTCATTTGTAAGGATAATGCCTACTTCCCAGGGCTGTTTAAAGAGTAATACAGGTTATACATGTACCTTTGCCCAGCGCCTGGAACACAGCAAACGCTAAATAACGTTAGCTGTGATTGTCACTGAAGGAAGTTGGTTGAAGCCAGGGGAAGGCTGCCTAGTGGGGCCACCCAGAATTTCTAGAGAGGCAGGTTCTACCTGGGGTAGTGATGCAATTAGAAGGGCACCAGAGGATCTTTTCTGAAAGCTACTGTTTTTATATGCATTGCCCCTTTGATCTGTATTATTAAGTTTTCTAAACTGTTTTTTACCTGCCACAGGAGAAAATATCAATTATCCATATCTAAGAAAGTGCAGATCGAAGGGATCCTAAAGAACAGCCCTGCTCTTGGTTCCCAGAGAGTGGTTCTGGTTCCCAGGCCTTGGCTCTGGCCCCGGAGGCCCTGGCGGGCTCAGCCCTTTTCCTCTGCAGCCCAAAATAGCCAACCACAGGGCTGGACAGAGGGAGGAGATGGAGTGCGCACTGGCAATCCTGCCATCCCTGCACCTCCCCCGTTTCCCAAGAGCTCAGTAGCTCTCACTCAGCGCTTGTCTGCTTAGCATCACCGCCCCCCTCTTCACCTCTGCCACCACGTACCTAGGGTGCCCCCACCCAAACAAAAACACAACTGCCAGCAAAATAAAGTTGTTTTCTTCCTTGCATTTGCTCTGGGAGTGACCTCAACACCTCCCCTCAGCAAGGGGCAAGGGGCAGAGGGGGAGCAGAAAGGAACTGAAGGGGAGGAGGGGTAGTAAGAGTGGCGGGGTGCCATTCTTTCCCCCAGAGGAGGGGGGAGAGGGCTTTGTTTGCTACACCCCACCTCCTCACTTCTCACCACTGCCATCACCCTGGAATGTGTTCCCAGTTTATCTCCCGCCCATGTTTGCTATCTCTGCCCACACGGGTGTATCTATGGCAAGCAGAGGTCTTGCCACCCCGCCAGATGGAAACAACCCAAGGCTGGGGAATGCAGCTATCTCAGTCGACTAAGGCACTTGCAGAGGGCAAGGAGAGGCTGTGAAGGCTGCTCACTCTGTTTTCAAAACCCAAATACATTTCATAAAAAATTTAAAGCTGATAATCTCACATTACACAAAGTTTGAAACTAGAGAATGAGAAAGATCACCCCAAAATCCCTCCTTCCTAACACAAGATCTGTTTTTATTTTGTTGAATTTCCATAGCCCAGTAAAGTATATGCTCCAATATCATTTAAATGTGGAATGGGTTAATAAAAGGCAATACATACAAGCAATTACTATATGCCAGGAATTGTTTTAGGTGCTTCACATTTGTTGGCCCATTTCATCTTTACAACAACGTGAGGTGGGCAGTATCATCATTGTTACCACCTCCATTTGGAAATGAGGTAACTGAAGCACAGAGAGGTTCAGCGACTTGCCTAAGGGCACACAGCTGGTAACTACAGGAGCTGGGAGTTGAACTCTGCCACACTGGTGCCAGGATCTCACCAAGCACACTACTTTTTTTTTTTTTTTAATCCTCACATGAGGATATTTTTTCCATTGCTTTTCAGAGAGAGTGGATGGGAAGGAGGGGGGAGAGAGAGAGAGACAGAGAGAGGGAGAGAAACATCAATGTGAGAGAGACACATTGGTTGCCTCCCGCACGTACACCAACTGGGGATGGGGAGCAAACGTGAAACCCAGGTATGTGTCCTTGACTGGGAATCGAACCTGAGACTCTTTGGTGTGTGGACTGGCGCTCTAACCATTGCACCACACTGGCAGGGCACTACTTTTTAAAATCATAATTGCTAATGCATGTGAAGGCTTACAATAAGTTATTATGGGCAATTTCAAACATAAAAACATGGGGAAAATGATGTAAGCAATCTCATGTCCCCATCACCCAGTTTTAATAATCATCACCTCATGGCCCATCTTCTTTGATTCCTGCACGTCCCTAGCCCAGATTATTTTGAAGCAAATCCAGTCATCATATCATTTCATCCACATTTTTTTTAGTATATATCTCCGGAAGAAAAGGAGAGTTTTTTATTTAAAAAATTACCACAATACCATATCATGTCCACGGACACAGACAATAGTGTGGTGAAAGCCCGGGGTGGGGAAGGGGCTGGGTGGGGAAGGGCAAAGATGGGGGGAAATGAGGGACACCTGTAATACTGTCAACAATAAATAAAAAATTATATTTCCTTAATAGCAATTTGACTAGTCAGTGTTCACATTTCCCTGATAATTTATTTTTTATTTTTTAAAAAAATATATCTTTATTGATTTCAGAGAGAGGAAAGGAGAGGGAGAGAGAGAGACAGAAACATCAATGATGAGAGAGTCATTGATTGAGCCCGCAACCCAGGCATGTGCCCTGACCGGGACTCGAACCCTGATCGCCTGGATCCTAGGTTGACGCTCAACCGCTGAGCCACGCCCGGCCGGGCTCCCTGATAATTTAATAAAATGTTTTTAAAAAAAATGTTGGTTTGGCCCTAGGCACTTTTGCTTAGTGGTTAGAGCATCAGCTAACTACTAGCATTAGTAGTTAGTCCATTAGCGGACTGAAGGGTCCCAGGTTCGATTGTGGCCAAGGGCACGACCGGGCCAAGGTCAGGGCACGTGTGGGAGGCAACCAATCGATGTGTCTCTCCCACATCGATGTCTCTCTCTCTCTCTCTCTCTCTCCCTTCCACTCTCTCTGAAAAGCAATGGAAAAAATATTCTTGGGTGAGAATAAAAAAAAAAAAGTTGGTTTGCTTAAATCAGGATCCAAATATATTGCTTAATTTGTTTTAATCTATAAATCTCTCCCTTTCCTTTTTTCTTCCAACTTATTTGGTGAGGGAATTGGGTGTTTTTCCAAGTCTTCCTTTTTCTACATTTTGCTGACTGCAGCCCTGGGGAATGCTCATGCTATTTTCCCCCCTGATCTTTTCATAGAACCTAGCATTTTCCCACACTGCCACATAGTTTTTACAGCCATTAACTATATGGCTTCAAGCTATTCCATCCAACCGATATACCATAATATTTTTCTTGGGCATTTAGGTTACTTTTGGTTTTCTACTATTATAAATAATGCCGGAGGGGGTAGCTCAGTTTCTTAGAGCATTGTGTGGATAGGCCAAGATTGTGGGTTCTATCCCCAGTCAGGGCACATACAAGAATCAACCCATGAATGCATAAATAAGTGGAACAACAAATTGATGTTTCTGTCTCCCTCTTTCTCTTCCTTCCTCTCTCTTTCTAAAATCAATCAATAAAATAAAATAAATAATGCTGGAATGAACATCCTCACATATACTAAGTACATGGGATGCTACCAGGAATGCAATCACAGCTATGAGGTTTCAGTGATTTTTCAGCCTCTTGGCACTGTTACCAATTGTTTGTACAAGGGGTTGTGCATTCCCCAGCACCACATAAGAGTGCTGTGACTCATTCTGAACAGTACTTAGGCCTGCCTACTCATGGCTCAGGGATGATTGGTGAAGACATGGTAATTATGAGGGTAGAGAGATAGAGAAGGAGAAATATGGTAACAGGGACTCAGGCTACGCTGAGCAGAAAGTGATCCACAATTTATCACAAACCTAGAGTGAGTCAGAACTCTGTTCAATCCCATTGTGAAAAAAAACCCTTGATAACAGGAGTTATTAATAGGGCATGGCATGTCCAGTAATCTTTCCGTTATACTATGCATTAGTCAGAACCTTATTTGAGATGTGAATCCAGTCTGGGTCAGTGGACTTCATAGAGATGTGAGGAAGCTGGGAAAGATCCAGACAGCTTTATCAACTCGATGAAGGTTGGAAGAATCCCAGAGAGAAGTCAAAGGACTGAAAGGACTGAAGTAGGTTCACTTTGGAAAAAACAGACCTTTTTTTTTTTTTTTTTGGCCTCAATGCCGTGGAGGTTTCTGTGGGAAGGACAACACTCAGTTATTTGCTTATGTCTTCAGAAGGCAGACTGTAAGGATAGGGGACTCCACAAGCAAGGAGAAACTTCTGTAGGACACAAGGAAGAACGTTTTCAGTTTCTGGGGTGATTATTTAGTCTTGGAATGGGTGCTCTTGTGCCACCGACCCTGGAACTATTAGAGAAGCTGTCTGTTCTCCTGCTCTGAGTGGTTCAGATATCCACCTGCTCAGTGCCCACTAGGTGCCTCCTGGGCCCCCACACCAGGTTTGTGACATCTGTTACTTGGTAGCCCTCTGGGGAAGGGTGGGTGAGGTCTGAAAGGTGTACTCCCCAGACTCCCTGGGCCAGTCTTCTCCTTTCTGTCCCCTCACATTCACTTCAGTGTGTGTTTACACCCAGTCAGTTTGGCATGTCATGATATCATCTGATCCTGCTATTCCAGCCCTGTCATGCACAAATGGACTTAGAAAGAAGTTGGGCGGGGCTAGTGGAAACTACTCAAAAAGGCCTTCTTGGTGATTCAGGAGACCTCAAGAGCCATTTAGTTAAACCTCCTACAGAAATAGCTTCCTATAATGCAACAGGTGCTTTACATACATTCTTTTGAATTTGCACAACCTTGGAGGTAGGGTTTCACAAGTGTGGAGTTAGAGACTGAGACAAGTTATTTGCCAGTGAAAGAGTGCCTGCTAAGTCTGCATGGCAGTAAAATCTGTGCTCTTTCCTTTAGAGCATGCAGATGTGAAAACTACAGAGAAGTGGAGCCTTCCACCCAAAGCCAAACATACCAACCTGGGACTGGAATTCTGTGTCCTATTTTTCAAGGAATCTTCCCAAGACACACGTCCTCTTCTGACATTTAATGTGGGAGGCCAAGGATGTGGCCCGGCTCAGGCCAGCCTTAGTCACCTAACTGAGTAGACAGGCTCTGGACAAATTCTTCCCACAGGCCACTTTCTCTGCTCTCCAAACTCTCATTCTAACCAATGTCATGAAAAGCCCGCTTCTAGAAGGGCCAGGCAGGACAAAGGGTTGGGCTAGTCTGATTCTGAAGGAGCCATTCTGGGGCCAGGGTGGAGGTGGCGAGTTGTAATTGAAATACTCTGACCTGAGATCAAATTCTGAGTTCTGGTTCAGGTTGGGACCCAGCAGGGACCTATGGCGAGTTACTTAAAACTGAGTTTGCTCATCTGCAAAACGGGGCATGTGTCAACTGCACTTGAAGCACCGCAGACGCAAAGGCAGTTATTACGCACCAAAATAATACCATTTGATCTTAGTATCAGGTCCTATTGAGACGCCCGAGGGGCCCAGAGAGACCAGGCCTAGAGTGGGCGGGGCTGGGCCGCGAGGGGACTACAACTCCCAGGAGGCACCGGGCCGGCCGGCGCTGGGCGGTGACGTTGCGGGGGCTGGCGCGGGGCGCTGATTCGGTCGAAGCTGCCAGCGGGGTGGCTGCGGCCGCGGGTTGTTGCAGCTGCTTAAGCAGCAGTGGCCCCCGCCCCCGGGCACCTCTCGCGGGCCCTCGAGGGCCCTACACCTCCGGCCCCGCAAGGTGAGTCCGAATGGGCGGCCTCGGGGTGGCCGAACCGGGAGGCGCCTGGGGATAGAGGTGGGGCGGGAATGGAGGTGGGAGCTGCAGGGGGGTCGCCCGGGGCTGGAGGGGACAGAGGCCGGGTGAGCGGAGGTGGGGGTGTGCATCGGCCCGAGGGATGCCCAAAGGCGAAAGTGGGGGCCGAGGCCGGGGGTGGAGCGTGGGGAGGAGCGCTAGAGCTCGCGCTTGGGGTGAGGGGCCCGGGGCGGCTGAGCTTCGGGGGTGAAGGTTTGGCCGCTTCCAGGGCTGGGAGAACGCGTGGAGGCGGGGGTGAGGCTCCGGACCTGGCCAGGCTCCGAGCGCGAGGTCCTAGGCTGGGGAGCGGAGCGGGTGGCCCCCCTTTGGTTTGAGGTCCCACTTAGAAAACCCAAACAATAGTGAGGACTCTGCCTCTTCTCTTCGCTTCACCTTCTCGCGGACTAGTGGGGGTTCGCTCTAGTACTCGCCTTCTTTCTATTTCTACCGCCCTCCGGAGTCCAGAGCTAAGAGGGGAGCTACTGTGGCCCTGCGGGTTGAGGGGTGGGCAGAATGAAAATGGCATTGTGGCGTGCTGCCAGGGACTCCCCGTCGGGGTCCAGTTGCAGGCTTGGGTGTTTTGTGCTCCTTTACCCAGAAGGGAAAAGGTTTGTTACTTAAAAGGCTGCTCTGCTTGAGGGAGAGAATGGGAATCTCTCACCTGGCAGCTGCCCTGGGACTACCTGTGGCCTTGGCTTAGGTGTTTGACAGACACGCTGGGCAGGAATATTTGTGTTTGGAGGCAGGGGGAAGGAAAGGGAGTAGTGGGAAACAGCTACCAGCAAGAAAGTAGTTAACAGAACAGAGTTGCTGCAGGCTCTGGTTGAGGCAGGTTATGAAACCACATCAGGGACTGGTACAGGCAGCCACCTGCCAGCTATGGCCTCTGAACTTTTCAGTCTCAGATGTTGTAGATTTTCTTTACTTCTGCCAGCTTCTCCCCACATCTCTCCTTCTGGGCTAGGGACAATTTTGGTTATTTTACTAACGGAAATGAAATGTATGTACCCTTAGTTACACAAAAGGCTTGGAGTACTTCCTGGCTGCCAGTCTGTTTTCTTAGTTTATTGATCTGGTCTATCCTTTTTTGGGGGAAGAGGTCTCCGGGGATTTCTGCTCTCAGGGCAGTTAGTGTCCAGGCTCACGAAGAAGCTTCCCAGGGTGCCAGCTCCTAAGTGTAGCCCCCTCATAGACTCATCTGGCTTCATTGGATGCCCTCTTTCAGCCAGAAAGGAGTGTAGAGTGACCTGGGATTCAGCAAGATCCTTGGCATTCCTGGACAAAATACCAGAGAGGGCTAGGGGTCTCTACTTCTACACCCTGTACGTCTAGGTTAGAAGTGGGGAGAGGCAGCAGCTTCTGGTAGACTGGGGAGCTGTTTCTCCTTAGTCAGTAGTAAGTCCTTCAGAGACCTCAGTTGCTAGCCAGCCCCATCTCTCCCCACCTCCCAAGGTGGAAGCTTTTGCATAGTAGGTTCCCAGGAGCTGTGTTAGGGTAACTGAAGCCCCAAGCCCCTGGGAAGGTGAAAACCCAGCCAGTCCTGGTTTTCTAGTTCCCTGAGTTTCTGTTGGGCCCAATTATCCAGCCTAATGGGCTGAGCTGATGTGCCCCAGGAACATCACTTCTTCTGAGATGCACCCTGGGTCATCTCACATATGTTTGCCTATTGGAGAAGTGTGTTGTGTGTCACATTTCCCCTGAGGTCTCTAAGCTTTGAGCTGTCTGAGAAGAGGAAACTTGTTTCCATTATCCTGGAGCTAAGGAACTAATGCTTGAGAAACCTGGTGCCTACACATGCTCGGCTGTGATCTTAGTCAGAGATAGATAGCAACGGAGTCTGGGGGGCTTCACTGCAGCAGGGTGAGGGAGGTGGCCTTCTGGGTACTTCCAGGATATACTTCCATCTGGGACCCCTTTCTGTGTCTCCAGGAAAGATGGGGCTGTTACCATGGTAATGACCTTAGGGTCTTTATCAGACAGGACCTTCCCTCAGCTCAGGAGATGAACCAATACAAAGGCACCATCTGTTCCCACCTCCTGCTGGTCACAGGGCCCTCAGGGATCTGGCGACAGCAGAGCTCTGGACAAGAGACTGCTCATTTCCTTCCTTACCTGCATCCAGGAGTGCAGCTGAGTTGCATTGTTTCCTGGGCACCAAGGGCAATCCTGGTTTCTGCTACTGCATGCTTCTCCCATCAGAGCTGGGCAAGGGAAGGCAAGGTGCTACGAACACCTGGAAACAGGTGCTGGTGCTGGGAAAAGAGGCTAAAGTGAGCCTCTTTTGGTAGACTTGGGGAACTGTTCCTCTCTCCTTAGTCAGTAGTAAGTCCTTCAGAGCCCTCAGTTCCTAACCAGCCCCATCCCTCCCCACCTCCCAAGGTGGGGGCTTTTGCATAGTAGGTTCCCAGGAGCTGTGTTAGGGTAACTGAAGCCCCAAGCCCCTGGGAAGGTGAAAACCCAGCCAGTCCCGGTTTTCTAGTTCCCTGAGTTTCTATTGGGCCCAATTATCCAGCCTAATGGAAAGGGGGCAGGAGAGAGGCTGCAGGTGTGGTTTTGTGACATTGGGAGGGGTATGTTGATGTGGGTTCCAGCTATTGTGGGAGCTGTAGATGTTGGCCATGTTCTCTCTCCTCACCTCTCTGGTGGGGAAAAGGGCCCTGGTGGTTTGGCAGCAGAGTGGGTCACATCACGAGTGTTAGCCTGAGTTGCTGCCAAGTGGATAAAACATCTGGTTGGGTGGTTTTGTGTCACCAAGAAGGAGACTTCCAGGTCTGGGCAAAGGTTGTCCCTAGTCTGCTGTTTTCTCTTTTCTTTTCTCCCTCCCTCTTTCTATCCTGTCAGCCCTCCTGGGTCTGGATTGGTAGACCCAGTACTGGAAAATTAGGGGAGATGGGTAGAAGCAATGACACCTGCCTCCCCCCAGTATTTTATCCAGTGGTCTCCTTGCAGGGCCCACATCCTTTTATTTCTTCTGATGTAGAAGGTGGGGAAAGGGTAGATGTTCCATATCAACCCTCGGTGAGACAGTCCAGCAGGGGTTATGCTGATTGATTTTTTAGGGTACAGGCTTTGTGAGAAGAGGGCCCTTGCGGGAATGCTCTGGATGATGAGACTGAGGGAGGGGTAGTGGTTTCTTTGCTCTGGGGCTGAATGCTTCTTGATGACCTATCCTCCCAGGCAATCTGACTGGAAGGGGACTGTCCCAGTTGGATGATGTATGGTGTTTATCCCAGTATTGGGAAATGAAGAAAGTTCAGTCCACATGGACTTTCTTTGGCCTCCTTGTTTGTGAATCAAAACAGTAGAACTGTCTGGAATTCTTGGGGAGAACAGGATTTGGAGGGTGTGAGGGGGCAGAGAAAGTGGTGTGACCTGTCTCACCTGTGCTGCTTGTTTGCAGAACAGCGGCAGGAGGGGGCAGCAGGATGAACGTGGGCACGGCACACAGTGAAGTGAACCCTAACACACGGGTGATGAACAGCCGCGGCATCTGGCTCTCCTATGTGCTGGCCATCGGGCTTCTCCATGTCGTGCTGCTCAGCATCCCCTTCGTGAGCGTCCCTGTCGTCTGGACCCTTACCAACCTCATCCACAATATGGTGAGGGTCTGCCTGCTGCCCACTCCAATTGTGTGGGCTGAGGAGTAGAAGGAGCCCCCAGACATGGGCCAGAAGTCAGGGTGACATGCTGACAACTTCTGTCACCAGAGTCCAGACCAAGCTCTCTCATCTCTGCCCCACTTCCCCTTCTGGGTTCCAGCCCTGTGCACTCAATGAAAGGACTAAAATCTGCAGATTTCTCCATATCTCCAGGATGAGATAGCTTGTGTACCTGAAAGATGGGCCATTGAGAGCTGAACTAAGGGTCCCAGAGTCCCCAGGACTCAGGCGCCTAGCCTGGTGCAGAAATTCCCCTTCCCCAAATTAGGATCTCAAACCATCTTTGACTCTTGCCTCTCTCTGCTCCCTCACCATCTGCTTGCTACCTTGTACTCTTTTGGTGGACAGGCAGGGGCCTAGTTCCTTCCCACCAGCTTGTCCCCTCCAGGCTGGCACAGGGAGGCTACTGTGGGACTGGAGGGCAGTTCTACGCTACCTCCTTCCATGTGTCTCCTCATGTCAGGCCTGCCCTCTCACCCTTATTCTCTTGCCAGGCTCCCAGCTGCTTCATCCTGACCTCCAGCCCACATGCCCCTGCCCACCAGAGGGAGGCTCCAGATCACCCAGAACCCACTTCTGTGACTAGGGTGGAGGAGCTAAGCTGGAGGGCGTTTTGCCTTTTGTGTCCTCTAATGAAAGCCCCTCCCTCCAGGGCATGTACATCTTCCTACACACCGTGAAGGGGACACCCTTCGAGACCCCGGACCAGGGCAAGGCAAGGTTGCTAACCCACTGGGAGCAGATGGACTACGGGGTTCAGTTCACAGCGTCTCGGAAGTTCTTGACCATCACACCCATTGTGCTGTGAGTGCCCTGGGTAGAGGAGGACTCTAGTAGTCAGGCCAAGGCCTGGGAGACCCTGGGGCCCACCAGGCCTAAACCCCTCGTTAGTTTGGCTCTTAGTATAGGAATGAGGAAAGGAAGGGAAGTTGGAGCATCTCTGGTCATATGTTGGCTCAGGCCTTGCACCTCCCTGGCCCTCTTTCTTTAGTTGGGGCATCCTTCCTGCCAGTGAGGTAGGCCCTCAGGCCTGGGGTAAAGCAGTGGGACTGGGTTGGGAGGGATCTCTCTATCCGGGAGATCTTGCCATCCTATTTCTGTCCTGGGGGCCTTTCCCATAACTTCTCAGCTGTCAGGAATTTGCCTCTCCCCACCCAGGGAGTGAGGGAGGGAGGGGTCCTCCAAACAGAGTCTTATACCTCTCCTTAATTTTCCACCAGGTACTTTCTCACCAGCTTCTATACCAAGTATGACCAGATCCATTTCATCCTCAACACTGTGTCTTTGATGAGTGTGCTCATCCCCAAGTTGCCGCAGCTCCATGGAGTCCGGATTTTTGGAATCAATAAGTACTGAGGGTGTAGCCCCTTTCCCTGCCCAGATGGCAGGAGAGGGGTAGAAGCCTGTGTTGTGTTGCTGAAGACAGAAGGAGCCTCTGGATACTGCCAGAGATGGGGGTTGAGCCTCTGGGCCCTAGTTTCCCCCCTTCCTTCCCCCAGTAGCCAACTTGAAGTAGCTTATAATGGAGTTGGGGTTTCCCCCCACCCACGCCCCCCGGCCTCTAACCCTTCTGATTTTTTTTATCTTTTTCTTTTGCCTTTTGGATAGAGACTCCTGGGGGGTGGTCATGGAATTGGCTGGGCTTCCAGGCTGAACACAGGCCCGTGAGCTTGGGACAAGAGGCAAGGGAAACCCCCTGCTCACTTTCTCGTTCTCAGATCGCTAAAGCACTTTAACCCCTGTGAGGGGACGGTACAGCTTCTAGATTGTTTCACTTTAGTTCTGAAGCTCTTAGGATGACTCTCAGTGTGTGCTTGTATTTATGAAAGCCAGTGGGTGATGGTGCCTCATTCCTCTGGGTAGAGCACGTCTAATCAAAGCCTCATGCTTTTGGTGGCTCTCCTATAACCCACCCTGGGTAGTGGGTGGGAGTGGGGAGGGTAAGGAGAGGGATGGTAGAGCTGGGTGTGGATGGCCTGGTCCCAGAGGTGAGGGGGCCAGGATTGCTGCCATGCTGCCTTGTTGGAGGCCGGGAGGGTATAAGAGGGGGTGGGGATGGTGAGTTGAGACTCAGAAAAAGGGGATCACATAGCAGCAGACATTGGTGTGAGGGAAGGAGGGTGGGGACAGAAGCTAGACCCAACCTCACCCTTTGGGAAGTGGTCAGGGAGGGGGCATGCTTGGAGAGTTAATTTACCTACAGCATGGGGGTTGTAATAGGGAGACTGCTGTGAGTTTGAGGCTCCCAGGTTGGTGTGAGGGGGTGGAGATGGGTGTAAGAGGCCTGTGAGTCGTTATAAGCACAGGTCCAGTTTGACACTGCCTTCTGCAGTATTGTGAAGGGCATGGGGAAACTGGGACAGAAATGATGAACGGTGGGGCCCTTCACTTCTCAGCCTCCCTGTGTAGCTGGCACTGGGGCAGGGCCTCTTGTGCGGCATGCACACATGGGGCTTTGAGGCCACCCCCAAGTGAGTCAGTGGGCTGCAGAGTCCTGCCTGGTC
Organism: Miniopterus natalensis; assembly: GCF_054644295.1. Classification (NCBI taxonomy): domain Eukaryota; kingdom Metazoa; phylum Chordata; class Mammalia; order Chiroptera; family Miniopteridae; genus Miniopterus; species Miniopterus natalensis. The sequence continues at coordinate 24,727,411 of NC_142097.1, forward strand.
CCTGCTGGTGCAGGGCAGTGGAAGGAGCAAGGAGTGGCCTGTAGGCACTGTCTCCTCACCCTGAGAGGAGGAGAGGTTGGGCAGGAGCCCCAGCAGGGCTGGAGAGGAGCTGCCTTCTCCCTCCCCAATCTGACTAGGGCCTGTGTTACTTTTGAAAAGGTGTGGGTGCCCGTGCCCCTTCCCAGGGCCCCGAGGGACAAGGGGACGTTATTGGCTCTGTTTTCTGCCTCTTGGTCCCCTGGCGCCCACCCCATGTATCATAGGGAACTTTCACCTCAAAATCTTTCTAAGCAAAGTGTGAATAGGATTTTTACTCCCTTTGTACAGTATTCTGAGAAGTGCAAATAAAGGACAGTGTGTTCCTGTTTCCCCTTGAGTCTGGTTTCTGCTTCCTGGAGGGCCCTGGGGTGGGGGCAGGGGGCAGGGGTGTGGGAAGCAGCTCCTGCTGAGGGCAGTGTGGAAGCATCAGTTGGACCGTCTGCCTGGATAGTAGAAGGGACCCTGTGACTGCTGCTCTTCCTACTGTCCCAGCAGAGCAAGGAGCTGTGAGGGAACAAAGCAGCCACAGGCGGAGAGCAGAACTCTGTCTGTGACTTTACCTGGCTGTTCTAACCTCAGGACAGAACTTCCACCTCTGGGCTCCACTGGTGGCGCTGGCAGGAAGATGGCTTATGCCATGGCCAGGGAGGAGGTAAGTCCAGCAATTGCTTCATAAATGAAGCTGGAGGTGCCCAATCCGTTCCGCTGAATGCCTTCCCCTGTTCTGACTTCTCTCCCGTCAGTCCTTCCTCCCCGGGAGGACTGCATCTCCTCCTGGCCTATGTGTCTTAGAGGAATCCTCATGCCGCTTTTCCCTGCCGTAAGGATGAGTGGGAGGGGAGAAGGTAACCCTCAGGACTTACTTAGGCTCACATGGCCAGAGAGGGAGGAGTGCTTTAGCGAAGGAACTTAGCTCTCTGAACTCTTATCTCCAAGCTTCTTAGTATTTCAGTTTGTTCTGAGCAGTAATCATCTGCTATTCCTAGGACAGGTACAAAGTCCTGGGTATAAGGAAGCGGCTCCTCTCTGGCCCTGGCCCAGCATCACAGTGTCCTTGGAGTGGGTGTCGGGAAGAGTACAGGCCCACCTACCGCTGCTACCCCTACTGCCCCTGAGTGAGGCCCACACAGCACTGGGAGGAGAAATGCAGCCACCTGGGCTCAGTCCTAGAGGTGGGGTGTCTGGGAGCTTCTGTAGACCTACAATAGTGCAGTCAGCGCCCAGCTGGTGTGGTTCAATGGTTGAACATCGACCTATGCACCAAGAGATCGCTGGTTCAGTTCCCGGTCAGGGCACATGCCCGTGTTGCAGGCTTAATCCCCGGTGGGGGGTGTGCAGGAGGCAGCCAAATGGTGTTTCTCACACAGATGTTTTAATCTCTCCCTCTCCCTTCTCTCTCTCAAAAAATCAATAAAAAAGTATTAAAAAAAAAAGTATAGTCCGGTGAGGGCCTGGGACACATCGGCAATAATTGGTTCAAATCCCAGCTCTGCCACTTACTGGTTTTGTGGCCTTGTCAAATTACTTCTCTGAGCTTCAGTTTCTTCCTCTGTTGTATAAAGATAATACCTCTTAGGGCTATTGTGAGGATTAGCACAATGCCTGGCATGTAGTAAACACTTAATACATGATAGGCATATTAGTATGATTACTATTACTACCATCATCATCTCCTGAAACGTTCTTTTTTGAACTGAGGGAGGCAGGGGCCAGAAGACAGGATTATCTCTGACCAAGGGGTGGTCCCTGAGGTCCCTCCCTGGAAAAGGAGGTGGGTAAAGAAGACAGGTGCCTGAGAGGGCCACATGGGAGCATGTGGTGGGAGCGAGGCGTAGTCCTCCCCTTTGACCCAGCCTCTGAATCTTCAGTGTTTCCCACCATAGCATGGCATTTGGGTAATTGTTCTAGCTAGATCACTCATATCCCTAACACAGCCATAGCCATTGTCTGCTGGCACTTGGTTGGTACCCACCTGTATTCTATTTATTTCAAACTCACTGAGTTGCATGGCCTAGTGTGCCTCTTTCTGCAGCATTCCCTGGCCCAAGCTTGCCTGCTCACCTAGAATATTTATCAGATATAGATAGAGGTATACCACTTGCTCCCTGGGTTCAAAAGGAGGGGGAAGTTTCTTACCTCTTGCCTTATTTGCCTCCAGCCCAGCCCTAAAGTGGCTTATCTAAAGGTCTGAGAGGTGGGGCACCTAGCCCTACACAGCTTTCCAGTTCCTTTCGATTCCCTTGTTATAGCTTCCTCAGACGCTGTTGCAAGGAACTGTGCAGAGATCTTACAGAAGGGATTCTCATAACCATTTCTGGTGAGCAGCTGAAGACACAGGAGAGGTGGGTGGCACCTGAAATAGGTCTGTGGGCCCTTGGGCACTGCCTTTCCAGACACCCAGAAGAATTCCTAGGTTGGGAGTGAGTTGAGAGTTGGACACCATGATAGGGGCAGGGACAGAAAAGGAAGCACTTAAGGGAATGTGGTCAGAGGAAGGATGGGGAAGTAGAATCCTGGCCTCAGGAGGGAAGCAAAGGAGCCTGAGGGAAGGGAAAGAAATCTCAAAAAGAGGAGTTGCCGAGTGATTGATAGAAGGGGAGAAGGTAAGAAGGATCTGGAGGTAAGAGAGCCTGAAAGGCCTAATGTGGTGGGGACAAAGAGCTACTGCTGAACAGAAACGGGGAGGGAGCAGCTGTGTCAAACTGGACTGGGGATGAGCCTGTGGAGGGTCCCACAGAGCGGGGGACATAGAATGGTTACAGGGGCTACCTGTAGACCAGGAGAGGGTGAAGGGGAAAGTGGGTGGGGGAGATGCCCAGGTGGCATTTTGGAATTCATTTTATTTTACCAAGTGTAAGGAGACCCTTCAGAAGGTGACCAGAAACTGAGGAGAGAGACCTGGAGGGGGGCTGGCCAGGCTACCCAGCTCCAAGCCACTCTTGCACTCCACCCTCTTAACCCCCTCGTTAATCCCCACCCGAGGATATTTTTTCCATTGATTTTTAGAGTGGAAGGGAGGGAAGGGGGGGGAGAAAAAGAGAGAGGGAGGGAGGGAGGGAGGAAAGGTGAGACAGAGACATTGATTGGTTGCCTCCTGCATGTGCCCTGACCAGGGGCCGGGGATCAAACCTGCAACCCAGGTACGTGCCCTTGAAACCTGTCAGCATCAACGATGCTTCTGACTTCAGTAGAACCCGTGATCCTTCGGTGTGTAGGCCGACGCTCTAACTACTGAGCAACATGGGCTGGGAGCCTTTCTCTTTTGTTTCCTTTTGAAGTTTACTTGGGAAATGGTTGGTAGGGGTACCCATGCAACTGCTTTGCAGAAGACAGCAAGGGAGGGAGGCCCAGGAGTCAGAACCAAAGGAAGAAGTAATCATTTGGGGTTGGTAATGTGAGGCCTGGCAGCTATGCCCCTCATCCCTTCCTGGGTCCTCTGTTTATCAACACTGGTGAGAGTCTGGCTAGGGGATGGTGGGCCTGCCTTCCCATCTCTCAAGGTCCCTCTGGGCAAGGGGACAACTCTGCTCTGGGAGATACAGAAAACAGGTCTCACTTTCCATTTGGGACAATCACTATTCCATCCCTCCTCCAGAACGGTTCCATGAGGGGCAGAGGAGAATCAGCATTTGTGGTGATCACTCCTCTTTAGTGTGTAGTGACCACCTTACCTTCTAGAAACAGGGAAGGCAAATAATCCCAAGTCCTGGTTGTCCTAGAACCTTTGGATCTTCCTTGACCCCAAGCTGCCAAAGGTAGATTTAAAAACCTGAATATCTCCCAAACTGAAATTGGCTTTCTTTTCCCAGTTGGTCCAGGCACAATGCCCAGTATATTTGAGACCATCACAAGAGCTGTGGTCCATGAGTTGGATGCTGGAGGCGAGACGATTGCAGCCAGAAGCATCATTGATGCTGACAGGTTTCGTTGCTTCTGTCTGGTGACGGGGAAGAGAAGTTTGTTGGGACACCATTACTACAGTACAGGCCTCACCCTAGAGGACATACTGGAGAGAGAGGAGGATAAAGAGCAGTTTGAAAAATTGGATTCTGGACCCCAAGGTCAGTATGAGGTACATGAGAGATAACCAGCCAGGAGACTTTGCTCCCACCTACTCTACCCCACCCTCAACTCCCCATTGCCAACAACCAAGTCAACCAGTCAACAAAGAAACTGTGGAATTTGTATGAACATGTCCACACACCTCAGTTTAAGAAATACACAGAAGAGCTGCAGGGGAGATGGGAATGGGGGAAGTGGAAATTTGTTTTTCTTGGAAACTATTCCTAACTAGTCTTTTTCGCCCCCATTTTTTACGCCTGGTGGGCATGGGTGTAAAATAATTTTTTTGTAAATAATTTTTTTAAAGCTTTTTAAAATAATTAATTAATTAATTAAATATATCTTTATTGATTTCAGAGAAAGGAAAGGAAAGGGAGAGAGAGAGATAGGAACATCAATGATGAGAGAGTCATTGATTGAGCCCACAACCCCGGGCATGTGCCCTGACCAGGAATTGAACCCCGATCGCCTGGATCCTAGGTCGATGCTCAACCGCTGAGCCACGCCCGGCCAGGCTGTAAATAATTTTTTAAAAATATGTTTTTATTGATTTCAGAGAGAAGAAGGGAGAGGGAGAGAGACAGAAACATCAGTGATGAGAGTCATTGATCGGCTGCCTCCTGCACACCCCCTATTGCGGATTGAGGCGAGAACCTGGGCATGTGCCCTGACCGGGAATCAAACCATGGACTCCTGATTCATGGGTCAATGCTCAACCACTGAAGCATGCTGGCCGGGTATAAATAATTTCTTTTAAAATTAGCTGATGTCTTCCCATGTGTTTATATGTTTATCATTTAAGTGGATAAATAAATAGAGGTTGTTTGCTTAGCAGTTAAGAAAGGCTTTAGAGCTGGGGGCATCTGGTTTCTCAGCCTGGTTCTGCCACCTCCCAGCTGGGTGACCTCTGAACAAGTTTGTTTCTTCATCTGTCAACTCGAGCAGACTGTTGTAAGAATCAAATAAGATAAATTATGTAAATCATTTATCACGGTGCCTGCACAGAGGGAAAACTCAAAGTTCGCCCCAAGCGTCCTGCTGTGGCGGTTATTATTTCATCCCTCGTGTTCCCTGGAGATCATGACTAAGTGGCTGGTGAGCAGAACTCCCCAAGGGCTTGAGGGGATTCATAGAGGAGTATGTTCCATCCCCTGCCTCACACATAGCTATTCTTGGGGTTTTTTGGATTTGGGAAGCCCCAGGGTAAGTGTTGTTGAACCCTCATTTGGAGACTTATATCAATGTCTCACGCCTCATGGAGAGGAGTTTTACAGTTCAGACATCTCGGCTCCCACCCATTTGGGCCTCACCATGAGATGGGAGAGAATTCTAACAGTACCACTGTACAGTTTCAGAGCACCTGCCATGTGCTAGGCACTGCTGTTATGTGACTAAGAACGGTGTCCAGATTACTCAGAGGTGGCGGGTGTTTTCATATTGGAGTTTACTTAGGAAAATTTCAGATTAGCATTTTTCTAAGACTCTGAGTCAATTCTCTGAAAAGCAAATTGCCAAGAGCCAGCTTACTAAAAGCTAGTTCTCAATCAGTTTGCCAAATGACCTGTGCCCTGAAACCAGGACTTAGGATGTTTTGCCAAGATCATAAAAATTTGACTAAGTCAGTTTAACTTCCTTTAAGGGAAAGTCTCTCTGTTTGCATAAAACATTCAGAGGCAGAGGTGAAACCAAACTTTAAAAAAAATCCATAAGAATGAAGTGAATTGGTAATTTGAATTTTTAGCAACTTGACCTGCTCCCTTTTCAAATGGGTTATTTTTTTTTAACTACATGGTGCTGATGGTGTTGTTAAAGTGTGCCTAGGTTTTTTTGGTGTTTGCTTGTCCTTACTATCTAAAGTCCATACTTCACTGAGATTATCTTAATTTATCTAAAGTCCCTTTCCTGTTACAGGGCCCCATCCAAGATATCACATTACATTTAGTCATCATATCTCCTTAGGCTCCTTTTGGCTGTGACAATTTCTTAGACTTTCCTTGTTTTTGACAGTTTTGTAGGATGCCTCTCTACTGAAATTTCTCTCTTGTCTTTTTCTCATGGTTAGACTGAAGTAATAATGGGTTTTGGGAAGGAGGACCATAGAGGTAAAGTGCTATTCTCATTACACAATATCAAGGGTACATACTATCAACATGATTCTCACTGTTGATGTTTATCTTGGTCACCTGTGACCTGCCATAGGCCGAGGAAGTGTTCATCAAGTTTCTCCACTATAAAGTTAGTCTTTTATTCCCCTCTCCATGCTGTACTCTTTTTTTTCCCCCCTCTCTAACATTTTTATTGATTTTTAGAGGGAGAAAAAGGGAGAGGGAGAGAGACAGAAACATGGATGTGAGAGTGAAACAGCAATTGGCTGCCTCCTGCATGCTCCCATCGGAGATCTGCCATTGGAGATCAAGCCTGAAACCTGGGCATGTGCCCTGACCAGGAATACAACTGGCAACCCTTTGGTATATGGGATGATGCCCAACCAACTGAGCCACACTGGCCAGGGTGCCATGCTATACTCTGTGTGCATAAGGTTTGATTTTCCTTTTCTCTCTGATAAAGTACATACAAGCTTTTACACTGCTCAAGAGACAAATGGGTCCTGAGATGTTAGTGTCGCACATACAAGACTGATTCCAGGCACTATTTCCACTTCTGCCATGTCTCGCCAGTTCCAAAATGCATTTTCTCTGGAAATTCAGAGATCAGTGTGACCTTTACCCTTCTCTTTCCAGGTCAAAGGGCTGAGTTCGAAGCTGTGGATCAGGTAGACTCAATGGTGATGTCAGAAGTGAAATTGCCCAAAGACATTACAATTGAAGGGAGCTTTCAGGAGTCCCACGAGCATAACATTATGATTTTGGTGTCCAGGATACCCCAGAAATATCTGAATTCCCTCCAGAACAGGTGAGGTTGGAGGTAGGCAGCAGTGGGGAGAATGAAGAGAAGCCCATTTTGGGCACCAAGGGCACCTGGGGGGCGGGGCAGCCTCACTCCCCGTGCCCAGCACTCCTCCAACCCACTCCTTTCCTCACGCGTGCCACCTCCACCTCCAGGAAGTTGCCTCATTCTCCCAGGATCAGCCTCCAGGAAACCTTCTTCTGAAGCCCTCAATTCACTCACATCCCTGCTGCCCTCCAGGGTGACTGATTTCTCTGGCTTGAACCCTAACCTACTGGTTCCAAGAGATCACTCTCCTGTTTTCTTATACTGAGTGCCCAAATCTGTATTTTGTGCTTTTTTCACTCTGCTTTGTGGCAAGCCAGAGGTTTTCATGCCCCTCTCTTTCACTGGACTAGGAACAACTTGTGATCAGGGACTGACTTTACTAACCTCTCTGGGTTTATCCCCAGCATCCAGCAGGTTCTCAGTAAGAGAGCTGAAGAGAAGCGAGCACAGTGAAATTAAAGCACCTCTGTAGAACATTTCCTGCACAGAAAGTGCCACCACCCCACCCCAGTGCCACAGAGGTTCTTCCTCTGTGGAAGTACCTTGGTGATGTCCTTGAAGTCCCTCTGATAGCTGAGGTGCTTCCAAGGGACTTAAAGGACATCACCAGCCTTCCCCTCAGCAATTGTTTTTGTCGCTAGTGTTGATGTTTTCTTCCATAGCTGGAATTGTTGGAAACTGTGGAGCAGCTCAGGAAAGGGGGCCTCAGGGTTAGCCCTCCCTGAATGGGTGGATTTGTTTTTCCTTTTTAATTAGAAAATGAAAGGCTTATAGTGAAATTTTACTGGTCCTTTGGCCAGTCCTTTGAACTACCTCTCCCCACCACAGTATTGTTGGGAAGGAGTCTTTGGAATTTTTCTAAGGGAGCTCAATTTTTTTCTAGAAGGCCTGTTGTTTCTTGGGTGAGGTTAAGTGGTTTGTGCATATAGAGTTGGGGGGCAGGGTACTAGACAGGTAGAGGAAGGTCGGCAGAGGCAAGGATGTAGGTCTTCTGTAAGGGTCTTTGATTGCAAATACCAGAAGTTCCATTAGGCATTTAGTCACAAAATGAATTTCCTTATGGAATTGGAGATGCCTCCTGGAGCCCAAGGGTGGACAGTGTGTCCAGGCCCCAGAAACCAGTTTGAGGAGGTGGAGCCCTTTCTCAGAGAAGGGGATGTTGTGTGCTGGGTAGATGCCTATCTTGGTGTCATGGGAAAGGTGTACACTTTGGACTCATACAGAGCAGGGTTTGAATCCCAGCTCTGTACTTATTAGGTGTGTGACCTTGGACCATTCATAACCTGCCTCTGAGCCTCAATTTCCTCATGTGAAAATGGGTTCAATTCTGCCTGCATCATAGGGTTGTGGTGAGGGTGAAATGAAATGGCATGTGAAGGAGCTTGCAGTGCTGGCACATTCTCCCATAAATGCTAGTGAGCTCCCTTCCCACTTGCCTCCTCTTGCCCCCATGGTGGGTAAAGTGCACTTAATCACAAATAGGAACTGGCTGATTGAGAGGGACAAATGTCACTGAGAGGTGAGTCCCCTGAGATTCTGAACTTTCACCCCCTACACTCCCTCCAGGAAGCTGAAGAGTCAACTACCTCCTTCGTTTCTATCAATGCAGAGAAGGGGAGAAGACCTGTATCTGGTGACAGAAACTCTGGAGACAAAAAAGAAGGAAACCCTGAAAAGTAAACGACAGTTTACATTTTGGAGCCAGCTGAACTTTCTCAGCCTCAAATGTGAACGCAAGGTTGGGATCTTGGGGAACAGGGCCTGGGGGGAGAGCCAGCCTGGGCCCACCCACTGCCGGTGGAGGAATCCCAGCCCAGACTCCAGGCTCTTCAGCTCTTCCTCCAGGCCTCCCTGAGCAGGCTTGCTCAGGCCTTCTTAGGACTTCCTTCCTTGCCCAAGAAGATGTGTGTGCATCGCTAAGTTCTTCCCCTGGTACTCTCCAGTGATACCCTGTGCTCATCTGCTCCATAGGGCTTCCCGCGGTTCATCATTACATGGGGGTTTCTCTTATTCATTGTTCGCCCCCTGTTCTAAGAGGTAGGCGGGCAGGAGTCACAGCACCTGGAACAAAACAGGTCCTCAATGAACATTTGTTGAATGGACAGTGGAAACAGCATGCATTTTTAAGGTCAGATGTGTGTTCAGCCCTGGCCAGTTTTGCTCAGTGGTTAGAGCGTTGGCCCTCGGACTGAAGGGTCCAGATTTGATTCTGGCCAAGGGCATGTACCTTGGTTGCGGGCTCGATCCCCGGCCCCAGGTCCAGGTGTGTGCGGGAGGCAGCCAGTCAATGTGTCTCTCTCACATTGATGTTTCTTTCTGTTCTCCTCTCTCTCCCCCTTCCACTCTGAAAAGCAATGGAAAAAAATATCCTCAGGTGAGGATTGGGGGAAAAAAAGGTCAGATGTGGGTTCAAATTTCAGCTTTGCTACAGTTTTTAGCTGTGAAACTGGCTGACCTACTGACCCTCTCTGAGCCTCAGTTCTCTCATCTGTAAAATGGGCATAAAATCTCTACCTCCCAGGATTGTTTGGGAGGTCAGGCAAGATAACTATGTAAAGCACCTAGTAATCAATTAATGGGAGTTCCTTTTTCCTAGCACGGAAGGGAAGTGACTATCCCCCCAAATACGGTCCTGGGCTATCGAATAAAGCAGCTCTTCTTCCCCAACATGGAAGGAATGAGTAAGCAAGGCCTGGTTGGGGCAGGGTAGGGGGAGCCTGACACACAAGTGGGGTGGGGGTTGATTCAGCCAGGCTCTGTGTCAGCCTGCAGGGGCCTTGGGCTTGAAGGTGCTCACCAGGAAGGAAGAGGGCGGGTTCAGAGCTGGGAAGAAGGACTAAGGCTCCTTGCTCAGGCACCACTGAACCAAGGATCTGCTCCATCATGACACTAATTCTTCTTTAGAGGCTTTAACTCCCATCTCTCTCCCAGTATTTATTTTTTTTGGTGAGGGGGTGGGCGTGAGGACTGGGGAGAGACTAGAAAGAGGAACTTAAAGAAAATTGGTCTTTCTGATAACTGTTCTCTCTTTCTCTCTCTTTTCGTGTTGGTTTAGATATTTGTTTCTCCGGGAAAACAAAATCCTTTCCAGAAGGTGAGTGAGCTTCTGGGCCTGTTCATCATTCCAGAATGGGCAAGGATACTATTTTTAAAAAGAGGATAACAAATAACAAATGGCCTAGAAATGTAGAGTTATTAAGACTAAGAATGTAATAGGATGCACCAGGGGTGGAGACTGTGGGGAAGGCAGGAGAAAAATGTGTCTGTTGGAGAAGCAGATTGGATTGCATGTTGGCCTAGCGTTTCCAGGCTCTGACAACTTTGACTTGCTTTGTGGGGGTCAGTGTGCTGGATCCCCGGGTCACAGCCCTTACTGAAGCCTTATTGGCCTACGAAGCATATTTGAATTACACGGTCAGTGCCCATATGATAGCACTGGTTGTAAAAGGAGCACTGGATTAGGGAATCAGATGGCCTTAGGGTCTAGTCCTGTCTCTCTCACTCATTAGCTCTATAGCCTCTGGAGCCATGGTTTTCCTGACTTTAAAATGAATGGGTTAGACTAGAAGATCCCTGTGATTCTGAATGTGGCTTCCTTTGGAATTTCAGAGTCTTTCCCTGGATCCCAGGAGAACTGTACTGCCTAATAGGCCTTGGAAAGGGGTAGTGAGGTCTAGGTGTGGTTGAAAATTCAAGAAACTCCCAGGAGTTGTAGAAGTTACAGGTTCAGTCCTCGCAAGGCCTTGCTAGCTCAAAAGGGTGAATCTCTGTCATTCTTAAGTGCTGTAACAGAGGAGTCAGGAGGTGGACTCCAGTTCCTGCTCTGACGCATAGTTGCTGAGTACTGAAGGCATGCCGCACCCTCCTGGGCTGCTTTTTCAGTCATCTAGGCATAATCCTCTGGCTGCCTATCTCTGAGGATGTGGAAATGGGTCTGCAAATATAGTGCTTTGTCATTTATACACAATGATGAGGACACAGGCTCCCTGACATGGGCAGTGAGGGCTCAGAGTCCAGGAATGAAAACTTTCATCACCGGGGGAGAATGTCCACAGGGGGCTGGAAGTGACCTAAAGACTGAGATGACTTTTCCTTTCTTTGCAGAGGAAGGTGATGGTTCATCTTGTGTAGGTAAGGATGGGAGCCAGCTATGTTCAGGGTGGCTGCACCCCTTCACCCTTGAGTCCTCTGGCCTCAAGGACTGCTGTTCAGGTGAGGTAGCTGAGTATGTATGTGTGCGTGTATGTGTGTGTGTGTGTGGGGGAGGGCCCAAAGCATGTTTCGGCTTTAGTCTGGAGGTTGCATCTGTCTCCTCTAAACACAGTGGTTCCATTGGTTGTACATAGACATCACCTGGGGGAACATTAAAAGTAGTGATACCTGAGTCCCACCTCCAGAAATTCTGATTTAATTGATCTGGGGTATGGTCTGGGCATCAGGATTTTTAAAATCACTCCCCAGGTGATGCTCACGTAGTCAAGGCTAAGAACCACTGCTCTAACTTCCTCTAAATCCTCACTACTCTTAGTGTGATCTAAAGACTGTACTTTGAATGGCAAGGACTCAATACGTTTTGATTTCCTGGAGGTGGAGAAGAATTTGGGGTTGGTACTAGACTGGGGATGAGCTAGGGAGATGGAAGTGGGGCCAGTGCGAAGCAGTGATGGTGGATGTCTGGGAAGAAGGATGCTTCATTTTAGCAGGAAGAGATTAGAAGAGGGGAAGATGCAGGAGTGGTCTCCAGAAGAAAAATAGATGAAGAACAGGGCCTTGGTATGGGAGCCTGTTGGGCTGGGTAGGTTGGGTTCTTAATTGCTGCCTCTGCAGGGAAGTCCTTGAGCTTGGGGGGTTTCAGAAACATGGAGAAGATGCAGGACACAGTGAGAGACCTCCAGGATCTGACTGAAAAGGAGCGAGAAGACATGCTAAGCTGCCTCACTAAGTGCCTCACTGAAGATGAGCAGCTGCTGCAGGATCTAGATGGAAGGGTAAGAGGCCCAAGAAAGAACTGGGGCAGAGAGAGGGAGAATCCAGAGTGGAGGGCCGTGGATACACTGCAGGCAACCTGCTCTAGCGGGACTAGTGCTCATCTCCCCGTCTCCTGGTCCTAGGTGTCTGAGGCCCTGACCTCCGGTGAGCTGCAGATGGAGGGCCCAGGAGGCCATCTCATGAGTAGCCTTTTTAATGCTGCTGGGATCTTGGTCAAGGAACGTGGACAAGCCATTCTGGACTTCCTGGATGCCTTGAAGGGTGAGGAGGAGTCTGGATGGACGCTGGCGTGGAGGACATGCTGAGCCCAGGGGCCTATGGGGAACCAAATCTTGGGAGGAAGGTGGTACACCTTGCCTTTACCTCTGGTGAGGAATAAACCATTACATTTCAGAAACTAGCCATCTTCCCCAGGGCAGAGATTGAGGGACTGCCTCCTCTTCCCCCTTGGCACAGTCTGTGACCTGCTGTAGGCCAAGAGGGAAGCAGGAGGCACAGCAGGAGCCCACTTGGAAATACTCCCATCTCCATCTCGTGCTGCCAGGAGTTCTCTGGAACTTCCTCTTATATTTGTCTTGGGTCTGATCAGACACTGAAGCCCTGTCCCACTATGTGCCTCTCCTCTCTGCCAACTGCCCTCTTTTTTTACCCTCAGAGCTGTCTGAGGAGAAGGAGCTTATAGCCGAGACCCTAAAGAAGGGGACCCTACCCCTGTTGAAGGACCAGGTAAGAGAGCCCAGGCTGAGGGCCAGGGTCTTAGTAGAAGCGAATGCCCATGCTCTCAAGGGACCCAGAAGTCTCAGGATTCTGTCCCTTCTGACTTCATAGTTCTTTGTCTGCTCATGTCTATCCAGCTGGTTTGTGGCAATTCCCTGGGCATATAGTTTCCAGGACAATTAGGAATGGGCAGGAGAGGGGGATATAAAACTGTTAGTCCCAGGATGGCAGTTGGCACCATCTCAAGTGCCAAACGGGTTGGTTAGCAGTGCCTGTCACTGTGCTGGGAGAGTATCAGGCTCTCCAGGCTCCGCAGGAGAGGGCCACACTGGATGACTGTGTCTGCCATGGGCTCAGGGTTAAGGAGTGTGGCCAAGTATTATCCATTGCTGGTATATTTCTATGTTTCTAGCTTTTACAGTCTGGTGAGTTTCCTTCCAGGTGGAGTCTATCCTGGCGCAGAACTGGGGTGAGGAGGACCTTGATGTGGATTGTGACCCTGAGGCACGGGCCTTCTGTGCCCTTTACGTTGCTGTCTCCATCCTGCTGCAGCTGAGTGAGAAGCCTGCCTCTGTGTCTTCCTGTTAGCTCTTTAACCATCATCCCCACAAACCTCTGGGTAGTCCCCTCCCCGTCCATCCTCACCCCGCACCCCATCCCCCGAGTTGCTAGAATGAGGTCTTTAAAGCAAGCAGTTGGCTCTTCTTCAATTCATCCCATTCTCCATATGATCATGTACAAAACCAGCCTGCACTGTATGCATAGACTTCTGATTAAAAGTGGAAGATTGAGCATATTTATTTCCTCTCCTCGAAGCTTCACTAAATGACAGTAAAGCAATAGAAAAGACATAAACCCACAAGAATAAAGAGAGTGAGGTAGTAGGTAAGGGATTTCAACACATCTTTGGAAGCTAGAAAAACATTAAAGGAGTGCAAGCCAGGAGGTGTGGGACTGCGGGGTGCAGCAGAGATGGCTGCTTTTCCATCATAAGCCTTTTAGTTCTATTTATATCTTTTAAGACAATGCAATTAAAAGTAAAAGACATATGCTTGTTATAAAGTATTTCAAATATTTCTCAAAGTCAAAGGTGAGCCTCTTTCCCCTCTAATATATAACCACTATTAACATTTCGGGGTATGTTAACATTTTTCCTGTGCAACAGTTTTTAAAATGGTAATTTAAACATGAAGCTAGGATGATGTAACATAAATTTGTTTTGTATCTTTTGAACTAGAGTTATTTTTCCTTTTAAGATTATAAAAATATTATATGAAACGGGAATTCTCATACATGCTGCTGGGAGTGTATATTGGTCAGCCACTTTGGAAGACTGACGGTATCTACTAAAGCTAAACATGCCTGTGACCCAGCAATTCCACTTCTAAGGCATGTATCCAAGAGAAATGAGTGCATGTATTTACCAAAAGACATGCACACACAAAAATGTTAACATAAGAGCCCCAAGCTGAAAACTCTTCACATGTCCAGTAACATTAGGATGGATACATATATTGTACATTTATACAATAAAAGAGAACAAATTACTGCTATACATAACAACATGGATGACTCTCACAGACATATGCTGAGCAAATGAAAGAACTTTAAAAAAAAAATTTATTGATTTTATAGAGAGAGGAAGGGAGAGAGAGAAACATAGATTTGTTGTTCCACTTATTTACACATCATTGGTTGCTTCTTGTATATGCCCTGACTGAGGATTGAACCTGCAACCCTGACATATCAGGATGACACTCTAACCAACTGAGCTACCCGGCCAGGGCAAAACATTCAAAAAAGCATCTATCTACCTGCTGACAAAATAAAAGAGCTCAAGCCAAAATGTAAGTATAAAGAGACCCAGGAGATAAGTGAAGTATCAGAACACTAATAAAACTTTACCACAGGTAAAGGGGGTTGAGATTTGCAAATCCAAGCAAGCTGGCCAGTCTTGTGGATTGATGAGTCCAGAAGTCAAGGCCAAGGACCCACCCAAGCTGGGGAGTCTAATAAAAGGTGACTTTCTCCATATTAAAATGGAATCTCATTAAGGTAAGCGTGAATCATCAGTAAATCCACAGCTCTTGCCTCGCCTGCGGGCAACTATAGGGAAGACTTTTGGTATTAAGAAGAGGTTTATAAAAAGGAAAGGACAAAAGTTCTGAAATATTGTGGCCATAGGCTAGTCCTTTCACAGAACTTAAATTTGAGTTTCAGAGCATCTCAAATTGCAAACTTAGTTTGTGAGGGAACAGGAGTGGCTGTGTGCCTAGATACCTGTCAGAGCCAAACACAGATCTTCTCTGGAGAAAGTTATTTTCATTTCCAAAAAACTTTTAAAGGACAAGAGTGCTTCCCAGTAAAAAAACAACAAAGCATACAATGAAATGACACCATGAACAAGAAGAAGCAGAAACTACAAACAGCTCAGATGTAGATTCTCATGCATAAATGGGCACAATATTTGGGAGAAGTATCATTATAGATTAGTGGGGAAAGGCTAGACTTTTCAATAAATGGTCCAGGACAATTGGGTAACCACATGGATAAAAAACAAATTTGATTCTTACTACACAGCATATATAAAAATTCCAGGTTGATTTTAGATCTAAGTGTGAAAGGCAAAATTATAACTATATTAACATTAAAGACTTCTGTTCATCAAAAGATATAAAGAAGTGAAAAGACAAACCACAGAGTGGGAGAAAGTATTTAAAACATACATAACTTACAAAGCAATAGTACCCAGTATAGGGAGCTTATATGAATCAATAAAATAAAAAAAATGACCCAGCCCAGCTGGGCATGGCTCAGCAGTGCCTACATTCTGCAAAATTTTCTAAGGAGAGAGGAAGAAAAGTCAACTCACAGCTGGCATCAACAGAAAGCAACAGGTGGCAATCTTGTGGTAGTCAGCACTGCTAAAAGAATGAAGAGACAAGCCACCAAATGGGAAAAATATCTGCAAAACACGTATCTGATAAAGAACATGTCTAAAATATACAAAGACTTCTTAGAGTTCAACAGTAATAGAAAAAACAATCCAATAAAAGAAATGGACAAAAGGCTGAACACCTCACTGAAGAAGATACACAGATGACAAGCCTGTGAAAAGATGCTTGGTGTTGGATGTTGTTAGGGAATTTAAAATGAAAACAACAATGAAATACCACTATATACTTATTAAAATGGCTAAAATCCCCAAACTGAAAATACCAAAAGCTGGTGAGGATGAGGAGCAACAAGAACACATTCACTGCTGATGGGAATGCAAAATGGTAAACCAACTGGGGAGACTGTCAGTTTCTTACAAAACTAAACATAATCTTATCATAATCCAGCAATCATGTTCC
Source organism: Miniopterus natalensis (assembly GCF_054644295.1). Taxonomy (NCBI): domain Eukaryota; kingdom Metazoa; phylum Chordata; class Mammalia; order Chiroptera; family Miniopteridae; genus Miniopterus; species Miniopterus natalensis. The sequence goes on from NC_142097.1 coordinate 24,743,529, forward strand.
TAGGTATTTATGCAATTAAGTTGAAAACTTATGTCTACACAAAAACCTTCACACAGCCCTGGCTGGTGTGGCTCAGTGGTATAGAGTCGGCCTGGCCAACAAAGGGTCTTGGGTTCGATTCTCAGTCAAGGGCATGTACCTGGGTTGCAAGTTGATCCCAGGCCCTGGTTGGGGAGAGTGGCACTTGTGGGAGGTGTCACACTAATGTTTCTCTCTTTCTCTCTCCCCCTCTCCCTTCCACTCTCTCTTAAAAAAAAAAAAAAAAAAATCAATGGAAAAAATATCCTTGGGTGAGGATTAGTAAAAACAAAAAAACAAAAAACCTCCATGCAAATGTTTGCAGCAGCTTTATTCATAGTTACCAAAAACTGGAAGCAACCAAGATGTCCTTCATACATCCATACAATGAAATACTATTATTATTATTGTTTTGTTGTTGTTAATCCTCACTGGAGGATATTTTTCCCACTGATTCTGGAAGGGAGGGAGGAATAGGGGGAGAGAGAGGGAGAGAGAAACATTGATGTGAGAGAGACACATTCATTGGTTGCCTCCCCCACATGCCCCGACTGGGGTTGGGGATTGAGCCTGCAACCCAGGTACGTGCCCTTGACTGGGAATCAAACCTGTGACCCTTTGGTGCACGGGTCGACACTCTAACCACTAAGCCACGCCATCCAGGGCACAATGAGATATTATTCAGCAATAAAAAATTATCAAGTCACAAAAAGACATGACAAAAAGACATGGAGGAACCTTAAATACATATTGGTAAGTGAAAGAAGCCAGTCTGAAAAATTTACATACTGTATGATTCCAAGTATATGACATTTTGGAAAAGGCAAAATTATAGAGACAGTAAGAAGATAGTGGTTTTCAAGGATTCTAGGGCAAGGGGGAGAGATGAACAGGTGAAGCACAGGGCATTTTTAGAGTGGTGAAGCTATTTTGTATGAAACTGTAATAATGGTGGACGCATGGCATTACACATTTGTCAAAACACATAGAACTGTATGACACAAAGAATGAACCTTAATGTAAACTATGAACTACAGTTAATACTGTATCAAGGTTAGTTCATTAATTGTACCAAATGTATCATATTAATGCAAGATGTTAATAATAGGGGAAACAGGAGAAATGAAGGTATGGGCTAGATTGAGTATATGGAACTCTGTAATATCTGTTCAATTGTTCTATAAATATAAAACTGTACTAAAAAACAAAGTCTATTAATTATGTAAAAAACTAAAAGCAAAGTGAGAAAAAGAACTTTTTGCTTCTAAATATGAAAGTGATATATATGCCTTTATATCATGTAAGAGCGATTTCAAGCAAATTAATATATGGAAAGTACAAAGTTTTTTATTGTATTATACTTTGCTACTCTTCTTGACCTTAATATAGTCTTAGGTACAGAGCAACAGATTCAGGTTGTAAACAAAACATATTTCATTAAAAATCATCCACTAATACACTTTCTTTTGTACACTGGAGATACTAGATTAAATGCCTTCTTAGAAATGCCATGTCAACTATCCTTTTGTATTTTTTTCAGTTTCTAAAATGTATGTTTTCCAATATTTTGGTCTCGCTGATCTTAGTGAAACTATGATGCTCTGGGATGTGTACAAATCTTATGTCCCCCACTTCCACAAGCAAGTAATAATGCTTTTGCCTCTAGTCTTCATATTGCAATTTTTGTTTGAAGTTTAAGGGCAAGCTTTTGCTCCATAGGTAAGGATGGAAGTGCAGATCTGACAAGTAACACCAGCATCAGGATTAAAAGTTCCAGGACTACAAACCACTGCAGAGGAAAACACATGGAGTAGATTATTATAATTTCAGTTAGAGGTATTTTATACCAATAATATAAATCTGCCTTTAATATCACAATATTTCTATACCTACGATATACTGAGTAGTGTTCAATAAATTAAGTTGTAGAGAATATTTATGAGTTTCAAACATTGTAATTTAATGATTTTAAAGGTAGGAGAAAGTTAGAATCCTATTTTTTCCATTAGTATCAGCATTTTACAGTATCTTCTGCAGTGCCCCATTTATGAGTTCCTATTTCTAGTTTTCTAGTTCCTATTCCCAATTCTGTTTTCTAGGTAGGACCATTCTGGTTCTTTGGTGTTTTTTTTTTAATCCTCACCAGAGGGTATTTTTTCCATTGCTTTTCAGAGAAAGTGGATAGGAAAGAGAGAGAGAAACATTGATGTGAGAGAGACACATTGACTGGCTGCCTCCTGCACACGCCCCGGCTGGGGCAGAGCCTGCAACTGAGGTACCTGCCCTTGGCCACAATCGAACCCAGGACCCTTCAGTCCAAGGGCCGACGCTCCAACCACTGAGTCAAACCAGTCAGGGCAGGGCCATTCTGTTTTCCTTCACAGTATAGTAGCTTAAGTCTGAACACTATAGAAATATAAGAGTACATTAGGAAGAATTAATATACATGAAGATAATTATATTTAGAAATTTTGTCTTTGAATTTTTACTTCCCTTTAGCTAAATATAACTTTTTTTGTAAGAAGATCACTATAAAGATTCAGTTCAATTATCCTAAGTGAATTATTCATTTATTCTTCTGACTACATACCCTAAATATTTAAATATTTACATATTTTAAAAAAATTTTATTGAATTTATTGGGGTGACATTGGTTAATAAAATTATATAGGTTTCGGGTGTACAATTCTATAATACATCATCTGTAGATATTTATATTTTATAATTACCGCAACAGGTAGCACAATTATCATGTAGACCTTCATTTTTCCCAAAGCCTGGACGACAGCTATCCATACGTGCCATTTGAAAACTGTGGTCTATAAAATGCATAGCTGGTAGAGATTTATTATAGTCATGGTAGAAAATATATGCTTGGCTCCGGAAAAATTCTGCTGTTCGATCTCTTGCCTAGATTTTAAAATACCAGTAAGAAGTACAATGACTAAATTGTGAAGCAATTTCTCCTTCTGCATCAGAGATAATGAAACATAAGCACACTCATGCCATCCATGTTTTTACACAATTAGATGAATTCCTGAAAAGCTGTTTGTTAATACTAAAATTAGTCTAGCCTTGACCTTATCAGTTACTATCAATTCATATGTACAATGGTTAAGAAAAATTAAATTGAGGTTAATGAACTCTTGTTTTGAATTATTTGCAGCATGTATTCCATTTGTAGATGACAGTTATTATTTCTAATTCCAAAGAGCCAAGTAAAATGGAAAGTAAAAGTTTTCTCTAATCAGCACTACAAACTAATGATATAAATTTTCTTTTATTTTTTAGCATAGAGTTTAATAAGTCCTCATATAAACTCAGTGCTTCGCATAAGCCATGTACAATATAAAGGTTATGGGCTCAGAAACTAGACCAGGGGAGTGAAGGGATTTTTTTAGACTATGTCCTTAGCCACTGATGATAATTAGTGATGATAATCAGAGGAGGCAGCAACTATTATTATAATCATAGATACAGTTTTGAAAGAACCACTGGTTTAACCTAGGATGACCTGATTGTGAGGTTGTTCTTCAAGCTATTGCTTAGTTAACATTTGGGAAACAAAAACCAGGGATCCATCCTCTGTCATAGAAAAATATATAATATTAACCTGGGGAGCTATAAAATATTCCACATGTACTATTCCAGAACAAAGCATCTTGAAATAGCCAAGACTCTCACAATCTCAGTATAAACAACCAAAATCAAAAGTCAATAATACTTTATATTTAAGTTTTTAAATAAAAGAATAATTTAAATCTACTTGCTTAAAATGTCTTTATTATTGATAAATACAACATGGAGAAATAGATTTTTAAGTAGTTACAAAATTTTAAATAGCTTTATTGACTATTCAAATACTTTTCCCTTATAATGAAATTCTCACCTGGAGGACATTATGATTAGTGATATCTTCACAGCCAACAGAATCATTGCATGCTTTTGGTGCAAAAGGAGTAACTGGAGAGGAAAAAAATTGTATCTTCACTAAAGGATTCTAAAAAGTTCCAAACATTCCAAGAAAGCTCTAAATACTGAATTCAGTATGAATGGGTGCACATGTTTAATCTATCTAATCCTAGTAAGAAAGTTGCATAATTTGAATAATTTATACATTATGATTTTACTCCATCTGGGGGCTAATGGAAGTAACTACAAGACTTTAATAGAAATAAAACAAAAATAAATTTGGTTTGGTTCCTCTCTTTTATTAAGTTCTCCAAATATAATTTAAAATTCTATTAAAAGCTATAGTAAATGTTAGCTGCATAGTTAAAGGCCATATTTATAAAATAATATTGACTTCTAAAAAACAAGCAACAGTATATCACAGTTGAAGGTAAACAATACGTTAATTTTTAAAGCTATAACCAGGCTAAGACCAACAATATACTTTAGTGCTTAACAAACACTTAAGGCCTACTATTTGTAAGACAGCTCACATTAATATGGTAATTACTTTTGTAACTCTGTCATGCTTCAAAATTAAATTCATAAAATTAAAGAAAAGTTAAATTTTTTTTTTTTTTTTTTTTTACCTTGAAAGGCTATAAATAGCTCAGGTATGAGGCCATGATTTGGAAGTTTGACAAAATGGCATTTATACGATGGTTCTATGATACGGCATGACAAGTCAGAGATTAAATTATCCAAGATTTTCTTCAGCACTGTAAAAAGCAGTTCATTATATTTTCCTACACAAGATTTTGTGGTAAAACGTACAGCTATCTGATAGGAATAATCAGGTTCCCGATAGGCTTTAAAAAAGATAAGAATAAAAACAATTGTGCCTAGCATTAATTTTCTGTAACAATTTTCAAATAACATGTAACAGTAAATTCATCAGTCTTGCAAATCAGCATAGAAACTTATCCAATAAAAAGTTTTATCAGTTTGGTCTCATAAAACTATACAAAGCTAATAACTTTAAGGAAAAAAGTTATTTTCATCTGATATATTATTTACTCAGTACAAGTAAAGAAATGGCTTCTGTGGGGTGGCTTATATATATATTTAACAGTAGCAAGGAAAAAATAAGATTGGGGGAAGGGTCTTCATTGGAAGAGTGTCGTTGTCAGAACATTTCAATGAAAGGGATCATTAATTTGCTTTTATAGAATTAAACATCAGTTTTTAAAATACCTGTCAAAATTATGATAAAGTAGATTGCATACCTAAACAGTGGGAAGTGGGAGATTGAAGCGGGATTATTTAGGATATACTATCTTGACATTAATTTAAGAGTTTGCCTGGTCAAATACATCCAAAATACTCTGTAAGTTATAATGATTATATAGGGTGTCCCAAAGATGTATACACACACTTTGAATAATTATAAAGGCAGTGTTTATGAAAATACATTTCATTTTCAAAATCGAGCTGTCAGCTATTAAGGTGTATATACATATTTTGGAAACATCCTGTATATAACTCATTTTCACTAAAGAAACCATACACTAAATTCTGATCCAAACCAAGTATATTAAAATGTGCCTATATTCTTACCAAACATCATAAAGTCATAGCTAAGCTTTACCATCTTTTCTTTTTGGGTTTGTGCGTTGACAATCTTATAAGAAAGAGTACATGTGTAAAGTCCAGATGAAGACTCCAGAAAATCTTTCACCAGCAGCTTTCCTGTTTCTGTTATATTTATTCGATAATTTCCTAAACAGAAATAGTAAATTACTTGGTTATTTAATATATAACAATTCAAACATTATTTAGTAAACTTAGGGTTACCAATAAATACAAAAATTTAAAAATTAATGGACTATTTTAAGAATTCAATAAAATCTTAATTCTGTCATATTATTCTATGGAGAACCACATGAGATAAGTACACCTTTGAAATAGGTTTTGGTTTTCTTTCATTCATTTCTTTTTTTTTTTTTTGATCCTCACCCAAGGATATTTTTTCCATTGATTTTTTTTTTTTTAGAGAGGGTGGAAGGGAGGGAGGGGGGAGAGACGGAGAGAAACATCAAGGTCAGAGAGACGTATCAATTGGTTGCCTTCCACTCCCTCCCCAACCAGAGTGGGGGTCAAACCTGCAACAGAGGTACGTGCCCTTGACCAGAAATTGAACCTGAGACCCTTCGGTCTGCCGCCAATGCTCTAACCACTCAGCCAAACCAGCCAGGGTTTTAATTCATTTCTTGGCATCTAATTTCAATTGGTTTATGCCAGTAACTCAGTAAATAAAATTACATGGCCCTGTAATACTATACAATTTCTTCACATAAGACAGAAATTAATGTTTATAATCCAAAGTACTCTTCTAATATCATGAAAATTACATATTAGATACTTCATCTCCTTTTACAGGTGCTATAAGGATAAATTTTAGGTTTTATAAAATTTTTTGAACCAATACAGCTCTGGGAAGTGGGATGCAAAATTACTGCTTCAGTTTTTTTATAAGGAGAAAATAAGGCACAGACCAAGGTATATGATTTGTCTAAGTATGGAACAAGTGAAACTGAAATTAAAATTAAACGTCAATTTGTTCATCCCAATAAGTGACAGTGCTTCTCTAAAAAATGTTCACATCATTAAAAAAGAAGGTATTAAAATCAAGTAATTTACCTGTTAATATCTTTTCATCAGGCCCAATCCAAAAGTAGGTGGGGTCCACTGTTTCTTTATTAGCAAGTTGTATATCCATACAGACAAGAAATGGGCTATTGTGGTGTAATTCTACATATATCTTCACTGTGACAAGATAAAATAACATATAACATTATATAGCAAAATTAATAAATGCACTACCTACCATTTTGTCCCAAAGATACTCTGATTAGTTCTTTTCAGATTTCACTACCTATATTTTAAAAATCAGCATATCATTCATTATAACATTTAGAATGCTAAAGCCCTTTTTGTTTCTCATAGTCTTTAAAACTCTAGATTACTAGTCAATAATTTTCTCTTTCTGTGACATAGTTTGGCTTATAAAAATGTACACGATACAATGTGCAATGTACAAATTCAGAACTCGCTGCAATCATAATTTTTTGAAGGGTTAATGGAATCCATTTAAAGGTCAGAAAAGGGCTTGGGTTTGGTTTCGAAACTATTTTAAAGATGATCATTGTCACCTCTAAGGTAAACTTAATATTTAAGTATAAATGTCGTCTGTTGGGAACAATAATTAAGCCTATATGGAGCATACTAAGTCGATTTTCTGCAATTACCAATTCTGTTTCAGATTCGGTGGCAGCAGCAACAATCTGCTTGGAACCAATGTGGCCCAAGATACTAATTTCAAAGCCTATTGAATGCCAGGTTCCGAACACAGAAAGACGACACCCTCCTACAATTTCTTGGTGGCGGGGAGGGGCAGGGCTCCAAACCTTGAGAGATTCCAAACATGACCAAAGCTATGAACCGGCCCAAAGTGTCTAAAGTTAGCCATGTGACTAATTTTCCATGGGCTGTGTGGGAAAGTTTCATCACAGTGACAAAGGGCATAAAGAACCTTAAAAGATGTGTAGCAGTTCTTCTAGATAATAAGAGGAGAGACAAGGGCGCTCCAAAGAGATTAACTTCCAGTCCTGGAAATTACTCCTCTGAGTGGGCCTGGTACGATGCAAAGCAGCAGAGACACCTGGAAGTGAGGCGGCATCAGAGAGAGAGATCTGGATGGAATCCTAGTTCCTTATCCTTATGAGCTGTGGGGCTTTAGGCAAGGTGATACAACTAAGGCGCTGCAGGGTCGATGGCGGGCGGTCAACAAGCATTCGCTGCCTTTCCCTCTACGGGAACAACTTGAGCAGGTCCACGGCGCCCCGGCTCTTCTGATGGGCGGTGCAGGCCACGAGGTCCTTATTACCTGTGTGTCCTGGCTTGCCATACACGAAGCCTTTCTCGGTGAATTCAGAAAAACGCTGCCATCCAACTGCAGAGGAAAGAAACCACTGACATTTTAGGTAAAAGAGGAGCCAGGGCCTCAGAGTGGGGCAGGGCGGGGCGAAGCGCCGGAGGTAGGACCTGCGAGACGGGAGAGTCCTGTAGGCCCGACGGGAGGATACCCACCTCCCACGAGGTGCCAGAGCACCGCGCAGACTAAGACCCACGCTCGCATTGCCGCTCAGGGGCTGGCGTCGCGGGAGGCGTCGAGGAGCCGGCTCCTTCCTACCTCGGCCCCGCCCAACGCCTCCCGGTCTCTCCAGCTCAGAGCTGAGCAAACGGCCGCGGTCACGCCCAGGGGCGGGGCGAGCGGGCTCAGGGCGCGAGCGCGGGAGGCCAGCGTCCCGCCCCTCTCGTGCGCACGCAGCCGCAGTCGTGTGGTTGCCTCGTGCCTCCCGTCTGGCGCCATTTTCCCGCGGGATCAGCGGGTGTCTTAGTTCTCTGAACAGCCCTTGAGGGAAGAAAAGAGGAAAGGAGAAGAACCCGAGGCTTGGCGTTTCGGTCACTTCCTTAGTCCAGGGGCTGAACAGTAAGATGAGAAGAACGCTGCGGGTCCCAAGTACGGTGGTGGGATAGGGCGGGTTGAGGATTCGATGATGTTAGGGCCCGGCGATGGGAGAACCTTGTGAGAACTTCTTCCTCGCAAGGAGCATTTCTTATGCCTTTTTTTCTTGTGAACAGAGTCCGAAACTGTGTCACAACCCTTTTCAAACCCTTACATCCAATTTTCACCCAACTGCATTTTTCTACGCACAAAACGAGGAACCCGAAGAACCCCACTAGTGCACCATCATGGCGCCTCCAGGCCTTCCCACTCTAGAGGAACATTTCATCTTCATTGTCAGCTTAATCAGACGACATGAGAGACCTTGCATGCAAATTTGTGTAGGGTTGTGTAGTAAACATGCTCTTAGAAATGGGCCCTGTTGAAAGGCAAGATCCCCAAATCTGCTTTTCCTGTGGGGATCGATAAGGCAAGACCAGAGAGCTCCGAAAGAGACCATGCCCGCGTCTCTCATGCTTCCTTTCTGGCTATTAATTTGGTGGCCTGAAAGCCTCTGTGTGTTGTCTGTTTCTTAGCAGCGGGACACCCTCAGTCGTGGTTTTGAGTAGGCTGGTGGGTAGAGAGCCCAAGGTTCAGACAGGGTGCAGAATGATTATTTTGGGTGAGATCAAGAGGGTTTTTTTTTCTTCTTTTTTTTCAGTTTTATTTCCTTCCAGCCGAGTCAGTACTTGGACTATCTCAGATGGTCCGGGAGCAACCTTTGTCAGTGATTTCGTTTTTAGTCACTGTTAATTTTACCTACATAGCATAAGCCATGAAATGTGATTCAGTGAGTCAGATCCACCCCTGTCAGTTACCGTGTCTAGATTCAGTTTAGCCTCAACTGTTCCTTCTTAAGGTGATGATAATGAAGACAAATTATCTTTGATTCCCTAGAAGTTTATCGTTCCAGTTTTAGTCAAAGTACGTTATAAATCCAGTGCTTTATTAGCTTCCAGTTATAAGTAATTGATCCTTGTAAATCCTGTATGAAAAATTTGAATACTATCAGAAGAGACTTAACCAAATTAATAGTAGTTGTTTGTTGAAAGTACCTGTCAACTTTTAAAATAAACTTTTAATTTTAGAGCACTTTTAAATTTACAGAAAAAAATTGCAAAGATAGTACAGAGTTCTCATGTACACCCACAGAGTTTTCCCTACTATCAACATCTTACATTAGTATGGTACATTTCTCACAATTAATGAACCAATGTTGATATGATACTATTTTTAAAAGCCCATCCTTTATTCAGATTTCCTTAGTTTTTAGCTAATGTCCTTTTTCTGCTCCAGGATCCCACATTACATTTAGTCATCATGTGTCCCTAGGTTCCTCTTGGCTGTAACAGCTTCTCAGACATTCTTGTTTTTGATGACTTTTGACAGTTAATAACAGTTTTGATGACACTGAGCTGACCATAACTGGTCAGGCACTTTGCAGAATGTCTCTCTTGGAATGTGTCTGATGTTTTTCTCATTGTTAGACTGTGGTTGTGGGGTTTTGGTGTGGAAGACTACAGAGGTAAAATGCCATTCTCATCACATCGTATCAAGTGTACATTCTGTCAACATACCTTATCACTGTTAATGTTACCTTGATAACCTGGCTGAGGTAGTGTTTATCAGGTTTCTCTACTATAAAGTTAACCCTCCCTTCATATGGTACTTTTTAGAAGGAAGTCACTATGTGAAGCCCACACTTAACATGTGTGGAGTAGCTACATAAATTATTTTACCCATTTACTTTTTATCTATTGCCTTAGATATCACTTTCTGGAATCTGAGGTACTGAATTCTGAATTATTTAAAGAGTAGTAACACATTCCAATGTTAGTATAAAGAACATTGTCATGGGAGATAAAAGTTTTTCTATAACTTTTTAATAACCAAATAACTATTCATCCTTACACCATCCCTGTGAAATTTTACAGTTCCTCTTCTGCTACTTTTGATGTGCTATTTTTGCTTTTAGAAACTAACAAACAACAAATTTCCCCTTTCAATACTAAAATTAGACCTGGTGTTTAGAGTATTTCTCTGAAATTGATATTATCCTGTAAAACTCCAACCCGTACAAGTTATAGAGATGCTGCCAGAGTACCATGATCTTAAAACAAAGCCAATCTAAGGTATTCACTCATTCAAAAAAATCACACACATACACAGATATGTGCATATATATACATACATGTACACATATATGTACATATATGTTGACCTCCTATTCCAAGGCATATTTAAAATAAACTAAAATTCATAAAATTGCAAGCATACTTTAACTTGTATGAGTGGGTTTCTTCTGATAAGGTCTGCTGATGCAAACTCCCAACCTTAAGTTTCAGATCTATTTATAAACACTAACAATATAAATTTATACCAAGGGTGGAAGTGACCTTTTTGAGAATTACTCACATGTCCAGTTCAACACACTGGGTATCTTTATAAGGGCTAACCTGAACATGTCCCTTAGACATCAGTGTGGAGAAAAGCTCTGCTTGTGAAAAACTGTTATGTGGTCACTTCCCCTTTCCTTTCCCTACAGTGCTTTACTTCTATAAAGTGGGAAGGATGTTGGGAAAAGATGCTTACAGTACATTTTTGTGTACTAACATCTTGGAGTTAATTTTACTATCTTATCACCCCCCCCCCCCCACACACACACCCTTAACTCTACTTGTTAAAATTACTTTTCTGCTACATTATATATGTATTTTAGTAAGCTGTCTCAGGTCCTGTTTGGAGGAAAGTAGGGTAATAGAATATTCACAGGCATGGAGTGTGTAGTATTTTGTGAATGATAGCAAATAGACTAAGCAGTTCCAAGAAAGGAAAACCAAAGTGAGAGAATTGCTCTCCCAAGATGAAAAAGTTGATAAAAGTGCCAAAATCCATTTTGAATTGTGTTAGAACTTTCTGCAAATTTGGACCAAGAACTTTTATCATGGGAAATAAAAAACTGAGGAAGGAAAACATAATACTTAACATGAAGTTAGTTCTCCTCATTATTCATGGCTATTATCCCCGAATCTAGACCAAAAGTTCCAGATCTTGCTCAATTTAAGACAAACCTCTTTTAACTCAAACTTGCAAGAAAGCCATGCAGACTCCCCCACCCAATGTGCTAGTACTCTCCTGGACATATCCTTCTAAAATAGACAATTTGAGACAATTTACTGATGCACCATTTCCATCCTATGAGGGTTCTCCGTTTTGACATTCAAAAAGGGGATGGAGGCGCGGAACCTCCTGCGCTCTTTGGTGAGCGTCTTTTAAAGCCGCCGCCAGCCAGCGCCGCTGTAACCCTGCGCACCGGCGGGTCGCGGGCTCCTGCCCCTTTCGATCTGCGCCGACGCAGCTGCGGATCCTGGGGACTCCCCGCGCCAGGAATCTCCCGCCAGCTGCACGCTGCATCCTGGCGACGGCAGGAGCACGTGGAGTGGCCGGGTAGCAAGAGCTGCTGCTCCAGCCCAGCCCCAGGAAAAGATGGAAGGTGAGCCTCCAGCCCGCTTGTTTTGTAAGGGGTCGTTGTAAAGCTCGACCAGGGCACGCAAGCAGAGAGATTTCCTTCTGAATCTCGGTTTTGCTTCTTTCTTTTGTCAAAATATGAGGCATTTCAGAGGGAAAAACGTGTGGGTTCTCCTGCATCTCTCACTTGCCTCCCCTCGACCCCCTTCCCAACTTTGGAAAGTGGTAACTTCTCCGCAATTTTATTTCTTTAGGGGGTGTTAAATATGAGAGGTTAACTATAAGTCTGCAGAGGAAGAGTACTTACACGGGGCGTCCCTGAAATGGCAGCAAACCTGGGTTGGAATAAATAATCCCTTTGGATGTTTTTTTCATCTATGGCCTCAATGTCTGTTGGAATTAAGCTAATCTGAGTGGCTTGTTTAGAAAGAAAGGTGACTTTTTTTCTAAGAATAAATGATGTCACATGGGAAAGGTAAAATTTAAAGTGGTTGGCACTTGCTGGTCCCTTGGAACTTGATCTTCTAATGATCCTTCTTTACCCAAAGCAAAAATCAGGCTCACATTGATTTTAATTTGAATTAATTTTGAAAATCATAAAATTATCTTTGCTTCTCAAAAAGAAATTTTAGTATGTACTTCCTTGGGATAACTAAAGTTTCACTCTACTATTGTAAACTTTTCAATAGTCTTTCAACAAGTGTTTCTAAAATCTTGAAAATGGCAGATGCATCTCAAGTTGGGGGAGGTGGTAATATTTAGAAAATCAGAATTTATGAGAAATGTATTCATTCAATTAATAAATGAGATAGTGGCACCTAATTAAAATGTTAATTTCATAAATAATATTAATAGCATGGATATTTTCTTCGTAAAAATCAAAGGATCTCTTATTGCCAATGAACCTTGATCTTTGGGAGCCTTAGGTTTAGAGTATCTGAAGTTATTGAAGTTAGATTAAATACTTCAGGACATGAAAATAAATATAATAAAGCTTTTGTTTCACAATATAATTGAGTAGAACAGTATGGTCCTAAATCTTCAGTTTGTACATGGGTTTGCTGACAGTTTTTTTAACTGCCGTGGTCCGTATATACTTTTTTATTCTCTAAGTAGAATGCTAAATAATAAGTCAATGAACAATAAGTAAATAAGTATTTAGTGTGTTCATAGAAACTTTAAAATGGCCATTATTGAATAATGCTTCAAGTGTTTTCTCTTACAAAAAATTCTTTATGCTTTTAAATTTTTTAATTATTAGGGTTTTAAAAATAACTTAAAAATTGGCACTTTGAATATTTTTAAATGGTTTTTGAAGTGTAATTTTTAACATGTAAAGGTTTCACTGGCCAAGGACAGGAAAAAATTAAGTTGCTGTACACTATGAAAAAAGAATTTTAAGAACTCTCATGCTTTATTATAAATGAATTGCTGAATTTGTTTTTGTGAAATTATAAATCAGTACTCCAACACTATTTTTTCCTAGTCTTAACCATTTCACTTCTCAAGAATAACATACAGAATAGTATAAATCCGTGGAAACTGGAGTGATTCTCTATAAATGATACTACCAAGTTCACTTACTTAATGTGAAGAAATTATTAACTAAATAACATAATTTAGGAAATTAATGCGATAAATACATTTAGGTAAGCCTGGATGAAGACTATCTGAATAAGGAAGGAATGAAAACTTATGTAGAATTTAATTCAGAACATACAGACTATATGTGGAAAGAGATACAATGTAGACTATAGATCAGTGATCAATTGTGAGGTTAGACAACTAAATTCATAAGTTCATGGAGATAGATGGCATATAGTAAGCTTAATGCAAAAACTTCAATACTTAAAAAGTAAAAATTTAAAAATGGTTAATGATGTAAATTAGGCTGTTCTAACATCAAGTCCATGAGGACAGAGTATTTAATGTAGTAAAATATCTTGTTCATTCATAGCCACAAAAATTGACTAATATGGCTCATGTGTGTGATAAAGTATTTTTATATTATTTTGATATTTTGGTCTCAATCTAGCATAGAGGTTTGATCTATATTGTATACCTCTCATTTCTTGACATTGTAAGAAAGTGGAATACTTTATGGAATATCTTTTTTTGTGTGCCCAATTTGTTAGCCAAATTAATATGCTACAGTGTATTGTGAAATGTGAAGTTATATAGTCCGTCATTTCTTTAGCATACAAAATCTTTTTTTAATTCATCTTTTTATTCAACAGACATTTATTGAGACTTTCTTTGTGTGAAAATGTCAGATAAAATAAGCTTTTGAAATAGAAATCTTGTTATATAAAATAGTCAATGCACAAAATAAATCAGAAGCTATAATTTTTTTCCTCACAATCTGTGCTCCTAAATATATCCTTTTGTTTGTTTTTCAAAGTACATATTTTATTTATATAGAACAGTGCAAGGTGAGCACAAATAATGGTTTAAATTCCAATTATACAGCATTATATGCTGGTTATATGTCCTGACAATCCTAAATATTTTCTATCAAAGACTCTTTATGTTGCTAAATTTTGTTATTTGTGTTGTAATATCCCATCTACCTGGTACGGTTGAGAAATGAGGTGTTTCACAAATATGAATTTCACAGGTATTGGCATGTTTCTCATTTAGTATAAAACCTTTCTATTTAAACAGTAATAGAGATCTTTCTAAATGTATTTATTAAACAGCCCCCTGCTTTATAAACAGGTATATAAGAGATAACTTTATCTTGGTGACCCTGGGTCACTATTCTGTCCATGAAGTAATGTATTGTACTATAGTATATTCTCATGGGGGTTTTGAACTATGCAGAGGTGAATGGCCCTACACTAAATAGTCCCAGGTTATTGTGTAATTTTTGTCTCCCTTTAAAAAAAAAAATCTTTATTGATTTTAGAGAGAGGAAGGGAGAGGGAGAGAGAGAAATAGAAACATCAGTGATGAGAGAGTCATTGATCAGCTGCCTCCTGCATGTCCCCCACTGGGGATCGAGCCCACAACCCAGGCATGTGCCCTGACTGGGAGTCGAACCGCGATATCCTGGATCATAGGTTCATGCTCAACCACTGAGCTACTCCCAGCCGGGCTTTTGTCTCCTTGATGTCATCTCCTTACCACGTTGCTTTTGTGGAAGCCATTTTTCATGGTTGAGATTTACAGAGTTATAGCCTTTGAATGGTGGAGTGTACTAGCCCTCCATTATGAGCAGATGAAGGATGAAATGATAAAGTTCAAAGGAACAAAAGCCACAGAAAAGCCATAGGGTCCTGGCAGAACATAATTTTAGAAAATTTCCTATAACCCAATAAAACATACTATTTCACACTTCTATGTCTGCTAAAATTTTCACCCCTTTCTTTACCTGGTTGTGCCAACTCATCTTTCAAAATTCTGCTCGGGCATCATCACCATGATCTTCTTTTGATGACCTTCCCTGGTGCCTTCTGGTAGTTATCCTACCCAGTTCCTCACCTCCCTTAGCTAGGCTAGAGGCCTTTTCCTTTCTGTGCATACTTCTGCCAATTGTACTGAAATTATTTATTGATTTAAGTGTTTATTTCCCCATTGGTTGTTAAGCTTCTTATTTTTGTGCACTCAGTGCCAGGAACAGTTCCTGGTTCATAAAAGACCCTCGGAGTTTATTGCATCCAGTTAAGAAAGCAGTGTTGAGAAGTAATCTTCATTATATTTATTATGATGCTTTTTAATTAATTTTTGCAAGTAGGGGATTGGTGCTAGTAATTCTTTGATAGAACTCAGAAAATTCTCAAAATATTTAATAAAATGGTATAATAGAAAAAGAAAGCTTAGAAAACAAAAATGTTACTGTTGTGGTTTTTTTGGCTAGACTATCACTTAAAGCCAAATCTTATCTATTAACTTTACATCACCAGATTTCAGGATCACATATTAGTCCATTGAAATACAGATCAAATATGAGCAGAAATTTGTTTTTTCAGTCGCTAAGATATAGATGGTATCATAAAATTAGCATAAACATTTCCAGTGATATCTTTTAAATACCTTATTATAGACTTGTTATTAATATATAAATGTATGTATACTTATACTTATTTATGACTAAAATATTATTGGTAGATCTTTTATCAGACATACAATGTTAATTGGCTCCTGACTCAGGCTGTAGTTCTTAGACCATGTATTAGTACAGAGTGATCAACACAGGAACCTGCATATAGTAAGTGCTCAATAAATATTTTTGTGTGCTAAGAATTCATTAATTATTGTGAAAAGAGACCCTAAACATCACAAGGATGTATAGTGCACTCTGCTATCTAGGCTTTTAAAAATACAACTCTCACCCGGCCAAGTGTGGCTCAGCAGTTGAGCATCAACCTAGGATCCAGGAGATCACGGTTTAATTCCCAGTCAGGGTTGTAGGCTCAATCCCCATCCAGGGGCATGCAGGAGGCAGCTGATCAATGATAACTTTCTCATCACTGATGTTTCTATCTCTCTCCTTCTCCCTTCCTCTCTCTGAAATCAATAAAGATATATATATTTTTAAATAAAATAAATAAAAATACAACTTTCCATTAGGTGGTACATTCATAATAATTAAAAATCATAAGGGTGACCCTAAGGCCTTTTAAATCACTACAAAAAGGTGAAATAATATAAAAATGATTATAATACATTTCTATTATATTATTTGAAATATGATCTGTGTATAATTCTATTCATTATTACAATGTAATCTCTCAAAATACTTTAAACCCCAGTGATTATGAATGAGATAATTTATGCAGCCTTAACTGAAATCTGCTTTTTGCATCCAGTTTTTAGAGTCCAAAGTGGCATGGAGTAAGTCAAAATAATATGGAGTTGATACTATATTATATTGAATATCTGTCCCATATAGGAGAGGTAAAAAAGTGTTTACTAATGGATATGAAATAGAATAAAATGCATTTATAGACCAGTATTCTTTACTCATTGCCAATAAATTCAAAATCAGCTCACCTCCTGACATTTTATATCAATGAAATTGGCAACACACATATACATATCACAAATTGTATTTATTAAGTGTTTTTAGAAATGACATTTTTGGCACATCAGGTTATTTGTGTGTTTATAAAGGAAACTTTTTTTAAAATAAGAGAAATAGAAAACATTTCAATAATACCACAATTCAAAGCTATATTTTCTACTCTTAACTCTTAATTATCTAAATATTATTTAACTAGATTTCTTGCTTATTTTGGACATTAATATAGCTGTAACCTCTCCTAGACTGTCACGTTCCAAAGTGTTGGGATCTTTTTTACCACCAATGATAATTAGTAAACAGCCCAGTCTCCAGCACATAGTAGGAGTGCAGTCATATTTATTGAATGAATTAATAGATGAGTTGCCTGTATGTTCGGTCATTTGACCATTTGTTTGGTTTTTATGGTAAAAAGAGTAAGGAAAATAGTGACTTTGAAATGAATTCATTTTGCTCGTTAATTTATCAGAGATACTGTTAAAGATTTGGTGGATTTTGGAATGTTGGCTAAATCCAATAGAATGATTGCTACCATCTTTCTAATCCAACATTGACTCTGCTCTGTGCAAAATAATATAATGCCTTCTAACTTTTGAATTTGCTTTTAAAATTTGCTACATTATTTCAGTGAAGCACTGCAATTTCCACAGTAAACCATTTCTTCACAACTAATATTTTCATTCTTAAAGTTAAGAATAATATATTTCACTTGAATTCTCTATCACTATCAGTTCATTTGCAATGTGATGTCTATTTGGGAGACTATTAATTTATCAGAATATTTGGCATATCAGTGCAATTTCCTGTAATAGTAGTTATATAGACACTGGATATGAAAAAAATATCATGCTTAGCAACCTATAAACATTTCTAAAGATGTGGAGTTACATCATAGTGATGTATAATAGTTCCAGTTTGAAAACTGAGGTAACTAATTTTTATAATATTAGCAACAAATCATTTTTGCCATATTTTTTAGTAATTATATATCTGAACTTGTTATAATTATATAAAGATACCCCTTTATCTGTTCTGTGTATGGTACTTTATGTAAGATTTCATTTGAAAAAAATGAAATGCCTCTTTCAAAAAAGTTTAGAAACTACTGGTATATTGTAGTCACTATGGAAAACAATATGGAGATTTCTCAGAAAAGTAATAGAATTACCAAATTACCCAGCTATTCCACTTCTGGGTATTTATCTGAAGAATACAAAAACACTTATTTGAAAAGACATATGCTCCTCTATGTTCATTGCAGCATTATTTACAATAGACAAGATATGGAAAACAACCTAAGTGTTCATCTATGGATGAATGGATAAATTACACACACACACACACACACACACACACACAAACACAAACACAAACTCATAGATACAGAGAACAGATTGGTGGCTACCAGAGGGGATGTGGCCGAAATGGGTGAAGGGGATCAACTATATGGTGATGGTACTAGACTTTTGGTGGTGATAGCTTTCTAGGGTATATAGATGCCAAATTATAATGTACACCTGAAATTTCTATAATATATACCAATTTTGCCTCAAAAAAACCCCCACCAAAACACACAAACAAAAACAGAAAACTAGTATAGGGAAAGATACTTTCCTGCTAAGTAGTCTCTGGAAGCCAGTATTCTCTAAGATTCAGCAAGTTCTGTGGAAATTATGACTGTCAGAAATTAAACCCAGATCCCTTTGGCTATATAACTTTCTTGTATGCCAGAGCTTCCTAATTTTATTTTGGTACTATGGATGTTATGCTGTACCACTCAGAGTTTGAGAAATAGATGCCCCATTGGACTACAAGAAATATTTGTCTAAAGCAGTTATGTGCCATGGATTCAAGGAGGCCAGCTGAGAGATTAATTATAACTTGTATAAACCATTGATTCTCTACCTCTCTTGGTTTGTGAATCATTTCAGCAGGACAAAATAGTGTATGGACCACCCTAACCAACACATTTTGCTTGCCACCATAAAAACAAAATTTCCCATAATTAATAGGAATATTTTTGTAAGTGGACAAAATAATTAGGAGATCATTGTAATGTTTTTCATGCAGTCTAGAAATAAAATTGTGCACTTGTTTGGTAAACAATAAAATAGACCCTTGGCATTTATGAGTATAATCTATTTTGACTCTTTGTGAGTGACTCTGAAAGAATACAACAATACATGGTAATTTGTAAATGTTACCATGGCTTTTGTAAAGATTTAAATAAGACAGTTGGTATAAAAATCATAGCTCAAATTTGAATTAGTAGGACTGAGAGACTGGAATACACAAACAAATATATAGTTTCTAAGTTAGCCAAGCCAATAGCATCCATGCACATCTTAATAAGAGGAATTTGGAGATTCTCAAAGGACCCTACAATTATCTGTTGTAAACATCAGTGACCAAATGTAACCCTATTTGCCCTAAACCTAAACAACTAGAAATTTTTTACAGATAATCTAATTTGGGGATGGAGGCACATTCTATTCAGGGGTGGACAAAAATAGATTAATAATAAATAATACAATAATTAATAAATAATGATACAAATATAAACTCTGTGTTTTGCATACTCACAGCTGTAAACCTACTTTTGAGCACAGTTTATTCTCGTATTATTTATTGTATTAGTCATTATTATTATTAACCTACTTTTGCCCACCCCAGATAATAGGACAAATAATAATTAAACAAACTGATACTAAAAATTAATATAATGCTTATAAATTTTATACCTATTATTCTATACAATGATACTTAATGATTGTATGATGGCCCCTTGAGATATTCCATGGTCAGTCTCTCAAGAGTTAAATGAGACATAAAAACAAGACAAAATTTTTTATCAACAGAATGCCCTTTTATATTCAAATCTTACGTGGGACAGATCCAAGTGTGATATTACATTTGAGATGGAGGAAGAGAGCAAGAGACCATTGCTAGGCCTACCTAGCCTGTTGGCTCTTTCCATCCCCTGCAACAGATCAGCACCCGTGGCAGCATCCTGTGTTCCCTGGACTTCCATAGAACACATTTTGAAAACTGCTGATTCAGACTGCTGATGTTTTTCCTACTGGTAACCCTGTATCTAGACTTGCCTCTTTTCATCCATTTTGAGTATTGCTGCCAAAATGATCTTCCTAAAATACCAAGTTACTCCCCTACTCAAAAACCATTTTAAGTATTTCTTAATTGGGCATTTCGGATGATCATTCACAATGTAGCTTCAGTATTCCTTGCCAGTGGTATCCTTTGTCCCCTCATGTTATTTTGGACTGCTTAGTTTTTCCTGAACATGCATTACTTTGCCTAACTCCTCATTTTTCTAATGCTGTTCAAACTCAACAATCCAAAAATGAACTCGTCTCTCCAACCCAAACCAACTTCCGACTTTTCTACACTGTTAATATTATCACCATCATGCCAGTTGAAATCCTCACTCATCCCTTATGGTCTATCCCAAATGCCATCTCTTACAGGAAGCTGTCCTTCATTCTAAGTTGGAATCTCTCCTTGTTTTGATACTCAGTAACATGTATGTCTAATGACTGCTAGAATCTAACTCCATTTTATGTGATAAACATGAAATATTTTTGCATGGTTTTAATACAATCCAAATTGTCTAAGAAGCAACTACTATATAAATTACGAGATGATTCTTGTTTATATCAGAGCCAAGACTTCGGCCCTTATTGATGCAACCTGTATCCTGCATTTTTAGCTCTTGCATTCATGATGATTCTACAAATATGTCTGACTTATTATTATGTCTTCTAGAATAATTGTTCTGGTACATTTACATATTGAAATACAAATTACTTTATCAATTTCACCTTTATATTATAGTTAGGGCTTTAGTTTTAAAAACTGTGTGTGGATGAGTTATGTTCAATTCATGATGGTAAAAGAGATATTATAAAATATTTTTTCTAAAAGGGGGCACTTGGTAAGGTTGAAAACCACTTTAAGTTTACTGCAAGAGACCAGCCACAGCTTAAATAACATAACATTTATGAAAATCACCTTGCATTATACTAGACACAAAATTAGGGTCCAGCAAATGTAAAGTTTGGTTCACAAATTATGTACAAGGATTCTTTGGACCCTTGTTAATCTAAGTATGGTCTCTAGACCAGCAGCAGGCTACATCTGGGAATTGTTACAAATGCAGACTCTTAGGCCAGACTTGCTGAATAAGAATCTGCATTTTAACAAGGTTCCTAAGGAATTCTTATGCACATTGTAGCCTGATAAATATTGCCCACTGTTTGAAAAGTACCCATGAAATTTATCACTCTTACAGCATATTATGGCTTAGTAGTGGGTCATCTTTAGATACATATTTAGAATGTATTTTTATTGTTTAAATGCTGACTTTAAAAGATAATTGAACAACAAAAGCTTTATAACATTTAATTTTGATGTTGTAATACAACGTAACACAAGACAAGTCATTTTTATTCAAAAAATATTTATTGAATGCCTGTTACGTGCTATGTATGCAAAAATATTAGCAATACAGTGGTAAACAAGACAGACAATGCTTTTGCCCTCATGGAATTTATAGACAAGTAAGAAAAACAGGCCCCCAAACAAGTAAATAACAAAAGAAATAAAACTATGCTATGTATTATGAAGGAAATTTAAAAAATGCTAATGTGGAGAATAGTAGTGGGGACAGGGGTTGGTGAACCTCTCCTCTAAATAAGAGGCTGGGCTAGAGATAGAAATTTGGTTATCCTCAACATGTAAATGATTCTTAACACCATGGTAATGAATGGTGTCGCCTAACGAGAGCATGTATTGTGAGAAGGGAGCTCAGAATTGAGGCCTGAGAAACATCTTATTTAGGTAGTCAGGTAGAAGACAAGGGGACAGCAAAAGAGAAAGCTGCAGGGCAAGACAGGAGGAAAATCAGCAGAATGTGGTGTAACGGAATTCAAGAGAGGAGTGTTCCGTGAAGGAGTGGGTGGTCAGCAATGTTGAATGTTACTGAAAAATCAAGTAAGGTGAGGACCAAAAGTGTGGGTTGGTTTTGGCGACATAAAACCTGATAGTGACCTTAACAAAACTGGTTTTTGTGGAGTGGTGGGGATGGAAACCAAATTGAAGTGGTTAGAGCAGGAATGGGAATAGAGGAAGTGGAAACATTGATACAGACCATTTTTTTCCAGAAGTTTAGCTAGAAGGTGAGAAGCAAGTGGGGCTGGTGCTGGAGAGAAATGTGAATCAAGAGATTTCGTTTGATTGTTTTTAATTTCCAAAGATGAATGGCAAACTACGGGTAGGCTAAGTTTACTGAAAAAAAAATCAAAGACCCCAAAAAATCACATAAAAAATCTTGAAATCTCAATTCTTAGGGAAGTTTGATTGGGGAATTAGCTATCACTGAAACTATCTTCATATTTAATTGTCACATGACATGTAAATAAATTTTCAAAACATGAGAAATTTTAAGATATATAGTGCCTTTTCAGTGGATGGTTATGTAGATATAATCTATAAAAACTATACAAGAATCATGAAAAAATCCTTAAAATTCAAACTTTTTGCAAAAGTTGGAACATACTGCTCTAATTGCATTTCTGAGGTTTGGACTTTTAGATATGTGAGAATGTTTGAATGTTCAATAGATTTTTTTAAAATTAAGGAATAACTTATACAATAAGTACACGTCTTATGTATGTAGCTTGATTCATTTTTACCTATATACACACCTTTCAGATCAAGATATGGAACATTTGCATCACCCCAGAAAGCTCCCTTGTGCCGATTATAATTAATATGTCCCCTTTGTCCCAAGTTAACCACTATTTGGACTTACATCATCATATATCAGTTTTCCTGTTCTTGAATTACATGTAAATGGAATCATACAGTGTGTGCTTTTTTAGTGTCTGGCTTCTTTTTGCTCAATATACTCTTGAGATTCATTCATATTATAACATTTATTAGTAGTACATTCTCATTTACTGTTGAGTAGTATAAATATACCACTATTTGCTTATTCATTCTATTGTTGATGGACACTTGATTGTTTCCAGTGTTTTTCTATATTATGGAAATTCTTATGCATGTCTTTTGGTAGACATATACTACTCATTTCTCTTGGGTATAGATATAAGACTAGCATTTCTGGGTCATAGGGTAGGTGTATATTTAGCTTTAATACATACTGCCAAACAGTTTCCAAAGTAGTTGGGCCAGTTTACCCTCCCACTAACAATATCTGAGAGTTCCAGTTCCACATCTTGCCAACATTTGCTATTATCAGTCAGTCTTTTTAATTTTGGCCGTTTTGGTGGGTGTGTAATGGTATTTCATTGTGGCTTTAATTTGCATTTTCCTGATGAATAATGATGTTGACTACCTTTTCATGTTTATTGGCCATTTGGATATCATCTTTCCTGTAGAGCCTGAATAAGTTTTCTATGCACTTTTTAAAAGTTGGGTTCTTTGTATTTTTAATTGGTTTTGTAGGTATTTAAAAAATATTTTGGAAATGTGTACTTTGTCAAAAGTGTATTGTAAATATTTTCTCCCAGTCTGCAACTTGCTTGTTTATTTTCTTAATCTATTTGATGATTAGAATTCTTAATTTTAATAAAGACTAATTTATCAAATTGTCTTCTTTGGGGATTAAGTGCATCTTATGTCCTGTTTAAGAAATCTTTGCCTACTCCAAGGCCATGAAAATATTCTCCTATGTAGAAATTTGATTTTAAAAATTTTCATTTAGGTATATTACCCACTTCAAATGAATGATTCTGTTTTTTACCCCAGTTATTTTACCTTTTAAAAACTAGGCATTTTCCAGTTATAAAATGAAAATTTTACTAGGAGTATGCTGGATTCACTCATATTAGCACAAACATTTTTTAAAAAGTAGCAATTCTTCCTTTTCTCTCACATGTTCATTTAGTGGCATGTGATATCCATGGTAAAATTGAAATATATTTATCTGTAACTTCAGAGTAACTGACCTTTCAAGGGAAAATAACACTAGATGTTAAATTTGCTGTTTTAAACCTGTGCTCCACAGTCTATAATTTCTTCATTAGACATTTAACCTAGGAGGAAAATGGAATACTTTATTTTTTAAAAGGGTAAGGTAGGAAGAATTGGAATGGTAACATGGGCTGTATTTGATCTGGTATCCTCAGAAAGTAGTCTTGATATTTCTTAACCTTTACCTTAATCCAAGGAAGAAAGAATTTCATGGTTGGAGGGATTCTCTCATTTTAAGGCATGCTCCTTGTTTTTACATTTTCCTTTTCCTTCAATCGTAGTCATTTAAAGTATTTGAAATTAATTGTGTCTGATTCTCTTTTATTTCCGACCTTCTAAGATCTATAATCTGGTACTGTAATTAAAACATTATTTAAGTTCTTTGAAACAAAGGTAAAACTCAGGAAATTAATCCTGCTTCTCTCCTTAATATGTCACTGACATTGTACCCTTGGACAATTAGGTACATTCTTTGTGTTGTGAATTTTGTCTGTAAAATGGGGAGAATAATAAATGGCATTATACCTGTTTATCTTCCAGAAATGCTATGAGATAATAATGAAATTTCATTTGCACTACTGGGCTAAGTGGTTGATGCCACCTTTTTGGAGGACCACAAGCAAACAAAACCAGGTTGAGAAGAAAACTCTCACCACGGTTAGGGAACTGAGTGGTAGCATCTGAGTAATAACTTATCTTGTATGTTCCCAGAAAGCTGAACTAGGACCTGAAATGGACATTTCAGCAAATATGAGTTCAGCTACATTTAAGGAGGAACTTTTTTAACCATTAGAATTTTTCTGAAATGGAAAAGGGTAACTTCTATATTATTGGAAGTGTCTTAACCAGAGGCTGACAACCCAAATAGGGAGATATGGGAGGAAATTCAAGGATCAGGTGGCAGAGGAAGGTCACTTTCGCTAGTTAAGATACCCACTCCATTTCTAATATTCTAATTTCATCAGTTTTAGGGATCATTTTTCATTATCAGAATGCAGAATTGTTCTTGTGATGCCAAGATTCCAGAAATTGATTATATGTGCTAGTAATAAAAAGAAATGGTGAAGGACCTTTCAGAAATAGTAGCTAACACTTCTGTCCTGAGTGTTAATGTTGCAATTGTGAATACATTTTTGTAGTGAGTGGCTCAGTGTCCAAAGCTTTTGGTTAAAAAGTAAAAGTGGACATTTTAGATAAAAGAAACTATTTTTTTCAAGAGGCATGGGGATAGGGGAGTCAGTTTACTCTTATGAAGATAAAAAGGGATGTCAGCGTTCAGAGACAGATTTCTGGCAGCCATCAGGCACCAGTGCTGCTGGCAGCTGGCAAAGTCAATGGAGGAGTCTTTCTGAGATTTTACATTTTGCTCTCCTTTACTACCTACACTTCCTACTGGGAAAACAGAGCAGCCAGTGGAAATCAGATCTCTGAAACTTAAAGTATAATTTTGTTAGCTGGTATTCTCAATTGAATAATAATTACTTAATAGTATCAAAAATGAAGCAAATTCATAACCATTCAAGTTAAAAATATAGTTACAAATTTTGTTGCTAATGTAAATATTTGGTTTTGTTAATAGTTTGTATTAGAGCAAAGAAGTAAAAACATTCACATGTGAATTTTGATGAAATCTTAATTAACCAGGATCTTTCCATTTCCAAATTTAAGTTTTAGTTGTAATTTACTCCCGTTAATTTTGCATCACATAAAATGCTAGAATCTCTGAGAAAAATATCGGTATCATAACAAAAATTCTAACTAGTGAAAAATTTTAAAATGGCATCTTTGTCAATGAAAAGAGAATCTGAAGGAATAAAAACAAATTTGAAATTGTCCTCTCTCAGTAAGCATGTGATGAAGTCTTGTTTTCCGTACTGGTAGAAAACAACTTGAGATTGCTAATAAAGCTTTGTACCTGGGAAGTGCTTTGGAAAGCTACAAAAGAAATAGCCTTTAACTTTTATAGTCTAATATATGTGTCAGTTATCTTAGTAATAGAACAGTTACGCCTTTTCCAAGATTTGTTATTTAAGAGGTAAGGTGTCAGTGGAAAACACTATGATCTAATTAAACCTTAAAAAATATTAGATTGAGTATTTAGTTGTGGGAAGGACAGGAGGGCACCTAATATGAATGAGTGTTAACTAGGGTTTTCTGCTAGTTTATAATTTTGGCTTTTAAATGAGATAAGAAAATTTGTTTTATCTAGTGATACCAAAAAATCCTAATGGAAACATGATACTACATATATATTTGTACACACACATATAAGTGCATTTTAAAATATTTTATGTGTGGTTTTTTTTTTAGCATCTGAAAAGTCACATTAATTTTTCAGTTGGTCACATTTGTAAAATACTCTGTATGAAAGGTGCTGTCTAGGTGATTTGTAACTGCATTAGGAAATCACAACTTTTCCCTAAAATTCCAATTATAAGAATTTTAGGAATATTGATAGGAAATGGACATTGTGAAGCTGTTTCCTTGGTTGATATTTAATTTTTTACATGGTTTGATTTACTTTTTTTTTAATCCATAGTTTTCATGTTTATTTTATAGTGATAGCTTTGTAGTAGTAGTATCCCAAGCAGCAGTGAGATATTCTAAAATCTATAACAGCACTGTTGGGTAGAACTCTCTGAGATGATCAAAATGTTCTTTTTGCTGTCCAATAGAGTAGCCACTAGCTACATGTTCTTTGAGCACTTAAAATGTGGCTGGTGTGATTGAGAAACTACATTTTTAATTTCAATTAAATTTAAACTTAAATACCCCAAGTGCCTAATAACTACTTTATTAGACAGTACAGTACTAGTATTAGAATAGTATTACTAATAGATCTAAAGCAGAGCTTGGCAAACTTTTTCTGTAAAGGACCAGATACTGAAAGTTTTAGGCTTTGCAAGTCATATAGTCTCTGTTGCAGCTACTCGACTTTTGCGCTGGAGTATGAAAGCAGCCATAGACAACATGTAAGTGAATGGGTTTGGTTGTGTTTACAATAGAATTTTATTTATGGACACTGAAATTGAAGTTTATATAGGTTTCAAGTGGCACAAAACAATATTTTCTGATTTTTTCTAACCACTTAAAAATATAAAAACCGTTCTTAGTTCACAGGCCACACAAAAACAGATGGTAAGCTGTGGTTTGCAGAACCTTGATTTAGAGTGTTCATAAGGATCAAGAGATGTAAAAAATCATGCCCATCATGAGTGGGCACTATTTTGGGAGCTAAAGACACAGCAGAAAAGCAATAAAAAATACAGACAACATCCCTGTTATCATAGATCTTACATTCTGGTTGGGGGAGACAGATAAAAATAAAAATGACCAAAAATATGTCAGGAGGTGACAATTAAGAAATTTTATGAAGAAATATAAAGCAAGGTAAAAGAAAACAAAGTGACAATGGAAGATGACATCTTATATAGGGTAGTTAGGTAAAGCTTGTTTGGTAAGGTGACTTTTGAGCACACACCTGAATGAAGAGAGGAAGTGGGCCAGGTAGCTAGCTGGGGGAAGAGCATTCTGTTAAGAGGGGAAGGTAAGTGCAAAAGGTCCTGAGCCAGGAGCATGCTTTACCTATTCAGGTAACAGGATATATATATACCCAATTGATTTATTTTTCAACAAAATCAACCTACTTTGCAATTCTCCCCATCATCTGTACCAGATATGCATAAACATCAGTACAGGAACTATATTTCTATCAAAAGCAATATATGGACTCTTCCTCCTTAGTTTTTTAGAGCGTTCTTTTGGAAAATATTTTAAAGCTATGTTGACTGCCAACATATTAATAGACTCCAGTAAATCCCATCAAATGGAAACTTTTTGAGGGTTGTTTGTTTTGTTTTCTTACTTAAGTATAAGAAACTACAGAATGGTCCGTTAAAAACTAAAAAGTTTTTGCTGCACTTAAAATATTTAACAGGATTCTGGTCTTCAGTTGGGAATTTCTTTACCATATATCCACTACTGGACTTCATATTTTTTATAAAGACCTTGAGTTCAGGGGGAGAAAATGTACTTCAATCTATTTTGTTCTTGTGTTTTAAGTATTTTTTAGTACTTAAGAAGAACATCATGTAGCCTGATTATACATGGTTTCAATGTCTCCTTTAAGTTCTGAATACTAAGGTAGTCAGAATCTTCTCTTATAAACTATACTCAGTTACTTCTGGTGTTATTTACATCACACAAAGGCTCTTGAAAAAATATCGAGAGCTATTTAAATGTCATTATCAGAGGATTTAAAAAGTTCAGGAGACCAGGACCTTTTCCCTGTAGGTCACCAAATCAAAAGCCATCTTGCTCTGTAGTAACTAGAAGACATTTTCACATGAAGGTTGTTCATGTGAAACCTTTGAGCTAGGTTTCTTTCTTTCTTTCTCTGTTAAGAATCCCTTTAGTATGCAATTAAAAGTTTCACAGGTACCTTTTTTTTTTAACTTTAAAAAAACACACACTATCAAACTTACAGAAAAGTTGCCATACAGTACAAAAAAATGATTTTTTCCGGAAATTTTGAGAGCAAGTTGCTGACATGTTACCCTATCACCCTTGAATACTTTAGTATGTATGTTCTTCCTTCTCCTACTAAACAACTTCAAGTCAGAAAATTAACATCGATACATTATTACCATTTAATCCTTGGACCTTGTTCAGTTTTCTCCAGTTGTTACTCTAATGTTCTTTACTGCAAGAGGATTCAGCTCAGAATCACACATTGTATTTAGTTGTCATAACTCTTCACTCTCTTTCAGCCTGGAACAGTTCCTCAGTCTTTCATCACCTTGATACTTTTGAGAATTATAAGTCAGTTATTTTTTAAAAACTTTAATTTTTTTACTTTTTAATCCTCACCTGAGGATATTTTTTTCATTGCTTTACAGAGAGAGTGGAAGGGAGAGAGAAAGAGAGAAACATTGATGTGAGAGAGACACATCATTTGGTTGCCTCCTACCTGGGGGACTGAGCCTGCAACCTAGGTACATGCCCTTGGCTGGAATCGAACCTGAGACCCTTCAGTCCAAGGGCTGAGGCTTTAACCACTGAGCCAAACTGGCCAGAGCTACAAGCCAGTTATTTTGTAAACTTTCCCCCAATTTGAGTTTAGTTTGCTTTCTCCTGGTTAGGTTTATGTTATGCATATTTGGCAGGAATATCACAGAAGCGATGCTGTATTCTCTTCGTTATCAGGTGGCACATAATTTTCATTTGTCCCATTACTGTTGATCACTTTGCTCAATTACAGTGGTGTTTGCTAGTTCTCCATTTTATGGTTACTCTTTTCATCTTTGTAATAAGTATTTTGGGAAGAAGCCCTTTGAAACTATATAAATATTCCCATTTGTCTTCAGACTTTCCATTTATTCACTTATTAATGTCAGTATGGACTCATGAATTTCTGTTTGTTTTAATGAGTTATAATCCAATACTATCATTATTATTTTGATGCTCCCTTGTCCCAGATTTGGCCAGTGGAAACGCATTCAAGATGATTTC
Organism: Miniopterus natalensis; assembly: GCF_054644295.1. Classification (NCBI taxonomy): domain Eukaryota; kingdom Metazoa; phylum Chordata; class Mammalia; order Chiroptera; family Miniopteridae; genus Miniopterus; species Miniopterus natalensis. The sequence continues at coordinate 24,773,021 of NC_142097.1, forward strand.
TGTGTCCTTTTAACATTTCCTCTTCATTTTTGAACACTTCCTTGCTTTCTGACACAAAATGTTCCACACTCATCTTGTGCTTTCCCTACCCCAACCCTGGAATCAGTCATTTTTCCAATGAGCCTGGTTCCTTTAAGTGGAGAATGATATTTAGAAGTTAGTGTCTGGATTCTAGAAGCTGTTGTGTGTCACTGCTCCCCAGGTGCTTTCAGTGGACAGGGCTAGGGACTATATGTATGTGTACCCATACATACACATATACCTACATTTACACCTATATTTTATATCTTTATATATAGTAGAAGTCATGCGTTTATGCAAGTACCTCCATTTCCAGTACAGCACCACACATTTTCATATTTGTAACTCCTCTGACAGAGAAAAACCTGGCTCTCATTATCATTATTTGTTGTTGTTAATCCTCACTTGAGGATATTTTTCCATTGCTTTTTAGATAGAGTGGAAGGGAGAGAGGGGGAAGAGGAGGTGGGAGTAAGACAGGGTGGTGGGGTGGAAGGGGGAGAAAGAAGCATCACTGTGAGAAAGACACATCGATTGGTTGCCTCCTGCACACACCGTGACCTGGGCTGGGGATCAAGTCTGCAACCAAGGTGTGTGCCCTTGACTGGAATCAAACCCACGACCCTTTGGTGCTCCTGCCAATGCTCTAACCATTGAGCAACACTGGCTGGGGCACATTATCCCTAATATTGATACTTATTTGATCAGCCCTCCTTTATATAACCATCCATTGCCACTACCATATCCTTCTCAGTGTAGATGCTCTCCTTGCCTCATTTGGGTTCTGACATTCTGTACTGTAGCCGCTGTTCTGTGTGGACACACTTCTCAACTGCTTGGATTCTGACGTGCAAGGCTTACTCTAATATGTGGATGCCCCTTTCAATGGCTCCTTTACCCAACTCAAGTTGACACTTTGCATTGGGCTACTCCCATGCATAGAAGCTTTCCTCCATTTTGGTTCTATGGTGCCAGCCTCCACTGTCCCATGTGTGGGGGTCTTGCTCACCCTGTTTAGGCTCTGAGACTCTACACCAGACCACCTCCATGCATAGATGTTTTCTTCACTATACTCAGGCTCTGATTCCTCAAGCTAATTTGTCCTTTAGCTTGGTTACCCCCTTTATCCCTTTCGAACTCCATTACTCCAAGTCAGGCAGTTCTGCCTGAATGCCCTTCTTACCCTGCTCAGGCTCTGACTTTCCATGTTATCTTCCCTCCATGCAGAATCCCTCCTCTCTTCATTCAGACTGCCCACCCCACGTAGGCACACTCTTCATGCTGGTTTGTCTCCAGTAAGCTGCCCTAGATTGCCCTCATTCCTTGCATGGACATTCCTCTCACCTATCTTGGGTTTTGATACCCATACCAGGCTATATTTTGCTCATTTTTAAAGTATGTGTACTTTTCCTGCCTTTATGTTTTGTTGCTAACATCTAATGGTGATGTGTTAATTTTTAAAATTTAGAAAATATAAGTACAGTGACTATATATTTCAAAAATTTGGAATATGACTGCATTATACTATGTAATATTTGAAATGAGTATTATCCTGAACATTTTTGGGTATATGGTTACCCTTAAAATAAAGAACAAAGATTATCAATTTTTTTCTTTTTTAAAATTGAATTTATTGGGGTGACATTGGTTAATAAAATTATATAGGTTTCAGGTGTACAATTCTTTAATATATCATCTGTATATTGTATTGTGTGTTTACCACCCTAAGTCAGGTCTCCTTCCATCACCATTTGTCCTTCCTCTTCTACCTCCCCCGAAAATTTTCAATTTCTGGTAATGGAGGAGTACCTCCTATTATTGAACCAAACTTCCAACAGATAACAATTATGGATTCTGGACAAAATATGAAAAAAAAAATCTATTATCTGAAAGCATTGAAAATAACAAAACCAACTTGTTTTTATAGCTTTTTTTTGTCTAAGTGCAGGCCCCAGTTTTAGCCTCAGGGTGACCAAAACTTGGGTAGATAATCCACAGATTTACTGGCTTAAAAAACCATAGAAAGCCTGGCCAGCATGGCTCAGTGGTTGAGCATCAACCTATGAACGTGGAGGTCACTGTTGATTCCCTGTCAAGGAACATGCCTAAATTTCAGGATCAATCCCCCTTGTGGGGCATGCAGGAGGCAGCTGATCTATGACTCTCTCATCATTGATGTTTCTATCTCTCTCTCCTTCTTCCTTCCTCTCTGAAATCAATAAAAAACATATTTTTAAAGAACAAAAAAAAAAAATAGCAAGGCCCTGGCTGGTGTGGCTCAATTGGTTGAGTGTCATCCCATGTACCAAGAGGTCAGGGTTCAATTCCCGGTCAGAGCACATGCCTGGGATGTAGGCTCAATCTCCAGTAGGGGGCATACTGGAGGCAGCTAATCCATGTTTCCCTCTCATTGATGTTTCTCCCCCCCTTCCTCTCCCTCTAAAATCAATAAAAACATTTAAAAAAAAATAACAAAAAAGAACATAGGAAGTGCAGCAACTGGGAAGTAAATAAGGAGAAATCCTGGAATGAGAAGGCAGGGAGAGCTTTTTTTGTGTATAAATTCTCTGGCTGATGCAAGTCTGTAGCTGATCCTTGAACTACACTTAGATGAGTCACAGTCTGAGCAGCCCATCTGAACACGTTCTGGGAAACACTCAATCCCAGGCATACTGGGACATCTGTTTACCCTAGCTGTTGCCTACCACAAATGAGACAGAATTTGAGCTTGAATCCAGACAAGTATTTGCTTTAAAAAGTAAAATAAAGAAAAATTCTCATACTCTTCAAAGGAATATAATAGAATCCATAAGTTCTGTAACATCATTTACAGTGTCCAGGGTATTAGCCAAAAATTTTAGTTCAAATAAAGAAGGGAAATGTTACCTGTACTCAAGAGAAAAGGAAATCAGTGGTGACTGACCTCAAGATGACATAGATATTGGAATTGGAAGACAAGGATCTTAAACAGCTATAACAATTATACTCAAAGATGTAAAGGGATATATGTATGTAATGAATTAACAAATAGGAAATTTCAGCAAAGAAACTATAAAAAAAGGAACAAAGTGGAAAGTTTTAGAACTAAAAATTATAATGTATGAAATTTCAAAAAGTTCATTGGACAGGCTTACCAGCAAATTAAGATGACAGACAAAAATAAGTGGATTTGAAGATCTATCAATGAAACTATTCAATTTGAACAACAGAGAAAAAAACATTGAGGGAAAAAAGAACAGAGCATCAAGGAACTGTGGGGAAATATGAAAAAGCCTAACATACATATGCAATTGAAGTCCTAAAAGGAAAGGAGCAAGAGAATGGAGGAGAAAAATTTTTGAAGAAATAATGTTTGAAAATTTCTCAAGTTTGGTGAAAAACATAATTTTACAGATAAGAAGTTCAATGAACCCAAGTAGGATAAATTCACATACAATCACAACTAGGCATATCAAACTGCTGAAAACCAAAGGTAAAGAGAAAATATTGAAAGCATTCAGAGAAAAATAATAATATATAAATATTATCACTAACTTACCAGAAACAGTAGAGGCTAGAAGATAGTGGAATGCCATTTTTAAAGTGCTAGAAGAAAACTGTCAACCCAGGATTCAATATCAAGTAAAAATATTTTTTTAAAATTGAAGGCACACCCTGGCCAGTGTGTCTAAGTGGTTAGAGCATTGGCCAGCGCACCAAAGGGTTGTGGGTTGGATTCCAGTCAAGGGCACCCACCTTGATTGCAGATTCAATCCTCGGCCCAGGTCAGGGTGCATGTGGGAGGCAACCAATCGATGTGTCTCTCTCACATCGATGTTCGCTCTCCCCCCCTCCCCGTCCCTTTCATCCTAAAAACAATGGAAAAATATCCTCAGGTGAGGATTAAAAAAATTAAAATTGAAGGCAAAATAAAGATATTTCCAAATAAATGAAAATTAAGTTGTCACATTGTGGCACTACTAAAAATGCTGAAGGAAGCTCTTTAGATTGATGGGAACTCAGGTCTTCATGGAAAAAAATCAGAAGCACCAGAAATATTAAGTACGTGGGTAAATGCAAAGCACTAATTTTTCTTCTTAATTTCTCTCTTTTTAAAAGGACAATGTAGCAAGTTTTTCTTTTTTTTAAAGTTAATTTTAGAGTGGGGAGAGAGAGAGATAAAGAGGGAAACATCAATATGAGAGAGAGATGTAGATTGGTTGCCTCCGGCATGCACCTCTACCAGGGATGGAACCCGAAACTTAGGTACATGTCCAGACCAGGAATTGAACTGAACCCACGACCTTCCCTCATGCATAGGACAACACTCCAACCAACTGATCCACACCAGCCAGGGCTCTTCTTAATCTCTTTAAAATACAATTGCTGTGTTGCTAATACCTTTTATTCTCCTCAAGGCACTTTTTTGGGGAGGATATAGAGAAAGAATAGTCCTGCTCTGAAGAGGAAAATCTGCCGCTAAAGCTTCCAAAATGGTATCCTTATTAATTTTAGGATCCTCAGATCTGTAAAAAATTTACTCTATGCAGCTAATATTTATCATATTTTTTCTTTTCAGATATAAAACCAAATGTAGAACTGAAAAGCACTCAGGAGCAGTCTGTGGCCACAGGTAACATCCGTTCTTTCCTATATAGAACTATAACTTTACTGAAAATACTAAAAAAAGAGGAACATTTTGATTGCAGTAAACCTGAGATCCTCTGGTTTCTGGGCCAACGCCCTAACCACTGGAGCAACACTGGCCAGGGCAGTTTGCTGTTTATTAAGCATGCTTTTATTATGTCTGCTCCTTCTCACTTATGAACTCCCATAACACTATGTATTTCCCTTAATCTTTTGTCAGAGTCTACCTTATAGACTTCTATTATTTCTTGTCTGAGTCTTATATTACAGTTGTGGGCTTGTCTTACCTATATTTGCAGAGTATAAGCTTCTTGGGCACAGGAATTATAACTTACTCAAATCTGTGGCTTTGTCAGCATTTAGTACATATTTGAAGAACTCAAGGAACTTGAGGACCGATATGTTTTCCACAGAATCACATTTATAATGTGAACAGAAAAGGAAAATAGGAAGCTTACAGGCTTCCTCTAAGGAAAGCATCTTTCCCAAATTGGGTTATGTTAGTATTTCTCATCACTGCATATCAATACTTCTTGGTCATAAATAACAATAACATCCTACTGAATATTGTGAGACATCCAAAAGGAGAGAGAATTTCTGTACAGAAGGAACCTGAGTTCATTTTAACTCAGGTGGAAGAAATATTCAAGAAAATCATGTCTAATGGAAAGGTGCATGATCCCTGGATATATTTCTAAACCTCAAGAGTTTTCACATATATCCTACTTGGGGTATATGTGAAAGGGATACTATCACTAAGGGTTTATGTGAAGCTGAGATGGGAAACTACTTAATACATGTTTATAAAATTTTTTTAAAGTTGATTGCATAGTTAAAATTCTTTTTATCTCCTAGAAGGTCCAGTGATTTTAAATGACTACAATTTAACCAAACCTCATGAAACAGAAAATGTGGACAGTGCCGAATGCCCAACCAATGAAGATGAAGATATAGGAGGTGAGCCATAGTGTACAGACTAATAACTAATGGTTATAGATATGGTCAAGACTAAATATGAAAAAGAAATCAGGAACCCTCCAAGAAAAATTTGCATTTGTGGGTTGAGTTGGGAGTAATTCATTTTTATTAATTTTACAAGTAATTATATTTAATAATTTGCTATATAGGATATTAGCAAATCTTGAGAACCTAAGGTGTTTATTCAGTGTTCAAGTTATAATACATTTATTTTTTAAATGTTATTTTTACTCTTTTTCATTATAAAAATTATACATGATCATTGTAAAAAGATTTGTCTGCGGTGTTTTCCAACACCAACAACCAGTTCTCCAAACCTTCAGACACCAACTGGGCACCCAACAATGCAATTTTCATACTAACTCCTGGAGTTAATGCTGAACCCACAGGCTAAGTGGTCAGTTTTACATGACTGCCCTCACTTCAGATGCCAGTTGTAAGTACCAGGTCCCCTGCTTACCTGCACTTCTTCCAGCTTGGCTACAAATTCAGGGTTTTCCACAAACCTCTCTCAGATTTGATAATTTGCTAGAATGACTCACAGAACTTAAGAAAAGTGACTCACTTGACTTACTATTGCCAGTTTGTTATAAAGGGTACAACTCAGGAACAGCCAAATGGAAGAGATGCATAGAGCAGAGTATGGTGTGGGAGAGCTTCCATGACCTCTCTGGGCACACCTCAATGTGTTTATCAACCCAAAAGTTCTCTGAATCTCATTGTTCAAAAGTTTTTATAGAGCTCAATCTATAGTCCCTTCTCCCCTTCTTGGAGGTTGGTGGATAGGGCTGAAAGTTCCAACCCTATAGTCACTTGGTCTTTCTGGTAACCAACCTATCTTGAGGCTATTTGGTGTCTCCACCTTAAGTCACCTCCGTAGTGTAAACTCAGGTCTGACTGAAAGGAGCTTGTTATTAATAACAAAATATACTCCTATCACTCAGGAAATTCCAAGAGTTTAGAAACACTGTGCCAAGAACTGGGGACAAAGACTAAATATATTTTTGTACTATACCACAGTTTGATAATTCATAGAAGTGGAAAGAAAAAAGAAAAACCCACCTCTGTCCTACCACTCAAAGATAGTCTCTATTAGCATTATGGATTATTTCCAGGCTCTTTTTGTGAATTTTAAGCACAATATTCATATCAACATTGCACACATTTCGTGTTAATATTTATGTTGATAAATCTGTTCACTGTTGCTTTATGAATGTCACTCAGATCTCATCTTAGATCTCATTTCTTCAGAGAGATGTTCCTTGACAACCCAGTCACTCTTTTTTTTTTTTTTAAATATCTTTATTGATTTCAGAGAGAGGAAAGGAGAGGGAGAGAGAGAGATAGAAACATCAATGATGAGAGAGTCATTGATTGGCTGCATCCCGCAACCCGGACATGTGCCCTGACCGGAATCGAACCCCAATCGCCTGGATTCTAGGTCGACGCTCAACCGCTGAGCCACGCCCAACAGGGCCCCAGTCACTCTTTTGACACAGTACTCTGTTTTAATTTTCTGCATGGCACTTCCCATAGATAATTTTGGAGTTTTATTTATTTGTTTATTGTCTTTCTCATCCTACCCTTTATGAAGTAGGATCTTAGGCTTTTTTTTTTTGACTGCTAGGTATTTGCAGCCTCTTGAACAGTACTTGGCCCATAGTTGGTGCACAATAAGTATTTGAGTAAATGCCTAAATGAATGCCTTAGTTTAATTGTATGTATTTATATATGTGTTTATTAAAGGAATAAAAGAAAAAAGTGGTTTCTTGGGATCTTTTTCCTTTGTGTTAGATTCTTAAGGGATCAAGAAATAGAGTTCTGTGTCTAAAACTTCTGAGATTCAAATCACAGCTTCAACTAACATTCCAGCTCTGCCTAGCTATACTTTAATTTGTACCAGTTCTTAACCACAGAGACTGAAAAATGCTGCCTGGCACAGGATGTGGTCATTTGTGCTGAGGAAAGGCATATGGTGTTCTACCAGCTTCATGCAACTTCTTGAAGGTGACATCCATGGAGTCACACTCAGAATGAGGCAAATGATAACTGTGCCTTCAGCTTGCATTTTTCTGACTTATAGTTTCTGAGTTCTGGTAGGTAATGCCATTAAGTGTATGTTTGAAATGATGGTCCCTATACAACATTTGGTCTGGGAATTTATAATTTATGTTAGAATTTGCTCTGGGATCAGAAGTAGTTATGAGTTTTATGTTTTCAGATAGTTGGCAGGAAAATAGGTTAAATACCCAAAGTAAAAAAGAAACCAAATAATTTCTATTCAACAGTAGGAATTTAAAACAAATATAAAAACTCATGTGGTTCAGCACTTCCCTAGGAATCTATACAATAGTTTGCAGGCCTCTGAATTTGACCCTGCTCTAGAAGTGCTTCCAAGAAGAAAAGAGAGAGATTCAACCCCTGTGGTTCACTTGTTTTGAAGTCATCTTCAACTGCTGTAGCTGCCTAAGCCATTTCTATCACCTGACCTCTAATACATGTCAGTGGATTGATGGTATATCTGTGAATTTTTCCTCAGTTGTTAGGGCCCTGGGAGTGTCATGCAGTTCTTGGTATAAACTAGAAGATATAATCAATCATTCTAAATAATTTGGGAAAGAGAAAAAATTTTTCTTTTCTCTAAGCCTGACTTAGAAAGAAATGAATAGGTTAACTTTAGTGTTGAAAAACAAATCCATTATTTCATGATTAAATTCCAAACTGATTATTGTACTATTAATGTTGGCATTTAATCTGGATCACATACCTTTGGAAAGGGTTGTAACCAGGCCCCTGCCTTTTGTGAACAGCATAATCAAATTATACATGCTAAATTATAAAATATAGAATTGAAAAGTAGCATTGCCTGGTATACTATTGCATAAGTAACTTCTGCAACATGCAGCATAGGGAAACATTAAGACTAGAGTTAGAATTATACTTTTAAAGGTAATTGGGGAAATTTAGCTATAATATAATAATGATTATAAATAACTTTAAACATGCTTTAGAGTATTTTATTCTGTTTAAGTTTAATGGAAGCATTTTTAATGTCCTCTCTAAAGTTCTAGAAACTAAGACTAAACTAAAACTAGAATGTTTTAAATTCAGTATAATTGTAATCATGTTTAATTTATATGTTAAATAAATGAAATGTCATGTGCATCTTTCCCAATTTCCAGCCCTTAGAAAAATGTTTTATAGAAAATTTCAGGCTCCAATAGCTACAGTCACTTTATTTTTCTCTTGTGGAAAGACAGGTTAAATTTTTAGGTGGAAAAAGTCTACCTAACTAGAATTGTTGTTTGAGAAACAAAATAAAAGATTTGGAAAAAACTTTTTAAAAGTATTAATATTTAACATAAGTTCACTTATTTCCCACCCTACGGATATAGATATATTTTTATATATTCCTAGGATACTAGTGCAAGAGTTAGCAAACTTCCATAAAGGTCCAAATAGTCAAGATCTTAGGCTTTGTGGTTCATATGATCTCTGTTGCTGCGTCTCAACTCTGCTGTTGTAGTATAAAGCAACCGTAGAAGATACATAAATGAATGCAGGTGGCTGTGTGCCAGTAACTTTATTTACAAAAACAGGCAATGGGTCAGACTTAATCTGTAGGCCATAGGTTGCTGACTCCTGGTCCAGTGTGTACATTTGTTGTGTGATGAGTTCAGAAAGCTTTTGGTCCTTGAAAGGAACAATGTTCATATAAACATTTTGAAAAGATATCAATGGGGAGTCTAACACCATTATTTTTAAAATTAGGAAAAAAAAGTATTATTAACAGCTCTGTTTATCACACATTGAGAATGTATATAGCTCTGTGCCACTGCAGGTTACATAACTTAATTGGTCACAAATAAAACCATATGTGGATTAAATATTGTTTTACCATTGAGATGGCTCCTCCTTTCTTTATGAAAATTTAAATCTCATAGACTAATGCACTGGAGATATTTACATCAACTCAAATTTATTTTCTCCATGAGGCCTTCTTGCACTATCCCAGCTTCCCGAAGTGTAGTGTTAGAGCTGAGTTTTTGGACTGTGTTTGATTGGTGCTTGTTTAAGCACCTAATTATATTCTGTCTGGAATTGTTTGTGCATGACAAACTTTCACCCCTTATAAACTTAAAAAAAAAAAAAAAGAGTCCTAATAGCCCACATTTGTATCTTTCTAAAATACTCATCTATGAAGTGATATAATCTACCTGAATTGAAAAGCACAAGAAACGAAGAAGTTCAGAGTTCATTTTCCAGCCTGTTCATTGACCCCTATGAACGATTATTATTTCTCTTGTTAGTTGTGACCTACTGTAACTGTTGTCAGACTGGTCTTGAGCAGTAAGAAATAACCCAGGGATTTCCAAGTCTTTGTTTTTCTGTATTGTTGGATGAACGCTGGGGTATCATAGACATTTCACTGAATACAAAGGATATTGGGACCTTCCTATTGGATCTAAAATGTCATTGAGGCACCGTAATGTCAAAAGCAGAAGTTAAAGCAATATTTAAAACAAATCACGAGAAAGAATATTCCTACTATTGTATCTGACTTGTGTTCACAGAGGAACACAATAAAATAAAAGCCTCTGGGTAGTAGGGCTAGGGATAAGATATGTTTAATGGTAGTGTACACAGGGGTATAATTAGGTAAAGATGAGACACAAGATGATGGAACATCATCCCAGCAAGGCCCTGTAAAAGAGAAATGCAGTTAAGGGCTGCATAACTAAGGTAGAACCTCAGCTTTTTGTTGTAATCCTTCCTCTGAAATTGGATCCTCATCTTTGCCATTTCCCACTTAGAATATGGAAAGAAAGATTATGTCCTGGACATGATTGAGGTTGTGATTCTACATGCATATGCTGGTGGCATTACTTTTCTCTCTTTGAATAATTAGGGAATATGTATTTGGCTACCAGCTCCCTGCGTTGAACACTTGAGTGGCCCCATTTTCAGCAGCCCCCTACCAACCACCATCCCTTCCTACTTATACTAGCCGTTTGTTCTGGAGATACTGTGGGGCAAAAAGTACACAGTGTACCTCAATATCCATCACCATCAGCTATTTACCCTTCCTAAGTTGCACATTTACCCTTTGTTTAGTTTCATAGGGCTTCTACAACAAATTACCACAGTGGCTTAAAACAACAGAAATTTATTCTCTTACAGCTCTGGAAACTAGGAATCCCAAATCAAGGTGTCAGCATGGCCATTCTCTCTCTAAAGGCTCTAGGGAAGAATCCTTCTATGTCTTTTTCTAGCTTCTGGTGGCTCCCAACAATCCTTGTTGTTCCTTGGCTTGTGGTAGCATAACTCCAATCTCTGCTTCTGTCATCACATAACCTTCTTCCCTGTCTTCTCTTCTTGTAAGAACATCTGTTATTGGATTAAGGGCCTATCCTAATCGAATGTGACCTCATCTTAATTAATTACATCTATAGTGACCCTATTTCCAAATAAAGTCACTTTCTGAGATTCTTGACAGACATGAATTTTGGGGGGACATTCAATGCACTATACCCTTCATCTCCTGAATCTACAACTGAATATAAAACATACCTGGTACTCATTATAAAATAGATTTCTTTTTAAAATTGTATACAGTGGTGATCAATGAGTGTATTTATTGAAGTACTTTTGTTGTCTAAGAGTTAGGATCGTACCTAATTCCATGAGAAAAGTTGAATTTGATATTTTGAAAGGCCTTTTCTTTTCTCTATTGTGATACCTTATATGAAGCTTAAAGATAAGAACTGTAATTAGAAAGTTTGCTGAAAAAATAATTTTTTCCTCTTAGGAGATGTAGCTCCCATCTTCAGTAGCTTTCCATGTCAGTCTCAGTCTCTTTTGAGCTGTACAACTTTTTTGCACTCATGAGAAATACGAACTACTTTGATGCATCTGAAAAGGGGAAAAAAACCCCAAGCCACATTTGTGGTTTATGGATGCTAATTACTGCTACATTCAGATGTGTGAAGGAGGGGCCTATGGCTGGAGCAAGCTGGGAGAGACCAAGTCAGCCTCGCCTAGGCGCTCACTGAGGTTCCAGCGGTACCGCTCATACACGCAAATATATGCTTCTAAAGGAAGTGCCGTTTTTTATCAAAATATTACATCTCTCAAGCCCAGATCAAGACCTGTCGCTCATGGGATGCAGGGGTTATCTTACAAAATCAGCAGTACTTTGCTGCAGAAGTTCACTCACAGGGGATTTCTGTAAGTACTCACAATGGGCAGAGAGGCTTTATGGCTTCTACTGTGTCAGATGGGTAAATTCTGTTGACGATAAAACCCAGACACTGCTCCTTAAATTTTTTTTAACAAAAAACATCATCTCTGAATTTTTCTTAACCAAGTTGTGTGAACTAAAAGGAACTTACAAGAAGATATTTGGCATCTGCCAAAGAGAAATGGACTGCTGTAATGGTTGACAGAAAAATGGGTCTTTCCACTGTCCTTAGTGGGTCCTCCAAGACTCTTCCTCTCCTTTTACTTTACTTTAGCTGTGGAGCAGTAGTACTGGTGCCTCCTTGCAGTAGAAGCAAGATGAGTGTGAAATAAAATGGATTCCAGTCCAGTTGGTTAGTGGTTTGTGAAACACCCATATGTTCCTGCTAAATTTCACAGCATCAGCTCTCGCTAAGTGCTCAAAGTTTGACACCAAGCATGGTGTCCTGGGCCATTGTGTACCCTGGTACAGTTTGGTAACCACATGAAGGCACTCTGCTAAGAGATAAGTGAGGAGTCCTGGTGGTGTGCCAGAGTCAGCTCATAATCAGTTATTAAATTTTCAGGAATTTTGTGAGCTGGCTGACTTCACATTAGTAGCTTGAAATGGGCCATGGTATTTATACCACTGACATCAGCAGATGCTACAGAAAAAAAGCTCTTCCTCCAATCTTTGATAGTTAAGCATTTACCAGCACACTGCTGGGCTGAGGAATGAAATCCTGTTCTGGCTCACTAGGTCATTGGTTTTCACAATTTGTCAGAGGGGCTTTTTTTTTTTTTTTTTTTTTTTTAAATTTTCACGAAAGAGAATAGTTTTTGAGATGAGATGATTATATGAGATCTCTCCACAAAATGATAGATAGGATTTAGAAATTTTATCTTTAAAACATGGGGATCACATTACTGTAAAGTTAATGAAATGTAATTTTGGCTAGATACTGTTAGAAAAAGCATAAAGCAACAACAGTGAAGTTTAGACTAGACAACTGACCATACATCAAATTTAAAAAGTCCCAAGTGATCATGAGGCAGTTACTTCCTAGTGAATCCCATAAAGAATTTTAGCTTGCTCCTGTCAGAAAAGGGAGGAGCAGTGGATAACTGGAGGCAATCACCAATCCTGTTAGATCCAAATTCATACATATCACATTGTGTCAGGGCCTCACTGTACTTCATTGTCTCCCAAAGTGTTGAGATGACAAGGACAGAGGTTTTTTTAGTTTTATTCTTCTTTTATGCTAGAAATTGGAGTATACAGTAAATGCTCAGTATTTACCCATTTTTCTTTCTGCCTTTCCACCCATTCATCCATCCATCCATCCATCCATCCATCCATCCATCCATCCATCCATCCATCCATCCCCTGCATTGTTCCAAGTGCTCACTAAATCATTGTTGATTACGTAAAGTGAAGAAGAGTATCTGCATACAACTTGGCAATGGGATCTTTTTTCCAGTGTTCTTCAAACTGCAATAAATGGAAGACTTTCCAAGAATTATGTGAATGTGGATAATTTTAAGAGAATCAATTGCCAGGATTTTTATTTCAGTGTGTTTTCTTTCCTAAAACACTCTACCTTATAAGGATGCTATAGTTGAGGTTCTCCTTTCCCTCCTCCCCTTTCACAATGATCCTTCTTCATTCTATAAAGAAAGGCATCTCTCTCACCCATCCCAAATCTTACTTCTTTGCCATGAAGTGTACATACTTCCAGGATGCCAAAAAATGGGTCAATTGGGTAATTCCTTGAATCAAAAATCTTTCATAAGTGCATTTCCCTTCATCCATCTCATTAAGAGATACATTCCCTAAATTTTACTTTTTATATTTAATAATTATTTATCAAGATTTGTAATGTACCTATATTGTTTTATCAATTGTATGCTAATAGTTATAATAATAACTCAATCCAGAAGAATTTTTTAACACACAGTTCTTCATGGTAGCAAAAAAAATATATATATATATATATATAATTATTGTTGTAGAGACATGTGATAGGATGAGCAATAGAAGACTCAAGCCTAAAAGAATAGTATAAGGATAAAATTCTGTGAGGAAAGTGAAATGAAAATAAAAATTCAAGGAGAAAATTTCTGATTTTTTAAACAACTTATTTATGTGTTTTAAAATTTATGATTGAGTAGATCAAATCAGTAAAATTTATGTTCCATTAGATACATTTGAAAGAGTGCAGTAACAGTTTAAACTATCATTATTTACAATAAACAAAAACTTTTGTTTTATAATTTTTTCAAATTATGAATTTAGATGGCAACTTAATATCCATTTAATGTTCACTCTATATAAGGGAGAAACATAATTTTTCAAAATTCTTTTGAGGTACTTGAACAAAAAATTTAAAGGCTAACCATTGTCATATAAAGTATATAAAGTATAGCACAGAAAGCCTTCAATTTAAACCTCTGCCTATTTAGATGCCTAACACAAAGATTCTCAACCTGAGATCTCAAGGTTTGAGAAACCTATTAAAACTGTGAAATTTTGTGTTTATGGACATGTGTATACTTTTCTGGGCAAAGAGTACAGTTCTCAGAGAGGTCCAAAACCCAGAAAAGATTAAAAAGCTCTGACCAAAGTGTGCAAGGTCTTAAGGCTTTTTGACTTTGCTGTTTTTGTAATAGTTTCATATGTAATATGTAATGGACTATAGAACTGCTTCCAGCATAAATAATTTTGGCTCAGTTTTGTGTGGGCATAAAATAATATATACTAATTATGAAAAAATCTTGTGATAGGCACAATCCCCCTTTCTTCATCACCGACCTGAAACCTGTCTTAGAGCAGTCTTTTGATTTTGTTCCTTGCTGATTCAAAAGTCTTTTCTTTTTCTTAATTTTGATGGGGAAAGTTGCAGATGCTTCATCATTAGTAAAAGGCTAGCCTGACTGGGCTTGGCTCAGCGGCTGAGCATTGACCTAGGATCCAGGAGATTGTGGTTCAATTACCTGTCAGGGCACATGCCCAGGTTGTGGGCTCAATCCCATCGGGGGCGTGCGGGAAGCAGCCGATCAATGATGACTCCCTCATCACTGATCTCTCTCTCTTCCTCTCTCTCTCTCTTTCCCTTCCTCTCTCTGAAATCAATAAAGATATGATTTAAAAAATAGTAAAAGGCTAGATGGAAATTTGGAACAGTTTTGAAAAGAATAGACATCACCTGCCTCTGACAATTCTGTTATGTGGTTTCTTCCAGCATCTAATACTCAGCAGTCTAGTAATAGGTTGGCATAATGTTCAGGCTTAGAATTAGGAAAATTACATTTGGAAGTTAGTGACAACACAGTAGTATTAAAGCTTTGGATTTTAAAGTGTCACACACATAGCAGATGAATGAAGATGTCAGAGCCAGGCCTAAAGGAGGACCCTGGTAATCCACCCCTTGGTGTATAACCTTCAAATACCAATAAACAAGATTATCTGGATTAACATGTGACCTTTCTCATTCTGACTGGTAGGTCCAGATGTTTTCTCATTCAGTTGCCTGGTTGAAATCTGCTTTTTAACTGACAATTACAATTGGATCTAGATTTGAGGTTGCAGGAATGACAGTATTAAAAATTTGATTCTGCAGTGGGTGATGCTGTCTAAACAGTAATATATGGAAACCCATGATTTAATAATTAAAAGTAATTTATGACCATTAAAATATTTGTTAATTATGTCAACTGAGTATGGGATCATAGTAGATATTTCACTATATTAGTCAGTCTGGTGGCATTAAAGACATTGACAAGATTTGTTAGAATCAGCTTTTTCTGCACCTGCGTCTACAGAAGCAGAAATCCCAGTCATGCTTTTGTTATCCTTTGTTAACCTCAAGGAAGTTCATAGCAGCCCTAGAGAAAATAGGAAAGGCCCTTAATTAGATTCTCTTAAGTCAGTCTAGGCTTGTGGCTATGATTCTCAGTCACCAAAATTTGGACACAACTTAATGTACCTTTGTTACCTCTCTTCATTGCTTGGAGCCCAGAACTATTTCTGGCATTTGTATATGAACTGTTCCGTACTCATCATCATCTTGATTTTCTGGTTCTAGTTTTTCAGGTTGTACTAGTTCTCTGAGACTGTATAGAGAAGATAATTTTTTATTTTCTTCTTTTCTTATGGGAGCCTGAGTGAACCCTCAGAGAGCTTCACCATGGGCTTTACACTACTGCTGACTTGTAGGTCAAAGGTAGTGCTCATTAATTAAATAATAATCAAAGCATAGTGAAGCATACTAAGTTATTAAGAGTAGAAAGTGAGGCAGAAAAGCACACAAAAAGACATAAAAAGCACAAAATATTACAAAGAAGTAATATAATTAGAAAAATATGGATGTTTGTGGATTTTAGCAAAATTTAAAAAGAGCAAAAATCAGTAATTACTTAGATATTCTCTGAAGTTGATAATAAAGTAATTAAGTATGGGAGATATACCGAAGACAACTCTCTTACAGTTGATTATTTCAGCCTGCACCTTCTGCAGCTTGTGTTTTTTAATGTAACACTTACTAATTCCTTTGAAAAGGGCATGAAATCAGCTGTATAGGAATAAAAGGAGTTACAGATAGTCTTATGAGGATTTGTAATATGGGATAGCTCAAAAGGCTACACTTGGTATGATGTTTCTTATAATAGTTGGTGAATGAGTAGCTAGACTCTTTTGAGACACAGTATTATCTATCAGTTTGGTTTTCTAAATCCTTTTAGGGGTCTTCTTCTTTTTTTTTTAACAGGTTTAGTGTGGTTATAACTTACATACTTTTAAGTGTTCGATTCACTGATTTTTTAGTAAATTTATAGGATTGTGCAACTAGCACTGTGTTTTAAAACATTTCTTTCACCAGTTTGTAGTCAATCCCTATTTTTACCCTTCTGCCCCAGGCAACCACTCATCTGATTTATGTCTCTATAGATTTACCATTTCTGGCCATCTCTTATAAAAGGAATAATAACAATGTGTAGTCTTTTTCTTCTGGCTTTTTTTCATTTAGCATAATGTTTTATTTAAGTTTATCTAAGTTGTTGCATATATCAGCATTTTGTTTCTCTTCTTTCTTTTTTTTTTTAAATCCTCACCAGAGGATTTTTTTTTTCCTATTGCTTTTCAGAGAGAGTGGGAGGGAGAGAGAGGAGGGAGGGGAGAGAGAGAGAGAGAGAGACATTGATGTGGAAGAGATACATGGATTGGTTGTCTCCCACACATGCCCTGACCGTGGCAGGGGATCGAGCCTGCAACCACGGTACATGTCCTTGGCCAAAATTGAACCCAGGACCCTCCAGTCCCAGGGCCAATGCTCTAACCACTGAGCAAAACTGGCTAGGGCTCTCTTTATTTCTTATTAGTATTCCATTGCATTGATATAGTACATTTTGTTTATCAATTCACCAACATTCTGATTGTTTCCATTTTTTGGCTCTTATGAATAATCCTGCTGTGAATATTTGTGTACAGGTCTTTGTGTGGACATATGTTTTCATTTCTTTTGAGTGGATACCTAGGAGTAGAATTACTGGGTTGTAGAGTTAATTTATGTTTAATTTTATAAGAAACTGTCTATATTAGTGCCCTCTGCCAGGTAGCTCAGTTGGTTAGAGCGTCATCCCGATACGCTAAGGTTGCGGGTTCTATCCCTGGTCAAGACATATACAAGGAGCAACCAATGAATGCATGAATGAGTGGAACAACAGAATGATGTCTCTCTCTCTAAAACATTAATAAAAAAATTTTTTAAAGAAACTGTCTATATTGGTTATCAATTGCTATATAACAAATTACCCCAAACCTTAGGAGCCTAAAACAATACAAATTTATTATCTCAGAAAAACAGTCACAGTTTATCTGGGTCCTCTGCTTCACAGTCTCTCACAAGGCTGACATCAAAGTATTAACCTGACTGTGGTCTCACTTGAAGGCTTGAAGGGGGAAGGATCAACTTCCAGACTCACTCATGTGGTTGTTGAGATTCAGTTCCTTGAGGGTGTTGAACTGAGGGCCTCATTTCCTCACTGGAGGCTGGCTAGTAACTGCCTTCTGTTCTCGCCATGTGGGCTCTCTATCTTACTTTGTCAGAGAAGCACCAGAGAGAGAAAAGAACAAGTGGAAGTCACATCTTTTATAACCTAATAACAGAAATTATTTCCCATCACTTTTGCCATGTCCTGTTAATTGGAAGCAAATCACTAAGTCCAGCCCACATTCAAGTGAGAAGATTATACAAGGATATGAATTCTAGAATTCAGGGATCATTGGGAACCATTTTAGAAGGCTGCCTACTCTACTGCCAAACTTTTTCTAAATGGCTGCACCGTTTTACATTCCCACTAGCAACACATTAAGGTTCCATTTTCTCCACATCCTCACCAACAATAATTGTTGTCTGTCTTTTTGATGGTAGCCATTCTAGTGGGTGTGAAGTGATGTCTCATTGTGGTTTTAATTTACATTCCTTTAATAACTATTGATGTTGAACATCTTTTCATTTGCCTGTTGTTCATGTGTATAATTTCTTTGGTGAAATGTCAATTCAAATTATTTTCACAAGTTTTAGTTTGAGTATTTGTCTTACTGAGTGGTAAGATATTTTCATTTATGAATCATGCTTTTGGTATCAAATCTAAGAAATCTTTGCCTAGCCCAAAGTCACAAAGATATTATGTGTCAGCCACTATCCTAGGCCTTTACATACATTACTTTGCCTAATTTAATTACTGTAACAACCTTATTAAGTGTAGATATTATCATCATTGAAGAAATGAGAAAATTCACAGAAGTCAAGAGACTTGCCGAGATCACACAGCTAGTTAGTACAACTTGAACTTACATTTTGTCTTATTCCAAAGCCCATGTTCTTTCATCAGAACTTTAAAAAAAAGAAAGACATTCAAATCTATTTTCAGTGGGCAAAAGAAGAGGGAAATACCATATTGTCCCTTCCTTATAATACCAATACCTATTCTGATGCTATTTGAATACTGTTAGGAGAAACCTCTCTATCTGTGATCTTAAAAGTTGCCTTTTGAAATGAAAAGGGATGTGTACTCTAGTTTGTTAGTTAGATTTCATTCTAATTTTATTCTGCCAATGTTTCCTCCACAGTTTCTGGTGGAGCTAGGATGCATTTCTGCTTGCAGTCTCGAATTGTTACTGGGCAGCTGTTAAACAGTTGTTATACTTTACCTTCAGGGATGAGCATGTTCCAGTGACAATATAGCTTATTCCTTTATGTGCTTTTAACATTGTACATTCACCTAAGACAAGTCAGTGCTGAGTTTCTTTCATGTTTCTTAGTGCTCTATTCAATTATTTGAAAACCAGAGAGAGAGAAATGGAGGAAGCAGAGAGGAAGAAAAGTCCAAATAATATGTAGCAGATGGTATAAATTTTATATTATTTGTAAATATTTTGGCTTTTACCCCAGAACCTAAAACACTCTCCTTATTAGAAAAGATGTTAAGCCATGCTCCCAATAAAAAAGACTTGTTATAAGTGATAGTTGAAGTCCTTGGGCATCCATTGACTTCATCCAGTGTGACCACTGAAGAATCTTAGATTTGTCTAAGTACTGAGCGTGGTTGCAACCTGAGCACACCAGTTGTCAATGTCATCTGTCACTAAAGAGCAACCAATGGGATGTACGGCTGCTGCTGTTGTTTGTTTGTTTTTAAATTGATTTTAGAGAGAGAGGAAGGGAGAGAAAGAGAAATAGAAACATTGATGTGAGAGAGAAACATCAATCGGTTGTCTCCTGCATGTGCCCCAACTGGAGATTGAACCTGCAACCTAGGTAGGTGCCCTGATCAGGAATTGAACCTGCAACCTTTTGGTGTACGGGATGACGCTCCAACTGAGCCACACTGACCAGGGCAAAAAAGAGCAACAATCTTTTAATTCTTAATTCTTATACTCATTTCCATCTCTTCCAAAAATCCTTTATACCCTTTGGATTTGGTTGACATACCTTAATTTAGAAATGCTATTTGCTGTGGCCTAATATGGTAGCCTTAGGAAAATTACAATCCTTGAAATTTTTTAAAAACACCTCTAACCTTAATTTTGTAGTTGAAGTAAAAAACAGAATAATTATTTATTCTGCCTGCCTTCTTGCCTTCTTTCCTACCTTCTGTTCATTTGATAAGTAGTCACTGAACTGTATGCCAACCACAGTACTAAAGGTTAAGGTGCAAGTGGAATAATATTGACATCAAGCAGCCACTATGTAGAGGGAAAATGGGGAATACTATAGGACAAGCAGATTTAGAAAGGAAGTAAAAAGGAGAGAAATAATGAACTAGGTTGCAATTTTTTGAGTGTGAAACAAGTGTAAGAAATCCAAGAAATGATTGGAGATATCTATTGGGCTCAGCAAGAAAGACTAGGCTGGAAATACAGATTTGAGAGTCATCAGCAACAAAAAGTTGAATCAGGAGAATATGTAGAGTGAAAAGACAGAAGGTTCAAGAAACAGTCCACTGGAAATCATTCATACCTGAGACGGAGAAAGAGGAGTAAACAAAGGAAATAAATAGATGAGGCAGGAAGAGAACTAGGCATGGATAGAGCTCAGGAAAGAGGTTTCAGAGGCAGGGGCTGGTCAGGGGCATCCTGTTCCAAAGTGGTGGAGTAGGAGAGGCAGACGCCAGACCACTTCTGGCACGGGAGTCAACTGGAGAACTGGCTGTCACTGTGGGGCTTGGGCCTTTCTGTGATGAGGGGAAACTCTACATACTACAGCTCACTTTTAAACTGTTGTATAGACAAGTTAGGGAATGGTACACCAAATTGACTTACTACTTCTTCCCTGCCTGGTTTTTTTATCATTAAATTGGTTCAAGTTGTCCAAAGAGTTCATTCATTCATTTATTCATTCAATATCTATAGTAGCTGGGCCCTCTGAAAGATTCTGGGGTCACAGATATTAAAACCTGGCCCCTGCCTTGAAGATCCTCCTCGTCTATATGGGAAATAAACATGTTAACTGCCATATAACACAACACATACTATGTATATCAAGAACTTCTTAATGCTCTGGATATAGAAGATATTTTCATTCCTCCCCTTACTCATGATCCTGAGTTTGGTGTCGTGACAGAATGTTTTTAGCCAATTTAATTATATTCGGATGACAATTTTTTGAAGTTTTTTAAGAATTATATTTTAATATGCTTTAAATTTTTTAATTGAATTCTATTCAAAGAAAGAGTGAATATTCTCTACAAGGTTATTACGAAGGAAAAGAAAATTTTTTCCTCTAGATTTATAAATGAAATATGTACTAGGTGCATACTTTAGTCTTTCCTCCACTATGTTAGGCAACAACTAAAATCTTAATCTTATTACATGTTTTTTCATTCATTAATTTTCAATGGATAACAGTTAGTTTTCAGAATAATATAATACATAGGTTAAATGATCAATAGAAAAAGTTTATAGTTATAATGGACAGAAATGAAAAATACTTTATATCTGTGTACTTTTTTATAGTTTAGAAGGAACTTTCACACCATGTTTTTCAAGCCACACAATTCAAGATAAAGAATTCACTTGGTACCATGATATCTGAAGAGCTTAGCCCAACTGAGCTCAAACCTTACCTACTGCTCATGTGTAGTGTATTCCTGTTGTTAAAAGTAATAAATCTTCTCTTGTCCAAATGAGAAGTCAAAGAATTGCATTGAAATTATTAAACAAAATTATTTTTATTATTATGGCAATGAATGAGCTATTTGATAGTTGGATAATAAAACGAAGATGAGCCTGGCTGGAGTGACTCGGTTGGAACGTTGTCCTATGCACCAAAAGGTTGCCTGTTGATTCCCAGTCAGGGTTGTGGGTGGTACGGAAGGCAACCAACCGATGTTTCTCACATTGATGTTTCCCTCTCTCTCTCTCTCTCTAAGCATGTCCTCAGGTGAGTATTTTTTAAAGAAGACAAAGATTAATGTCTTTAGTAAAATTGCAGGTGGTTCCTTTGCAACTGAAACTTTCTTCATGTTCTCACATTAGGGTTCTTGAATTTGCAGTGACATGCTTTACTAATTACCAGTTTAAATTCTTTAAGGCCAAATTTAAAAGTCAATGTTTTAATGAGAACTTAAGAATATGTTTTAATGAGAACTTAAACCAAACTAAATTTATACTGCTATCTCTTATTTCACCATGACTGAGATATTAATATTTTATCTCTTATTGCTCTGATTCACCTTTTACAGTTTTTTCCTAACTTTAAAATAGGTGTTTTAAAAATTACTAGATGTCATTTTAAGTGATAAAGAAGAGAAAAATGAAAACATAGTGGATAATATAAGTCAATAACCAAAAGTTTTATTTTCATTGAAGCTTTATAATTTTACTGGTTAACAAATATTAAAACTTCTTATTCTTTAGTTCTCAAAATATCACTGGTTTTTTTTCCTCCTCACTTTACACATAAAAATGTAAATTAGAAAATGAAAATGACCCATAATTTCAGTGTTCTTGTTCATAATACAAAGAGGCTATTGTGGGAAAGGAGTACGGACATGAATTTTATAAGGAAAACTGTTCTAGTTCGTCTGTTTATGCTATGTTGGGTCACAGCAACAAACTCTGTAGACTAAATGCCTACAATCCATGTATCTCCCATTTTGCTCTTTAGTGCTTCGAGCTTCTAAATCCTATTAACAGCTGTCAAAACCTGGTAAACTATTTAGATGCTTTCACAATTTGTTTAATTGGATAGTTAGAAAATGGCATGCTAGAAAAGCCCACCCCCCTTTCTTTTAGCCTGGCTGAACATCTGTAGCATTAGGGCCTCATTATCTCTGAATTGGCATAGCAAATCAGTGGCATCATTAAAATGCCACATTAAGATGATTAAGCTTCTTTGTTATCCAGTTGACTTTTGCATGTGCTGAGGATTTCATGGTTATGACCCCCAATCCTTGTAAAACACTTAAACAACATCGCCCTTTTGTGTCTTCCCTGCCTAACAGCCTCTCTTGTTTTGTCCCCTCACAATATCTCTGGCAAACATGAGGCTGTTACTCCAAACTTTGTCCTTCTTTGAGTTGGATTCTGAGATCTCATAGTTCAGAGTGGAAATTCAGAGCCCGTTTTTACACTGGGAAATTCCTACTAACAACATGTTTTCCAAGACACCCAAGTTGCCTCTGTTTTCCATCTTTGATAGGTTCTTCTCTTTTCAACTGAGCATTTTATGTGCCTGTAAAAACAAACTGAGGCACAGTTGGCTGAGACTGCTATTGCCCCTGAAGGATTTAGATGTTGGATCCTTTCCAATACCCATTGTTTTTGCAGTGTCTCAGGTGAAACCAAAAATGTCTACTCTGGAGTGCAAGCCTTTCATGTGATAACCATCACCCCAGGAAATGAAACCATGTGCATCAGCCCCAGTGAGCCAAGCCTTTGTTCTCTTCAGCCTACAAAATTGTCTCTGGGGTGTGTGTGTGTTAGTGTGTGTCATCGTCCTAAGAGGCCTCCAGAACATAGACAAAGATGGGAGCAATTGTACCCCAGAGTAGCTCCTTTAGAAAGAAGTTCAGTTTAATCTAATTTTCAATGGGTTAGATTCAATTTAGACATCTTTTGCCCCCCTCTGGGAATGTTTAGCAATTACCTTTATCAGCAATTTGTGGTTTGTTGATAAGTTTCTTTTTCTTTTTCTCCATAAGTTCAATTATAAAATAATTATTCAGGAAGCCTTTAACATTTTTTATTATGGTATGTATCATACATACAAAAAGGCAAATATAAATATGTGTATAATTTAGAGAATAACAAAATAAGCATCCATGGACTCACCACCTGGCTTAAGAAGCAAAATATTGCTAGAGCCTATGAAGATTCTTGATAGTCTTTCAAGTGGCAATTTTAGTTGTATGTCTAAGAAATTTGAGACATTACAAGAGACTGAAATTTACAAAATTAAAGTTATTCAAATTACAAAAGGTATATTCACTTTACAAAAGACTTCAGGATACTGTAGGGCAGTTCCTCGTGTATACACAAGTATTTCTTGCTAGATTTTAAAAATTTTCTGCTTTTAGGTGTTACTAGTCACTGCCAACTGAAAACAATGAAAAATGAAGATAAACACACCTCTGAATGTATAATGTAAATCAGTGGAACAATATTATTGGTTTTACATGTAACATTTTATGAACACATCAGCTATACAAGGAGAATCTGTAGAGGTTAATAACATCATGCTTAATATAAAGTAGAATGAGGTAGGCATATGAGAAAGCACAGAAACCAGATTTTTTTTTTTCTAGTTTAGGGTATCAAGGAAGACTGCATGGAAGAAAAGGCATTTAAACAGCATCTGGAAGTTTGAATAGAATGTTGATGTGCGGGGAAGACTGGAGAAGAGGCTTTGAAAACTGATTAGTCACATTGCTACTGTGCTTCTCAAACTTTAATGTGCATAAGAATCCTTGAGGATCTTTGATAAAATGCTAATTCTGATCCAGGGGTTTTGGGGTGGGGCCTGATGGTCCGAATTTCTAACGAGCTCCTATGGCATACTGGAACTGCTGATCCAAGGACCTCACTTTGAGTAGCAAGGTTCTAGTCTTGGGAAAAGGATGATTCAAGGAGACTAGTGAGAAATGAGATGATTAGATAGGGTCGGGGCAGGTTCTGGAGAGGCCCTTGAATGTCTCTAAGGGGTTTGGAACTTATTCTGTAAGCAAAATGAAATCATTGCAAGTTTCTGAACTGGGTGCAACAGGATGGTTAATCTGGCAATAGGATATCATATAAATAGAGGTCACATACTCTGTGGGCCAGTTAGGAGGTTAGTGCTGTGATATATTCATGTACTAAGTGTTTATTTGTATGTACTTTATGCAGAACACTATGTCAAACTCTAGAGCAGTCTAAAATGCCATTGTGCATAAGATTTACCTAGAGAGCATGTTTTAAGTGTAAATTCCCAACTAGTAGATCTATGGTGAGACCCCAAAATTTCTATTTTAAAACTACATAACCTCTGGTCTCACATATATAGGTTCTAGGGGATACTAAGTTAAAAAAACAAGCAAACAAAAACCTGTGTATCTTCTAACCTCAGATAGTTTCCATGTCCATTCAAGAGATGAGGCGAGTTTATTACTAACTCAGAGAAAGAAGGAATAGATTTTTTTACAGCTGAGGGAAGGCATAGTGGGGGGAAATGACATATTAGTTTGGCCTTAAAAGATGTGTAGGATTTAGATCTGTGGCAATGTGGGGAAAGACCTTTTAGGCAGTGGAAATAATAACATCAAGAATACTTAGAAGTTGTTTAGTTTGGTTAAAGACATTTAGTAATCAAAATCAATATTATAAAGATCGGTTGGGGCAAAATATTGAAAGGCCCTTTAAAGTCTTTGTTTCTGAGTTTGGATTTTATTTTGTTGACAATGCAGAATATTGAAGAATTTTGACAAGGCCATGATATACCAAAGCTATCATTTAGGAAGAACTACATGGTGGTAATGTATAGTATGACCCGGAAAGGAGAGAGAAAGGCAGAGAGGACAATGTGGAGGCCACCACAATAGATTATGGAGAAGGTAATCAGGTCTGAGATTTAGGATAATGGGCATGCAGATTGGAGAGAGGGTGCAAAAACAGAAGCCATAGGTGATTAAATGTGGGACACAAACAAGAGGAAGGAAAGATGACTAAAGATTCTAGTCTGAGTAACTGAGAAGATACCAGAAGGCCTTTGGGACTAGAAGGAGAGAGAGATTACACCTGGAGATGTATATTTGGGGATTATTC